>NC_139324.1:22287500-23487500 GCF_056507025.1 Lutjanus erythropterus
TAAAAGATTTCCCATCTCGTCTTTCTCCAGGTTTACTCACAGATGTCCTGCTTTGTGAACATCTTGATTTCATTCTGTTGTTTTAATGCTGTTCTTAGTTTTTACATATTGCTGAATGAATACAGTAGTAGTCTTTACTTTCAGTGTTGCAGTAGAGTAGTGATTTACTTGAAGTTTGGCTGTTTTGTTTTGAAGTGAGCCAAGTTGACTGAGCACTTTGTTTTCTATCTGTGTGACTCGAATGAGACAGACTCATCTGTGTGAAGTTCAGATTAAAGTCTTCCAATGCTGTTCAAACATTCTGCAGTGTTTTTTGTAAATAAATTCTTAAAGCTCTTCTCAATAAGACGCTTAGACCATTGACATATCATAAAGATGACATTGTAATACTAATCATCTGGTTTATCATGAAACTGGTAATTGTTTCATGCCTATTTGAAACCTTTTTGTAAGATTCAATTTCTAATTAATACCATCCTTATCAGAAATTTGAACAAACATGAGCAACTATCTTTGAGAAAAATTTGACTTTTTTTTTTTTAGATGTTTGGCTCATGTCCCCTCTGCTAATGTGGGATTTCTGACTTAAACTGCAGCCAGCCACCAGGAAGCGACTGAGATGTTTTGGCTTCACTTTTGGGAGCCATCTCTAGAGTGCTGCAGGAATTACATGTTTATTTCGAGGCCAACCTGCAGTCAGCATTGTTCTGGGTCCCTCCACAAAAAGCCAGTGGAATTTGTCCATTGGATTAGTGCAGAAAATAAGCTCTGTGGCAAACAGGAGTTTGTTTTGTTCAGCAAGATGATCTTCAGAAATGAACCCTGCTTAATTTCTGGAGCATGAATGCAATCACCAGAGGTAAAAAGCTAATGTAAGGCTATAAATGAGTCACACCAATCATGTTACTTGAACATCACAACCACAAACTGACTAGTGTTTGGCATGATGACATTTAACATCCCTGACATCATCTGAAAAATTCAAAATTCACAAGTGGAGTATTTACTGACATATTAAGAAGTCTTACGCTTGTGTAAAACAGTCTGGTTAGATGTCTGAAATAAGCTAACATTGAAAACCCACCAACCTCTATACGAGGGACTTGGAGGTATAAAAATGCCAACCAGTTTCCAGGTTTTAGGACTTGTCTCTGCAACACTTTGTAGTCCAGACAAGTAGAGTCCTGTGGCAGAGTCACACCTCAACAAGTCATCAAAACAAAAGATTCATAATTCCAGATTTAAAAAGTTAAAATTTATTTTACAAAAATATACAGTCAGCTAGGAAAATAAATATGTATTTAACATTTTTACAAATTAAAATTGTTGTAAACATTTAAAACCAAAAAACTTCATACACACCACAGTGAAGCAGTTCTGCAAATGACATGTTTCTGAACATTTCATTATTCCCAGGCCTTTACAGAAAATGTAAACAATATGAATTAATCTTGAAATATTCCAATTTATTAGACTTTGAATGAAGTCTGGTGGTAGATCATAAGCCACAAAATATCTGGATAGAAACAGGATTGTTTTGCGAGGCTGAAGATGGGATTTCACTGCAAAACTTCAGACAACCTTTTTAGACACAAAACATTCCCTGCATTCCTGAAAAAAAAAAAGTGCCCTGAAGACTTGCTTTGAGACACCGTGTTGCTAGGCCCTGTTGTCCACGATGACGTTGCCATCTTTGTCTTTGATCCTGAGCCGTCCCGTGGGGTAGTGGGTCTCCTGCCGGCCATCAGTGTAGACCGTTTTCACAGTGCCATCTGGATACTCCCTCCTCTTGTAGTCGGCCGTGTGGATTTCCTTCTGGCCTGTGTTGAAATGGATCTCCTTGGTGCCATCACTGAGAGACAGCACATGTTCACACCCTGTTAGTTTTCATTTAAGGTAAAATAAAGCAAAACTTTACAAAAGACCTTTTGCATAGCAGCCATTTTGACATGAGACACCAGGAATAAACACAGACGTTACCAATGATAATTAGTATCACTGGCAACACCCATGTTTCATATCAATATGGCTGCCAAGAAAAAAAAGGTCATTCTATTTTTTCAAGTCTCAATCATTGTGTTAGTGGGCACACGTGCACAAGCTTCATTTCCAGTCCCATAATTATCCATTAATAGATACGCCCACGTGTCATCTCATGCCTCTTTGTGTGTACACATTGTTTATACATCTGGCCCCTGAAGTTCAGTTTGAACAATAGATGGTTTGATGAATTAGAACTCTTAACAATAGAAGCAGTAAGATGAGCTGTCGCTGTGGTCTGTACTTACGGATTAACCTGTATGATGGTCCCATCTGTCAGCACGCTCTCCTCCCTGCCGTTGGGGAACAGGTTCTTGACCGTCTGGTCTGGGAAGGTGATTTCCTTACGGCCATCTGGGAAATGCTTTTCTGTAGAGGAAAGAAGAAAACGATGTTTAATGTACAAAATAGTCAGTACAGTGTACAATAAACTGGTTATGGACCGTTTGTCGAACAAAACAAGATATCTGAAGAAATTACTGTGGGCTTTGGGAAAATGTAAAAGGCATTTTTCACTAATTTCTGACATTTTATAGACCAAGCAATTCATTGAGAGAAGTAAATTACAGATTAATCTATTCCAAAATTAATAATTAGTTGCAGCCCTATAATATCAAGGACATCTGTTACTCTGAAACAGACCAGATCTGCAAACTGAACACTGTTACTTTTAGTACTTTGGAATATTTTGATGTCAGTTTTACATAAGTAAAACTTTGAAAGTGTGACTTTAACTTGCAACACAGTATTTCTGCACTCACTCTGCAAAAATGACTATATATGAGGAAAAACCTTTGTGCGTTTGTGCTACAGTCCCACTTTATACATTCAACTCTCAACCTGTCATTGATGACGCCAAAAAAAAAAGTTTCAGATAGGACCTGAAATCTCAACAAGCTGCTCACTACAGAATGATCATCAGCTCTCACCAGTCTGGTTGTTGGGGAAGTGCAGGACCTCCATGCCGTCTGGGTAGGTGATGTGTGTAGTCTGAGCTTCAGCGTAGAAGTAGATCTGAGCACAAGAGGCAGCCGAGTTAAGAGCTTCACCAGTTGATGAAGCCAGATGGTTTTAACATTATGGCAAATGTGCTCCTTCACTGACTCAACTCTTTTGTAATTGCAGTTGTAGCTGGTATTAAAATGACAAGTAATGATTTGCACAGTTTCAGTATTTACACAAGGAGTATATTTGTGTTTAGGAAAGTAGGTGGTGCACAGATTTAACTCCAGCTGTGTGCAGGAGCAAAGGACAAAGACCTTGAAGGTGGAATCACTGCATCATACATTTTTTTTCTGAGATTACAACATTCAGTGTGTGCCTCCTCTGATTTCCTGTGTTCACATCTCAACCAAGAAAATCTGTTTGGGAAAAGTTATTCAAACACCCCCTACCCTCTTTAAACAGTTACTACCCTTTACCAAAGTACGTAATGTACGGTAACTCCTAGAGTGTGGCTGAGTGTCAACAAGTGTAACAAAACTTGCAAACTTTTCCCTGACTTGCTGTAGCCCCAAACACACTCTTGGTTATCTGTTTGGAATAACTACATTGTTGTAAACATCCATCCATTTCCTGTGGAGCTTGAATGCTGTTATTTTAAGTTGCTGTGGACAAAAAGTAAACATCTCACCACTCTCTGGTCAGCTGTGATCTGTTTGGTGTCTCCGTTGAAAAATGTGACTTTGACGGTGAGTCCATCTGGTGAAACCTCCTTCCTCGTCCCGTTGGGGAAGACGATAAGGCGATCACCACCAGCCAAGACCTTCTCTATCTGAAGGATCACAACCAGCATCTTCTACTTAACATCTTTAACCACAAACTAACTCACTGCAAAACAACATTAACGTCAAGTAACACATTGGGGATTTCTTTTTTTTTTTTTTTTTTTTTTTTTTTTTTGGTATTTTCATGGACTTTGTTAACTAAACTAGAACATTTTGGCAGCCTTAAGTGCCATCCACACCAAGAACGGTAAGAATAACATATATAACAATAACTGTGGATATATTGTTGTTGAAATCATTCTAACTCAAGTGGATGACAAAGTCTGGACTGTAGCTTCATAGTTGTGATGTGGACTCAGCCTAGCCATTGTGCTATTAAGATTCTTAAACAATATATCTATAGTTATTGTTATAGTTATCGTTCTCAGTGTCAACAGCCCTTTATTCTTTGAGAAAAAAATTAAAGGACCAGTGAGTTGGATTTAGTGGCATCTAGCAGTGAGCTTGCAGATTGCCAACAACTCACCTCATCTTCCTCTTCCTAGTGTGTAGCTACTAAATATTTTTTAGTTTAGTGGCTGCTAAAAATAACATCTTTCCACTTTCTCACCTTCCCATCAGGATGTGTGATGACCTCCTGAGCTGATCCTGATTCTTCAGTCTCACTGCACTCTGGTTCTTTTGGCAGAGATTCGCTCTTCTACAATAAGATTTAAAAAAAACAAAAACAAAACACAGGTCAAGTGACAGAGCACTGATAGACAGCAGCATGTCCGGTCGGCTCAAACAGCTTAAGAAAGTAAATAAAAACAAATATTTGTGACTGGCCTAACTCGCCACACTGTCAATAGTGTCTGAACAGGATCGAGGCTTGAGCTTTATCTAGAAGCCTTATATAAATTACATTTGTTGCTTTTTTCCATTTTGTTGTCCCTGTTATATAAATAAAAGAATTAACTTTCTTTTCTTAAATTTGATGGACAGACAGAGCTTTAAAACCAGTAACACGTTATCTTCCTTTTGAATTTGTCAGTAAGTATACTGCAGCATTAGGAAGACCCTGTAGCATTTGTACAGATTTGTGACACCAGAGAAGAGAGACCAGCGCAAACAGTATTAATTACCGGAGAGCAGATGTGTGAGTTTTCTTGGTTTGGCGGTTTGTCCTCGCTCTTGCTGGCAGGTATTGACCTGTCCTCTGCCCTCCTGCCAGGCACTGAGGAAGATGAGGAGGATGAGGAAGAGGAGCCTGGCCCTGCTGCCTTCCTCAGGCTGCTCTTTATCCCTGCTGACAATCCATATAAAACATACAAATCTTGACTGGACTCAATGATCAAAACATTGGTTTAGTCATAAAACCTTTATATACAGACGGTTGATTAAATTAATTTGAATTTCAATATATCTGCAATATCTGATTAAACACTCACTCTGCAAAAACTGTAAGAAACTGATAAAGGAACCCTTCAGTTAAAGTCAGAAGGTTGATTTTCCACAAACAGCATCTTTCTGACGAGGCTGTCAGTCTAGTTTAAAGGCACAGTCACATGTGCAAATGCAGGGTGACCAAACGACCACACACCACCATGAACGCCACACATCTTTGCTATTGGTTGAGGGTGTGACTTCCTGTGTCAGATTCACAAAAGTTGAACTCCATATGAAGCGAAGAAGCAAATCCGTGTATGTGTGACTGTGCCCTAAACCTGTGATAACTGATTTTTAAGACCACTTGAGGACAGTGTGAACGCATCACAGTTACCTTTTTATACATCAGAGCAACATTATAATTAATGTATTAGAATATGTAGAAATCTCCTTGTGAATGGAAACTGTACCTGCAGCACCCTGACCACTGTCCCTGGAGCCCCTCTTATTGGCTGCAGCAGTGCAGCTCTGTGGAGGACTGCTGCTGCTTCCTCTGGAGTCGAGAGGGCTCTGAAGACAAAGAGAGAGAATTAGTGATTTCAGTGTTATTCCAAGATGAGAGAAAAAATCTGAGATCATCAGAGCTCCTTCACAGGTTCGGGAATTGAATTTGCTCAGTCAAAGATTTAAGGACCATAAAAGAGATGTGATTTTTAATTTAAACTGTTAAACAAACAAACACTTTGTGTGTGATAACAACAAAATCATAATAGAGTATTATGGACCAATAATTCCTCCTACACTGTTGTAGACACACTGATATAAAAAGTTTGGGCACAGTTCACCCCAGAATCAAAAAGACATTTTATTGTAGTGCTATTTATCCATCTAGATTGTTTTGGTGTGGGTTGTCATGTTTTGGAAATATCTGCCATAGAGATGTCTGCATTCTCTCAAAAGTAATAAGTAAGATGCCACTCAGCTTGTGCATTTTCAGATAGGAACTATTTTGTTTCTATTCATCCATGAGTAGTTGCACGCTTCCTTCTGCGCAGGGGTGCATTTGGTGGGTGTGGTTTGGTAGACAGAAAATGTTCCTGTATGAAACTGCTCACGTCAAGGTCTGTGGATTATCCTGGCAAATCATGACCTTGAGTTGCCAGGTCACGATTTCTGGAATGAGACACTGGTGGTGAGGTTTTCAGAGGTATTCTTTGGAGCTTTGAGCCCCATATGTCAAGTGCCATCTAGTTCTGTTATATTCAAAAGAAGGCTGACATTTCTATGCCCACAAAAACTCTGCAAGAGGAAAAATCTGTGTTTTTTTATTCTGAGGTGGCCTGTCCCTTTGATTCAATTTAAGTCACATCAAGAAATTAAGGTCTGAGCAAAACATCATATTGTTCTTGTGTTAATTCAGTGGAAAAATGTGACCCTAGCCATAGACAGATACTAAACTCCAGAGAGCATGAATATAACCAGTAACAAACTGTATAAACATGCTTACGGCAAATTTCACTCCTTTGGTCACAGATGACGTGTTGTTTTCAGATACTTTGTGGCCGTCTTTCATTTCTTTGTCCCTCTCTGCACTGACGGGGCTTTTCTTCCAGGCACTGAGGCGGAGCTTTTCCAACATACGAATCTTGAATTAAAAGAGAAAGAATGCTTAAAAAGACAACATGGCTGCAACTAAGTAATGATAGCAACGTGTTTTTTTTCCACATAATGCCAGGGGTAAATGGGGTAAAGGGTCAGAGATCAGGTGGGTACCTCGTCCTGGAGTGAAGTGTTCTCCTGGCTGAGGGAGCTGATCTGTTGCCGCAGACGGGTGTGTGTGGAGGCCCAGCGACTCTCCCTCCCCCTCAGCTCCTCCTGCAGAGAGCTCAGCTGCTGCTTCAACACCTGGCGGGGAGGAGGAGGAGGAGGAGGAGGAGGAGGAGGAGGAGGAGGAGGAGGAGGAGGAGGAGGACAGATTAAAGGGAAGTTCCACTTATTTTAAGTCATGTTTTAAGGATTTTGCATGTAAAGTCAACTTAATTATCCTGGAACCTGGAATTATGAATTTCTGATATGTTCTGTGTTTTGTTGATGTGTCACCTGGATTTCCTCTCGTTCCTTCTTGTCAGGCATGGCTCTGGCAGCCGCTGCGTGCTTCTCAAATAGTTTGCGCTCCTTCTGCAACTTCCTAGTCTCCTCTTTCTTGTACTCCTCAAATTTGGCCAGGTCCTCTGCTTTCATCTGCTCAAACTCCAAACGATCTTTCCTACAAAGGTAACAAAAAAGTAGACATAAATCACACAGGCAAAGAGAAACAAACCCGTAATTCATCAAAGTATTTGTACCCAAAAACGGACATGGTCAAAGAAAATAGTGATCAGATATTCATCATTCAGGGTCTCACAAAATTTGGTCAGGTTTCTTGCTCTTTAGAATTAAGACTTTTATTCTTATTCTACCATTTCTTTTGTAACACATTTCTTTATCAAATTCTATCGTATGAGCAAACTATTCCATAGTCACGTGATCTGTAAAACTATTTCAGAAATCTTAGAACCTCGCTGGAACGGAAAGAAAGAGACATTACAGAGAGTGAGAGAGATTGATCAAAGCCTATTAAAACAACAGTAAGTGCAGACAGATCTATCACCTGAGATTTTCCTGGTTTTTCTCGTTCTCCTGTCTGAGTTTGGCGAGGGCAGCGTTCTCCTTCTTAAATCTCTCTATCTCAATCTCCAGCTCAACCAGTCTCTCCCTCAGCAGTCTAGACTGGACCTGCTGGCCTGGGAAGACAGAAAGAGACACATACACATTAAACCTCATGTCCGTTTAATTCTCTCAGCTCTGGCAAAAAAACCCCACCACCATTCAGCAAAGGTGATTCTTATCATTATCGTCTGAAGTAAAACACCACCTTATTGTTGTTTCCTAGAATGGATTTTTATACAATTAAAAGTACATTACATGACACAATAAACTGAACCCTTTTTCATACATATGAGCATTGTTTAGTTTTAGTTCAGATTATTTTAAGCAGGCCTGTATGAGGCACTTATCACTCTTATCCCACCTAAAAAAATTGATATCAGTTGAAGCATACACTATATTGAGAATATTTCACTGCTTTACCTCGCCATCAGCCAGCCTTTTCCGAAGGGAAAACACTATTACATAAGCTAAATATCACTCCCTCCTAAGCTACCAAGCAAAAACTTACCAAGCAAGTGAGCAAAAACAGTAATTTTGTCATGCAGGACAAAGGAGTTGCTGGTCTGCCACTACCTCAGCACTAATTTGCTTGTTTTTGTGTGACTTCAGCGTTTTAAAAAGTTGGCTCAGATTTGCATTAGTCACATACTGCATGTGCAAATGAGTAGCCATTAAAAGTTTCTGAATATATTGCTGTGGTATTGAGGTTCCATGAACTTGATATCACAAAGTAAGAGATAAGAAAAAGTAGAAGACAGATGGGGAGAGGGGTTGACATGTGCTGGAATGATAAGTTGACCACCAAAAATGTATAACTTTGATAAAACAATTAATCATTTAGGTCATTTAGTGAGCAAAAATGCCAATATTCACTGACTCAAATATAAGGATTCCTAACTAGAAACAAATATCAACATCTGCCTCAAAAATCCAGCATCAGACAGACTGTTGCAAACTTGCACTTATTGCAAGTATTTTACACTATATTCTGATATTCAGGCAACATAAATCCATTAATTGAAAAACATTAACCATTTCTAATAAAAATAAGGATAAGTTCCAACAAATTGTCATACATCAACTGGGAACCAAATTCATGCATAAACTGTAGTGAAAATTTGCTTCCTGCCCTCTTGTACAGTTAGAAAGAAAATACTGATACAGGTTATGATATTTAAAGTATCTCACCTGTCTCCACCTCTGGCATTTTGGACTCAAAAGCAACAGAAGCAGCAGGCGGAGGAGGGGGAGGTGCATTCTTGGCCTTTGGCTTCAGCGAGGGGAACAACCTCGTCATGAGCTGGGAGGCAGGAGGAGGAGGATCTGGCTCCTGATTAGTTGAACTGAAAACCGTGCCCTTATCCAGCTCCATAACTTTGCTCAGTGCCACCTTCCTCAACAGAGTCCGCTCTGGTGGTGAGTTTCCATTGGCTGCTCTCTTTGAAACTGGACAAACTCCCTTACTGTCGTTGACTGCGGTGTCCTCCAGGTCGTTCCACGTGTCATTGTCATCAAACACAACTCTACCCTGCTGCCCGTCTCTGTCCCCTATCAGAGTGGACTCATCAGCATTGCTGAGGACGCTGTCGCTCTCCCCGTTGTCAACTCCTGTCATGTCTGAAGCTGAATCCCTGCAACTGTCCTCGTCCTGATACGACCGCTTGTCGTATGGTGGGTTAGACTGTGCAGGAAAGCAAAGGGCGCTGGGAAACGAAGGAGGTTTGACCGACACTCCCTGGTCTTCAAATCCAGAGCTGCCACAGGATGAAACATCAGAGTTCTGATGCTCCTCTTCTCTCCCACTGTCCTGTTGCTCTTCATCCTCAGTGCTCACTTTGCTCTTAAGTGTATCATCTCTCATCCTCATGAAGGAATCTGACTTCATGGCGCTGCTTTTACATGCCAGACCACCAACAATACCACCAACACTACTGGACCTCTGAAGTGCACCTCTGGGAGGTGACTTAATGGGGGTTGAGGAGAGCCGTCGCAGGTGCAGCCCCTTGGCAGCTTGGTCCATCTGAAGAACCTGCAAAGAAAAGAACATAGTCTTAAAAAAACACAAAATTACAGCCAACATCTCATAAAATAATACTGGAAAAAAAAACCACAGTCAAGTCTACTGGAAAATCTAAAACACTGTGTGCATCAAGTGGGTGGAGGTTTTTTAGCCAAAAGAGGTCAGTGGTCATTAAAATATGAGGTAGCTGCTGTATTGACTCAATATGTATTGTGATACAGGGGTTACGATACAATATATTGCAATATTGTAAGCAAGATGACATATTGCTATTTTCTAATGTAATTTTAGGAAAACTATCATATGTATAAAATCTAAGTTAAAAAGTGTACATTTTTGTGCATTCAGAATGGTGAAAACAGTTTTTGAGAACTGATACAGTATCACAAAACATAATAGTGCATTACTCAAGTGTACTGATATTTTCTTACAGTCCTATTAACTATGGACTGAAATGATAAGATCTGAAAGTTTATTACATCAGGTTACCTTACTATAAATTGGGATTGGTATTGAGAACCAGTGCTAACCCAGTACCGGTTCATGACTGGTCAGTACACTCAAAAGTGCGGGCTCACTTTATTAAATCTGATGAAAATGCAGCTAAATGCAAAAACTCAGGAACCAATTCAACTTATTTCTGCAAGTAAGTAACAAAATAACAGTTCAATCACGTCTTTCTTTTTTGCACCACATTATGGTGAGTAGTGTCATTAAGAGTACTGTTAAGTTTCTGTATTGATAAGCAGCATCAGGAAAATACTAATGCTACCCATCCGTAGCCACAAGGGACGGCCCACAACGACGGTTCATTAAACTACAGTAACAGATATTTGGCCACTTGGAGGCAGTAGAAACAGGCTGCAAACACTGATGACTGGTTTAAAGCAGTAGTTCTCAAATAGTGGTCCAGGGGCTGCCAGGGATTCATGGCACTCTGCCAGGGGGTCTGAAAAGTTTTCAAGTTCATTGATTTAAATTATTATGATATTAACAATATGTTAATATTTATTCTACAAAAGCCATCATTATAGCCTGAATTTAGTTTATGAATCACTACTCATTTACACAAACTATTTCCTTTCCACAAGTCCCAGGTTATGCCTATTATTGTTATTTTTATGTTTTCATTAGCTCTAGTTTATGTTTTGTATAATTTATATTTCATATTTTTATTGTATATTCTTTGAAATACCCAATACACATTTTGTTTTATGTTTGCACGAGACCAAAACACACTCTCTTGATGTGTGTGTATGTATGTTATGGGTATTCTAGGTTGTCATGGTGCAAATATTTTAATACATGTCTATTATTTTCTTAATACATTTCTTTTGTGTTGTTCTTTCACATAACTAAGTATAAGTGTAAAACAAATAAGCTATGTAAAATTATGCATGAGGGAGTCCCTGGTGTATTGAAAAAGCTGAGAAACTGAGAATTTGAGAACCTCTGGTTTAGAGTTGTTGAACTGCAGCTGCATGTTGTGACTATAAACTGTGCTGATGAGGGTGGTGGGAGTGAATCACAGTAACAGTACAGTTGCTTGTCAGAAACCCAAAACAAGGAGCTGAATGATGCTTCTCGGTTCTCTAGAACACCAGAAATCATGTACAAGTAATCGTGCATACCACTGTCTTTATAAAATATTAAAAGAAATCATGGGAGTGAACGTTTAACACTTGGACAAAACATCCAGGACAATTTAGAGTAAACAAAGGTGTAAGTGCAGGAATTGACAAATAATCACTTCACTTAAAACACAAAAATGAATAATGGGTTGAATAAAGCACCTTCATGACAAAGGAGGAGTTGGAGGAGAAGGACAGCTCCTCGGCCGCTTGTTCCAACAGCTCAAACTCTCCCAGCTCCATGCTTTCCAGCTGCCGGTCACACTCCCAGCGCCGAAGCTTCTCCTGAAACGACAACTCAAACGAATCCTGTGGAACTCCACCTCTTCCTCCTCCTTCTAACTGTGGTCTTCCTTCAGCTGATTCCACTCTTGAACCACAGCTTTTCTCTCTAGCTGCATCAGTTTCATCCTTCTCTGGACCTCTTACCATGCCCACCTGTTTGGTTACAGGGTTTGGCTGCGTGTTGTGACCAAAGTTCTTCGCAGCCTGAGCTGACAGACCCACTTTCCTATTATTCTGCTCCTTGACTTGTCCCAGTTGTTTGGTTTGTCTGCTCTCTGGGTCAGTTTGAATTGACTCTGATCCTTCTGTGTTCTGTCTTTGATGACTACCCAAAACCCTTGTCTGTGCTGTCTTACTCTCGACTCTGATGTCCTGAGGCGGTGAAATGAAACCTCTTAGTCGGTTTTCCTTGTTGAGTGTAGCGGTTTTACGCTGGACAGGAAGCCGTTGGACAGTGTTTGTGCTCCCTCTCTGGAGAGCTGCAGGCTCTGAGTTGCTCCGAGAGATTACTCTGGCCTGGAGCTGTGGTTTGGGGTCCTTCTTCAGCTCAGTTTTTGGTACTGAGGCTTTGCGATTGTTGGTAAATCTTGAGAGGCCCTCGCCTCGCTTCAGAAAGGCCCTCTTGGGAGGGGCTTGTACAGCTTCAGCTCCATTTTTGTTCTGTTAACATGAGGAGACAGATTGTGAATAATCTGAATTTGGATGTTTGTTGCATGAAGAAAAATGATATTGTAGCAACTATAAAGTCTTCCTTCCATAAATAATGGTGCATTTATTAAAAAAAAATAAATGCAACACCTCTGTTTTTGCTCCCATTGTTCTTGAGATAAGGCTTTAAAAAAAACTTTACTGTTTCTGTGCAGAAAAAGGTTCATTTCTGTGAAATTTTGTGCACAGATTTGTTCAAATCTGTTAGTGAGCATTTCTCCTTTGCGAACATAATTCAGACACCTGACTGCTGTGGCATTTAGAGATGGTGAGTAAACAACATAATTATTGTACAGGTGTATCTTGGACTTTTCACAAAAAAGGCCACTCCAAACTGTGTAGTTTCACCATCTTTATTAGGTACTGAACTATGACTTTTTCACAGAGGGCTACGCGTATCATTTTTTTTATCAGTTTTAAATGGGAACAAAAACAGAAGTGTTGTGTTTATATAGTTTGTATTTATATTTACACACAGTCAGTTTGTGCTGAGATTGTCTCTCAGGTGTGCTATAAATCAAATTAAAGTTGTCAGAAGTATCAATACTTTTTCAGAACCACATGTTTAAAAACAATATAATACTAACATCTCATAGTACTGAAAATACCAAACCTACAAAAAATTATTTAAGTGCTCTTTCAAGACGTCTTAAAAAGTCTGGTACTGTGACAACACTAAATCAGATGCATGTCTCATAATTAAAAGACTGGCAATCTTAAGAACTTTGCTTACAAAACTCTCCTGCTTTGAAGAACACAGTGCAGTGCAGTGTTTTAGTACTGATGATTTACTTTTTATTGTTCATATGGAGACTCTTGTTATATTCTCTGACCTGCTGTTGCCGGGTAGACTCCAGCCTCTGCTCCTCCAGCCTCAGCTGCTCCTCCAACAACTCTTCAAACGTCTTCTTCTGACCACCAATAGGTCTGGAAAGGGGCACAGACACACACAAGGCAAATGTATCCATAGAGTTAAGTTTGTCAAGAATAAAACACTCGTACAAAATAGAAAACACAAGAGACACACTGGTATCTGTCTGCTGCATGACTTGCATGGTTGATCTCTTCAAGAGAATCTTGTTTAAACAGTTTATAATATTGGAATATTGTATTTACCTGTCATGGAAGATTTTATCTTCTTTTCTGCTGTTGTCTTCAGTTAAAGCCACACCATTACTTGGTATTAACGTGTTATCATGCGCTTGAAAAGAGCTAATATTGCTGATCTGTTCCTGATCATCTCCTTGACAGCTCCATGTGCCTGTCAGAAACATACTGTTAGAATTTCACACTCAGGTGATTTATCACCACGATCATGTCAACAATCTGATGAAAGTAAGGATAGGCTTGTGCCGGCTGCTGTACTCTAAATGCACATTAAAAAATTGTACAAATTCTGTTGACACCTTGGACTTAAACATTTTTTCTCACCTTCTTCCTCATCATCCACCTCCACATAATTTTGACCTCTTGGGAGCTGCTCCTGTCTTCCCGCTGATGAGCGGTCTTGTTCCTGTCGGAGGCAACAGGTGGAGCCCTGTATGACCCCACTGCAGTTCACAGTGGGGCTGCATATGTTCTCTGTGTAAAGATGGGCTCCCTGGAGTGAGTTCTCCCCCATTTCTGCTCCTGACAGCTCTAAAATTTCTGTGTGATCTGTAACATACACAGAGAGGGAAGCAGGGTAAGTATGTATCACTCCCTAATGAAAATATTTTATAACTTAAGTGAAACAAATGATTACATTTGCAGTTATTCTGGCCATTTCTTTCTTACCTGCTCTGCATTCCTGGGATCCATTCATCTTTCCCAGCAGCCTCTGCTGCTCCTCCTGGAGGCGAAGCAGCTCTTCCAACTGATGGGCTTTTAGCTGCTCCTGCATGTGCTGCTGCCATTTTCTCAACTGTAGAAACACATATTATATTCTAAGACTAGTGACCGGAAAAAATAAGTGAACATCTGAAAACAGTTTTGCTGTAATAGTGTTAGATTTGGTTAGGTCATCCATCTTTGCTCTCTATATCTTAGCCTTTCTTACTGTCAGGTGTGCATGAACTACAGGTTATATAAACATCTTTTTCAAGTACAAAAATGTGAAATTATTGGTTATTTTATTGGTTTCAGCCATGAAAAGCAAGTAATTATTGAATATCAGTATCAGCTGACAAAAATTCATATTGTGCATCCCTATAAATTGTCTCATACTAAACAGTACAACGAACAGTGAGATTCAGTTTCTGCATTTAAGCAATACTAGTATAAGGAACAGTGGGAAGCTGCTGTGCAGTACCCAGTAATACCTGGCACTAACTCTCAGGTATTCTGCTTTGACTGTTTGCCTAAATTTCTTCAGTCATCATCGTCTTTGTTAGGGATGTTAAGACATTTCTCCTGTCCTAAATGACAGCAAATCTCATTTCAAACCATTACTGGCTAGTTTTAAATATATATGTTAATGTAAAGAATAATGCAGTTGAATGATATAATCTCTGACATACTGTACCCTGCTTTCCCTAAAATACCATGTTCTGAAATCTACAGCAGAATCAAATTATTTTTTCTAGTTCCTTAATAATAAAAATTCCATCTAAAAGAACACCTTACTAGCGAAGATAATCATGTACATTATATTGTAATTTGTTTGGAATAATGAGATTATACATGACTTTTCTTTGGTTTTATATTGGCCTTACAATGCAGCCATCTGCCACCCTGCTCTCTGGATAGCACCCATAAAAAACACCTGTATCGGTCGACCACTAATCCACTGTATCTCTGTGATTTTTCATTACGTGTAAAAACATTTCAGATACTGTTGATACACTACTCAGACACTTGGCTTCAGATTGCCACACTGAACACAGTGCGTACTGAACCTGTGACCTCAATTAATGGCCATGTGAGGCTCACATTAATTTTACCTCAGTCTTTTCCAACATGAAAAATTATTTGCCGCCCACCACAAGTGTGCACAGCACACAATAAGTGATCATATTAAAACTGAAAACTGATTTGCATGCAAATACCTCTGTCACTATCTGTGTCCTCATCGATATAAATAGCCATAAGAGAGAAGATACTAAAAATAGCCGGGTTTTGAAAAGCATAGTATTTTATGTCTGCTGCATCTGCCAGTGGGCCATCATGATAAGATTAGGCATAATAACATGTTAATTCCACTACTGGAGAGAATTCATGTTTTCTGTAATTAAGCAAAGGAAGTTATATGCATATATTGGTATTAGCATCAGCAATCTGCCAAAATGAGCTGGAAAATATTGATAAAAATCCAATAATGTGCTTCCCTACAAAAGGACCTTCTTCCAGTATCAACAGAATATATCACATGATCTATTTAGGCTGGAAAATCAGTTAAGTAGTCAAGACGATTTCCATCATCAGGTTACATCGTAGAGCTGTCAATTTGAAAAATTCATTATAGTGTTAATTTTAACAACCAGTTAATGTATTAAAAACTCAATATATTATTACAGTAACAGGCATATTTGTCCCAGCCCTAACAGAAACAGTATCAAATGTAGAACCCCAGACTGTGAAACGCAATAATGCACTTACCTGTTCCAGCTTCATCATTATAGGCAGATCCTGTGATTTGCTCCCCATCTCATGCAAACTGTCCAACTCTCCATCTGAATTTCTCGGAGGCACGGAGAACAGACCGTTCACTGGCCTGTCAGCTCCATCCCTCTCTCCTCCAGCTGACTGGGCAGGCCCATCCACAAGGTAGCTGCTGTCTGCGGAGGCGGGCAGGGGGGCGAAGTCGGAGGCAAAGGAGTCGTCTGGCCCGCGGGACGGGGATCTCACAACGGAGGTGTGCCGCAGGGAGCCAGCCAAGTCCGGACAGGGGCTTAGGATCACCCCGGCTCTGGTGCTACTTGGCAACCACCGGGCCAGGAAATCAGCCTGGGAGTACTGAAGCCCAGCTGGAGATGACATGGTGATCGCGCTGTCTCAAGCAGGGCTCCCTAATCCAGGATTTGAACGACAGATTATGGTGTCAGGTTAAGAGTTAATCACACCGTGAACAAACACCGTCCAACACGCTATAGATGCTACCCAGATCCAAGAAAACGGACTATATATAGCAACCGATTTACTTTCAAATAACCTTAGCTATTTGTATAGCTATCTGGCCTCGACTGGTCAAACGTTACACCATCTCATGTCACGATAGCAGAGTGTCGGTTTTAAATGAGCGTCTGTTTGGTTAGCAACAGCATATTAGATTAACCTATGGGTTAGCTACTTACGGAGTCAAACCGGCTGAATCATGGACAGTGTGACAACACTCATGACACGGAGCCAACTATAGCAAATAGCCTGATGGAGCTCTTGATACGTGTCTGTCCATTTTCGGTGAATTTAAAAGGCTTGGCTTCCTTGGTGATAGTAATTTGCCTGTTGTTAGCAGGCTGCCTTTTACTTGAGATAGAAAAAAGTTTGTTTACAGGTGTTACGCTGTAGTAACGAGGCAGAGAAGTTTGCGACATTAATGAAAAGTGTCATAATACAAGTGATTTACCTGTAACATAGGCGAAAAGTGGTGTTACCGCGGTGAAAGCGGGCGTTATAGAAACACAACAGACAAAAGTTTCGAAGCCTGCCGCCATATCAAAACAAAGCCCGCGAGAGTTAAAAAACACGACGGCAAATCACTTGTTGCATTATGGGTAGTGTAGTTTAGCCGTGTTTTCAACTTTTGAGTCTGCTAATTTTATCTAAATTTGGCCTTTGTGGTCATATAAACAACTGAAATACTTAATTTTTTTATAGAGTACAAGTTTTTAGAAATTTTAAAGCGACATTTGTTTAAAATTAGCTTCGAATTATATCCGGTTTAACGGCGCTTCGCAAAAGTATTTCACAATAAAGGTAATCGAGCGAATAAAATCTGGCGTACCGTTAAATTTTCGTTTTGCATACTGAAGTTTTTATATAGTATAATTTATATTACTATATATGCTGTTATACATTTGATTTTGTGTGACATACGTGTTTTTTTAATTAACTAATGCGGATGAAAACCTTTATACTGATATTTACATACCGGATGTACTTTGTGATAGCTGCGATTGGTCGATACAAAAATACTGCCTTCCACGTTCTAGGTAACTGAAACTGAAATTGGCCTCAAATTGTCAGAACAATGGAAAAGATACTGTGTAATCTCCATGGTAAGACGCACTAAGTTAACATTAGTTAACTGTTTGTTGTAAAATAGAAAGTTAGACATTGTACTGAGTTGGCAGAAGTCACGTTTATTTTAATTCCTGAAAGACTATTTGTTCACATGCGTGACAAGGCAGTTTATTTGAATGGACAGTGTAGACTTTAGACTTTCAACTTAACCAAACCTGTTCTCTATGCATTTGTCTTGCTAACTTACAGCGAGTAGGAAGTTTGCTAAATACCTCGTGCTCTATCTCTCCATATAGGCACCGTGTGTATGTTAAAGACGGGCGTAAAAGATGGACCAAATAAAGGCAAAAGCTTCTACGTCTGCGTTGATAAGCAAGGCTGTGATTTCAGTCAGCTGGCCAGGTAACGTTATTCACATCACCGAGGGCCGATCCCCTGTGTGACTGGGAGTCAATGGTGGCTCCTACTACTCACCACAGCAGTGACATTTACTATGAATCCAAATTGTTGTGAAAAATCTCCATGTTCCTTAAAGTAAAGAGGCCAGTGTCTCATACCTAAACATCTGAAACCTCATTACTTCATACAAGCAGGGTCTGTCCTGTCCATTTTCAAAGCATTTGCACTTATAACTTGCTGTTTCTTCATGGCATAATAGTTGAATTGTTGGCAAATTTGGGATTACTTCTCCCATTTTTGTGATTAAGAGATAATTTTTTGCACACATTATGAGTCTGTTTTTGATCTGCGAAATTATTATCATCTCCTCCAGCATTTCACCATCCCACTGCCTCAATCATGAAGATTCAATGGTGGAACTTCAAGCTCTCAACTACAGTCAACAACAGCAGAGTCACAGGTGGGTGTACAGCTGGATTGTTTCACAAGGTACAATGTACAAGGCAGATTTATTTCCCATTATAAACACAGGGTTGGACAGCAACATTAAGTTGTAGTTTCCTTTTTGCTATTCACAAAAACAATGTTAATATAAAAAAAAAAAATCGGTAGACTGTCTGAATAGATAATAAATTATGTAAATAAAAATAAGACAAAGCATTTGCATGGTGGAGCGGTGAGGATTAATTAAAAAGACTCAGCTTGAGCAAGAAGCTGCCCTACAGTCTCGGGATACAGCAGCAAATACTTCTGTATCTCCTGCTTGATGGCAGCAGGGTGAACAAGCTGTTGCTGAACTTTGAATGCCTCTCCCTGATATCACTGATGCTCAGTAGATGGGTATCAATGATGTTCTGAGTGGATTTAATCGCCCACTGCAGAGTCTTTGTGTCCTGGGCCTTGCACATCCTATGTCAGTATGTGACGTTTCTAATTGGGATGTTTTTATGTTGTTCCCCTGTAGAAGTTGACTTGGCAGGGGAACTTTGCCTTCTTACATTTGCTGAAAAAATACACCCATTTCTGAGCCTTCTGTATAGGTTCTCTGTGATGTTGATTTCTAGGAACCTAAAACTGTTCACCTGCTCTACCTCAGCTCCACTGGTGTAGACTAGAAAGTACTGTTTTGCCTCCTTTTTCTGAAAATCAACAATCAGTTCCATGGTTTTGCTGATATTGAGCAGTAGGTTGTTTTCTGTGCACCACTCTGCAATACTGTTGAGTTCCTCCTGATATCAAGTTTCATTGCTGTTTGAAATCTGGCCACTGATGGTTGTGTCATCTGTGAACTTCACAACAAAGTTCGATCCATGTCGGAGACTGCAGTCTGTACAGTGTGAACAGGAGGGGGTTGAGTTTTCATCCCTTGGGGGCTCCATGTTGAGCACTTGAGTGGAGGAGGCAATAAGACCAATTCAAACTGTCTGGGGTCTGTTTTTGAGGTAACCCAATATCTGTGATATTCAAGCTCAGAGTGTTCAGTTTGACAGTGAACAGTTTCATGTGGGAGATTTTTTTTTCTAAGTTTGAAACCCTTTTCTTTTGTAAGTATTAATGACTTGCAATACATGTGATGAAATGTAATTCTTGTTGGTTCTTTATATATAAATTAGGCACTTGAACAAGATGTAAGTGACTGTGCACCTAGTTGTTTGTGTTGGACCTCCCATGTTCTAAGTTCACTCTCTTTTTTCAGGTTGTTCTACCGGTGTGTTGTGGGGAAAAAAGCAGGCCAGAGGTGGTGTGGAAGTGTGCCTTGGACTGCAGTAAGTCAGTGTTTTCAGCAGACACACCCGTATTTATATACTTTCAATACCTTTGTTACCATCCGTATCTGGGACTCATTAGCTGTAGACAATTTTAATCTGTTGTTCAGAACTTAATGTTAAATTCTTGTCATGATCCCAACTTTTCCAAAGAGACTGAATATGTTCAGTGTCAGGCTAGGATTTGTGAAATGACTATAAATATATAATTAGATGTATAAAAAATTAAAAAGAATTTCTGAGGGGAAACTGGTGTTATAAAAGCCAAATATCACTCCCACCAGTGTTATTTTACTTTGCAGCACATGGGAGTTGTTAGACTACCACTCCCCCAATCTGTTTGTTTGTTTCACAGAAGTCACAAAGGCAACAAATGCACCAAAAATCTAAGTAGTTTACATGCAGAGGTTTCCACACAAAAACAGAATATCCTCATATGATTACAGCTGCAACAATTAGACGATTAAAACAAGATAATGTGCAGCTATTCTGGTAATTGTTTTAAGCAAAAGTTACAAACATGTAATAAGCATAAGTTCATTTAAAATATAAAATCATAAGGGTGTCAGTAAACTTTACAAGTGCATAGTACACAGTAGAAAAAAAACAAAACAGAAACCAGTACTTAGGAAGGTACAGGTTTCACAGTTGAGGTCAAATTTGTTGGGGTCTGTACCAAACAAACATGTTTTCTTATGTCTGAAGAACAAGATTTGCTGGACAGGACATCTCTGCAGCACTACAGGACTTAATTATAATGCTGTTTTTATAATTTTCCTGAAAACTTTATGCTACCTATTTTTTAAGATGTCTGTTGTCTTCCATCATTGCAGCCAGAGAAAGAAAAGAGAAACCCTCTCTCCTCCACACAGCTACAGCTCTCTTGCCTGGAACCTGTCCGAAACCCTTTTAAGGCTCCTAGCACGACGGACAAGGACTCTGAGTGGAGAAAGATGCAGCATGGTGGAGCTGATGAGAAAAGGGGGAAGGAGAAAGATGCTGAGGCAACTCACAAGGCTGATGGAAGAGAAAATTATCAGAAAGAAAATGTGAAGAGCACAGGTGCAGGAGTAGAAGACAAAGAGGAAGGGAAGGTGAATTCATCAGATACTTACAGAGGTAAACAACTTCCACCAGGGATGAAGGTAAAAAGGAGAGTTTCAGATGAGGAGAGAAAAAGTCCTGAAGCTAATGGTGTGGACAACATGTCAAATAAGGTTAAAGAAAAGACTAAAGAGAACCACTCTATGCTGGGAGAAGCAGAAAAAACAATTTCTGTCTCCACTGTCAAGGCTGTTCATCCTGAGAAAATAAATCAGACCTCACAGGATCCTCACAAGGATTCATCCCAGCAACCAACAGATGGTGAAACCTGTCTGGTACGACAAACTGACCTTACAGTAAAAGAGACTGTCTCTGAATCTGCAAACAGTAGTAGCACTCAGGCTTCCAGAGACTCTGATAACACAGTGAACCCTCCATCTAACAACCCTACACAATCCAAAGACTCCAGTCAAACCAAAAACCACCAAGACGATGATGACGATGTGGTGTTGGTGTCAGTGAAACCTGCTACTCAGAAAACTCCTCCTGTTTCTGCTGTGCAAAAAACTCTTACCAACTTCCCTGGGTTCCAGCCAGCTTCTAAGGTCCAAGGTCATCAGGGAGATCCCAGAGGGATGCACAGTCTGCTCACTGCTCAACTCCAACAGAAGAAGGTGAGTGAGTGACAAATCTATACGTGTCATGCTGTAGATGTCCCCCTTTACAGATTAGAGTTTAATAAATACTGGCTTTTGAGGCTAATACAAACATTGTCATAAAGAATTCTGATTAATGCTTGATATTAAGGTATCAACCAAAAAATCCCAGTACCAAGTAGTGTCGAAATTTCTCCAGTTAAACGATACCTATATTTGATCATTTTGGTACCCAGATCTATCTAGTCCAATCCAAATTTAATTGTAGAGATCATTTAAAAAACAACCGTAGTTAACCAAAATGCTGAAGAAATATAGCAAAACTATAAAAGCAACACCACAATAAAAATATAAAAACCCTAAAAAGTAAAACGCATATAACGAATGTAGAGTGAAGTAATAAAAAGATATCAAATGTTGTACTCTATTGGTTTTGGTATCACATAATGGTACTGTATTGGCACTGGTATCATATATTTTTTTTAAAGATACCCAGCCCTGGTCAGCACATACACACCAAAATAAATTTTTAATAAAATCTGATCATGTCAATACAACGGTTGGCCTCTGGTACAGATCTACCACAGTCCTGTGTCCTGTCTGCTCCAATCTGATCAAAACTGTGACTAATTGCTGCAGCAGCCACATGGAGAATATTTGCATTACCTTAAACTGAAAAGTGATAAATAAGAAAGAAAAAATTCACTCTTTTTCAAATATACATGTGGCAAGTGTTTTGTATTTACTAGCTTTTGGCACTGTTCACTACAATAATCGGCTCACTGAGACCTCCATTGTTTCCCTCCTCTTCAGGCTACTCTGTCTGCGGTGAATGTGGCGGCTCTGCCCGATAAAGGGGAGAGGTTGAAGACTCAGGTCAAAGAGCTAGAGGACGCCCTGGAGTCTTTGAGCCTTGCTGCTGCTTCTCAGCCAGGTAACCTACTCTCTGTAAAGCAGGAATAATATATAATGACTTTTTTAAAGATTCCACTTCATTTATTACTGTTGTAGAACTGAATGAATTAATTACAAATTTAAAGTCAATCTCAATCATTCCACTAAAGACATCCAGATTGGCTCCTAATTATAGAATCTGCAGTATTTTCCTGAAGAAAACAGTATGTAGACATGTGTGAAATAGTTGCTTTCAGTCATCACTTATGACTGACTAGAGTGGTGGTGCCTGTATCTGGAATGACCCTGCACTCTGCCTGTATTTCCTCTTTTTTTCCTCATCTTTTGCTGTGCTTAGGACATTTCATGAACCCAAAACTTGGTATTTGATTTACAAACAGTTCGAACAAATGCTACTGACTCTACCCCTGAACCCTTTCTAAATGTTAAATTGATACTGGCCAGACATGTTGTAGCACAAAGTTTAAATGTCAGTCATTTATTTGTCGTATAATTCACTGCCTTCTATTTTCCATGTTTTCCCTTGATGAAGCAACAGTGACATAAGAATTTGGTGCTTTACATGAAATGAAACACTACAATGCAAGAAGGCAAAAAATTAGTTAATCAAATCAATAAGGGAAGAACAAGGTGCAAGAGAAAATGAAATGCTCTATATTATCATGTATATAATGAAACAGTTGAATTTACATTAATGTCCGTGTTTGACCACTGCAAATGTAATGTGCAAATCACTTTCAGAACCACGGGACGCACATAACAGTGGTGTTGCTAGTCTGGGTAGCAGCCAGGTTAACCCATTCAGCCGGCAGGGTGGCACCATCCTGCTCCCTGCACCACCAGTCCCAGGACCCTCCCAACACCAGGCCTCCGGCAGCTCCCTGGGGCTCCAGCTGAGCCAAGGATACACGCAGATGTATGGAGGTAGGCCTATCAGGGGGGTTGAAGCCATTTCTGTAATTGTTCGTATGTAATTTTGTCAGATCCTATCAGTTGTACTGTTGAACTAGCTTGTAGCAAGAGGTGCCTATCCTATCATTTGCATTATCATCATCATATCATTGGCATGAGACATGCAAATGACATTTGGTTCCATTTGCATGTCTCATTTTCACCTTGGTTTAATTTCTTCATCAAACTATTTTTTTCTGGATTTATTTTCTTTCTTTTATCACTCATTAAAACACATAAACTCTGTCCTTAATGTTTACAGCAAACCCACAGGTTCAGGCCTTTTATGGCGGCAGGATGACTGAGGACCGTCTGCTGGCGGTGAAAAACGCTACCTCTGAGGCCATTGACCATCTCCACAAATCCCTGGAGTCCTGCCCTGACGCTGAGGCTGAGGTTTCAGACCCCAAGGGCATTAAGGTTACACTTCTTCCGTCACTAGTTTGACTTTTTTATCAGTCCTTCACACAGAATATCTGACACTGCTAATGAGATTTTGACAGAACTTCAGGGAATGATGTATTTATTTTTCATTCTCATTTGTTCTAAAGTAAAAAAATGATTCTCTGAGAATGTGGACATGCATTTACACATGCTTGTGTGTATCCTAGTCTGGGCCTGAGTTGTTGCCCCAATGTTGTGGCAACAGTTTCCTGAGGACCCTTTGTTGTTTTAACGTGACAGTGCTCCAGTGCACAAAGCCAGGTCCATAAACAAATGGTTTTCCTGGTTTGGTGTCCTCAATTCCATCCAACTCCCACGGGATAACCTGGAATGCTGACTGAGAGCCAACAACATAAATGCTCTTGTGACTGGATTGGAGCAAATCTGTACAGTCAGATTCCAACATCTGGTGGAAAGTCTGAAACCAGAAGAGTGGAGGGCTGATATAGCAGCAGAATGCCCTTGATTTTAGAATGTGATGATTAATAATCACATGTTGTATAAACTTTGGGTGTCCATATCATTTTGGTCATACTGTAATTACTATTTTTACAGAGAAGTTCTTAGAATTTTTTGCTTAACATTAACTTGAAAATTGGCTATGAAAACTGAGTATGTATGTCCTCTTTTGATTGGTTCACTATGTTACATAAGTAACTTTGTCCTCTTGTGATTGGTTGGTCAGGTGTCGCTCCTGGCTCATCAGAGGAGAGCTTTGGCCTGGCTGCTCTGGAGAGAAACCCAGAATCCCTGTGGAGGAATTCTGGGTATGTTCACCTTCTTTATATTGATATTAAAGTGAAAGTTTATTATTGATATTAAAGGGATTAGTTGAAGTGGGCGTGTGTGAGGTACTTATTGATAGTCATTGTATTACCTACAGTAGATGGTGGTCAGCACACCCCTGGTTTGGAGAAGCAGAGATGAGTACCAGCAGAATATTTTAACCTCACAGAACACAGGAGTTTCTGGTGTTCTGTTTTAAATGGTGAGTTTGGAGTCACCAATGTTGCAAAATAACACAAACTAACCAATAGAGGCAGCAACAAGCAGCTCCTGTGTTCTGCAAGATAAAATTATTTATTTTGCCAGAGGAGTGCGGTGGCTTTGGGGAAAGCAATATTTGGCTTATATAACCACAGTTTCCTGTCAGAAAAGGCTGCCTGACGGCAAGGTGAAGCAGTGAAAATATCCTAAATATAGCACACACTGCTGCTACTCCTTGCTTCTCCAAACTGAGGACATGTAATTTAAAGAAGTAACAATGAAGACTGTGGAGAAATCTTAATGAAACGTGAGATGCAAATGGTATAATAATTTTTGCATCAGAGAAGGTTCAAATTCAAATTGTTCTTGCTTCATACCTTCTCCACCTTGTTTGTCTCGCTCCTTTTGGATTCAGCGGATGACATGGGTCTGGGGAAAACCCTGACTATGATTTCTCTCATACTGGCCAAGAGGTCTGAGGCAAAAGAGGAAGAAGAAAAAAAGAAGGAGAAGAAGCTGGTGGAATGGATTTCCAAAACTGGTAACCAGAACCTCTTCTCATCCTTTCTGTTTGTGTGATAGAAAACAGCAACGTAATCCATGTCCGTGTGATTCATATTTAAACAGACAGTACCTTTTGTTTCATTTGAAGGTGATCTCTTATGTAGAGTGTTTAGAGTATGAATGTTCTGATTTGTTTGTTGATCATCCAGACTCCGGCATCATGATCTCTAAAGGCACTCTTATCATCTGTCCTGCCTCACTGGTCCACCACTGGAAAAGAGAGATTGACAGACATGTCAAGACAGGCAAGCTGACTGTGTACCTGTACCATGGTCCCAACCGCGAGAAAAGTGCCAAAGTGTGAGAAAACCATTCACGTGTACACACCACTGTTGATTTCTTATCTGCACTTTTTCTTTTCCTTTACCTTTATGTATACCGATTAAAATATAGCTGCAAAGAAGCCAGAGAAAACACACTAGGAACATGATTACACTGAATACAGGTCCATTGTTGAGTAATTTTGAACATGATTGGAGTAAGCATGGCAAAGACAGAGCCCACTTCTTGTTTGGGC
The DNA here is from genome assembly GCF_056507025.1 of Lutjanus erythropterus. Taxonomy (NCBI): domain Eukaryota; kingdom Metazoa; phylum Chordata; class Actinopteri; order Lutjaniformes; family Lutjanidae; genus Lutjanus; species Lutjanus erythropterus. The sequence continues at coordinate 22,313,392 of NC_139324.1, forward strand.
TGGCAAAACTTTTCAAACAACCAATAACTGCTCATATAATTTTCATGCTTTTTACTCATTAATTACAGAATTTTGTAAAATGATCCTATGATCAGGTCTTGGTCTCAAGCTGAACTCAGTTCAACTTAACTCAGAATTCAAGGAAAACAATATTTGTTGAAATATTAAAGGCTTCAACACTTAGATGTCAACTTACCCTCTCTTACTCTTACTTTCTCTTTAGAGGACTGCTGAAGCACACCAATCAAACTGATTTAAGTGTTGTCTGTCTGTCTCTCAGGCTTGCAGATTATGATGTGGTGGTGACCACGTACAGTTTGGTCTCTAAAGAGATCCCAGTCCAGAAGGATGATGCTGAGAAACCCAGCAAAGATGCTGATGATGTGGTGAGACGTAGATGTTTATGACATAAAATAACATTTCTGACATTTATCAGCTTTGGTTCTGTAACTGAAGCTTCTGCCTGGAAGATGTTAATACTGATATTCAATCATCTTTGGCACCGAAGCTAAAAAAAAAAACTCAGACAAATGCTTTATCCCATGTCGTTTTCTTCAGCCACCGCACTCAGGTCCTCTACTGCGAGTGGCCTGGGCACGGGTGGTCCTGGACGAAGCCCACAACATCAAAAATCCAAAAGTGCAGACCTCCATGGCTGTGTGTCAGCTGAGGGCTCGTGCCCGCTGGGCGGTCACTGGCACACCCATCCAGAACAACCTGCTGGACATGTACTCACTGCTCAAGTAAGCCAAAAACACAGTGAATACTGTCAGTTGTCAGTGTAAAGCCAAGCCCATTATCCTGAAAGCAAAAGCCCACTGCTCTGAAAATACACACTCTGGAGTAGGAGCCAGAGACTGCCGGCTTTACAGCCTGCAAGACCCCGTTGACATATTGATCGATCTAACTGTTATAAACATCTTCTTCTAAAAGATTATTAATAATTTTTACAACTCAAAATTAATTCTGAATGTTTGCTGAATGAGTTGGTGTCTGTTTATAACTCTAATTAATGTGAAACGGCCAAACAGAAACAGTCACTCCAGCCCAGAATGGAAATTTCTTTTCTTGTGGCATTGCACTGAAAATGACTCTGACCTTGAAGTGTTTTTTCTACGTACCAAATTGTATTTCTTCATTTCAGTTAAGGTAAGACAGTTAATTGGAATGAGATTCTGTTCCATCACTGTCTGTCAGGTTTCTGCGTTGTTCTCCGTTTGATGAGTACAAACTGTGGAAAGCTCAGGTGGACAACGGGTCTAAGAGAGGCAGAGAGAGACTCAACATCCTGACAAGGAGTCTTCTGCTCCGACGAACCAAAGACCAGCTGGACTCCACAGGAAAACCACTGGTAGGGACGGACCTTGGACTTCTATCAGTATGGGACCATTACATTGAAGACAAACTTCATCTTTGGTTTTTCTCTTTAAATGTTAGCGTAGTATCTGGTTACTTTATAATTAGCTAGCCGCTGATTTGTTCAAACAGATCCGACTCTTTGTAAGCTACAGCTGAGATTCTGATTGCACACATACTCACTCTTGATCCTGGCTGAAATGTTGAATGTTTCAGGTGTCTCTTCCTGATCGGTCCTGCAAGGTGCATCAACTCAAACTGTCCCAGGATGAACAGGCTGTGTATGATGTGGTCTTTGCCCAGTCCAGGTAACACAACAACCTGTCATATTTTTAATAAAACAGGAGATTTATGAGAAAACATCTCCCATAATTGTTTTTTTAGTCTTTTATAGTGTGTTCACTTGTTCTTTTTTGGTAAGGAACGTTTCAACCTGAGCAGATGCCAGATGACCTGTGAAACAATCTAATTTATATACTTATCCACACATTACTAACACATTTTAACCCATCTGTCACCACAACCTGGCAACCCACAACCAGATTCAAGGAGTGTGTGTGCAGCTGCTCTGTGCACTTGTAACAGCTAACTAAACGTTCGCTATTGTCAAAGTAGTAGGATGGTGTTCCACCCTAAAAAATCTAAATGCACCTGCAAATTTCACCTCCTATACTTTGAAATCCAAATGTTGGCAGGTATGAAAAAGTGGCGAGGAATTCATTTAGGACTAATCAGTGTTCTTCCCTGACTACCATCAACAATGTTTACGACTTATCCAAGGTCCAGATGTGTGTGGCTGCATAAAAAAGAGATGGGATGCCTTTAAGTCCTCCTGGATACAGTAGATAGATCAATAAAAATATGAAATTATACTAGAATGGTGATTTACTGTTTTCTTCCAGATCTACTCTGCAGAACTACCTGAAGAGACATGAAGGAAATGATGTGAACAAGGATAAAACTTCCACTTCCAATCCCTTTAACAAAGGTGAGATATCAACTGGCTTAACTATTTTTCTCAACAGGCAGTGTGTCATGAATACTGCCCCAATTATTCTAAGAGTTGGGTTGGACCATATGATTATATGCATATTATGTTATTATCCATAAGCACACAGTAAGAACTTGTGTTTTGCAGTTTTACTAATTTGCCCTTTGTCAAATTCCTGCTCTGTGCACTTCCAATTTCAAATGCAGGCAACTTTTGTGAATGTGAGTTTTTATTTCTGATTATAAATGTTACTTTTTATGAAGCTGCATATATACAATTAAATAACAGAAATGAAGAAAAAAGGAATGAAGACAGAAGAGATTTTTTTTTCTAGGTCCTACACCTTTTTGCTTTCTGCTCCAATGACAATTGAGCAAGCTTGGTACCTTGATTAACTTTCCCCTTTCCTGTTTCCAGTACTTAAATATGCTATGTGCAAGGCTCATATATGATGAAAAGTAAACCAAAAAGTTGAAGAGGTTTATAAGACATTGCTGGGGGATCTGTAGTAGTAACATACTCACATCCTAAGTTAGGTAATGTCAGCAAAAAGGTTTGCTAACTAGATAGCCAATTTACATCATCGTTATCTAGCTAGTTAGATCGTGTTTTGCTAACATTAGCTAAATGAAGATGTGACCCTGTGTGCACTTTTATAGAGGAAATAGAGAGAGCTTAGACCAAAAAGGGGTGGAACTTAGGAGGGAGGAGGTCAATTTATTTCTATAATTATAATATTTTTCGTGGAAGTATGTGTAAAGCCTCCCTTGTGAAAGTTCATTTTAAAGAAGGAAGTTTTACATCTCCTGTTTGAAAAATATATTTTTTTTTAAACACTAACAGTAAAATTCAAAACCGTAAGTAAGCAAACACACGTGGTATGGTAACTGTCCATTTAAAGGTTGTATCAAAAGTGTGTGTCTTGCCTCCCCAGTGGCCCAAGAGTTTGGTGTGTCCCAGCCTTACCCTGCTGTGTCAAGTTCCCAGCAGCCCCAACAGGCATCCAGCACCGTCCACATCCTGTCTCTGTTGCTGCGTCTCCGACAGTGCTGCTGTCACCTATCACTTCTTAAGAAGGTACACACACACTCAAACACTCATTGAACACAAAGACCAAATGTGAAGTATAAACAATCATTGATTTCCTTCTTCATCTCTTCCCTTCACTGCTCAGACTCTTGACTCGTCGGAGCTGCAGGGTGACGGCGTCGTCTTGTCACTGGAGGAGCAGCTCAATGCTCTGTCACTCTCCTCCAGCCCCTCGCCATCGGGCCCTGACCCCAAAGACACTGTGGCCCTTAATGGCACCCGCTTCGCCTCACAGCTGTTTGAAGACACCAGCGAGAGCACCAAGGTGGGCAACTGCTGTGCTGGGGACAGTTGGTTTTGTTTACGAGAAGCAAGAGAAGTGGTTGAATGAAAATCTGTTGGGTTTTTTGTGGTCAACATGGAAGTCAGTAAGGGTCACAAGCTATTTACAGGGATTGGATGTCCATAGTTTCTTTCTCTGCCCACTACAGTTTTGAAAAGTGTATAAATGGTATGAGGATAAGTAATTGTTGGGAAGGAAACACAACAGCACACAGGGTTTTGGACAAAAGTTAATTTTTAACTACTGATGAAGATGATGGTTCATCATATCTTATCTTAGATTAAAATCTATCTTCATCAAGAATCCAGGGAAAATGTACAACATGCCTGGTCAGAAAACTGTTTGTCCATGTTTGACAGGATAGGATGTGATGCAGTTGATTTCAAAATTTAAAATGAACTGATTCTTCTACCTCAATTTTCCAGATTTCTGCTATTGTCTCTGAGCTGAAGGCAATCAGACAGAGAAGTGATAATCAGAAAAGGTAAAACATCACCAAGTCATCGTCAAGTCTCACAGTCACCTCAGACACAGTTTTTCATCCAATTAAATTTTAAATCTGCTTCAGTTTGAGTTGTTTTTCTTCTTGCAACAAGAATTAAACACATCATTTTGGCACAGAAAAGCATCTGTCAGATAATGTAGTAATCTAGTGGTAAATCAATCTCCACACAAGGTCCACTCAGAAGCTGTATCACACAATCCTCCCCAGCAGATGGAGTTAACCTTATTTTCATGGAAATGTTGATGTTCAAAAGATGTCTCCATCTGCTGGGGAACATCGTGTGATCGTCTGTTTGAGTCATACATATTTAGCTTCCTCACGCACTTCTTTATGCATGATCTTTGATCTTTGACAAGACTATACATTAACTACTAACACCTCTTACCCTGTAACTGACTCAAGAGAAACTGTAAATGTTCCATCATATAATCCACATCTGGTATCCTCCTCTCTGGTTATATGTAGTGTGATCGTGTCCCAGTGGACCAGCATGCTGCACATTGTAGCAGTTCATCTACGGCAGATGGGCCTGAAATACGGTGTTATTGACGGGACTGTCAACCCCAAACGCCGCATGGACCTGGTGGAAGAATTCAACATAAATCCTAAAGGAGTACAGGTACATGTCACCCCAAACCCCTGAACTTAGAAACACTACTACTACTATGCCTATGTTTAAATTAATTAACAAGTGTTTTAATACAGACGTATACCCAAAACAACAATTAAATATTTGACAGATATTTATTATCAGATATCTGTAGTTGTTTAAAGTTTTGTATACATCAGAAATGTTCAGTAATGATCAGCTGACCAACACCTGAATTTTTTTTTGTTTTTCAAAGGTGTCTGGTCCAAAAAAAAAAAAAAAGAAAAGACATATGCGTCTAACCACATTGTTTTGTTACACAACTAAAAACACAGTGGAAGAAGGTTTCCACTGAAGGCTTCAACAAAACTGCTTAGAATGAATTTTCAGAATGGATTTCGATCAGTGTAACATTAAACGTGTGTGTAAATATAACATGGATTTATATGTCTGGTTGTCTACCGAAGGTGATGCTGGTTTCTCTTTGTGCTGGAGGGGTTGGACTCAATCTCATTGGAGGGAATCACCTCTTTCTCATCGACATGCACTGGTGAGACACACTGGCATGAACAAAACCAAAAGAGCATAATTGCTGGTATTTGCTTCCCTCTGCTTGATGTAGCCAGTTGAAACAAAGCACAAGGATTGGAAAAAATATATACAGTCACAGTAGAACAAACGGTAAACAAAAAGGGTCAATAAACTAGTTTACTTTTTTTTTAAATAAAGGCAGAGTATGCAACAGCATAGTGGAAAACTGCTGACATACGTCATAAGCACACTAATACAGTTGCTACATGGTATTTTTTAAAGAAAATCATACGATGATTATTTTTGACAGATATTGTGATTGTGATATGATTCATGAGTGGTGGGAATAATTATTATTTCATCAAAATTTTAATTTTCACAAAAATAAAATAAAATAATGATGAAGTGACATTTGTTGGGGTCTGTACCAAACAAACACGTTTTATTATGTCTGTAAAACGGGATTTGTAGGTCAGAGCATCTCTGCAGCACTACAGTACTTCAAACAAAATTCCAGCTTTTGCGATTTGGATTTTGCTCTTGGTCATATTGTGATTTCAATAATATTTTCATTAATTGTGCAGCCCCAGTCAGAAGTGTTTGTGTAATTACTCTCACTGTCAGAAGGGGGAGACAAAAGTTCAAGTTCAAAGTTCAAACAAGCGCAGTTTGATGCTGCTTTGTAATGACTAAGTCACCACATCAGGTGAATGTGTAATGCTAATAATGAAGTGAGAGCATGTTTGACATCTTCAGTATAACGATGGTTTTTAACCTCTGTCCCCTGTATACTCTGACAGGAACCCAGCCTTAGAGGATCAGGCATGTGACAGAATCTACAGAGTTGGACAAACTAAAGATGTCACTATCCACAGGTAACAAATAAGCAGGGCATTCTGGGTGTGTGGCTACTATCATTTACCATTTCATTGTACAACACTTTTATACATAATATAATTGTAATATATTCCAATATAATGGCTAATAATGTAATATTATGAGAATTGTTATACACGATATCAATATTTCCTATGTGCAATTGGTGTAAATTCAACTGCTGAGTCTGTTTCTTGTATTGTTTATGTTGTTATTATGTCTTGTATATGTTTGCTATTTTTGTTTCCTCTTGTTTATATTGCTTGTTTACTTAATTATTGCTTATTTATTTACTTTTTTCCCACTTTGCTACTCCCCTTGCTGCTATAAGACTGCAAATTCCTCCATCATGGGACTGATAAAGAAATGTTTTAAATCTTAGTTTATTGTTACAAAAGGAAACTCTTGAGATAAATACCAGACAGCTACTGATTGAATCATTACAAAGTATGCGTTTTTGTTGTTAATTTTATTGTAAGCTGTTTTGTGCCTTGTTTGTGATTAGTATAATTTGTTGTGTGTTGATACATAGTTCTTAACTTGTGTGTGTGTTTCCAGGTTTGTATGTGAGGGCACGGTGGAAGAGAAGATTTCCACACTGCAGGCGAAGAAGAAGGAGCTGGCCCAGAATGTGCTGTCAGGAACGGGAAGCACCTTCACCAAACTCTCCCTGGCTGATCTCAAAATTATTTTTGGTGTCTGAAAAAGCAGAAGACTGAGGATAATGTGCCACACAGTGGAACCCACAAACCCCAGGCTGCTGTTGATACACGTCTACAAAATTCAGGTTACAAGTCTGGAAAAACTTAAAATAATCAAATAATAATAAATCAGCTAAATCTAGGAATCTCCGTCTCTTAGCTTAGTGTTTTATCTGCATCCTGTTTTACAAAACATTATCAGACTTCATGTGTCTTAACATTTTACTTTAAGTTTTACCTTTTTTTTTTTTACTCTGTTCATAATTTCAGAACAGCTGAAAGCACCGATACATGCTCCTTTAACAGATTTATTTCAATAGTATTAAAACTTGAAGCTCTCTGTAACATCATGATGCTGTTTCTGCCCTGATTTGGTGCTCTAATGCGTTGATGAGCATCAGTTTCTGTTATTTTGCTTTGTTTTTAAAAGGCACCTGAAACTGTTTGCTGGTGTACTTTGCTGTTAAACTTTTAAGAATCAGTTTCATCCAGCAGCCACTACAGCACTGTTCTGGAGTTACACTAAACAAACAAATAATTTGGTTATAATTTTAGATGTATGTATATGTCCTCCAAGTTTGTATTATTTTATTGTGTTGAATCACAGAGGATTGTCCTCTGTTGAAGTTATTTTATTATTGAAGTTATTTAAGACTCCTTATTAGAGTGAAGCAAACATTTCCTTCTATTTGTGTCACCTGATGAGGTTTACTTCCTTTAAATGCCTTTTTAATTATTATGTATTGGTGTATGTGTGTTGATATTATTTGAATAAATTCAGGTGATTTAAGTTATGGAAGTTGATCTAACTGCTTGCCATAAAAATGCTTTGAATAGTAAAATGAAAGGATTTATTTAATTCTACATGTTAGGAAATTAGGTCAAGATGTATTTTAATTTACACCGACTTTATTTGGATTTGAGGATTAACTGAAACTCAGTGTCATTAGAACATGTCACTGCTACCAAAAATAAGTTAGATAGGCCACATTAGAGATGCACTTCCTAATATGTATATGAAGACGGTATTTATTTGAAATATATTTTAATCTGCTCTCTGTATAAGGTATTCAGAATACATTCTGGCCATACACACCTACCTTTTTAGGCAGGAAAACTCATTTTGTGTGTAGGAAAAGATAATCTACATTATACTGCTTTAAACAATTAAAACGTGCCAATATTTTCTTTACCAAGAGAAGGAATCAGATTTGTCTCCTGACTTCTAGCTGTGATGACCCGCCTTTGAGCAGCCGTCCATGTTTTCATTGCTCGATATGTCAAAAAAAAATCATAGAAAACTCAGGTTGCGTCTAAAAGGGAACCATTGACTTGCGAAGCTCTCGCGTGATCTGTGCATATTGTCCAATTATTGTACATGCTGAACAAACTAATTATGTTGTAGAATGTGACAGCGTTATGGTTGAGATTTGCTTTGCTTTACGGATAGAAAGATCTTGTTTTGGGGTTAAATTTGTCACCCTCGCGAGATCTTTCACGGGTCTGGGGTTCCCTTCTAGACACGTCCTAAAATCTCAAAGGGAGGGCTTTATGTCCATGCTGCCTTTAAGAAACATCGGAAGTTGGGCTTTACCGTCTGAAAAAAAAACAAGACAGGGAGCTAATGGAACCCACACGTAGGAAAATAGCTGTTTTTGTCGGCTTTTAATCCATGTGGTCAGTGGTCGTCTTTGTGGGAAATGTTTAAAAGGCGTTAAAACGTAGCCTATGTCACACAAGTTGTTAAAACAAACTACCAGAGTTTGACATCTATCGGTGATTAGTATCGCACATCGTATCTGCATTCTTTCAGATAAATGATTGATGCTGCGTGTTGCAGAGCATAAACCTGTCTCCCTGCTTACATGCTTAAACAAAAATTTAAGTTGCTGAACTTTGTGAATGTGACTTAGAGAGGGTAGACTGGGGGGCTATGAGCTGCATTTGAATGCAGCGTAGTGAGCGCGGGCGGTAGCTGGTCTGCAGAGCTAGTGCAGCAACTCCGGCCAGGTACGCTAGCGTCCTGCCTCGGAGAACACTAAGCTAACGCGGCCTTCGTGAGTGCTGAATCAAAATAGCTACATTTTAACAAACCTGCACCAACCCGCAGCCATGGCGGCTGAGACCGACAAGGTAGAGGCTGTGGACAGCGAGCAAGACGAGGAGGAAGATGTATACGAAGTGGAGAGGATCATTGACATGCGTGTGGAAGAGGTAAATCTAGCTAAATGCTACATAGCCGCCTAGCTAGGTTGGCAAATATGGCTGGCATTGCTTTCACTCCACTCTCACGACGCATAGCCCTCCTACAACGGTGCCCAGTCACTTTCTGTCACATAGACGCCTGTCTTCAATGCATTTTAAGTGCATTTTTGTGCATTAGGTTGCTGTTTTTTCACTTAGTCTTTTGCGGTTACTCTCCCTTCGTCGTGGCTCACTGCTCGTCCATACATAGCGTCGTTTTTCTGTAGTACAACTTCTCCCATGATGTCCGCTCGCCTCTCCCCTGCTGGGGCCAAGGACGGACGCTCTGCAAGCTTGCAAATATTTTTCATGATGGGTGCTCTTGTAAGCATAGATGCAAAAATGCAAAATTACAATGTGCGCAAAACAGATTAAGAGATGAGATTTTCTAGCGGTGAACAATGACAGTTAGCGTAGACCCCAGTGTGAATTTAACGCCAGCGTAACCGCCATATGTGAAATGACATCAATTTACTAACTGAACTGTATTTACCTTTCTGTGCATCATCTGAGCAATAACACATGTGATCATAATAAACTACAACTGATAATTGTTGCTGTGCTTGTAACGTGTTTATCTGCTAACGTTACTAGAGTATTTCAGTCAGTGGTGGAAGAAGTACTCTGCAAGGTTATTAAAGTGAACTAAAACTAAGATAAAAATTGAAATCAGGTGAGAATAAACATTGTAGTTAGCTCTAACTGAAATAAAAATAAGAACTATACTTAAGAAAATAATGAAAAGTAACTAACGATATCGTGTTCTTACTAAACGAACTAAAATAAATATATACAGGAAATGTGTTTAGTCTTATGTATCCCAAACAAATGAGAACTCGAAATTTACCACCTCCTAATAGGAAAAGTCTGGCTGTATTAAAGGCTGTATTAATATAATACATTGTAGCCTAATTTTATGTAACCAACTCACTAATGATTTACCCTCACTTTTGATTTTTTCATCAGGACTCCTGAAACGAGAGCTCTTTATCTTGCACATTTTAAGTGGATCACAGGTTGACACATTGATTACATTGTATGCAGAACAGAACAAAAGTGTTTGAATCAGAATCCACTTTATTGGCAAATGATTTTCACACTTACAAAGGATTTGGCTCAGGTCTTATGTCTATGTTCATTTTTATGGCCCTCCCCTGTTGATTCAAGGAACAAAATAATTGTGGTGTTACAGGTTGTTTGGTGGCTTCTCATTGAATATCTCTTTATAATTAATACAGTTTTATTAGAACTGCATCAGCATATTATTAATAAGCAGCCTGACATCAGACTTTGGATGAAATGTTTAATCTCTGCTCTTGTGCTTGATTGCACAGTTAATTAATGCTTTTTTGCTGTAGTGGTCTCTCCCGTTATTTCTTCTCATTGTTTTTACAAAGTTATGCCTGGTCCCAAGATGGTGCCACATTTTCACACTTGAATAATAACTAGCCCTTCACGTGAGTAATTATGGAGGGAGTAATTATGGAGGGAATGCTTTTGTGTTTATTATGAGTGGAGGGAGGATGGAGGGCAGTGTTTGTTTTTTCCATGAGTGCCAGAGCTATTTATGAGGTTTGAAGAATTCTCCACATTTAATGTGCTTGTTTACCTCAATGTAAGTAATTAATCTTTTCCACAGATTAACTAAGTTAAATGAATATGTCTTAAGTAGGGGAAATAAACAAACAGGAGTTTGCTGATGCTATCACACTGACCTTTATTTCAATAAAATTCAACTTAAGTTTTTTTGGCTTCTGAAGGGGGTCGTGCCAGAAAAAAGTTTTGGAACTGCTGCTGTAAAACAAGTGGATGTAGACTGCAGTTCACTTAATAGATGTTGACACTGCAGGTGCTAAATTAAGTTCTGGTGTTTTGCAAAAACAAAACAAAATTTAAAATTGATTGTATACATGTGTATCGCATTCAAAATTCTGGACCTGACGATAATATGTTGTCCTAACTTGTTCCATTTGTTTCCCTCTGTTTACATACTTACACTCTGGTCAAGGTTTGAAAATATGTGCATCTGCAATAAGCAGTTATTGATTTTGCTTTTTCTGTGTGTGGATGTTAACAGTTTTCTAGCAGCTGACTAATGAAGTTTTGTGTGTGTGTGTGTGTGTGTGTCTGTGTGTGTGTGTGTGTGTGTGTGCGCATTTTCTTCCCAGTTTTCTTGCTCTTTTTAACAATGTTGTGGCTATCATGATTATGAGTCAAAGAAAATAGTTCACTGTTGAAAATTAGATAATTATTATTGTCAGTCTTGTTTTTATGCAGGCAGCCATTGTCTAGAAATGTTGTGTTGCTCCACATATTTTGCTGGCTGGTGAAACAGTCAGCTGTTGCTAACTGCTACCTGCCACCATGACTGGTGATGTGGAGGTAATCTTCAGCTCAATATCTTATCTGTTTTCAGGGTGAAGTGCTCTACAGAGTCCGTTGGAAGAATTACTGCTCTGATGATGACACTTGGGAGCCAGAGGCCCATTTGGAGGACTGTCGCGAGGTCCTCTTGAATTTTAAGAAGAACATGGCTGAGGTTAAGGCCAAGAAAGAGGCAGAAACCAAGAAGGTATACACATCACTGCTGATACTGTATTCACCAAATCAGTAACATTGGTTTACATACAGCATTTACTCATGCTCATTGTAGTGTATTAGAATAACCAGCATGTATTGTGGTTAGAAGCAAAACTCACAGCTGAAATTGTTGAAGTCCCAACTGTCTGGCTGGTAAGGTAGTAGTCCAAGATACAGTAATAATTCATCGATTTATCGCTAGCCATAATTTGGTGTTTCTGTTGAAACTTCTGAAATGTAAGCAATCTGGTCCACAGTGAACAGTTTTTAAACAAATGCTGCCAATGACACTTCATATTAAGGTGCACCAATAAATTTGTTTGCAGTGCTGTTATAAATGGTTAAAAGAAACTCAGAAGGCTTTTAATGTTGAGCAATTTATGAACTGTTAACAAGTTTCTTGGAACTGTTTACAAATGTTTTTTAATCTAAAAATAAACATGCTTATGATATTATTTACACATACTAATGTTAATAACATCTTTTTAATTAATGATGTTTAAGTCACATCTGTCTGGATGAAGTCAATAGAATGAGAAAGCAAAATCAGTTTGAGAACAGCTCTTGATTTTCAATCAGAGGATTGGTCTTCAGACTTAAAGGAGCCCTGTGGAGTTTTCTTGCAAACAAATAATAGTTCAGTGTTGCTTACCTGAATGCATAGTGTGTATCTATGAGGACTAACAAATGCATTCAGTGCATTTCCTTCGTCATTTTCAGAGACAAAGCATTTTTTACATCCATGCATCTTAGTGTTCTTCTGTGTCTTTGTTGATGCATCGCTACATGTCTTGGCACGTTATTACCATGTTTAGATCATTGGAATAGTGTGACACAGTTGGTAGGACTGTGTATTGCATCACCCATGTGCACAAGAATTTGATAAATTTGATGCTACTAGAGGTCTAAAACTCCACAGAGATCTGTTAAGCTAGAAAGCCAAAAATACAATATATAATCTTAAAAAATGTGACATTGCTTGTCCTGTTTTCCTATTAGAAAGTGCTGCCTACAAAGAGCGACTCAGAAAGTGACAGTGACAAAGACCGCCCAACTGAGCCCCCTGTAAAGAAGAAGAAGAAAAAGACGAAGATCCGGGAAGAAGAAGAAGATGATGAAGAGGAACCGCCTCCAAAAGAGAAAAAGAAGAAGAAGAAAGATAAACGGAAGGAGGACTTCAGGCCTGTACCGGCACCAGAGACAGATGAAGAAGAAGAAGAAGAGGAGAGACCTCCAACTCCAAGCTTTACTCCCAAGGAAAAAAAGACTGAACCAAAAAAGCGCCTGGTTGACTCTGAAGAGGAGGAGGAGGAGCCTGTTCCCCCCAAAAAACACAAGAAGGAAAAGGGAAAGGAGGGAGGAAAGCATAAGAAAGAAAAGGGAGAAGAGGGGAAGAAAAAGAAAGGGAAGAAGGACAGAAAAATTGAAACCTCTGAAGATGAGGCTGCTGCACCTCTGGAAGATGACCTGAGCGACGGCCCATCAGAGTCTCAAACGGACGATACCGCGTCAACAGATACAGCAGCAAAGTCGGTAGAAAAGTCACGTTTGGAAGATAAGTCCAAACAAAAGAAGGGAAAGTGGGAAGTAAAGCTGCAGGGCATTAAGGACCTCATCCATGAGAAAAAGAACAAAAAGCCGGATGCTAGCCAGAAAGAAAGCAGCCTCCAAAAACTTAAGAGCCTCACGTCTAAAGGCAAGGAGGAGGCTGCCCCACACTCAGACTCAAGTGACAGTTCCACCCTACATAAAAAAGCCAAGAGCAAAGGGCAGGAGAGCTCGTCGGCACCACCCAAAGTCCCATCTTCTTCCACATCCTCATCATCCTCTTCATCCTCTGTCACAGCAGCTAGCAGCACCAAGGGTAAGGAGGATGAGGTGGCTAAAGAGGAGGTGTTGGGACAGAAGGATGCCACAGGCTCCACTAACCTTTTTGAGAAGTTTCTGCTAAACTGCGAAGCCAAGGACCGGGCCCCCCGCAGGCAGCCAGTGCATCAGCCCCCTGCTGAAAAGAGCACCAGCAAGCCCCCAAAGGTATAGTGTTACTGCTGTGTATATATAAAATGTTGGAGTTGCTAACAGAATACATGTTGATTTAACTTAAGAATACACAATATAGATTTTTTTTATATACGTGTGTGTGTATAATTACCTGATTTTCATGGCAATACAATAAGATAATCATTAATTTAACATTTTTGTATTTTAAAAAGAAGTTAATATAACCTGCAGTTTATGAACACCTGATGATATTTAATATTGCACAGCTCTGACTGAACCAAGTCTAACTGGCATGACAACGACAACAAAAACAAAGAACAGTTCTGACTCTTCATTTATTCATTTATGTTTTCTAGTGAGGTTCATCAAAAAACTTCAACAATCTACTTTGACTTTGAGCATTTTTCCTAAAACTTAAAAGTAAATACTCATATTATTATATAATTATATCCGATATTTATTGGCTGTCATTTCCTTATTGAAAATAATAATTAATAGAATTTTCCCATTATCATGTGATAATTTATTGGCCTTGGTATTTATTGTGCACCCCAAATTTAACTTGCTATTTTAACCTGCCCAAAGTTCAGAAAACTTGTGGCCTAATAATATATTTCATCCATGCAACGTTTCACAGATGTCCAGAAGGTCTGATTTAACCAGGAAATGGCTAAATTTACATTTGCAAAACAGAAAACCAACCTGGTTTTACAGTAAGGGTCTGCTATTACCTTCAGATTAAAATATATTTGTTGTGTGGGAGGAACTTACTGCAGAAAGGAAAGAGGCACTGGCACAATTTCTAATGCAAGGGTACCACCTAAATTATCTTGGGATTTTTTAATCATAGTCTGTTATAAAGGGACTGCAGACAATAGTTGCATATAGCATTAACATCAACAAAATAAAATTTGATTATCTAAAAGTAGAGGCCAGTATACAGGTTTATTATCCTTGCAAATATTCACATTTAACAATAGCAGCTGTTGTTTGGCTTCTGCTGAATTATTTGGTAGAAGAAGCAGAAATTTAAAAAACTATGATGACATTGAATTCATAACAAACAGTGAACACCTGGGATAATTGAAAAAATAATAAAATAAACCCACAAATGAACCACTTAGAGACAGAAATAGCTTGGATGAAAACCAATTAGGGTTATTATACAGTCTTGTATCCACAAACCTTCAGACTATGATCAAGTGCCAATAGATCACCATTTTCACATTATTATTCAAATAAATGTGCTTCATTTCCCCAGGTTTATCATGCCAAATTAATCTAAAAAGGTTATTTTCGTATGCTTTTAATTGTCAAATGTTTCTGCAGTTTGTTAGTTGCTTTTGGTTATCAAATTGAATAGGTTGAAGACTGTATTTCAATTTCAACATATTTGATAGGAATGCTAAATAAAACCAATGATATGACCGCACTGACAACATGCTTATTTTTCAGAATAAGTCTTGTCAAATGAACATCTCATTTGTTTACCCTGTTTGATGGACCCTGCTGCTCCATGATTTTCCAGGAAAACTACAATGTGTTAACATTTTTGTTTTTTTTTTTTCTCCCATCAATAGCTAATTGGAAAGATTGAGAAGATCTCCAAGCAAAACAAAGATTCTCCAGCTCAGAAACCAGAGCCTGAGAAGACAGAGAAGACCAAGCAATCAGATGGTATGCATGACTCACAGGCTTAAAACAGTCACATGTATAAAACATTTAGCGGTTGATCTTAGTTTGAAAACATTTATACAGGGCTTCTGCAGGTCCTTTAAAAAGTCTTTAAAAAAGACTAAATTTTATTAAAATTGTTCTGTTAATAGTATTTCTCTAATGAGTGGCTGCAAGTTAAAGAAGATCTAACCCGAGATTAGTTATTAGTCTCATAAATGTCTCATAAAGTCTTAAATTTAACTTCTAAACCTGCAGAAACCTGATACATAGTCAGATCGGCCCACATTGATTTCAGTTAAAAAGAGAAACCCTAACATCAAACAAACCAAATCCATGAATGCACAAAGGGTCAAAATATGCAAAACAAAGTCTATGTGTGATTTTGCCTTAAGCCTCTATGTGCAGTGCTCACAAAATTGCCAGTGTTTACAGTTTGTTTACATATGAAACAAGTTGCTCATTAAACAAAACTGAAAAGTTTTCAGCAACATATGGCATGCTCAACGTCTTGACTTGTTCATTGAGTTCCCTCTTTGGTTCAGCACCATGTCCCACTCGATGTTGTTAAAAGTATCGGTGTGTGATATGACGATATTAGATTGTGAAGGATTAGAATGTTTCTTCTGCTGCTGTGGATGAAAATGAAAACACCACAGAAGAGTTAGTCCCAAAACAGGCCCCGGGCCTGAATTATTAAGGACTGTAGTATTGATAAGCTCCAACATTATAGGTGCTTTTTCAGGTTTGGTATAATTTATTATCATGCGGCAGTGGCGCAGCCTGTCCACTTCTCTCTCTGTGTCGGGGCAGCTTCATCATGCACACACGCACACAGAGTGAGATCAGCGCACAGCAGAGTGGAGATGCTGCGGGTGCAGGCAGTGAAATTTAACAGGTGAAGAATACCCGGTAACATCTATGCTCATTATTGTAATTAAGTGCAATAAAACCCTCGCCAATAAAAAGCTAATACCTCATCACTACACGTTCTCAACAAGTATTAACATGTAAATGGAGAACAATAATTTAACCTGCTCCACCTGCAGTCTCATCCACCACTGCTGTTCTACACAAGCGCAGCACACTTTCTCAGCTAATAGCGAATTGAAATAAGCCAACGTAAATTGTCTGTATGGTGTCAAAACTGTTTAGCTTAATTTGCCACATATGTTAATATTTGTCAAACTGTTGTAAATGTACTGCTGGTTGAGACAAACAGCTCCTCCACAGACTTGCAGGCACTGAATTACCTCAGCATCAGAGATGATGTGTTCTTCATTCTTTATAAACCTCACTCAGTGTTTTGATGTCAGGAATATGATTTTTTTTTTAAATGCAGGAAAGTACTGTGGTGCATCCCACTTTTTAAAATTAAACTTTTAGATTTGATTCCAGTGAGATATTGAGTTTATACAGTGACTTTGCAGTTGTAAACAGCAGTTTACAGTTACTGCTCTAGTTATAGTAAATTATAAAAATATTCAATTCACAGATTGCAGACAGCTTAAAATCTGTTCAAAAAGGTACTCTGGCCTAAACAGTCTGTTATTCTTTTTTTCCTCTGGACTAGAGGCAAATGCATGTTGCTTGATATTGTTCAGTAACTTGCAAAATAGTCTTGATCTGAATATCCTGATCCTGCCATAAAAGAATATCATATGATCTTTATGCCATATCGCCCACCCCTAGTTAAAAGTTTACTTCAATACAAAAGCAATACAATATCTTGTACTGTTCAGTCCTCAGTTTAGTTCCGTTTTTATTTTCCTGCCTGAAATTTGACTTGCAACAGAGCAAAATCAATATTCAATTACATTTGCTGTACCAGCACAGTGTGCAGGTTTTAAGTTCAAGTTTAAATAAAAAAAAGTGTTCTCTTTTGTGTTAGGACTTTATTTTTGTCTTTACTGTGATATGTGATATTTGTTATTCTGCTACTGTGACAGCTCTAGTCCCACCATAACTTCAAACCTTTCTTTTTTCTGAGTTGTGTCACCACTTGACCAATGTGCCCACTATAACCAGTAAGAAACAAGTCTTCACCAAGCAGGAATGGGGAATGACAAGCTGCTTTTTTGTGTGGGTTTGACTGATGGCTGTGATGATGGATGAAAGGCAGTCAAGGCTCTTTATCTCCCAAGAAATATGACAGTTTATCCATTCTCCCTGTAGTCCCCAAGCCTGGCCAGAGTTATGGCTTCAACCTGGACAGTGATGAGAGGGAAGGAGAAGAAAATCCAGCAAAGCAGAGGCCTGGAGATGAACCCCGGGAGCGAAAGGAGAAGCCAGAGGAGACGCAGCGGCCTGGCTGGGAGAGGAGAACGTCAGCAGATGACAGGAGGAAGAGGAGAGAAGACAGTGAGCCCAGACTCTTCATAGCATGTGATGACAATCAGGACACCCAGGACCCACCGGAGGGCACTGACAAATGTGGTATGTTTCTGATTATTTTATTTATTTATTTTTGATCAATTTAACTTGCAACCTAAGTGAAATGACAAATATTAATTGAAGTTTGAAGTTTGAAACCTATCTGAGCAGGATTTTCAGAGGGGGTAAGAGGTCATATGAATGTCAGTATGCAAGGTTTCAGGCTGCCAACTGATAAAGTATCTCTGTGCATTGTGTATTGTACAGACAAGGGCCAAGCCACTTTGAGTCTAGGAATGGACCTCAACCTGGACTGGATGACTTTGGATGACTTCCAGAAACATCTGAACGGGGAGGATGAGATCCTGTCGGGTCCACCATTATCACCCAGTGAGTATTTACATCTAATATAAATGGCAATAGAAGGTGATTTTCTGACCCAGGGCAACAGAACTTTACACAGTAACATAACAACAACAGTTTTTCTAAACATTGCTTAACCTTCTGGTATCAGGGTGAGTATGATTTGCACACTTTGTGCTTCATGTTATAAAAGGTTATATTATTTTTCACAATTTATATTAGCTGAGATGATAGGATGGAAGGAAGATGATAAGTTGTTCATTTTTGCATGATTTTTAAAATCTGACCCAGCCACTAAAATCAGCCCGTTGTAAACAATGGAAAATTACTACACTAGCACCCTTCTCCAAGTCAGTAAAACATGCTCATTGACATTCATTCATTCAAACCACTATTTTTGATCCATAATGATGTCCGTGCTTCGTTTGAGAGCTTTGGCTTTAAATTTTCACCCGACCATTTTTTTTACCCCGTGATGTCACTCTTGCCATATTTGGAAGAGGGAGAAAATACATGTTTTTTCCATTAGATGGCAGTGTCATACTGTTCCCTGCTCCCCTCTTCACCAAGGCTCTGAGGTGGTGTGTTTATGTGGGCGTGGGTGTGCATGTGTACGGTGTGTACATTACATGACCTTGTGCCCTTATGCGTAAAAAGCACACATAGCTTTCAAGTTGCACTGTTTTTCAGTCACTCCATTTAATGTGTAGTTTTGTACAAAAGATCAAAATCCTGCTATGTTTTTTATTGTGAAACACACCTTGCACACACCCGCAAAGAGCCCCATCCACACAAGTATTACACAGCTCTGAGGTGCATGAACGGGGAACATTTACCAGCGCATGAAAGAGAGACGAACCTAAATAATCTCAGATTTTATTTACACACCTGCGGCTGCTGCAGGGTATGAAGAGGGGCAGTAGATGAGAAGTGGTCATTTCTTCCTTTGCATCCCTACCTGACACGATGGAGCGAGATTTCAGCACTCAGGAGGTTCAGCAAGCCCGCGGTGTGGTGATTGAGTTGGAGACCATCTGTTTTGGCACATGGGGAATGGATCTCCAAGAGCGGGGAGAACTTGTATCTCACTGACAAGATAGTCCAAATGATCATGGACTACACCAACCTCCACGGACAACGCTCCATCCGGGACTGGACCAGCACCGATCCCACTGAGATGAGGGGTATTTCATCCTCCTCCTACTGGCGGGGCCGGTCTTTTTTTGCTCCACCATGCCATTGAAGCGATTCCAGCTCATCAACACCACAATCCGGTTTGATGTCCGGCTAGTCTGGCCACAGCGTTATGGCAAAGACAAGCTGAGAGCCTTCCGGGAGGTCTGGAAGAGGTGGACAGCAAGGCTCCCTCTGCTATTCAACCTCAGCAATGACACCTGCATGGATGAGCAGCTGGTCCCTTACCGGGGCCGCTGCTCATTTCAGCAACATACCCAAAAAACCAGGCAGGTATGGCATCAAGATCTGGGTGACAGCAGACGTGGGCACCAACTATGCTTGGCGGATATCGGTGTAAATAGGGAAGGAAGCAGGGCATCCACCAGAGCAGAACCAGGGGAGAAGCGTTGTCCTGGAGATGACAGAGGGGGTAAGAGGAGAAACTGTCACTTGTGACAATTTCTAAACTTCATATGCCCTGGCTGAGGAGCTACTAAGGAGGAAGAATGCCTTCGTCGGGACGAATCGGCGGAACAAACCCGAGCCCCCCTCACCTGCTGCAGCTGCAAAGGAGAGCTGCTCTGTCCTCTGTCTTCGGATTCACCCACACACACCGTAGTGTCCTGCATGCTGAAGATGGGGAAGAATGTGATCCTCCTGAGCACCAAGTACCGGGACCCGGCGGTGAGCAGCGATCCAAAGAGGAAGCCGGAGATAGTCCTTGACTACAATCGCTGCAAAGGAGCTGTAGACAATTTGGATAAGGTATGTGTAATTTATTTTAATTTATTTTATTCTGAATTTATGTGCTTGTCTAAAAGGCTTTCTATTTATCATTTTATGTAACTGTGATTGTGTACAATGAGAAGAACTTTTTAATTCATTGTGTCTTTGTGTTTTTTTTTTTTTTATTTTACAGCTTGTTGCTACATACAGCTGCCAGAGAACAACAAGGCGTTGTCCGTGGTGCTGTTCTACAACCTCCTGGACACCAGTGCTTACAATGGCTTCGTTCTCTGGACCACCATCCATCCAACCAACCTGGGAGCAGAGGAAATCCTTTGCCGACGGCTCTTCCTGGAGGAGCTGGGGAGGAGCCTGATTGCCCAACTAGTGTCCATGAGACAACGCCTCCCCCAGACACCAGGGGCCGCACCAACATCCACGAGCCCTGCCCCCATCCCCACCTCCACTCCCTCCCCGTTGTGGAAGCAATGCACATTGTGCACAACTAGGAAGCAGGTATTCTCCACCTGTCAGAAATGTGGAGTGGCAGTCTGCAGGGAGCATTATATTACTGTCTGCAGCTCCTGCTGTCATTGAACTTTTTATTATTGTTGTTGTTCCTTATTCCTGTTCTTATTGACTAATTGGTAATTGTTTTATTCTTTCAATTAAAAATTTGATATTTTGCACAAGCTTTAAGTGATCCTCTTTGATTTATAAGTATGCATTTTATGCACAAAGGGTGGTAAGTGTGAGTATTTTAGAGTATTTGACGTAGCACAAAAAAATAATAATGCATATTATCCATTGTTGCTGGTAGTCATTAACATATGCCAGCCTGCAAAAATCAAAAAATAAGTAATCCAATTTTCATGTAGTATATTGGTAAAAAAATTTCAATATAATAAAACTTTTTTTGTGTGTATTTTCCATGGAAAAATGTAGTGACACCATGATCAAAATATGGCATTTAAAGGGTTAAAAAATGTAAAATTAATGAATATTTGGTATTCGCCATGCACAGCCAAATTTCACCCCGGCTCCGCAGGGCTCTTCTCCTGCTCGCCTTCCATCATCCGCTGCTGTACAGAGTGCACAGTCAAATACTCCACCACAAGCTGCGTCTCCTGCCACCCTGGTTATCAGTGATTCACTTATGAGGCACATCAGGAGACGATCAGCGGGGACGTTCTTTTTTCTTGGTACTAAAGTGACTGACATCCGAAAATCCTGCTGAATGCACCAGTGAAAATCCCCGGTCTCCTGGCAAAGTATCCCTGCGCTAAGGATGTTTTTATCCACGTTGGATGCAAGGACGTCTCCAAACAGATTTCTGATATTTTAAAGCTGGATTATAGCAGACTTGGAAAGTGTATTTTCATTTCTGGACCCCTAACACCACTGGACCACAGCGTTGGCCGTTTTAGCATTATCTTCAGCCTCCATACATTGCTCCAGTCCACCAGTGTAACACACAGGATGGTTTTTATTGACAATAAACTTCTGCTAAACTTAACCTCTTCTGGAAACGTTCTTCCTTTTATTTGAGGTATGGCATCCATCCTAGCAGGCTGGGTGCACGTATCTTAACGGACAACTTATTTTACTCAGTCTTAAATGCTTCCGCAGTTTGACTATTGTCTTATTGTCTGCCACATGGTCAGATGGCCAGGCGTGCTCGCCACAGGTCACTTCTGGGCAGCAACCACTGGCCAACTTCTTCCCTGCACCACTATCATCATCCCAGTCAGGTATTGGCTCACCAGCTCCCCCTTGTGCTCAGGTGGTTTTGAGACCAGTACACAAGATTGCAAGCGCTTTCAATGATTATTTTGTTTCGTCTGTTAGTGAACTGGCATCAAATTTTGATATTCCCTGTTGTCCCCCATCGGTTTCTTCTCCTACATTACATAGCTTTTCATTTTCTGAGATTACACAAACAGAGCTGTTTGAGACATTGAATTCTTAAAAAAAAAATCACATGCTCGTGATATTTGTGGTTTGAATATGCATTTTTTAAAGATTCATGCTAACATCTTCATGCCCCATTTACAACATCTGATAAATCTCTGTATCAGGCTTTCTGTTTTTCCTTGTGGCTGGAAAACTGCTCAAATCACCCCCATTTTCAAATCTGAAGATCCAACCTTAGTCTCAGACTACAGGCCAATATCAGTTACCCCAGTATTATCTACATTATTGGAGAAATTTCTCTGTAATCAAGTAAGCAACCATCTTGAAAGTAATAATCTTCTCAGTGACTTCCAACATGGCTTCCGTTGCACCCAATTGACCATGTCTGCGTTATTATTTTTCACCGAACAAATATGTACTTTACTCAACAAAAGTCATGTCACTGAAACAATTTTTATTGATTTTTGCAAAGCCTTTGATACAGTGAATCATCAGATTTTATTGCACAAACTTAGCTCATTTCACCTTTCTTCTTCTGTGGTAATGATGCTCTCTTCATATTTATCAAACAGGTTTCAAGTGGTTAGAATTGTCCCTTTAATGTGTGATATGGGAGTTCCACAGGGTAGCATCTTGGGTCCCTTACTCCTTTTACTGTGCATCAATGAGCTTCCCAATTTGTGTAAATACTCTAACTGCTTGCTATATGCCGATGATACTGTCATTTTTCTGTCTGACCCAGATCCTAATATTGCTAATATTAACTCTAGACTCTGCTCTGATCCTCTGAGTTGTATCCCACATGACAGGCTGAATGCTAACCATTTAACTATCAGTGTCAAGAAAACAGAATGTATGTACTTCCACTCACCTAAGAAATCTATATTCATCTCAGACCCAGTTCACTTTGTTAGTCAAAAGCTATCCATTACAGAAACCTATAAATATCTTAGAGTAGTTCTCGATTCACATCTCTCTTACCGTAATCATGTTCATTATTTAACGAAGAAGCTCAACCAGAAACTGTTTGTATATAACGAGATCAGACCATATCTTACCAATGTTGTCTCTAACACGTATCTACATGCAGTAATTCTCTCAACAATGTCTTACTGTCTCCCAATCCGGTCCCTCACCACAAAGGAAATTATTGAACCAATAGTAAGACTGTACAATAAAAGTTTATAAGATCCATGGCAAATATTCCCTCTGGACTCACCACTGCACTGCACTTTCACATTCTAATGCCTTGACCTTTCAGAAGTACACAGATAATCAGGCTATTCAATTTTATCATTGGATTCAAAACAATAACACGTCTCCAACACTCACTGATCTAGTTCCAACACACAACATAAGACAAGAACACATCACTAGATCAGTCTCCCAAGTACTAATCCCAGTACCATCTTATAAAAATAACTATGGTCAGAGATCATTTTTTCATACATATACTACACTCTGGAATGAGATACCATATTATAATAGAACAATGTTATACATAATGGAACAATTTTATACATTTTAAACAGACATATAAACACTATCTGATGGAAGGATGCACTTTCAACCAGTAATGTGTGCATACTTCATTCAAGTCCCCGCCTCTCTTGTTGCTGTTTGTTTTTATGTTTTTGTTGACAGTTACTGTTTTGTGATCTGATTTTATTTTTTGTGTGCTGCCGAACAGGAACTTGCTGTAAACCAGTTTTAACAGAATTAGGCCCAATTAATGATTTGTATTAATTAATATCATGTCAGTTTTAATCTTTTCCTGTATAATAAATAAATGAAATGAAATACAATTTATGATTAGGGACCTTGATTTACAAAAATAAAATTCAATTAGAGTAGAAAAATAAATCAGTATATAATATTTAATAGCTTGATTTATAGGTGTGCATTTTATGTGCAAAGTGTGATAAGTGTGAGTATTTTAGAATATTTGACCTAGCACAAAAATAATAATGCATGTTAACCAGTGTTGCTGTTAATCACTGACATATTCCAGCCTGCAAAAATCAAAAAATAAGGAATCCAGTTTTCATGTTGTATATTGTAAAAAAAAAAAAATTAAGTTTTTGTGTATTTTCCTTGGAAAAATGTAGTGACATCATGATCAAAATATGGCATTTAAAGGGTTAAAAAATGTAAAAATGAATGAATATTAGATAGAACAGAAAAATAAGTCAATTTATAATATTTAATATTTATTTGAATCCCCCAGCTGGCAAAATGTCTCCATACTGCCATTTGCCATGCCATGCCTAAATGTCAACTGTAGCCTCTCAGACCTCATCCATGTGTATGTGCATGTTTGTAAAATGTATTTTTATTTTTATTATTTTACTGAGTCTTTAAATGACTGATGCATAGTGCATTTTCTGTCTGCACTCACTGGATCATGAAGGCAGTCAATCCACAACGCCCCCAGACAGTTCATGTTGTCACATGGACATCCAAAATTGTAACAGCTCTGCCTGCCATTTTAGACAACTCATTAATAATAGCTGTGGGGGTCACCCAAGTTTGTTTGTCAACAATAAAGTAATGCCACCTTTGCTGCTAATGTGTTATTATCCTAACAGTGGATGTTTGATCCATGATGTATATTCTCTTTTAACTTAATTTGGTTCTACCTTGTTTCTGTCAGGTGAATTGCGGGATGCTGTGAAAAGTGGAGATTACATGGCTGTAAAATTAGCACTGAATTCCAAAGAGGACTACAATCTGGACCAAGAGGTATGTTCTATTCCCTTCAAAATGTCTTGGTTTTTTCTGCCCAGTAACTTGTGGCCTATTATGTTTTATATTTATTTTTTGATTTTCATCTATGCCAAGAGTACTAAAACCATTCGATTTCAAGTCAAAAGGACATTTTACAAATTTTACAGCTCACACCTTGGTTGTCCCTAGTGTGTACGTGTGGGGGTGTTTGTGCAGTCCAGGTGGGGGGCGTGTGAATTGTGTGGGTGACCAGTACAACAGTACTTTGTATGTCACAAATAGCACTAATATGGTTGAATACTTGCCCTGACATGTCTTCTGCATAACAAAAATATGAACTGTCGTTCCATTAAAATTACAATAAATTTAGTGAAGGTGGTCAGAAATATTTGAAAATCATTTGACATAAACAGCATTGGTCCAGGAATAGTTTTTTGTCCCATGTGGAAAGTCACCACATGAGAAGTAGTAGCTGCAAGCACAATTTTTAAACTGAAAAAATGTCAAGGTGGTATTTGTTATGGCACAAAGCTGATGCTTGCAGACAGAATTTCTGTCCCAGATACAATTTTCTATATGTGATTTAACTCAATCAAATTTTGGACTTCTGAAATATCTTAAGAAAGCTCTCTTGTAAATGTTCAAGTGACTCTTCAGTATCTGCAGGAATGGAAAATACTAAACAGCAAGCATTAGGGAAATTACTTCAAAGGGCTACATTATGTAGCAGAGAGGACTCCCTTCTGTCACATGCAAAGGATCTTAATAATTAACCATACAGAGCACATTAATTTTAAAAAAAGAATGTAGTTTTGAACTGTGCATCAAGGAATCGATCTCTACAAGATCTACATCTTCAGACAACAGAATTCAGCGACTCAGGATGTTTTTCACAACTCCAGAGCACCGTTTATTCTGCAGCAAGGTAAGAATATGGTCTCAAATGTTTTCATGTTTTTATGGAAACCAAAATAGGATGTTTGTTAAGTAATGATAATGTATTAGAGTAAATATTTTGTAAAGCAGTCATTTAGTTTGATAGCAACTTCTGTATTTTACGGAATAACAACTCTGTGGTGATGAGTAGGTTTTAGGTTTAAGTTAAATTATGCCTATAATATACAGAGAATTAAAAGGCCATGCCACGTACGTTTAACCTGAACTGTATTCTACTTTGTGGGCCAAATATGTAAATATTTAATGAAAATCTCGATTGAGCTCTGCACTGTTGCTAACACTCTCTGTCGTCAGCTAGATGCCATACAATGCTCTTTGCTGTAATTACTCCCTGCTCTTAGCAGTTTAAGTTAAGATAGTCAATTGTATCAACCATAAATGGTTTAAAATGGCACATTTAATTTATGTGTAATTGTACATTGGTAACTTGCACCTGATACTATTGATTTATCTTTATATTTTCATGTGTGCAAATTAGAGACTTTTATGTCATCTTTCCTTGCAGTGAACAAGCCAATGGAAGAAGACACTGAACACATGAAGTAACAGGACAAGATGAGCCATTTGAAGCAGGTACATACTGTATATGCTTTCAGAACACGTATCATCATCATCATTATCATCATAACACAACATGAGCAGCTACCATGCACGAGTAAACTATCATGTAACAGGAAATTTTTTCTTTCATCATACCATCAAACATCTAAAAGCATAGATAACATCTAAAATGTTATGTGAATGGCTGAACACCATTAAAGTGTTCCCATTTTTTGCCACCTGTACTTGGCCTGGTCGTGGACATTGTTATGTATTATTTTTTTCTATTTAGCCGCATTGAAGACATGTTGTGTTTAATCACCACTTTAATAGATTTTATTGTAAAAATGCAGTTATGCTTTGCCAGAATATATTGTATATTCCATCAAAATTACCAATTATTTGTTTTGATTGCAAGCCATGGATGTAGGTCTAGCGTGAGTGCATATTCTGTTCTTTCCATGTAGCATTTCATCCAACACCCCATGACTACATATATTTGGTTAGACAAATACAATGTCAAAACGCTGCTTGATCCAATAAAGCCATTAACTATTCTCGAATGGGTCACATGTGGTTTTTGTACTGGAGATTTGAGAGGTGTCAGGGGTTTTTTGATACTGATGTTGGGCTAAAAAGTAGCCATCACATTGACTTCTGTTTGAATGAGCCTGGATCTTGGTGGGACATTGCCAAGGTGCTGATGCATTAAATAGCAATTGAAAAATGTGCCAAGGATTTTGAACAGGCAATAGCAAAAACTATTACTTGACTTATCACCACCACTTAACAACCACAAACCAAATTTTAGCTTTTTCTTTTTTTTCCCCTCCCCCCACATTTACTTTCTAATGCGCCTGTGTTTTAAGTTCACCCAATCAAATTATTCATGAGGTCTGATTTGGCGATGAGTCTTACATATACTTGTTCTTTTGCAGGGTTGTACTATTGGTGAGACGAAGTCATTTGAAGGAGAGAGGAGCTTGATTGAAGAGAGAAGTTCGAGTGATGCTCTTAGGTTGACTTCTAACCTTGACAGTGCAAGAAATGAAGAGGGTACTCCAAGAGTAAAAGAGATTATCCCACAAAATTTGGATGGTCCAAAAGATGGCGAAAAAAGGCCAAGCTACCTTGCCAGTACAAACACTGAGCAAGTGACAGCAAGTGAACATGAACAGACCCAAAAGTGTGGGAGGGATATAACTGAATCCAGAAATACTGCTTGTGATTCAGACATAAGGCAGAAAGGACAAGGAAGGGGAGACCAGAAGCCAGCACAGGAAGACAAGGTGTCAGATGACACAAGAGGTGGTTTATCAAGTAGAATGAGTTTGAACTTTGATAATTCAGATCCTGCCAGGAATACAGAGGCAATGCTGACAATGGAAGATGACACAATAGAACAGGAGAGAGAAACTACCAAACAAAGTTCCCCCGAGGAAGGAAATGACTCAAGTGATGAGGCAGAGAATGAGGTGGCAGGTCAGTCAAATAGCACAAATCAAGTTCTGCTGGAGTTCAGCAAAAAGGACATTGTTAAAAGACGATTACAGCGCCGCAGGAAAACAGTGGAGAAGAAACTACCAACACGATCCAGTTTAAGGACCTGTAAGAAGGTGCTTGAAACAAAACCTGGCACCACAGAGGATGAGAAAAAAGAGCCATGCAAAAAGCACTTCTGTTTGTATTGCAAAATGGCTTTTACCCAACTTGCAAAGCACTTGGAAAGAAGACATGCAGAGGAAACTGATGTTGCCCATGCAATACACTTTCCCAAGGGTTCCAAAGTCAGACAGACTTTGCTTGACCAAATTCGCAATAAAGGAGATTATGAACATAATTTCCAAGTTCTCAAAAGTGGTGAGGGGGAAATTGTCACGAAGAAGCAGGTGAAAAATCCCAGCATATCTGTTCGTGACTTCCTGCCATGCCAGTACTGCTTTGCTTTTTATCGCAAAACTGATTTATGGAGACATGAGCGGTCATGTAAAGCCAGAAAGGGAGATCAGAAATCCGCTGAAAGGACAAAAAAAAGCGGAGTCCACAGTGCCGCCTCCCGGCTGCTTCCGATGTCAGAATTCTTAACCGGAGGCTGTGAGGAAATCATCCACATCATGCATCAAGACGACATCTCGAGGCATATCAGAAATGACCCACTTATTTGTAAATATGGCAATGCATTGTCTGCTAAGTATGACCATGACAAGTCTCAGTTTGCTTATATTGCACAAAAGATGAGGGAACTAGGTAGATTTGTACTTGCTGTAACTGAGCTTGACAAGAGCGTGAAGTACTTGCATGAAGTATGTTTACCATCCAGATTTGAGTTGGCTGTTGAAGGAGCCAAAAAACTTAGTGGTTTTGATCCCAGTTCCAGTAAATTCAAAACTGTTTCCCTAGTCTCGAAGATTGGCTACTCTTTGAAACGAGCTGCAGAAATAGCTTTTGGGGAAAGTCGCATGACAGAGGACAGTGAAACAGAAAGTGAAGTGAAAAAGTTCATACAGCTTCTTGATACAAAATGGAGTGAGTGTTTTTCTCGCAAAGCTCTTGCATTATCATTAAAGCAAGAAGTCAAGAAAGTGGAAGTAGACAAATCAACTGTGACTGAAGATTTGATGAAACTCCACAGGTTTATCACAGGGGAAGAAGATGAAGCTAGGAAGGAGCTTAAAGAAAATCCTAGTTTGTCAACCTGGAAAAAGCTCAGTGAGGCCACTTTAGCAGATGTTTGTCTGTTCAACAGAGGAAGGGTAGGAAATATTGGTAGAATGCTCTTGCAAACGTATACTCACAAAAAGAGTAGGGGGACATTTGTGCCCGCCGCTGATCAAATAAGAAAAAGCACAAAATTAGAGCTCGACCTTGGTGCCAGTTTCACCAGGTTGGAATTAGAAGGTCAGTATGGAAGGAACATGTTGGTTCTTCTAACAGAACAGATGGTTTTGTCAATCAACTTACTCATTGAATATCGAGAACAAGCAGGTGTGTCAAAAGCTAACCCGTACCTGTTTGCAAGGACTGAAGGTCCATCCTTCATCAGAGGATTGGACTGTTTCCGAAGGGCTGCCATGGAATGTGGAGTTAAAAACCCAGAAGCACTTCTGTCCTCATCATTAAGAGAGCAAATTGCCAGCTGCTGGCAGCTGATGAGCCTCAGTGAAAGTGAATTGGATCAGGTTGCCAAACTGGTGGGAAAGAGCAGTCAGGAGTGTTACAGGCTTTCAAAAAATGCATCACAGCTGGAGGAAGTCAGCAAACAGCTTCTCAAGATGGACCGAACACTGCCATCACGTCCACCTAGTGCTGCTAGAGAGGGTGAGCAACTTTTGCTGTTTTCTATCCTTTTGCATAAATGTGATCTTTGATTGTAAAGGTTGGATGGCAAATAGCCAACACTCTCTCACACAAATTCACCTAACTGCTTGTTCTGGACCTTTCAACTGTCACAAGGTCTTCATCGGCAGATGTTTTCTCAGTTGTCATGGATCATTAGATGTTCATCAACTTTCAGATTGTCTGATCCCTTTAGGACTTGGCAGTTTATGCTTGACTTTTGGAGCAGCAGTTGTAAACAGTGTCCACTCGAAAGGTCCACTTAACTTGGTGGTTATGGAGCTTTTGACAATATCAGCTGAGTCTTGGAAACAGCGCCTGACTAAATAAAGTCTTTTTCCAAGATCAAGAATGAACTGTCAAGCCATGCAGTTAACATTGTTTTGTCATTTTAAATTGAAAGATTACTGCATTCTAAATTCAAATGAGACTGCATTTCTCTTGTATAACCATTATTCTCTAAACCATTTATCTTCTTAGGAAGTACACAAAAGCCCGCTTTGAAGAGAAGACCTTGGAGTGAGAAGGAGCAGGCTGCAGTGAAGCGTTACTTGTGTGAATTTATCAGAACGATGAAGGTTCCAGGCAAAAAAGAGTGCAATGCTTGCATAGCTGCTGAACCAGATCTTGGTGGAAGATCTTGGACAGATGTCAAAAACTATGTACACAATACACTACAGACAATACGGAGAAGAAATAACCAGCAACAGTCTGAAGGGAATGTAAAGGAGAGTCCAAAAGCTGGAGTTGAAACCTCAAAGAAGGATTTGGAAGACACAAACATCTGTAATATGACAACAGTGCATCCAGATCACCTGAGAGAAAGTTCAAATTGTTGTTTGTCAATTGCACCGGTAACAAACTTGAGAGAATCATCAACACCATTCCCCCAAGAGATGACTTCAAGTTATGCATCCTTGTGTTCTACTAGTGCAAATATGGTCCACACCAGTCAACCATTGATTTCTACTTTCACACCGTTGAATGCAACTGATACACAAGTGGTTCCTACATTTACTCCACACAACACTACAAATGCACTAATGCCTCCTGCATACACAACAGAGAACAATATAATTATGCCAATGTCTCCTCTTTACACACAGAATGCCACAAGTATGCCACCCCCTTCCGTTTATTCATCCCAGGACACTACGAGTTCAGCAATGATTCCTAGTTTTAGCACCTTTAGTGCTCCAAGTACCTCAATGGTGCCTACATTCACCCCATTGAATCCTCCAAGTTCCCCAATGGTCCCTGCATTCTCAACACTAAATGACAGAAGTAGGCCCATAATTTCTTCATTCACACCTCTGAACCATCCAAGTACACCAGCTTACCCCACAAACCCACCCAGGCCTCCCACAACTGCACAGGTTGTCCCATCAATCCATAGACCCAATGTTCCTGACAGAACACACGTGGTACAGGAAAGTACACCCATGTCTGCTGCGGCCACTCCAGCTGTTAAGCCTCAAAAGAGAAACAAGAGGTTGTGGAGCAAAGAGGAACAGGCAGCAGTGAGGCGTCAGCTGGGAGACTTCTGTAAACTGGTGAAAGTGCCAGGCAAAAAGGATTGTGACGCATGTTTAGCTGCTGAACCTGCCTTGAACACCAGAACATGGAGGGAAGTCAAATATTTTGTACATAACTCAATTCAGTCGATGAAAAGAAGAGGTCATCTAGTCGCCTCCAAACAAAGTGGAGTACAGGAGCCAGAGACTCAGAATGCAAACCCAGAATGGGATGGTCCAGTTTATCTGTCCTTGTAAATATTTGTAATGGACTTGCCAGAAAACACAAAGCGATCAGTGAGATTTTAGAGGTGTGTAAGGGCTGTGGCTTTAACCTCAAATTAAATGGGACTTAAAAAATTCAGCAGATATGAATTACAACAATTAGACTGCCCTGCCTTTCTTTTAGTCACACTTTCTGAGAAGTTCTTGAAATATTCAAGTATATTCAAGAGTCCATCAGACCAAGGTATTGGTCTACTGTTGCATGAATATACACTAAATTGGTGGAACCAAGGATGTTTGAACTGTAGCTTTGGCTCAGAAAAAGCAGTTATTTATGTTTAATATGGTTACATTACATATACGTATGTAATATAGTCAAAGATGTAACACTGTCAGTTTGTCTGATCATCACAGGTTATCTCTAGAAATGTTTGAGTTTTAGATGTGTGGTCATTTAGTAAATGTGAAGCTCATTTTGACAGGATTTTCAACCTGCCACATTTATTGGCTGTGGCAATTAGCTGCTCTGGGGCCCAAACACACTTTCACAATTTCAAACAGTATTTCTGAAAAAGTTGAAAGCATTCACTTAATTGTGTGGGACTCCCCAGCCACAGTGGCCAGGGCATTTCCCATCCTGCACTGGGCAAAGGTAGCCTCAGTGACTGTATATGCCTAGAGGGATTTTTACTCTTACTTACTTCAAATCCTACTTGGACATCTACCTTTCTGCCTGTACTGTTTTCAGTAGCATTTTTATGCATTTTGATGATCAAAAAAGAAATGGAAAATCTACCAGCAAATCATTGCAGCCAGTCCCTCCAACATCGTAGATGTGCGTTGACTTGCTTTACATACTTCCCAAATGCCTGGCCCAAATGTATTATATTCTTGCTTTAACCAGTAGCCTATATTGTAGATGATCCCTGATAGCCCGCAGCAGTAATGGCATACTTTCCTTGCTGATGTTAGAGAATTAGGATCACCATGTGTATACCTCGCACTTAGATATTATAACACTTTTTTTTTTTATGTTATTATGTTATTATATTAATTTGTATGTTCCTTTGTTTTGTTTTGTTTTTTAACAAGCTGCCGAAAGGGTTGGTTGTATTTTTGTATCACTATACAGCAACTGTGTAGATCATTTTAGTACTTAATTGTATTTGATGTACTCTAATTTGAGGTATAATACACTACATTAATCTCATTTGTATTACTTTGTTTTAAGCTCTTATTATCTGGGTCTTTGTGGCATTAATATCCAGTTGCCAAGATCATATTGCCTTATTATGTTGATTATGTGGTTCATTACATTTATTTCCTATTCATGTTGTTGTCATCTTACACAAAGGAAGTACTGTAGTGGTATATTTTGTGCACCAGATATCCCATCCAGGGCAACATTTATCCTTTAGGCACGAGACTCATTCCATCAACTGTAGTTCATGCCTCAGACTTGTTCTATCCAGGGTAACAGCTATCCTTTAGGCACGAGACTCATTCCATCAAGGGGGACACATATCCTTTGCGCACGAGACTTATTCTATCAGCCGTAGTTCGTGTCTCAGGCTTGTTCCATCCAGGACAACATTCCCTTTTATGGAAGATCATGATGCCATCCGGCAATCTTAGTGAGGCTGGGGATCTTGGAGATGTGCCTGGTGCTGACCACGCAGATAAGATATCAGGCCAGCTGCTATGATGTCATTTAAACAGTTCAGTGTTCTTTTCATGTAATGCATTGTGAGCCAAAATGTTCAAAGTGGGAGGAGGCGCCTAGAGCCTCCTAAACAGTATATAACAAGGTGTTTTGCACCTCTTTCTTCAGTCTAAACCTAGGTTTGACTCAAGTTTGTTGATTTTTCTACCTAGAGAGACCAATAAACTTTGTGTGGCAGAACTTTGTTGCTCCTCCAGTGATTTTTCCCGACTTTGCCTGATTCTTCTTTTTGATGGTTTTGAACTTTGAAAATATACAAGTGATAACAGTGGTTTTTTATTGAGGTTTTTAGGGTGTTGTGGCTCTAAGCCCAGACCTTACTGGCCTATTTTTCTGAGCTTTTTTGTCACGACAGTACAAATTAGATTTTTTTGTTTTTGTTTGTTTGTTTTAGTTTTTTTCTTGTCTGTGTCTCTTTACAAAAGTTAATTCATGAAAAGTCTAATTACAAACTAGATCAAATCTGAAAATGACATCTCTTTACATTTTAACATATAAAGATATGGGAACAGCTTGATGAAATCTTGCTGGTACCAGACATTAGACAGTGAATGAAAAGGTTAGTTTTGTTTCCATGTGGATACGATGTTAACTAATTTCAGATTGTTCCTTTAACTTAAAGTATTATTTCATTTAGTATTTCCAAAACAATTTGACATTTCATTTTAAGCTTAAGATTTTTTTTAACACATACATTTCATTTTAAACTTGCTTTTTTTGTGTCACATACAAACCTTGATGGTTTAAAACCAAGTATTGAACATAGGTTCAACCTGTATTTATTAATAGCAGACTGCTGGTCACATGCTGTGTGACTGAGGCTCTGGCTAAACAGGGTCGTCACATTTTACTTTCAAAAACAGGTCACCAGTATTAATTTTACCCTATATATTTAACAAGGTGTGTGGGCCATCTGTCCTTTAGTACAGTAAGTCCACTCTCTAGATGTCTTCATTAGCATCTACTGTAGACTGCATTAAATGCAGTCTACAGCAATTTTAGCGACTTTCTTTGTGATCGGAAGGAGCAGAAGTTACGGTTAAGAGTTCTAGATAGCACTGCTGCTATTTGTCATGGACAAAGGTTTATGTGTTATCCTCAGTAGCCACTGTAGTGAACCTATGTAGAGTAACAAGTGTTCACCTTTTCATACCAAAGCGATTAGTGTCATAGCTAAAATCCTGACTTTGAGCAGGAGTGAAGACCCATGTCAGATAACCCACGTTAACTCATTCACACCAACAGCAAACAGGTATTTCCCATGTTGTTTCTTCCTTGTGAAAGGAGTATATCTGTGTTGCAGTATCTTCTGTAGTTAGGGTCACACCCCAGATACAGCAGTGTTTGGAAAATGAATCTGTTTAAGGTCTACAAATCATGAATGATTATTCAGACACTACCATTACTGTTTGATGTTGCAAAGCAAAACATTTTTTCTGTATAGTAGATAGCTTTCTTTCATTGCTATTGTATAAGCACACAGTGCGTGTTCATCCTGGTGCAATTATGATGCCTTCAGTTAATGCTTCTTATCAACTATTGTAAGGAATTTATGACTTCTGCTTGTACAATAAAATGCTTCTTGGCTTAAAAACATTTTGTTTTAATAAAAAAAGATGTGTATTTGTTTTTACAGGGTTGAATGTTAAACTTTTTTGTTAGACTTTGTGTAATAGTAAGTGCCTTAGGAGACTGTCTCAATCAGCAGTCAGCGGGGGTTAACAGATCACAGATGTAGGCAGGAGCTTGACCTTTTAAGGCTTTAAAAACAAGCAGTAACATGTTAAATTGTAAAACTCACAGGTAATCTGTGAAGGCCAGCAATTGGTGTAATGTGGTCACAAAAGGGCAAGATACATATATTACAAAGTTAAAGTGTTTCACTTTTGTAAGGCCTTAGTCAGAGCTGGTGCAGTGGAAGGTGTTTATCACCGTTGCATCAAGAGAAAGAAGTTTCTAGGTCTGCACCTGGCAGCTGATTGAGGCCTTTCTATGAGTTTGCATGTTCTCCCTGTGCCTGCGTAGGTTTCCTCCCAGTGGATAGACATGTAAGTGCTAAATTGCCTGTAGACAGTGTGTGTGGATGATTGCGTGCATGTTTCAGTCCCTTGATAAAGTGACAACCTGTCAGGGTTGTACAAGGCTTTTCATGTCACACAGACTCATCCAGCCAGTGTTCTCTGTAGTTTACTAGCCAGTGTTCTCTGTAGTTTACTGTTTTATAACACAGGAGAAGTTTGTTGATGATGTGGGAAAGCTGCACTGTGCCTTCTGAGGGCCAAAGAGAAAATGGCAGAATTCAAAAAACTTTGTAGAAATGTTTTCCCACTCGTCAGTTCAACTGAAACCGGTCACTTAACTCCTTCTTTTGTGGCATTGTAACATTGTCTGTCTGTTTGTCACA
This sequence comes from Lutjanus erythropterus, assembly GCF_056507025.1. Classification (NCBI taxonomy): domain Eukaryota; kingdom Metazoa; phylum Chordata; class Actinopteri; order Lutjaniformes; family Lutjanidae; genus Lutjanus; species Lutjanus erythropterus. The sequence goes on from NC_139324.1 coordinate 22,348,790, forward strand.
GGATGTCAGTGGTATGTCCCTGAGCATGCTGGCTGCAGCAGGAGGGCAGGACGACATCCTCAGGTTGCTGATAAAGAAGGGGGTGAGGGTGAATGGACGACAGAAAAATGGCACCACAGCCCTGATGCATGCTGCTGAAAAGGTAAGGGGGCATCCCACCCACTATGAGAAGGTGCTCTTATATTTTACTGTAATGTTGTTTTTTGATTAGAATAAATATCACAGACATTTCCCTCAGGAAATGAGGAAAATGTGTATTTTTCTCACACGTATTTTTGTATATGTCCTCTGTCAGAATTTCTTGACAACTGTTGCTATCCTGCTGGAGGCAGGCTCCTATGTCAACGCTCAGACACAAGGCGGGGAGACAGCACTGATGAAGGTAATGTTGCATTTCATACACAAATTTCTGGTTCACATAGCAATGAAACTAGCCCAAGTTTGAGCATTTACACCAGACACAGACACAGTCTTTGATTGAGCACATCATACTAGAATTGTGCCCTGCCAGTGTCTTCTTCTCCAAATCAGCAGCTGGGTTTTCTAGCTGCTGTGGTCCGAGTCCACCCGCAAATAGCTAACATGTTTTATAAACACCAAATTGTGACTCCAACTCATTAACATCAGTCAACAAAATGAATATCGGTGGATGCTGATGTTCGCTGATATACCTGTGCATCTTTATTTGCTAGTAAACATGGATGTAAACAATGTAGGAGTGACATTTTTAAGAAAAAAAGTCCTTGCAAAAAGTTTTATGAGAAAGGAAATGAGTTCATCACATGTTAAACCAACATGTTTAGTGATAAACACTGAATGTTGACATAACTTTTGTTTGTTCACAAGAAGACTTCACAGGCCATCTTTATTATTTCCTCAGCCTCATAGAAATGTCTAATCACCTTAACAAAAGCGCTGAAAAAGAAGAGCCAATCTTTATTTATGTTCAGAGAATTTACACTAGTACGATCTGTGCATGGGACGCGGGGTGTGTTGCTAAATGTTTATTGTCCTTCTGTTCAGGCATGCAAAAGAGGAAATGCTGACATAGTGCGCCTCCTGCTGGAGTATGGAGCTGACTGCAACGTCCTGTCCAAACACAAGAACACAGCTACATACTTTGCCAAGCTCAGCAACAATCTGATCGTGAGCGACCTCATCAAGGACCACATCAGCATGTGAGTGCTAACCATAGCTTCCAATCTCACTTAACACTGGCAGGAAAAGGATGGAGTCTACAGCTGGATGTGTTCTGGAGGAGAAACAAATATTAATTAAAAAGTTCTTTATTGATACCATAGTGTGTATCTGAAAAAACTTGAAAGAAACCATCAGAGGTGTTGTCAGTAAATTGCCCACAGCACTATATTACCAATAATAAACAGAAGCTATTTCTGTTTACACAGCAGTTTTAAAAACCACACCCTTCATTATTGTGTGTTTGTCTTCTTGTTCATCTATCCATCCTGTATTTTCATGCAATTTGCTCATAAAGACATTCAAACTGTTTTTCTCTGCCCTTCCCTCCGTCTCTCAGGCTGTCCAGTGTGGCAGAGGACACCATCCGAGCGTACTTTGAGTCTCGTCTGGTGCTGCTGGAGCCCGTCTTCCCTCTTGCCTGCCACAGGCTTTGTGAGGGACCGGACTTCTCCATGGAGTTTGGCTTCAAGTCACAGCCACAACCAGAGGGTAAGACACAAATTCTCAATTTAGAGATCATCAAATCTGTTGAGTGGGATGAGAATCGAGAACGCATTCCTCGTTGACTGATCCATCAGAATTGTATGCCTCTGAGCGGATGTCGATGCTGGCATGTTTTTCCAAAAGTTGTGCCTTGAGAAACAAAGGAGTCAAACTCATGCATCTACACTGCTAGAAACTTTGAACAAGGAGGAGTCATGTGAAGAGGATGAAGCGTGGCTTCATTTCCCAAAGAAAGAAGAAAGAAAGAAACGGGCCACTGCTTCCCAACAGAGCTGCACATCTATTACCAGGAGTAAATGAATATTATATTTTCATTTGTTTTGCAATACCAGAAAGTTGGAGATCTCCCCACATAACAGTCATCTGGGGATTTTGAAATTCAAGTTAGTTGCTTAAACAGTGGAGAGTACAGCCACTAACAAACCCTTAGATTTTTTTCAGTTACACAGCTTAACAGAAACAACACTATCCCCCTATTCTCCTCAGTAGTAAACACAATACTTCTGCATGTCAACTCCCCAGTATGAGTGTCTGTCCCAGAAACGTTGTTCTGGTTCTGCAATGCAGTTTCTTTTTTTAATTTATAATTGTTTCACCCTTTTTTTCACAACAAAAGCTTAGTGCCATGCAGACGGATTTGGCATTTGTTTTCTTTTTCATTGGAAACCTAAATGAATACAAATGCATGCCTTTTTACTACTCTGTTTCTACACTGTTGAGACTCAGAGAAAATTCAATAGTTGTGTTGACACTCAAAACCTTTGTGGCAGACTTCTATCCACACAGAAAATTGATCAAGAATCAATAAGGGAATCGATAAAGAATCAGCCGATAAGCAGAATAAATAATGGCATCGGTATCAATACAATCTTATCAATTCCCATTCCCACTGTTAACAGCTAGTTGTATGTTTAGATGTACAACTTCATTTTGGGGTTCATACTTCACTTCATTCTTTTAGGGAGACTGGATGATTGTTGTTTTCTTTTTGATATGTGTAATGTTTGTTTAGGTTCAGTATGTGTTTGCTTGTTTGGTTTTCTTTTTTGTAATTAACCACACCTGAGTCTTGGTTTGTCTTGAGAGTTTTCTCAATACCTTTACCTTAAAAAAGGTATTTTTGAAGTTAAAAAAGTGTCCACAACATTCAGACAGCTTTGTGGGAGACACTCCTTTGCCTTTTTAACCTTCGTTCTTTTTCTCTTCCTCTTCTCTCACTTCAGGCTCGGGCATCCTCCTCTTCATCTTCCACGCTAGCTTCTTGAATGAAATCACAGCCAGGCTGTCCGGACCCTGCAGCGTTCACGCCGTGGTGCTCAATGACAAGTTCCAGCTGCCCATCTTCCTGGTTGGTTCTTATCAAAAACAGCAGACAACTGCTGAAGATAAAAGCAAAAGTTAGCAAGCAGTTTATCAGAACAAATAGAAACACATTTGGTTAAATACAAATAGATAAAATGAGATAACATACAAAACGGCAGCAGATCAAAAGATACCGAAAAAATTTGTCATAATCTATACAATTTTCATTGTATGAAACCACATTTTGATATGACTCACAGTGGCTGTTTTTCCTGTAATAGCTATTCAGTGTTTTTACACTCAGTAATTACCTCGCTATATAAGAGCTTTCATTGTTAATGAAAGAGTTTGCCATTCACGCACAAGATTCAAATTACTTACTCCTGCACAAGCAAGTCACAGGAAACTATGCATGCATGTATTTCAGCATCGCTGTAATTTATTGTATTTTATTTTGTTAAGTGTTATTTTGTAGTAAGTGGTGATATGCTTATTTTTCCAAATGTATTCATTTTTGTCTTCACACATTCAGGATAGTCACTTCATCTACTCCTTCAGCCCGGTTCCAGGCATCAATAGACTCTTCATTCGTCTGGCAGAAGCACCAACAGCGAAGGTGACACACGTACACAAACACAGACACTCACAACAATTTTAATACATCTGTTGCCAATCAGGCCATCATGGAGCCTGACTAAAAGTTGTTTTGGGGTTTGAACAGTGTCATTTTAAGCCATTTAAAGGAAGAATAAATGATGCGACCCTGAATTATATGGCAATTAGTAAAACATATGTCCAGCAGTTGTTCTGGATGGCCAGAATTCTACAATAACCATAGAGGCATAAACTCTGGTTCTTCCATGATGGAAGGCATTCTTCTACTTCCTTTGGCATTTAACCACAGATGAGAAGACTTGTAGGCTCATATGCCACATCCATCATGTCCAGAAAAAATGTAGTCCTGGTACATACGGTACTGTAGAAAAACAAGAGCCAGCATGTATGTAAATTTTGGCTTCGATTTAATGTTGAAGTATCTGTTACTGTGATATCTCTAGTTAAAATTTATTATACTTATTGAACTGTAATGGACATAGTCCAAGTTGGCCACAGCTTCCTTGCTTCATGGAGGCCATGATAAGATCTGACAACAATGCTACATCAAATCCTCCTCCTTCATTTCAGTGAGTCCGCTGCATTTGCACAGCGGGGAGACAACCTGCAAAAAAGTTTAACCTGGATCAACTTTTGTCACAACATAATGCAATGTCATCCAGCAATACAGCGCTTTAGCCAGACAGCTATATTCATTTCTTGGTATGTTTGTTCTGCTCACTTTGTTATGTGAGTAGTGTATTTCTACTGGTGTTACTCTGCCCTTGTTGTGAGAAAGTACTTTTTTTCCTGCTGTGATAACAGAATTGTATAGCACCTTGCAGTCTTTTAGTAAATAAGGAATAACCGACAAAGTTCTTACACTGACCTTTTGAGCCAGGAGGGTTTGAGGGTCTCAAACTGTTCTTGGCTGGAGCAACACTCCAAGGTTAGCTAGCTACCACAAGCACCACAAATAGCTTCCAAGTTTCTTTCAAAGTTGATGAGCATCCAGAGTCATGTAACACTGTCTGTGTCCTCTGAGATCATGCTCTGTCTCTAACATCATTCGGGAGCTACTGTACAGTTTCACAGCAGCTTTCCAGTGATAAAGAGATGTCCTGAAAGAGACCAAACAGCTGAGGATCAGTTGTTCCAGGCTGGTATGAAATGTACTCAATAAACAAAATGAGTGGTTTTATTCTCAGCCTATATTCTTAGTATAGTGACTATAGCAGGCAGAGCGCTTCATTCAGTCACTGAAAGGGGACTTGTATGCAGCGAGTGACCCGAGGACGCTCGCTGTAGTTTATATATCAAACATCACTCAAATAGGAGTAAAAAAGTGTAGTTCTTGGAGACTGTTTTCAGTCATAGATTAATACACATTTAGCAACACAAGTGAGTATTTCTGGTAGCTGGACAATGTAGGGTTTTCCACAAGGATATGGAGCAGCCAGCTAAGGGGAGTCATGGGGTCATGCCGCCACTGGAGAAGATTTCTGGCCATAACTGTCCAAATTTGGTGGTCTCTCATACATTTTAATAATAATAATAATGACAAACTTTATTTATATAGTACATTTCATAACGTAGAATGCTGCTGAAACGTCTTCACAAGAAGAAAAAAAAAAACAAAATCAAAACTCACTAACAGGTGAAGAAAAGGAGTTCAAATGGTAAAATCGTCAAAAGATTTAACAAAAGAAATTGATGATACTAGTAATAAGTAAATTATGAAATTAAAAAACTGTTTCCTAAGATATAAAGCCATAAAAACAAACAAGCCAAATAAATGAAAAGCATGTTCATAAAAGTACGTTTTTAGCTGTTTCTTAAATTCATCAACAGAAGTTGCTTGTCTTATACATGGTGGGAGTCAATGGTTCTCCAATTTTTCTTGTATTTATTCCAAACAAAAAGTGTAACACACTCCAGACAGCGAGTGTTTCACATAGGGCTGCAACAAATAATTATTTTCATTATTAAATGACAAAGAAAAGCAGCATGTGGAAACTGCAAATGTTTGACATTCATGCTTGGAAAATTACTGTCACAAAATAACTGATTATCAAAATAGTTGGCAACCTTTTATTTTTCGACTGACTGATCAATTATTGACTAATCATTGCAGCTCAAGTTTAGTACTGCCAATGTAAAAGAGTTCTGAAACAGAATAAACACTTTGTGGCCTCAGTCAGTAGAAGTAGTTAAAAATCAAACTATATTGTAATGAAACAGTTGTGGATTATTTAACAGGTTTTTTTTTTCTTTGATCTTTTTCTTTCCTCAGGTCAAGCTCCTCATCTGTGCGTACAGAGTCCAGCTGCAATGATCATGTCAAAGGTCACACCAGCAAGCCTGGCCAAGACGGCAAAACACACAAATAAACACATCACCACACATACACACACTGAGCAGCAGCTGAAACACTCTGAAAAGCTCATTGTCTTCTAAGAGTTTGTTGGATCACCATGAAGTGAAATTAGAAGTTGGCATCCTCTGACGTCAGTGCAAATTCTCAAAGAGTGAAGTGCATTGATGATATCTGAATCTTGTCCAGACCACAGTTCTGCACAAATCTGAGGATGTCGTGAGGTTGATTAAACCTCAAGCAGCCCGTCCATTCACTGGTGAAACGCAGCTTTACAGTGGAACGAGGCGATCAGAAACTCTCTCTTCTTTTACTGTAGTAACTTCCAAGACTGAAACCCTCCTGAGTCGTGCCTTTCTCCGAGTTCAACCTTCCGTCGGCGTGGATATGATAGATGCGTGTGTTGTTTGTAAACCTAGCCTGTGTGTACGCGTGTGTAGATTGACAAAGTTTTTTGGGTGCATTTGAAGAACACAGTAAAGGGATTTTGCATAACTTTTTTTTCCCCCTATTTTTAGCATTTTTCTTGGACCAAGCTATTGCTTTCCTGCCCATGTTTTTGGTAACACATTATTTTGTAATGGATTTGTTTCATTGTATGAACCTGTGTATGAGTGTTGTCCCCTGAGGATTTTTTTTTGTCATGTCAGTGAAAACTTGTGGACTCTATCCTAAAGCTAAGTTAAGTTTTGGATTTCAGATCTGGCACTTCTCCATTGACAACAAATTAGAAAAAGTTTTTTTTTTTTTTTTTTGTAAATGTCAACAACCAAAATGAGATTTGAGAATGAGAATCGAGAGGTAGAAATTCAAACAGTGACTCATCTCTCGTGCACATGACAGTTCGGATTATTCAAAGTGGGGTTGTAGGTTGTATGAGGTACTTATAGTCAGAGTATTACCTACAGTAGATGCTAGTTGACACTCCAACAGTTAGCAGAGAGGAGTACCAGCAACAAAAGGTATTTTAGCCATTAAAAAAAAAGTATTTTAAATCTACGCTAAATAGAATATTTTATGATTACTTTGCCATCAGTCTTTTCTGACGGGAAACCGCCGTTATTATAAACCAAATATCTTTGGATCCTAATTTTACCTCACAGATCACTGGAATTGCTGGTCTACCACTGTGTCAATTGATTAGTTTATTTGTGTTGTTATGTGACATTGGTGTGAGTCTTACAAGAACACAAACTAACTAGTAGATCAAGGCACCAGTGGACCAGCAATTCTTGAGTTCTGTAAGGTAAAATGACTGATTTCCTCTTCAGAGTCTGGCTTGTGTGGAGAGCACAATATTTCGCTCAGATAATAGCGATTTCCATCAGAACAGGCAAAGTAAAGCAGTGAAAACATTTTAAATATAGCATATACTTAAACTAAGACTGATTTTTTTTTTTAAGTAGACCTTTTTTAGTGGCTAAAATATGTTTTGCTGCTGAAACTGCTTTGCTTCCCTGCTGTTACTCTTCTCTGCTTCTCTAAACTAAGGGCCTGTCAATTACCATCAACTGTAGCTAATACACAGACTATCAATTAATTTCTCACACAGCCCCACTTGATATGATCTAATCTACCCTGTGTCATTCTCCTTTACTCCCCTAGTGAATTGTTTACAACACTTTCCCACAAGTTAATACACTACAATGAGGTAGTTGCAAAATAAGATGTTGAGTGTTTAAATAGATGAAGAAAAGTTACTTTTACTTTCCATGCACAGAGTTGCTGTTTATATTTTCTGGTCTGTACATATTCACATATATATAAATATATACATACATATATACAGTTATAAAGTGGTCATTTGAAGACTGATAATGTTTTGTTGCTATTTTGCCACTGTAGGAGTGGGTTAACTTATTTAGTGTGTACAGTAAAAAGCTCCAGTGTTAATTTACTTTTAAGGGCTAAAACATCTTACCTTAGATCGACCGCCCTGCTAGTAAATGTTAGGGGTTTTTAGATTGAAAAGCTTCTTAGTCACCTGCTGATCGCTGCATTGTCACACAGACTCTGTACTGAGCTTGTCAGTACATGACCGCCAATCAAAACTCTCAACACTCCCCTTTATCGTCCTCTGACAATCTTTTTCATGAGGATTTGAAAAGTTGTGTTTGATATTAAAGGAGCCCCTCTACAGCAGGACATAAATACCAAACCCTAATGTTGCGAGAACACGCCTAGATTTTAGCTGTGTGATATTGTCTGTGAACTTGGGGCTCAGAGCTCAGGGCAGCAGCTTGTCTTTAAAGTCTTGAACAATGCTAGTGAATTTTTTGTGTTTGTGTCTCCAAATTGACTCCAAGCTGCCTTAATATCCTGTTTTCACTTTTTTCCTTTTTGTTGTAGTTAAAGTGAAAAAGTCAAGAAGGAATAAACTCGTTTGTGCTTTTGTTGACAATTTAAAAACACAACCAGTAGCTCAGTGGACACGTGTAAGTCTGACTCCAGTTGCTGCTGATCCTTAGATATGAATAGCTCACTTCCTGATTTGTGATTTTGTCTCAGTGACAACTTAAAAAATATTTGAAAAAGTGCCAGACTGCTGAGGGTGTAGCAAACAGAGACAATCAGTACTGTTTGCATAAAAATGTAATCGGCTCTCTGTTGATCCTGAGCAGATATCGATTTAAAGGGATAGTTAGGATTATATGAAGTGGGGTTGTATGAGGTATTTATTGATAGTCAGTGTATTATCTACAGTAGATGGCTGTCACCACTCCAGTTTGAAGAAACAGCAGGAGCACCAGTGTAGGAAGCTAAGAAAAGCCCTGCTGTGAACAGGGTCAACAGCAAAACAAAGTTCAGCCACATCTAAAAAAAATCAATATCAGTTTAAGCATATGCCATATTTAGAATATTTTCACTGCTTTACCTTGCTATCAGACCGCTATCATATAAGCTATATATCTCTCCTTTCCCCAGACTACATATCAGTAATATTACATTGCAGAACACGGGAGTTACTGGTCTACCACTGCCTCAATCTGTTTATTTGTTTGTGTTATTATGTGACTTTTTATTTATCATCATATTTAAAGGAATTAGTTCAAGTTCACCAGTGTTTAAAAGTACAATAATCAAGGCAGCAGTAGACCAGCAATACCTGAACTTCTGCACAGTAAAATTACTGTTTTGAAAATATACTGATATTATGTACACTTAAATTAATATTGATTTTTTTCCTTTAGGTGGGCCTTTTTAAGTGTCTAAAATACTGCAGATCCTGTCCACAGCGGTACTTTTCTTAACTTCCTCCACTGGTACTCCAGACTGGGGCTGTGTCAGCCATAGTACCTCAATCAACCACACTTCAAATAATCTGAACTATCCCTTTATATTATTACATTATTCTTGTCAGTTTTTTTTTTTTTTTTCGTGCGTATTTGTTGTCACAACTTCTGAGTTCATATAAGTCTGAACAGACATGTGGATGCTCCAGAAATCTAACCCTACAACACCTTCCGTCTTACTGGCGCACTGTAACAAGACTTTATTTGTCTGTTTATCCCTGACCTAACAATTTTTCAGGTATGCTGTAAACACGGTTTCATTTTACTATGTTAAATAGCAGAGGATCTTATAAATGCAGCCAAATGAAAATCAGAACTGCCTTTATTTACTTTTCATGTTTATCTTTTACCTACATGTCTTGTTACAGAGTGAGGAGTGAGTGTGTGGACAAGGCAGTGTTTTGGTGTAGGTCTTTGGACACAAGACGAATCTGGTCCGAACCAATCAGTGTGATGGCACAAGCTCTGACCTGTCCATGGATTATCTGAAAAACCAAAGATGACTCCAGAGCAGACCTTTGCGTGTTTTAGCCCGTTTACCACACACTTTACAAATACAACTAAGCATTTTGCAAATCACTGAGCTGTTTTGTAGTTTTTACTGTATTTCTCCTATTTTATATGCAGTGATTGGTTCCCATTTATCATCAAATGAGATGAAAAGCAACAGCAGACTCAAAATTTTCTTAAGTTTTTAAACCATCATAAGCAATGAATCGTAACCTGCAAGCATGCATCAGAAAAGTAGTCATTAATGAACTCTAGGATTAGGAATTGAGATAAATCCTGCTATTTGCTGATAGTTACAACCCTCGTGGTTTTTCTGACTACTTAGCCAATCCCCATCACTTCTGTCTTGCCTTACGTTGAGGGTGTTGTTGGCAAATATTTGGCTCTGAATGTTCCTGCGGGTAGATGTACTGTATGTGTGAGAGGGAGCGATCTCAATGTCGTTTGTATAGATGGTGCAGCAGCCAGCACTGCTTACCTTGAGGCTGTGTCTCTGTCCTGAATAAAATGTGTTCATATGTTTCCACACTGGTTTCTCTGCCTGTATTCGTTCAGCATATGGGAAGTTTTTCATCCAGGGCAAAATTTTAGATTTGTGATAAAGTAGGTGTTCAGAGCATGTTTTTTAAGACACTGTTCATCGTTAGGTTTATATTTAGTAGAGGACAGAACAGAGTGAAGGGTAAAAGCGAAGGGGCTCTGGCTAGAGTTGGAGTGGGGATGTTGTGATTATACACAGTAAGCACCTTAGACCCCATAGGCCTCCATCACCAAATAAAATGTCACCTTTCAGGGTTCATACAGTCTTCACTGTTTGGAAAAAAAAAGCTTTAATTTTAATTGTTATGCTTTCAAGGTTAGGAATATGTGTGAGTTTTGAATATACTGCCTGGAAAATGCTTGATTTTTAACATGATCTTGCGTTTCATCCACATAATCACTCATGTAAACCAAAAATGTTTTACTGTTGGAAATGAAACAATCCCATCATCATATTTGTCATTCAAAGCTATTGACCCCTTACTCTGGAGATTATCAAGCAATAAATAATCATCATCAAAACATACAAAGTTACATAGCTAGTAAGTATGGTAACGTATATTGATTTTGTACTACTATTAATATTATTTAGTGCTACTGTTTTTTGCAATTGTATCTATAGTAACAATTTAGATGTGATGATGAAGGATTTGAGAATCTGGAGATGTTTGATTTACGTATCTTGAAAGTGCTTGAATTTTACTTTTAAACTTCCAGTGTGTAAGATTTACAGGTATCTATTGGCAGAATATGGCAGAAATTGAATGTAATATTCATAAGTATGTTTTCGTTTTGGTATAATCACCTGAAAATAAGGATCATCATTTTTTGTTAGCTTAGAATGAGTTCTCTATATCAACAGAGGCCACCATGTTGCACTGCCATTTTTCTACAGCGAGGGTTCTCAAATCTTATTTTTAGTCAAGGTCAGATGTCAGGAATGATTGATGATAACAAAATAACATTTAATCAACTCACTTTTAAACAACATACATTCAACAATGTTGCATGATGGGCCAGCAAGAAAATAAACTGTTCAGTTAGTCCATTTGTTTCTGACATTAGCTTTAGAAAGTATGTTCTAGAGGAAACATGACTGTGTGAACTCCACAACAACAACCAGGGTTCTTAAAAAACACTTGACTTTTAATGTAATGTTTTCAAGGTTTAAAAATTCCTTTGATTTTGGATTGAATGCTTGAAATTGCTTGAAATTGTAATTGCAATACTTTCATCTCTGACTGAATAGTTCGCTTTTTAGATAAAGAAATAAAATAAGTCAGAGAGAGCCTAATTGCTTTTTGCCTTTTGCACAAAATAAAGACTCCACTCGCCAGTCGTGCACGTGTTGCTACACTTAAGAGTGATTTGTCAGTCTTTTCTGACGTGCACCTGCTTAAGGAACAGTGAGTGGGAGGCTAACAGATGACAACATGCTGGGAGACTGCTGTTTCAATGAGTGCTGGCTTTAAATAAAAAAAATAATAATAATTAAGACTTTTATTGAAACCTAAGTAATGTGTCTAGTAATTGTTTGAGCGATTGTTACATGCAGGTGACACATTTTGAATCATGTCTAAATCATCACTGTTGCCGGAAATATATATTTTCCTGACAGCCATACTGATATGAAATAGTAGGGTAAACACAGGTGTTACTAACAATAATAATTAAGGTTCCATTTTGTTTTTAGTGTAGCAGAGCCTTTCCAATAAGCCAACACGCACAACAGCAGCACCCTGACTCCGCCTGACCTGAATGGAGCAGAACCTTAATTAGTATCATTGATAACACCTGTGTTTATCCTGCTACTTCATGTCAGTGTAACTGCTGTGGAAAAGGTGCTTTTAATAGTAATATTTTTTTCAAATTGAACCTGTGTATTCAAGGTGTACTCAACTTTTTGGTTAAACACACCTGGATCTTGAAGGTCTGCATCTAAGGGATAATGATTTATCCTCAGAGTAGAATCGGGTCAAACATTTAAAAAGATTCAAATAGTAAAAAACTGAACCTGGGTGTCTGTGTGAGAAAGACATGTGAGACACTTCTGGCAAATCTACCAGAAGGCATGTAGAAGACTCTCAAACAAATTGGAAGAAGGAGCAATAGACATTTTCCACAGCAGCCATTTTTGACAAAATAGTAGCAGTGATACTAATCACAGTTCATATTCACAGTGCAGCCATCTTCCTCTGTCACACTCATTGTGGGAAGCTCAAATGAAGTTGCAGGTCTTAAACATAGTTTGACAAATCATTATCATTTCACTACTGCCTGATCGATCAACAACTGAAAAGACAATGGATAGTGGAAATCTGGAGGAGCACCCAAAACAGTGTTACACCAGTCGATAGGAAAAGTGTAAATTAATTCTGAAATATCAACACGTTTATATGTTTAAATGAGCCTGGGAGTAAAACACAGTGGAATCAATGTCATGTTAACTGTCTTCTTGTCTCTTGTCCAAGTATGTAGCATTAAGCTAAGACAGGTTCACTGGTATGTTATAACAAAATAATAGTCTGATCTGACATTTTATATTGTTATACTATGTAACACTTTTATGTTTGATATAATCTGTAAGAACATTACACAAAAATATGTTTTCCAGAGTGCATATTGTCACATATCATTACTGACTAACCACCTTGTACTGTTTTAGAGGGAATTTCCAAAAGTTTGAAAAAAAACTCTCCAGGACACCTGGGTAGCTCAACTGGTAGAGTGTGTGTGCGCCACATGTGTGTCCTCTGCAGCAGACGTGGGTTTGACTCCCACCTGCGACCCTTGCTGCATGTCACTCCCCCACTCTCTCTCTCTCTCTGCGCATTTCCTGTCATATCTTCAGCTGTCCTGTCAGTTAAAGGTGTAAAACCCATAAAAACTATTTTCAAAAGGAAAAGGAACTCTGATGGTGCCATCATTTGAGACTAAGGTGCTGCGTCCACAAAAGCTTTTTTTCACCCAGCTGGAAGCTCTCAGGAGTATTTTCGATGCTCTGGTTTTTATGATATAAAATATCCACAGGAGTAACAGTTAATTTATGTGTTGCAAGTACGTTATTTTGCACATAGCTTGTGTTATCAAAATACTGAATGCAAAAATGTCAGCACGTAGTAGAGAACTTATCTGACCCTTGCTCTAGATGCTCTTTTTCATATTCAAATTGTACAGACCATAGACTGCATATAAAGATACTGAGAAAGAAGATATGTAAAGATACTTTAATGGCTGCAGGCAGACATTGATACTCAAAGACCACCATTATTCATTTCTCCTCCTGTGGTGTGCACAGCAGTTGTGTGTGTAGGATGTGATAGCTGGTCTTTGTGGTATTTGTCCCACCCTCCTCCACCGTGATTGGATGGCTGGGTAAAACATGATAGCGACATGTGCAGTGTTATACCCCAAGTTGAACATTTTTCAACTTATGTGATGTTCCCATCGCAAACAAAAGACCTATCCCACAGCAACCAAAGCAATATCTTAAGTTAACTAATATTAGCAAAATGCTGGCAAACTAGCTGGTTAATGTACAACAATCATTAGCTGGCTAGATACATTAGTTAGTTAATGTTAGCAAACTAATCTATAGTATACTGTCTTTTGCAAACTTTAGCTCACTTCAGATGTTGCTACAGATCTCTCTGCAACATCTTTGAACAATCTTCATTTTTTTGTCTTTTAACACAGAGGAACCTAGGACAGAGTACATCTAAATACAGCAAAGGAGGAATATGACAGGTTCTAGCTTGCTCAACTGTTGCTCAACTAAGAAGAAAATATGAAATGTAGTCAATGGCAAGATATAAATTATTTTTTGATCCCATTTGAATTGTGCCACGAATCAGATGTATGACAACTGTTTATTTCAAAAGATATTTTTTCAATTTGCAGTCTGCCATAAAACTGCTTAAGAATAAGACTGTGAAAATATGTAATTAGGAAGACTACACACCCATTAGTCACATAAGTGACATGATTTTGTCCCTCCAAAAGCTAACGTTAGCCGCTGAAGCTACAGTGCCTGTGTGTTTTTGTACCAGATGTAGTCACACAACAAGAGGTCTTACTTGATTGATTGGCCCCAGGAGTCATTGGATGAAATACTTCAGGTAAAATAATTTTACAAGGGACAGTAAGATTGACGTTGGTGATGTATATCGGCTGAGAGGAGAGATGTAGTTCACCACACTGTTTCACACAAAACTAAACTATAACAAACCCACCACAAACTTTCTTGACTTGTAGAATTGTGTTTAACTTGACAAACAACATATGTGTAATTTGTGGCACAGTTCAAACTGAATCAAAAAAGAATTTGTCACTCACCATAGACTATCACTGATATTTTAAAATCAAAAATTACGTGCCATACTGGTGGGGGGGTGGGGCTGGGGCTTAGGCACTCTATTGGGGCATATAGAAAAAAGGGGCGGGGCTTACTAAGGGTAATTTCTTATTGGTTATTTCATATTAAAATGGCTGCTAGAAAGAAAAGGCCAATTAAAAAAATATGCTGGTTTAAGAAAGAACCCTTTGGTGGACACAGACCCTTAATACTGTATTCTAACAGTAGCGTCTTACAGACTGGGCATTTACTAGGTAGGGCGGCTCTAGCAAATGACAAATGTTTGTGCAAAATACTATGGAATGCATTGTCATCAAGCTCTAAGAAGTTCTTTCCAACTTGTCCTGTAACGCGGTCAACTCAGGCATGACATCATTCCCGACTCTGGCTTCCAATCTACGATGTAAATGGAACCACCCTAGAACCCAAAAGTCAGAAAACCTCCTCTGCTGCTTTAATTTTGATCATTCTTTCTTTCATTTGTCTCTTGTGAGTTCCCCAACTTTATGAAAACACAACACTTAATCACTGAAATACCCCTTTAAAGACATTGCTCACCCCATTCTCAAAAATATTTTTCCCTCTTAACCGTAGTGCTATTCATCCAATGATTTGGTGTGAGTTGCCAAGTTTTGGAGATACTGTCCATAAAGATATACGTGTTCTGTCTAATATAAACATACCAAACTACACCTGCCAGACATGTCAATGTGCTACAGAGCTCAGCCACGGACAACACCATCTCTGACATTTTGCTCAGCAAGACCTGTTCACTTTATCTGGTTAGTTTAGAAATAAATCATTTCATTGGTTCACTTAATCTGATGAGTCTGGATTTATGTGTGGAACTGCAGAAATGGAAGTAATTTTTCCGCACACTAAATCTGATCGGCACGTCAGTAATGTGGGTCATTATTTTGGATGTAGCAAGGAAAAGATGGAAGGGACATTACATCATTATACTGCAGACTTTAGTGTCAGTTCTACTGAAGCTTAGGGGTGATGCAATGTCAATCAACCAAAAGCAAATAAATAAATGTGCACATGTAGAGAAATCATTTAGTGCGTTAATCTCCGAAGTGTATTTTTTCCCTTTCTATTTATAGAGGCATTTCTTTATCAGAGTTCATACAGTGCAGATATGTTGGGTTTCATTGTGCTTCTCCCATAAGCTTCAAAAGAGCTGGCAGCAAAGTCCAGCAACAAGCAGAGCCTACAATGATCTAGTGATGTCATGTCACCTTCTTCTTTTTAGTTTCCTTGGGAACGCACCTGATCCGCCATATTAAAAACGTAATTGCCAGTTTTATTCTACTTTTCTTCATCTCTGACTCAAGAAACCCCACCCCTGTATGTTTTTCTTGTGACTTATAATTGTAGTCTTAAGGAGTGTGTTTGCAATGTCCATAATGGCATGTTTTTAAATCTCTTTGCATCCTATTTATCCTACAGGGACTTCTAATGTTGTTGAGGTGTTCTCATGGTTTCATTCATGTTCTTCTGGGCCGTTTAGTTTCTCCTGAATGTCTGGATGAAATTACGTGAGGAAAACCCGACGTTGCACCCATAGACCGAGCACAGAACATGAACTCTGTCAACCCGGATCCCTGCTCCTGATTGGACCCGAGCTCTGTACTTCATTGCAGCTTGTTTCAGCTCTTCCACGGAAGCCTTTCATGATCAAACTGTGTCATCTGTCAGCGGAACTGGGGTTACTTTACATGAAAGATGTCAGATGTGTCGGTAAGTTTAAATCAGCTTAATGGAGAATTTAATTGCCAACCATGCGACCCCTGATTGCTCGTCCTGCGCCTGCGCGCCGCAAAAAAAACATATTAAGAAATAGGAATGGACGCCGTCAGAGAGGACAATAAACGAGAGAGGTCTCACTCTGCCCGTACTTGTGGTTACAATAAACGTGAGCATATGCAAGACGGACTTTAAACTTAAAGGACAACACCCGTGTTTTTTTAAGGTTTCAGATATAAAAGGTAGCTAATCATAAATGACCATAGTTAACCGTATCTGTAAAATTTCAGATATTACATTTTTTTCTCACTTTTCATGTAGCCATTGGTGTCCTTTCATTTCCGCACAGTAGGAAAAAAATGGCTGACATTTAAAAACTCCACGGGTCTATCCATACTAACATGCTACTTAGTATGCTGCAGCAGAATGTGAGATTTTGTTAGTATGTCAGAAACCTTAGTATGAAATCTATAGTTCTAGGGAAACATTGCAGTATGCAAACACTGGACACTTCGCCGGCAAATATATCCCACAATACAATGCAGTGGTGACAACAACGGCAACATAAAAGACTAAAGACAGACAGCTCTGTGTAACATCATTAATGCTTCAATTTAAATGTAAGTAAGGTTTCATTCTGCTAGGTGTAATATATTTTTAAATTAGTTCATTGTTGGCACAGGTTACCATGGTTACGTGAACTAAACCCAGAGGAGTCTCTCAGGAAGTGATGTTAAACACACTGACCAGTGTGTCTGAAATTATTCTGTTTATTTACACAAAGGTATGTGGAACAATAGTATACATTTTGGGTATGAAGTGCATAGTATGTGATTTTTAATGTGGCATGTGATTAATACAGTTCAAATACTGTTAAAGGTTCGTTATATCAGATATATGGGCCAGTAGCTCAGTCTGTAAGGACTTGGCTTGGGGACTGGAAAGGTGCCAGGTCACCTCCTGGGCACTGTGGAGGTGCCCTTGAGCAAGGCAACAAACCCCCAGCTGCATGGGGCGCCTGTTTTGGGGCAGCATCCATCACTTTACTGCCTCTCCCACAAAAAAGGACATGTGAATGTATGTATGCAAGCCTGTGTGTGTGTGTAAAAATTTACAGTGGAATGAATTTCCCCCAAGCGGGACAAAAAAAGGGACATTCTTCAAAAAGACCAGTGCACAGGTTTTAGTGGCATCTAGAGGTGAGCATCAGTGAGCATCTTATGGAGATGCTCACACCTCAAGTTTAAAGAGTCTGACATTTGATCTCAATATAGAAGAAACCCACAGTTTTGTCCCATTACGGCACTAATACCTAACTTAAAGCAGTGCCTACTAGTGACTAGTGCTGTGAATTGGCAAGAATCTGGCAATGTAGATACAGGGGTTACGATTCAATATATTGTGACACTGTAAAAAAGGTGATATATTGCTTTTTTAAAAATGAAATTTTAGGAAAACTGTTATAGTATGAAGAACACACCAACATATATATAAAATCTGAGTTAAAAAAGAGTTTTCCATTCAATCAGAACAGTGAAGATAGATAACAGCACTACTAGTGGCCAAAGTATAAACACAGAACAAAATGGACCAATGTGTGTTTATGTATATATTCTATATATTTTGTGTAAAGAATATGGGCCGATTTATCAGTATTGGATTTTTTTTTCTTCCCTAATAATGGTATTGGCATCAGCCCCCAGAATTCAGTATTGGACAAGCTCTATTTACTACTACATCCCTGAACATGTTTTCTTTGCCTAATGTTTTCTTAAGCAATAAGTAATTTAGAAATCTACAAAACAAACTCTAAACAAACTGAATTAAAAGATTCCCTATGATTGTTCAGTCTCCCTTCTTATGTGTTCAAAATGGCTGCTGTTCATAAAAGGTCACTTCAGATCATACAGTGGTAGTTTGCTGACCATATAGTAAACCTAGATAACAATTAACTAAAACAAAAAATACTCAGGTGTATGTATATAATAGAGCTAGATCAAAAAATTAATATCAACCTATGTCTTCTCAACACTACTGAGACGTAAAGGTAAATGCTCTCATGCAAGCTCCCAACCGGTGTGTTACATCAAATGAAATGCGGTCGTGTATAGAAAGGAACCCAAGATTTACGAAACTCTCGCGAGATTTGTACGAGTTGCTCTTTCATCGTGGAGGTTGTATAAGTGATTATGTTTTACTCATTGACAACGCTGTAGTCAAGATTTGGGCACGTTTAGAGACAAATCCCCCCACTTTGTTAAGGTTAGAAATGGATCATGTTTGCGATTAAAACGAGCACTGTCGCGAGATCTTTAGCGGGTCTGGGGTTCCCTTCTAGATACGACCGTGAAATGCCGTCCATATGGAGTGAGTCATCTGCTCATTAGACGATCTTTGGACGGAAAGTGGAAAGTTCTACGTTGTGCGCAGGCGCTCCCCGGGATTAATGTTAAGGCACAAAAGTGGCGCTACACCGTTCCGAGCTGCACTCCGGTAAGCGAATTTCATAGACGTTTTTTATATTCCAGTTTTACGCTTAATTAGTCAAAGTTTCGGGAACTTGTGCGGGCCGTCAGGCGGATATCCAGGGACCCTGACTGGAGTCACGCTGGGGCGAGGAGACACATCTAGGGAACAATAAACAGTTAATTTTAACAGATTTTCTGCTCTGCTCTGTGTGTGCTGTGGCTGCTGCCGCCTCTAGTCTCCAGTATTGTTCAGTTGGCTCCCTAATGGCGGACGGCAGGCAGTGCTGTTTTCCGCTGGGGGAGGAGGAGGAGGAGGGGGGGCAAATTCTGTGTGGTTGTGAGAATATTGGGTTTATACCCGGCTTCGGGTCACGGTAGCTCCGGGGAGGCTCATGTAAACACGATGCGGGCGTTTATTTGTGCCGCGTTGTTTGCCACCGCATGACACAAATGAAGACAGTTCATGTGATATGTAACGCGAGGGCGCCCCTTGCGGTGGCCGGCTATATTTGCCACTGATTGCGCCAGGGTGGACGTGCAGGGTAACTTTCCAATTAAAACCCCAGCGTCACAGGTATCATAAAAAACGGGCTTTTTATTCGGATTCCTGGTCGGGTTTGGTGGCTCTGTCATGTGTACGACCAGAAGAATAAAACTAGGAGAAGGGGGGTATTAATGTAGTAAAACCACACGTTTACAGCCGTCAGAGCTTGTGTTTTGAGTGTGTAGTCCGTGCAGCATTTGCTCCTATTTTCATGTATTTGACGCGAGTAAGTTGTGATCATTATTAGTGGTATTTTAACAACGGCGCAGTCTGTGTCTGCTCTCCTCCCCTCGATCCGACGCTAATCCAATGGCTGTTTGCGCCAGGAAGGGGCAGGGGTGGGAGCGGAACGGAACACCCTGAACCACGTTTCTTCTGGATCCCAACTTGGGAGCCAACCTACCCCCTCATTCACCTGGGTTATTTATGGAAGAGCTGCGCAGCTCAGGTAGTGCTGGTTCTGTTCATTGTTCTTGATTAAAGTTTGGGTCCTGCTTTCCATAGCCAAGTTTGTTGAATATGACTGCTGAAAAAGGAGAAGGGTAGCTTGGATCAGGTCGAGTTTTTAGTCACCGCGGTACCCGGGTGCCTTGCCCGTGTTTGGTCCTGTGGTGGTCCTCGTCATAGAGCCGAGCTTCTAGACATGGTTGATAATCAAGGGCACAGCCAGGGGGACTTTGGCGGCCCCTGGAAGCGTAGAACAGGGTGTTCTTCGGTGTTGATTTCCTAACATTTCAGAAGGGAGCTCATCAGCTGTGTGGAGCTCGTAGTAGTCAGGGGTTAGTTTTGATTCAGCTGCCAGGTAACCGGAATGGACTGCATTTTAGCCCATCAGCTGGCTTGGGGGATGTTCTGGTGGCTGCGCATTACGCATCACTTCTCAGTGACATAAGCCTTATATAATAATCACAGGCGTTTGATTTGAATATGTTATTAGTCGGTTATTCTCCTCACAACTGGCGCAAACAGCTGCATGTTTCCACCTTGTGACCTGCGGGAAAATGTCAACTTGGCTGCATGCGCAAACTGATAGGAAAGGTAGAGGAGCACCTATGTAGGTGATGATGTGGCTGGGGTTGGTCTGGCGCAGCTGTTGATTTTAACTGCTTGCCTGCTGATTGTTTAGTTGCACGGAAGCAGACTCACCCCCAGCCCAGCCCACCTCTCTGTCCACCTGGTGTTGACGTAGGGAGCAAGGTTGCATGTCAGAGCTCATTAACGCCGGACCCTCGTTTCCCTCTCATCCACGTGAATGCAGGCTGGCTCATAGCTCTGCATTGCAGTCTGAACTGAGTCTAGACCAGGCTATTTTTTCCCCTCAGAGCACTACTCAGTTGCTTTGCACATAGATTCCCTCTGTTGGTGTAATATCAGGCCAAAAAACTGTGATGCATTTTTTGCAGCTCAGCTTGACTTTGGGGAGGTGTTGCACATGGGGAGAATTAGGATGCCTTTGGGTCCTCTCTTAGTATTTTGACACCAGTTAACCCGATGGTCACAGACAGATGTGTTATAAACCTAACACATGTGGTCTCTAGACATAGGGCTGGGCTATATCTTCTAAAATACAAGCCTGAGTTAGATTACACAGCACAGTCACTGGGTTTGGATAATGGTTTGGAATCCTAGCCTGTTTTTGAACTGTCAAGAACAACTTATTGATCTTGAATGTCATGCTGTTTTGGCTTGTGCTTCCTGTCACATGGTCACCATGAGAGTAACGCTCTTCCTCTTACAGCTTCAGTGTTTTACAGTCAAGTAGAGCTTAAAGGGACAGTTCACCCCCCAAATCAAAAATACAGATTTTTCCTCTTACCTGTACTGCTGTTACTCTGTTGAAACTGTTTTGATGTGAGTTGCAGTTTTGGAGATATCAGCCACAGAGATGTCTGCTTTCTCTCTCTATTATAATAAGACTTATGCCACTCAACTTGTGTTTAAAAAGCTGAAAAATATTTTTAAAAAATAACAGCAATGTCTCCTCCCCTCCACTGTCTCTTTACAGAAATCATGACCCAGTTAATCAAGATAATCCACAGACCTTGTTGTGAACAGTTTTTGTTCTTGTAGATTCTCCTGCAGGAAGAAAGTAGTTAAATGAGCATCATGACTATATGGTACTTGGCAGCAAGGGTCATATAGTCCCATTATATTGGAAAGAGGTCAGACATCTGATACCTCAAACTGTAGCTCATACAAAAACTGTCTATATGGATAAACACCACGACAGGCCAGAAGAAAAATGTGTATTTTGGATTTTGGAGTGAACTGTCCCCTTTAAAAATAATCATGTATACTGTGTGCAGCTCTGATATGGCGTCCTTCCCGAGTTTATAGTAGTGAGTGTAATTATGTACACAGTATTTTTATTCAGTACAGACTTGGATGAACTTGAACAAAGAATTGCACCCCAGACTAAGATTCTCAATCTAGATTTTGTTTGACTTAATGTAAATTATTAGCAAACTTCAATTCAGGAAGTCTGTTTTCAACGGTTGTTCTAGAGGACTGTTTTATAATGCTGCCTTTTCTGATAGACCTTTTTCCATAGCAGCTATTTTGACATAAAATAGTGTTGTAAACACAGGTTTTACCAGTGATGTTAGTTAAGGTTCTGGTCCATTCAGGTCAAACAGAGTCAGGGTGCTGGTATTGTGCATGTTGGTTCACTGGGATGGCTCTGCTACACTAAATGAAATGAGACCTTAGTATTATTGTTATCTCTGTCAAGCCTGGAGGGGATCATGCAATCGTTTGCGCATGCACATGATTCGGTGACCTGGAGCTTGCCCACAGCTAATCTGACATACTACTGGACATATCAGCCTAATTTTTTGTGCACCTTCATGGCTGTATGCTAACAAACCTCTGTTATTCACAATTTTTGAAAAAACTTTTTTATGCCTCCATGCCAGTGACAGCTGTGGCCAGAGGCATTACGAATGTGGGTCATCCCGTTCTTATGAACGCAATATCTGAAGAACGCCTTGAGGGAATTTCTCCATACTTGGCACAAATGTACACTTGGACTCAAGGATGAACCGATTAGATTTTGATGGTCAGAGGTCACAAACTATGTTTTTGGCCGTAAGACCAGAATCATATGGTAACTATGACAAAATTTCATATAAGTGTGTAATATGATACTAGCAGTGCTGGAGAGTAACTACTTACATGCAGTTGCATTACAAAATAAATACAATAATCATTCGGTATGGTTACCGAGGAAAGAGCGTTTACTAATCAAAATGTTGGTGTATACAAGGAGCTACATTAAAATCCACTTTTTGAGTTGCCTGGCAGAGATCTGCATTCTACTCAGTGTGTTTTTCTAGGTAACACTACTGTTTACCAGACTATGATATATCAATATGGCTGCTGTGAAAAGGTCTGTGGTCAGTAATGGTGGTAGCAGGGCAGGATAGGTGTGGCTGAGGGGGAATCAGTTGTCTCTTGAATTGATATGAAGCAATTCAGAAAAGTTAAAAGCCAATTCTCCACACAGTGATCGCTTCTAACAGTTAACTGGGCTGTGCGTTCCTTATGGCTGAACCAACTGCATTGTGAAACACAGCAGATGTAAACGTGTTGTATTGATGCTCTAAACTAGTTTGCTTCATAAGTTTTGGTGAGGACGTGAGCAAGTGCAGATGGATACAATCTGACCGGGTACAAGCTAGCATATGGAAGCATTTTGGCTTCTATGAAGTTGAAGTGAAAAGAAACCTTGACAAGAGCCACACTGTAAGCAAGTTTCGTCTAAGTAAACTAATTCTAGACCATTACAAATACATTCTAAAAGTAGGAACTGGTCATATAATGAGGAAAACATTATTGATATAATAATTAATAATTTTGATGCATCGCTAATTGCTTTATGATCACATTATGACCCCCAGAGTCGGAAACGATTCGTGACGTTCTCACATCCCTGAAGCAGCATAACCAGGGCTGTATACAAGGGATTGGATTTAACACAATATATACAGCATGATATGCATACATTATACCGTAAATATACTGACTATTATAAGATTCTGAATGGTCGTCAATGGTCAATACTGTTGTATTGCTGTTTACATGAGAGACTACCCTGTAACTGAAATTATCTAAACACCAGTTTGATTTTTGCTGAGTCAGTTTGAGGCGCTCAACTCGATATTTGTCTTTGAGAGCTTAGTTTGTAGCATTGCTGTGCAAATATCCCTTTAAATGTCTTCCAGTCAGTGTCACTGTTGCCTTTAATACATTTTCACTGTTTTGTAAATGTGTTCGGCAGGAATTTTTAGGGCTTGGTATCAAACATAAATAGCCTACATTTTTCGTATTGACCGATTGTCAATAGTATTGGAAAATGTTTAAATTATGTCCAGCCCTAACATTGTTGTTGGGATTGTTGCTTTGGATGTAAGCTATTTATTATTTTATCCACCCTCTTTTTCTTGTAGCGGCATTGTCATAAGTGTCACATAATAAGAGCTTTTTCACAGCAGCCATATTGATGAAATTGTTAAGTAAATACAGGTGTTACCAACGATGCTAATGAAGGTCCTGTTCATTTAGCGTAGCAGAGCCTTTCCAGTTAGCCAACATACACAGTAGAAGCACCCCGTCTCTGTTTTACCTGAATGGAACGAAAATTTGAGTATTATTGGTAACAGCTGTGTTTACCCCGTGATTGCTTGTCAAAGTGGTTGCTGTGAAAAAGTCCTATTACTAATGGCTTGCAACAGATCAACTCCTCATTTATTAAAAATGGGTAATAGACTTTTTTCAGAGCAGCCATTTTGTCATGAATTAGTAGGGTATACACAGGTGTTACCAATGATACTAGTTTAGGTTCCTCTCCAGTCAGGTCAGACAGAGTCAGTGTGCTGCCATTGTGCATGCTGGCTCACTGCAAAGGCTCTGCTACACTAAACGTAACAGGACATTAATTGGTACCATTGGTAACACCTGCGTTTACCAAACTATTTTAAATTGGTTTGGCTGCTGTGAAGTAGGTCTATAAACAAAGATGCCCCTGGGAGAAAATTCATTTTGTTTTCATGTCTTAACATTTTGGAATGGCACATTACGGAAAATATGAAGAAATAGATAGTGCAGATGTCATTTATACCTGGATGTAGACAGCGGTGAGACATCTTGACAAACTTGTAAGGAATCATCTCCAGTCATAGAAAGTCTTTTACCATGTGATATTTGAGCCCTGTAGGGAGCAGATTGTTTTGGTGTGAGTTGCAGAGTTTTGGAGATTTTGGCAATAGAGATGTATCATGGCTAAATGCTGACTTTCAACACCAGTGTCTCTTTCCAGAAGTCATGAGCTGGTTACTTAAGGTCATCCATAGACCTGGTTGTTAAAAGTTTCATGTAGGGATGTTGGTGGCGAATAATTGCCCTGTTGATTTAACGCAAATTTTAATTTAGACTAGACGACGAGTTAAACTGTAAGAAAACACTCAGAAAGCAAAAGGGGGGGGGGATTACATTATACTTTATAGTACAGTTACTCATGTTAAAGGAGGACGCTATTCAAAGTTCTGGTAGCAGCTGGAGAAACTGTTTTTACTCTGAGCACTTCACTAAACCTAGACAACTGGACTAACATGAATAAACTCATAGAGTATTTGACTATATAAAAAATATAAATAAGTGTCACTCTGGTATCAAAATTTGGTAACAAGGCATTTTTCGATACTCAGTAGTATTGGGGCAATTCAGTGGTTACCATAAAAGTATTGAAATTTGGCACCCAGTCCTAAGAAAGTATTATTAAAGTATTATTTAAATATTTTAACCGTAGAAATGTATCTATTTTTGCAGCCTTAGAGGGATGGTGAGCCCACATGTGTGCAAATAAATTAGTTGTCTTCATGTCTTTCACTGGCATCCATGTTTTATATAGGTAGCTTGATAGGCTGTGTTATATCCTCAGACTCACCTTTGGTACCTGGGTAAAAGCCATACTATTTCCAAATACAAGATGTTATGCTTGTCTTTAACACTAATCAAACAACTAGTTGACACAAGTCACCTGTGCTGACATTTTACTGGTGTGGTGTCCCCATACCTCTGGCTACTCCTAATGCCCCCAGTAATTGGATTGCCTATCAGGGATCTTGAGTAACTGCAACTGGACGATATGGAAATAGAAGCGCATTGCCTAACCCTAATTTACTGGATGCACCCCACAGGGCTGGGGCCAAAATGGCCGTCGTAATGATGTCAAGTCCATGACCTGGCTTCGTCTGTAATGTGCCCAGCTGTAACTCTGCAGGCTGTGTGCAGGTGCTTTCAGGCTCTTCCTGTTCATGGTGACTGTTGGAGTGAAGAACACAGAGCTACAAGATCATTGTCTGCACAAAAGTGTGTCTGTGAGCTTGCATCTGTCTGTGTGTGAGTGTGTGCGTTTCTGTGCTGCAGCTGTCAGCAGTGATGTGATGTGTGGCTTACAGCCACCCTCACTGCTGTGTAACATGAAAAGGAGATTTTGACAGAAACAGATCAACACAGAGAGTGCCGACATCCCCAATAGTGTTTTAGATAATATTTGATCCTGTATATGGCACGAAATCGGCCTACAAAGTATGTTTTTGTATTTCTTCTCTTTTGATTTATAGAGATACTTCAGAAGCCCACATTTAGTACCACTTCACGGTTAAATGCAGTTTTACATTGAGCACTATATACGTTTTGGATTGGCCATTTATTAATTCAGTATCACAGAGGGTGATATCTGAACCTTTTAAATATTGTGTTGGCCCACTCAACAGCACCCAGATGTAGAGCGCAGAGAACAAGTCCCCGTGGTGGTGGGCCTTACCATCACCACGGCAACCAAGGTGTAGCTTCACCAGTTGCCGGGGGCAACAAGAGAGAAGCTGTGTAGAGCGACACACAGGGGTAGGGAGCAGGCAGGAAAAGGAGGGATATGAAAGACAGCAGGTGAGAGGAGGAGAAGAGTGCCGGGTAGATGGGTGAGGAGGTGCAGAGAACAGGATGAGAGAAAAAGGAGGATGAGAGGATGAGACGTGACGGAGAGTAGGAGGAGCAAAGCTGCCCCCGTTGCTGGGCAGGCACGTAGCAGTTCTTGAGAGTCAACGTTAAGCTATGAAGACATTGTCTCTACTGTTGCACTACTACTTAGAGATTTGTTGTGTTAGGATTTTTTTGATGCCAGTAGTGATACTACTTATCTGTATCAATGTGTACCAATATTCCTGTTGATATTCCTCACCATAATTTGGTGCAAAAGATTCAACAGTTATTTTATTATTACCTTTTTGGAGAAATAAGTTATTGTTTTTCCTGAATTATTGCATTCAGCTTAATTTTTACGATAAAGTGAGCCCATACTTTTGAGTCAGCTGTTTATGTAACATTACATAACTACAGACAGCAATATTGTTTGTCTTATTAATGATTAATCAATTAGTGATTGTTAACATGTTCAACTATTGGTTGGAGAGAATACACAAAACTTGCAACCAAAGTTTGAATGAAGTAATACATGAACAGTCACATGTAATGTTGGATCAGTTTCCACTTCTTTAAGCCTGATCCAGTGTACTAACCCTTCTAAAACCAGAGGTATGAAATTGATTTCTAGTATATATGCAGGTTTATAAAATGAAGCTCTCAACATTGTTAATCTTTACATGACAGTCAATGCAGTAGCAAGCCTAACAAATGTTACATGATATGAACTTTTTTTCAGCCGAAATTGAAAATTACCTGCTTGTCATGGCTAATTCTGATAAGATGACCGCTAATTTCACATGTTTTTTATTTTAAAAGAAGTTTATATAACCTGTAGTATATGCACAACACAGAGTAAGAAAGGCTCAGGTGTACTAACAGTAGTAAAGTACATCAACAAACTATACAGAAATATTGTGTAAGAATTCAAATTAAATGCTGCAACATAATCTGACAGATTTCACTGTTATAACATTTTTTTTCACAGTTCATATATAACAATAGTAATACCGATATAGACCAATACAGCTGTGTAGGCCAATAATTTAGCAGGCTCAATATGTGTCGTGCATCCCTAGAACTTGTGAGCTGGAGGACTCTAGATGTTGGAGGATGCATGTTTGATTACTTATGTAAAATACAGCTGGACTCAAGAAATATAACAGCCATCTCGCTCATGGTGAACTATGATCGTGCATAAAAATGACAACTATCAACAAAATAAGCTAACAAAACAATAAAATAAATACTAACAAAAGTAACATTTGCCTTTTGGTACACAAAATGGCAAACTTAAAAAAATACTAAGGAGTTTTGTTAAGTTTGCATATGTGGTCTACACGGCACCATGGGAAATGTGGGCAGCCACTGCTGATCTTGTAGCAAGAGCGCACATCACAGCTGAGCAGACAGCAGTGTGGAGCTAAGTTTGTTAACTAGCTTGTACAATGCTAGAAAGCTAATAAACAATGACCCCATAATTTTCCCATGTCAGTATAACTCTGATATAACCCTTTCCCTGAGTGTTTGCTTTGTTAGCAAGATAGCAAATCAGCTATAGTCTGTCAGTAAAGTAGCAGATGGAAAGGTAAGCGCTGTTTCCCTGTTAAAGTTACTGTATTACACTGTGAATACAAATGAACACTTTCAAATTCAAAGCCCTCTGGCCATTCAGTTGTCTTTTATCTTGAAGCATTTACAGGTACATGTTTTGGTTAACTTACTGACACGCAACTACACTCTAACCAGCCTTATTCATTGGCTCTCATTATGTTCCCCCTGGGAGTGGCCCAGTTATGGGAGTCACATGCATTGCTTAGTGGTATTACTGGTCCGGTCCAGTATTCGGCTTAATATCAATATCTTATCTGGTTTGAACATTTTTGAATCAACCCATCCCTGATCACATGACTTCCCAGCATCATCAAGGCATCTATTTTGACTCCAGCTGTATGGTCTTGTAGGAAGCAGATCATACATTAAAATGATCTAGGACAAAGTTAAGTTCATTAAATTAGTTCACCCAAATTGATGAAAAATAACATTTCTTTTTAGTTTTCTAATGGTATGTGGCATCTAACTACTGAAATGTTGTTTTTTGAAAACCTATGAGCTCCACTTATAAAATTCCTCGTAACTCCCCACTGATATGATCAAATATCTCAGAGATTACTATCTGAAAACCCACACAATTTAAGCAGAAGTATTTGCATGCATGGCTATAAAGGCTAGAAGTAAGACTTTTGGTGACCTAATTGTTAAATATGACAACCAAAAATCTGCCAATGGTGACAGACACAGAAAAGGTGGTAGTTAAGAATGGCAACAAGTCTTCACCAGACGTGTGGAGGCTTGTCTCTGGGGACACCTGCACTACCTGCACAGCTGTCAGACATCATAAAACCAATCACTGGTGCTTGCTTCACCTAATTGTCTCCTAACTGCCTTTTGTTTGTGTTGCCAGGTGGTTGCCTTAGCGATGGACGGGGAGTCGGAATCAAACCCTGTCGTAGCAGAAGAGGCAGGGGAGCGGGTGGAGCCTATGGATGCCACTCCCTCCCCCCAGGAGCAGGCCACACCTCCATCAGATGAGGCTAGGGAGGCAGTTTCCATGGTAACTGAAGATGGAGCCACAAAGGAGGGTGGCACAGAGGACAATGATGATGATGTGGTTCTCATAGGGGAGGAGGCTCCAGAGCCTTCTGCCACAACCCTTTCCCACGACACGCCCAGCACAGACTGCCTAGAGCCAGCTGCTGCCGTGGCAACTGTAGACATGTCCACGGCAGCAATGCCTTCCAAGACCCCCAGTTCTCCTGCGTCTTCCAGCACATCCACAGTGACAGAACCTCCGAAACCTCCAACCACAACAGCAGAGCCTATTGTAATTGATGATGAGGAGGATTCTGAACAGAAAGACACTTCCCCCTCCTCACCAGTGCACCCTGGAGGCTCCTCGGCGTCCCACTCTCCAGGTGCACTCAGCAGCACTGAGCCAGATTCAGAGATCAGGATCGCCAGTGTCACCACACTGGGTTCCAGTAGCCAGAAAGGAAGTTCCACCATTTCTGCAGTAAATACTCCACCCCATCCAGTGGACGTCCAGGCAGACATGAACCTGATGATAACCTCGGTGACATCACTGCAGGGAGGGGCGGCGGCTGTCACAGCGGTGAGAAACACCAGAATTCTATTAAACACTTATATTATAGTTAATTTATCAGGGATGGAAGTAACAAATTACAAATACTCATATTACCTTTTTTCCCATTACCTTTATGGGTATTTTTCAAGTCTGTGATTAGGGCCCAGGTGATACAGAATTTTTAGGCTTCCGATACTGATATTATGGAGTAAAAAAATTCCGATATCACTATATTGACCAGTATTCTTTAAACAGAGTATATGATATGAGTATATACAGAATATATACATAAAAACACATTTTTTGCAGTGATCCCTCAAAACTGGTTAATATTTGTCACAAAGATATATAATAGAGGCAGGATATTTTAGAGTTTAACAAACTCTAACTAATGACATGATGGCACTGAGACGGTAAACCTTCACTGTAAATTAAGCCTGACTTGCTCCAAAGGATCCAATATACAAGAATGCTGCCTATAAAGGTAACAATTACCAGTGTTACTTTAATGAGGAGAGATGCACTTCTAAAAAAACATTACTTGCGTGGGTGAGAGGGACATATCCAGATCTGATGCATTTTACTTCTTGAGTGAAAGACTGTTTACTAAACATTTACAGGCTCCAAACTAATTGACACCATGACAAAGTACCTGCACAAATCACTCCAGCAGCCCCCAGTCTCAGAGGACAGACGAGCTGAGTGGATAAAAAGTTTATTTTTGATGACAACATGTGTGTGGATTTTACTTCACTGGACTGATTTATTACCTTTATCAGCTCAATGATGGCTCTATAGCATTACCTGCAGTCCATGACATGAAACCCAAATGCTGTGCAATGTTTTATGTTGTTCTCGTGTTGATTTTTATAGGTTATTCGGTTGAATTTGGCTCTAGCTAATCCCACAGGCTGGGATGATGTTGGACTAATGTTGTAATATTGACTGACTGTCAAGAGGAACTGTAAACATTAAGTCTCGTTTGAAGTCTATTAAAAAACGAGAGCCAGGCCTGTGTGCTGCTGTATGTAGAATGACTTGATAGACATGCCCTGAAGGTAACGGTACATGCAGAAGAAGTGGTCAGACTGCAGGAATTCATTTGCTCGGCAGCATTGTGTGACTTTGATTAGCAGCCATTTAGGCTATCATTTAGAGTACACGCGGTGCAGTGTGGCTGATTTAGTTCTTGTAGAGATAACGTGCAATAGGTAGAATTTCAGTTGACCAAGATTTTCTTTGATTCATCTCTAAAATCTACATTGGGCCGATAATATCAGTTGACTGATATATTGGTTGGACTCTGTAATTTTACTAAAGTATGCATTGTAATCTATTTAACTACTTTAAAAATAATTAATTATTGAGTAGCCTTACAGTTTGAATTAAACCTTTTATCTACATTTCTGTAGCCGATTAGTCTATCCCATTGCAAAAGGGCCAATGAAAAGTATGACATATGGACAAAAACTAACAAACAACAAACCAAAAAACACAAAAAAACAAAAAACGCTGCATCAGATACAGGTTTGGAGAGGTGTCCATGACCACTGACCAGAACAGAGCTGAGGTTGGGAGTAATTTAGACTGAACATTTGGAGAAACAGAAACCCCTTTTGATTGAATGTCTGCTCCTGATAATGCTTTAAATGTCAATGATTAAAACGTAACTAATACACCAGTAGTTTTATTTATAGTTGACAGTATTTTTACCTGAGTGCAGGTTTTCAGTATTCTTTCTTTCACATGCATTTTATGTTGCTTTTGTGTCATTGACATATCCCCCTCATTGTGTTTATATATTGAAAATATATATATAGAAAAGATATTTATTTTCTAGTTTGTGTCAGGAAAAGTTGCTTGTTGATGTTATCTGCTGATAGACACTAGTGAAAGCAGATGTTCTCTTTGGCTGAGCAGGTTTATTCTTGGCAAAGTCAATAATGATATCTTTTTAATGGCACTGCTGTGCGCCGATAT
This sequence comes from Lutjanus erythropterus, assembly GCF_056507025.1. NCBI lineage: Eukaryota > Metazoa > Chordata > Actinopteri > Lutjaniformes > Lutjanidae > Lutjanus > Lutjanus erythropterus. The sequence continues at coordinate 22,380,328 of NC_139324.1, forward strand.
TTTATGCCAATATTTTATTTATCCAAGTTGCACTGGCAGCTCCTAGGTAAATAGTTGGATTCATTGCAGGTTCTACAGACTCGCGGCATACGACAGCCTTGTGTCTTTGGTTCTTTATCATCTTGATTTCTAATGTTTTGTCATGTCAGAGAAAAACTAACCTCAGCAACTTGTTTGTCTAGGCAGGTGAAGGCCAGGCAGAGGAAAATGGTCTGCAGATCAGCAGTGCATTCAGCCTGAATCCCGACACCCCACCTGGTCGACCAACTGCCTCCTTCAATCCTGGGCGGGGCTCGGGCCCCATGGGCCAGCTGGTTCAAAATGGAGACACAGGGACGCACAACAGAGCAGGTGACCAGAATTTATTATGGAGCAAGAAGAAATTTAATTTGGTATGTTCTCAGAGGTAAATGTTACTTTTGTGACCAAAATAAGAACTTCACATTTGGCTTTAGTCACTGCAATGTGTGCAGGCTAGCAGAACAGAAAAATTAAAGCTTTGTTTGTTCACACCCCATTACACTCACCTGAACCGAGTCAACAATGTCATGTGAGTGGTAGCAGGCCGCATATTTCTGTTTACTGTCATGTATTTATATTTTTGTTTTGAGGAACCTGCATGTCGCTTCCACTGGTAGTGCTAAGTGTGTCCCTTCAGCGCTCACTCTTCAGCCAATATTATACTTTCTGCATCTGTGAGTGAGCGAGGGTCTGCTAGGGTTTGTGCAATTACAACTCATTTATCTGAGGTCAGAGATCCAGAACTATTGAAGTAACAAAATAAAATTTTATCAACTTGCTTAAAACTTTTAAGCAATATACATTCAACAAGCAAGTAATTAACTCGTGAGGGATCAGCACAAAACCAAGTATTTTGGGGGGTGTTTTATGGCTTTATTAGATTGCACAGTATGTAGGATGGAAAGGAAAGCAAGAAGAGAGAGTAAGGGGAAGACACGCAGCAAAAGGCCACACTTAGTCAAACTCTGGGCCACAGCATGAGGGTTCAGCCTCTGTACGTAGGGTGCCTGTTTTTTACATTAGTTGTAGAAATCATGTAGAGAAAACTGAGCTAATTTAGGAGCTGATAGCAAATTCTCCAGTGTTAAGGTAATGAGCTCTACAGCAACAAGACACAACACTGTTTAGTGGTTAACATCACCACGACAGTGTTGTTAATAATAGAGAAATATGATAAGCCACATTAAAACCACAGTCAACTGGGAACAGGATCAACAACAAAGCAAAACAGCAGCTAGCTGCACTATATTTGTAACATCACAAACAATTTATTGATCTGATCTTTAAAATCGAAAATGTATTGAAAATAGTCTTATAATAACTTAAAGTTATTATATTCATAACATGAGGCATGGGCTGAATCTGGATTGACTTACATTTGGTCTGGATGTGGACTTTGGTCCACATGCTGTAGACACGCGTATGTGGAACACGTCCTCTAAGTGGACTACAGAAATTAGTAGAAACAAAACTACCACGTTTCTGTGGTGTCTGCAGCTGTCCGTGTACAGTGATTGTTTTCTTGTGGAACAGGAAGTGTCCTGTTTAAAAAAGAAATTGATGTTAAGCTGTGTTCATAATTTACCTCCTGATTTGAGCAGTAGGGATAGGGATACAAACTCAGAGAAAAGGAAGAATAGTAAAAGGCGGCATATTAACCTGGATACAGTCAAACAAAGCTCAGTCAATCAGGTGCCAGTCACTAACATCCTTGACAGTTATAAAAATGGATGTGGCAAACGAACTTTGAGTTTTCTCTTTAAAAGTGTAAATCATTCTGTTAGTGTGTTTACATACATTTTATGAAAACAAAAAGACAGTTTTTCTTAATCTGGGTAAGGGATTAAGAGACACACAGTTAAGATGCTCAGGCAGACAGTGCACATTGTATGAAAAACATAGCCCTGCCATTTATTCAAAAGCTTAACCTGGTTTAACTTGCAGCAACACAATGCAACATCACCTGGCAAAGCATAGTGTTGGCTGTTGTAAAACACTGTTGTGGCATCTGATCATCCTTCAAACCTTTTAATATGTAATTCCCAACTGGCTTTCCTGGATGGTTTTGTCTCACTCATACCTCCAATTATGTGCCCTGGCCAACGCAGCCTCTTATGTTTTTAATGCAGTGCTGTTTTAGGTTAGAATGCTTAGTGACACATCTACATTTTTGCTGGATAAGAGGGACAGCTTTGTCTTTTATACACTTACTTGGGTATCAAAACAGCATTTTTACAAGAGTGTGCGTGCATTACAAGAAACCGGACTGGGCTCTTTGCCATGCATTGCTATCACAGCAGTGCAGTGTGGTGGAAGAAAAGATCATCACTAGTAACTGCATCCATGATAATTCAGTCCAAACATCAGGTCAATTAGAAACCGACACAATTAAATCTAAATTTGTTTTTATCACTAAACTGAAGGCCAGTGATATGTGTGGCCTCTATGCTAAATCTAGCCCCCAGTAGGGTGCCAGGTTGCCCTCTGACCATTTTCTAATTCACAGTGAAAATAAATTGGCTGTTACTAACAGCCATCAGTTTGTGTGATGGCCTTTTACACTCTGCGGGATCAGATGGTGAGCTATGCAGGGGAAGACATCTATTAGCTGAAAAGGACCGAAAGTTATGCAGAAATGAGGATAATTCTGATCCCATAAATCCCATAAATTCCCATTTCCCATTTCATACTAAAAAGCTTAAATATGCTGTTCTTTCTGTCCCTGGTAAGAGCAGTATGTGTTTATGGTTTATGTTTATGAATCATTCCCACATTTCAGCGACTGTATGATGGGAGAGGTTCCAGATGTTTAATGTATAAACTCTTTCAAATGTTACCAAAGCATTTACAACTAAGATGAAGTTTTAATGCATCAGTGAAGTATTAAATGCAGGAAATCTGCCATTTTTTCACCAGGTTCAAGATAAGTCAGTTAATTTGATGGTAAAATTAAAAATAAAAGAAAGGTTAGGTCTTTTAATGTTCATTTTAAAATGCTAAAAAAATATATATATTATTAATGTTTGTTTATTAAGTGGCTGCAGACTTCCTGTCATTTTGCAAAAGTGGCCCTTGGGCAAAGAAAGTTGAGTATCCCTGACATAGGCTGTTGGTAAAGTTCAGAGACATTTAATGGTATCCTGTTGAGTTTTTAATCCCAGAAGTGTGCAGTCACATTTGGATGGGCCTAAATTCTTCAAAAAAGTACAAAAGTTCTTTTAGATCCACAAGACCAGATATTCACATCCAGATTAAACAATAGGGAAACATGAAGAGTAAAAGAAAAATCTGATTACTGAACAGTTTAATGCAAATTGGAGTAACAAAGTTTTGTAATTCATGTAAACAATTTCCAGTGACCTACCAAGTGAACCATCACAGACTTTGATAAACTCCACCTGTGTACTAGGCAGAGATGTTTGTATGTAGGGTGTAAGGAGTTCAGTTGGCTTTATGATGAATAGGACAGCATCTTGTGAAATCATACCTTTGAAAGAACCAGACAGCAAATTTGTTCTTGCCAACTCCTCCCCTGTCATATGTGTTTTTAAGATTAGAAGACTATAAAGTGGGTAATCCCTTTAAGCAAAATCTGCAGTGTGGTAGACCTATGGGGAGTATATAGACAGGGATTAAATAGTTCCCCAGTGGGCCACCAGGCACTTTCTGATTTCACAGTGGGACAATCCAGAGCCCTCACAGACTTATTGGCATTTAAGTCTGGACATTGACCAGGTGGGACATTGGGACTGAGACAGTTTTATGTTTCTGTCTAGCTTCACAGAGACTCCAGATGGTGCTGTTGACTGCAGTGGTACTCTGTTCTAAAACTGGCTGCTGGAGATTATTTTTTGGATGCATCATAGTTTCATGTTTGCAGTTTAAGCCAGAACAGCAGAAACACATTTTAAGCAGCCACTTCTTGCTGCACAACACCCAGTTTTACAACCACAAAAAACAATCTGTGATTTGGCTGGAGATGCAACAAGTGTGAAGCTCCGCTTCTTTAGGCTAGAGGGATTGGTGGTGTTTGCAGCAAGTGTGATGTTATTTCATTGTGGTCAGTGTCATCGGGGTTGTGAAACGGCTGCATCTGATTGGCCAACATGCTCTGTTATGTGGTGCTCCTGTAGCCTAATGGTTAAGGTGCATACCACATTGCCCCATGTGCCTGGTTCGAGTCCAGCCATGTACTTTTGATGCATCTCATACCCCTGTCTCTCCCCCTTGGTTTCCTGTCTGCCTCTCTACCATCATCTCTCCAATAAAGGCAAAAAAAAGACAAATAAATAATCTTAAAAAAATCTTATCTTGAAAGGAATGCAGGGAAGGTAGACCTGTCTAGACTTCTGAAGTTAAAGGGATATTTCACCTCTGGAAAGATAAAACTGGGCTGTCTGTGCAGCAGAGAGACTCAACTATTTTTGAAACTGGTGCTACACAACCAGAGAAAATAGAGAAAAGGGCCATGATACAATCTCATGCTCAAAAGAAATGCTATAATAACTGGAATGCACTGGGCCCATGGCCTTCCAGGGCCCCTCACAGGCTCCTCCTGTAGATCGTTTTCATAGCAGCCATTTTGACATGAAACAGTAGGGTCAACACAGGTGTTACCAGTAATAGTAATTAAGGTTCTCTTCCATTCAGTTCAAACAGGCTACGACTACTGGACATGTTGGCTTCTTAAACAGTAGATATATTTTTATCTGTGGTTGGCTCGCTCTGCTACACTCAATGTAATGTCCCTAGAAGGACATGGTTGTTAAATGAACAAAAGCAAAAGCAACAACTTCACATAGTGAAATATAGGCAATTGCAAAATGAGGAAAACTGCTAAAGGGGAGCATAGCAACAAGGTTTTAGCAACTGTTCATTTTGTTTTGTTCTTTTCCTCCAGACTCGTGGATCTCCCAATCAGCTTCAGTTCCTCGCAACCAAAAACAGACAGGGGTTGACTCTCCGTCACCAGCCACCTCCCTACCCAAACCTCCAGGCCAGTCTTCCTCCTCTACTTCCTCCTCAGGCGCCCAGCCACAGCCCAGGACAGTCAAGGTGATCTACTCTGTTCATTGAGGTCCTCTAGTGTAGTTTCATTATGTATAGAGAGACATTAAACTGAAAATCTAATTTTATTTTGCCTTTTTAATCCAGAGTTAGCGGTTCAGACATCCATGCAGCATTTGTATCTGTGTTTTAGATTTCCATGTAAGGTACATTGTGTCATTCCTGTTTGTTGAAAGTGCTTCAAATGCTCCACTTGAAAGCATACGTGCATTAAAATTTTCTCACAAACATCACTGTAGCAGATTCAAAAGGGATGTTGCTAAACAGCTGCGGGGGAGTAATTGAATATTACATTACCATTCCCAGAATTCCCTCTGCGGCCACCACACAGGTTTATCAGTACAAATGTAACATGGCAGACAAACTAGAAATTTATTTTATTTTGAAACAACAAGTGGAATGTAACACATACATTCCTGCATCCATTACCAAGTTTCCGTGTATCCATTTCTGCATTTGGACAAGAATACAACAGGAGTTGGTCCAATACAAAGTTTGGGATTATGACTTTTTTGTTTTTTGTTTTTTGGTTGGTTGTGTGTGTGTTTGATTGTTTTTGATCCAAAGAATTATTAATTATTTAAGAATTAAGTAAGAATTATAAAATTATATTCATGTTCATTCACAGATTTAAAGCTGAAGATGTAAAGGTATAAGTATATGCCGTTGGAACAGTATCAACATTTATCACGTTAAAAAAGCAAAGGAAATATTCAATTAAATTCAAATGGACAAAAGATAAATGAATGTGCATATACTAAATAGATAAATAAAAAACAATAGGAAATATCCCTTTTTAAAATTTTATGAACTGTTTTTTTTGTGTGTGTGTGTGTGTGTTTTTTTTTTTTTTGTTTAATTGAATTGGAATTTACTAAATGTATAGAGCCAAGAGTGTATCGTTTCTTTGGCACCAAAGCTGAAAAAGTTTTACATTAACCCAAATGTATGTGCAGAGGTTGTATGCAGACTTTTTAAAATATCAACATCTATCAGCCAAGAAAAATGTTCAAATTCACCAGCCACTCAATAGTAAATTATTTTGTGTCTGAAATCCAGAAGCCACTTTCATAGTTTACCAGCATTGATTGGTGGCTGGTGTTAATTTCCAGCCCTGGTTGTACAGAATGATAGTGGTCGTACTTGCAGCTAATAGAGTAAGGTCATAGATTACCTATTGCCGTTGTAAAACTGTCTTGCTAAATCATTAAATCATTGTTGTGTTTGTTCTTCCCAGGTGACCTGTGCTAACTGTAAAAAGCCTCTGAAGAAGGGCCAAACAGCCTACCAGCGGAAAGGCTCGACACACCTGTTCTGCTCCACCACCTGTCTCTCTGCCTTCTCGCACAAGCCCGCCCCCAAGAAGAGCTGCACCATGTGCAAAAAGTGAGTCTCAATCCAAAGGTGCTGGAACCCAATTAACAGGCACCTACTATGATTTTAATGTTGTGGGGTTGTAACAATAAATCAAATCTGTGGCTGAGTTTGAATTTCTGGAAAAGAAAAGAATCATTTTTTTAAATGGATTTCCTCTCGGCAGTTTTTAGTTATTATTTGTCCCAGTTACTGGGTTTCAGCTGATGTCTTTGCAAGTCCTAAACACAATATTAAAATACAAGAAAAGCTGTTTATCTTTAAACTAACCATCGGTATATCTGTGTTCTGTGATGTGTTTTTCAGGGACATTACAAACATGAAGGGTACTATCGTGGCCCAGGTCGACTCCAGCGAGTCTTTCCAGGAGTTCTGCAGCACGGGCTGCTTAGGTGCATACGAGAACAAGCAAAACCCACCCAAATCAGGCCTCAAAACCAAATGTACTGTCTGCGGCAAGCTCACAGAGGTTAGTCTGTCTGACACACTGAACAACACATACTCCTCTCTCATCCATTTACCTGTCATTCTTAACCAGAGCAGCATACATACCACTATATTTCTGACAGCTGAATAAATAATTAAGTAGCGTTGGGTAAAAAAAACTAAGAGTGGAAAGAAACACTGACTTACTTGTGTATTAGTTCATACCTATGAAGTGCATAGTCCGATTCATTGTTTCTGCGTTTGTGTGGCCTCTAAGGGTCATCTGATGTAAATTTTTTGTCATCTACCGAAGTTGATGAGGGTCTGCCCTATCAGTGTACCGACTGTTGAGAACAGGACTGTGGATGCACAAAACCGTAGTAGTGTGGCTGCCAACTAAGGATTTTATTGAGGCACAATACAAACTGCCTCTTAAACACTAACAACAAAAACTGTCACGACTCTGAATGTGTTGGAACGACCAACAAGGAGACTGATTATTTAGATTATTTATTTCAACACAGCACAACCTCATTGTCCAAGACACAGTAACTAATAACTTCCAACTTCACAAAACAAAATACTCGCAGATTTATCAGCATGATGGATGACACATACTTACAAACTAAAGTACAAACTCGCTCCTCGACTGTTTCAGGCCTCCTGTCCCTGTCCAAACATGCCATGTCTTCATGATCCTTAGAGTCAGAGTCCTGACCTGTACATCACCTTGGTAACATTACTGTTATTCCGGCTGTCAAACTGGCCTCCATGGGTCTCTGAGGCTCTGTCCCAGTTTAATAGGACGGCTAACTAGCTAATGGCAGCCACAGCACACTTACCACCACGCATTGCACTGGTGAGTTTTAGAAGAGGAAAATGTCCATATTTCACCAATCCCTTGGAGATGCAGCTCCCAAATAGAGTTTGAGGTGTTTCCCCCCCTGTAAATAACAAATAAAAGAAAATGGTTGACTCTTGGCACCAACTAACCGTTTAGACGATTATTAGGAGGCAACCTTTAATTGTTGTATGTATAGAAGCAAGTCTGCTGTCCGTATACAAGTCTGCAGCTGTCGACTTTTTATTATCACCTATACATTTTTTTTTGTTTAATAGTTATTATCAAATAATAACAAAAACTAAAGTTAATTGTCATTTTTAATTTTGTAAATGATTTAGAACAAGGACACAGTGTGTCATAGATGCAAAATAACAAACATTCAGTGAATAATGGGAGCATGAGGCACCTCAACCACCATCAGCAGGTTGGGGAAGTGCTGCAAAAACAAGGTTGCCCACTCCAGCAAGCAAGTTGCTAGATAGACTAGCCCAATGTGTCAGTTTTTGTTTTACAAGCAATCCTTATTGTTGACTTGAGGAATCTAGCGGTGTCTCTATAATGCTTTTGGTTGCACAAAACATTACAAGCACCTTTCAGTGTAATGCAGCCCACTACACAGAGGCTGTAGACTCTTGCTAGCCTTCACCCTCTCTTCATTATTTACGTCCTTGGCTTGGATGTTTGTTTTAAAAATAATGAGTCTTACGTGCTCGAGTCCTGTTGCATTTTGTGTACGTCTTCTCACCCTCTTCTTTTTTTTTGTCTTTAATTTTTATCCTTTAATGAACATTGTCTCATCATCATTTCCTCTGTCGCTCCTTCTTTCTCAGCTTTGTCTTTCTCCTCAGGTCACTTTCATTTAATATTTATCTCTGCCTTGTTCCTTGTGTGCCTCTACTGTTCTCTCATTCACTCTTCCTGTCCTTTGTTTTCTCCATCCCTCCATTTCAGTGTGGCTTCTCAGGGCCCGTTCTCAGCCGGCCTCAGTATCCATGGCCACCACATTCAAAAATGGTTGTCTCAAAATTAGAGAATAGTTCCTCCCACTTCACAGTGAAGCATTAGTTAGTTAGTTGGTGGGTGTGTTGAATTCAGCTGGTATGTAAAACAAAAGATGGCCGTCGCTCCATCAGCTTTTGAAATAAATGAACTAAACATTCAGTTACTTATGAGCCTGTCAAGATGTTTTTCACAATTTTTTCTAGCTCATACGTTACAGTGTTGGGCTGTGAGATCGTTCTGCTACCTGCATCACTGTGAGCCACAGCTAACCAGTACTACTGTCACCTAGCAACCACAACAATCTACATTTGTGACATCTTAAAATCATTTGCATTATTTATGTCTCCTTTGTGATTTTGATTTGCATATAAAAGCAACAGCAGTGCCTCTGCCAAATTACGCTAAAATGATTTTCAAAGTACATAAAGTCATATGTATACATAAATATAATGTATACATTAAAAAGAAAAAGGATTTGTCACTCCTTAGAGCTGTTGCTGATTTTGATTTCAGTATATATCACAGCCAGATATGAATTGTCTGGGCTGTCATCCTTGCCAGTTGTGTGAGGTATCCGAATTGAAATTTTGAGTTTGAAACGTCCTTCAGTCGTATTGTGTATGTTCATGCTCAAATTACATCCCGTACATTGATTAATTTTGCACTACTGTCATAACTTTGAAGGACAAGTAAATACATACATGAGGTGCTGATCAAGTTCAAGAAGAAGCCTCCGTGTGTTTTCACGGCACGTCATTAAGCCAGAGGTTGGCCATTTTGGTGGTACTGACTGTAAACAGTGCAGCTGCACTCGCCACCGTTCCTGATGATTTGCTGCCTCTAAATCAGGTTCACAAGATGAGTTCATACGAACACTCCTCTCCTTTGGTATTCAGGACCTTAGTGGTGGCAATTGTCTGAATGTGCAGAGTTCACGAGTTGAGTACATGACTTTCCACATGTAGATTACTGAACTCGAAATCCGAAAAGTCATAGAAATTTAGTTAAATATCCAAAATGTGAAGTTCAGTTGATCACCTACCTTGGCTTTGAAAACACAAATGTTATTTATGGGCTGATAATGTGCCTCTCTGTCCCATTCACGCACCATCAAACCTTTGTAGCATTTAAGGTCTTTAGCTGTGTGTGGGCTTGACGAAAAAGACAATTTTGTTCGGGATAGGAAATAGAAGGCAAAATTGACAGGTCATCATTCCAGGATGAAGACGCCAGCTTGTATGGATGCTAACTACCTTAAACTTAGTTTCTCAAAATGTTGCGCCTTTTCATGCTAACCTTGTTCTTCTCTGTGAGTTTTAGCTGCTTCCACACATTTTACTTTTATGTGGTTTAGACATTCTAAAGTTGACTTGAATTGAAGATTCAGTGTGTAATACATTTTCTTGTTTAACTCCAAAATAGCCACATAGCGGGGCTACAGACCAAACTGTGACATCAGTGCAAACAGTCTATGGGAAATCCACTGAATCCATGTGATGCATAACTACATTGATCTCATATTGAGGAGAAGTTAACAGTTGAATAAAGTTTGATTAATCAGACTCCTGCTGCCACTTCTGCATTTTTCTGTCTACAGATCCGGCACGAGGTTAGCTTTAAGACTGTGACCCATAAGATCTGCAGCGACACATGTTTCAACGTTTACCGCAGGGCCAACGGCTTGATCATGAACTGCTGTGAGCAATGTGGTGACTACCTGCCCAGCCGAGCATCAGCCAACCACTTCCTACTGGTCGATGGCCAACAGAAACGCTTCTGCTGCCAGAACTGCATCAGGGAGTACAAGCAGGTACTGTAGACGCAACCACAGGGCGCAGGTGCGTAGACTGTGCCTAATATAATTGATTCATTTATTTCATTTAGCCATATCCATTTTAAAATTACAGCTCTGATTTGACAGCCAGAACTTCGTTTCATGTCTGTTATTAATTTAGCTTTGGTGACTCCTTTTCCTCCTTCTCACAGCTGGTGAACCAACCTCCATGACAGCTAAAATGTAAATACAATAAAATGATAACCCAGGCCTCGTTATTCACCCTCCTAAAATATAAAAAACAGTAGCACAAGTGCACTTTCTAATAATAGGAGAAATATCCTCGAATGAACCAGGGCCCTGTTTATCTGCAAAATATGCACAGAAAACAAAAGTGCTGCTCAAGTGATGAAAACTTACTGTCTGTTCCACCACCTATTACTAATTGTTTCGTCAGCGTTTTATTTTGAGGATGTTTGCTCTTCTCTGCAAATGTTTGTTTGCATGTTGGGGTCCACTATGTGAAGGCTGTATTTACGAAAAAAGGCAAACTGAGTTCCTCTCAACACAAAAATTGTAACTTATGCAGGAGAGAGGAGACACATCCTAAATTCCCCTAATTTTCTCAATTTAAAATCAATTTTGAACAACTCAAATCAGTTCAATAATAATAGTTTTGTACACTGAAGAAAATGTCTGTATTCTAAACTCTGGTATTACTGCTTTTTCATCATATTTTATTTTCATCATAGTAAAGTGATACAATACAGAGACTTAAGAATAAGAAAAATTATAATAAAAAACACAAAACAAGAACAAATACAAAACAAAACAAAAAAGACGACAAAAGGAATAGTCACAACTAGGGGATGTGGGTATCGCTGCATCTTCTATCATTACATCCTCCATGTTGTACTTGGTAGGAATAAATAAATGAAATGAAAAAAGTAGAGCATTAATAGATTTCCTGTGCTACTACTCGTCACTGTAACAATAATAGGACAGAGCATAATCTGTGTGCTTTTATTCCCAAGCAGTGGGGAAATGATCACAAAACAAACATATATAGATTATTGGCTACAGGGCAATAAGAGATTTGTTTACTCTGTTGATGCTCATATGTTGTCAAGATCCTGTTAATAAAAGTCAGAAATCATTTTGGATTCCCAGCAAACACATTAAAATCTCCTATTTTATTTTATTTCTAATAAATATAAATATTTTTCTTTCTCTTTGGAGCACTTTTTCATGTTGCTCCACCATGGTGAATGTTATAGTGGGATGTTTTATTATTATTATTATTATTATTATTAGTGCTTTCCGTGTCCATGTGGACTTTAATATGAACAGAGGACAGAGGCCTAATTGCTATCTCTTAAGAGGTCATTTTAAAAACTCAGTATTTAGCTATCGGAGCACCTATGCATTGAAATTTGCTGACATTGAAGAGTTTTTACTGTTTGATTAATTTATTATATTTATTACTTAATATAATCTTATTGCCATTGCAGAATGTTAAGTTACTTCTGTGTTTTTAACAGTATGTCTATTATTTGTTAATTTTTTTCTTAAACATAGATCAGGAGAAAACACATGACCAAGACCAGTTCCCCACCTCCAGACAAGAACTTTGATAAAAGCTGAGGAAGAAAACAAAAAAAAGTTACTCTTATTAGTACATATAAGTGTATATGTCACCACAGATGCACACGTGCATATATCAAACAATCTCATTAACACGCAACAGACAGTTAGCTCCTCAGATCAGACCAGCATTTATCAAAGACGGGGAGGATCTGCATGTTTCCATAGTAAACCAGTACATTTATGATCAGCAACCATGGCCAATTTGGAAAACCGCATCACGTTTCTTTCTGTAAGAGGGATGTCAGATATGTCACCTACGGATGCTACTTGAGGTGAACAGGGGATCCCAAACACAAGTTGCTGTTGTTTTGACGTGATGTTTTCCCTCTCTGTCCCAGGCCCACAGTAAACTTGCAAGCTGTCTGACTTGCAAAACACTGATCAAGACAGGCGAGGTGCTCCACAGCCTTGGAGCAGGCGGCACCATGGGCTCGTACTGTTCTGTGAACTGCATGAACAAGGGCAAACTGGCGTCAACCTCCTTCCTCAGTGAGTAACCAGCAGACTCAAGCAAGAGGGTTAACAAACTTTTCAACAGAGCTTTTCTAAACCACAGACCTTCCAGTAACAGGGATATTGATCCGAAATGTAGTTCACTATCAATACTTTTTCATGTTAAAAATTTCTTAGACCAGGATTAGATGTTCAGCTGCAATAGCAGAAAAAATATGGGCATTTTTTATGGCAAGGGCTTGGTAGCCTTCTGTTTGATATGAAATTATTTCCCTGTCTTAATGTATTTAGTAGGGGTGAAACAGATCACAGTTGGTCCGTGCCCTGTATGGATCGCCCTCCCATGGTTCAACCTCCGTGTGATCCGCTAACTAAACGTAACGTTGTTGTGTAAAAAAATTTTCCGTTCGTTGTTGGTTAGTTCAATCTCTGATGCAGAGTAAAAAAACGAGACAGCGAAAAGAAGAGATGGATGCATGCTGCATTTAAAAGCCGTTATTTAAAATCTGTCACTTTCTCCTCCATTGAGTGAAATCTGCCCCATGATTTCATGCTTTTTCAGGCATTTAACTGAGGAACCCAATATGCTTGTCACATAATAAGATCAGATGATTGTGATGTTTATAGTAACTTTGGTGATATCATCTGCTGCTGCTTTCCCTCTGACACACAGCTGTCACTCACAGGAGCAGCGTACATCTTGTCTGTGACACAGCCTTCAGTGTTGATTGGTTTTTACCCATGACGTGCAGCCAATCAGATAGTGCTTTGGGCAACTTTGTAGTGTATATAATGTGTATATCTATTTTGTGTGTTATAGTATAATAAAATACAGTGTAGTATTAGTAGTATACATTATTATTATTATTATTATTATTATTATTATTATTATTATTATTATTATTATTATTATTATTGTTATTATTATTATTATTATTATTATTATTAGTAGTAGTAGTAGTAGTAGTAGTAGTAGTAGTAGTGGTAGTGGTAATAGTAGTAGTATGATCATTTTTCTTTTTCTTTTCTTTTTTATTTGATACAAAAAATTATCTGATCCAGGTTATCTGTGTTGACCATGTTATGATCCGATGTGTGTATTTAGGTTTGTTTGTTTTGTCCACATCATTAGTATTTATCCTAGCAAACCAAGCAGCATCATGCATCATTGAATTTTATATAGAGCAGTTAATTACATAAAAAGGGCCTTTAAAGGAACAGTTTGCATATTACAAATGCATATTTTCCCTCTTAACCTGTAGTACTGTTAATCCATCTATATAGTTGTTGTGTGAGTTGCTGAGTTTTGGAGATATCAGCCATTGAGATGTCTCCCTTTACTTGAATATAATGGAACTAGGTGGTGCTCAAATCATTTAAAATATATTTCAAACTAAGCAGCAGTGTCTCTTTCCATAAATCATGACCTGGTTACTGAAGCTAACCCACAGACCAGAGCAGTTTCATGTAGGAACTATTTTCTTTCTACCACACCACACTTGCCAAAAGGGGCGTGCATTGACCCTTGGATGAGAGGTTACAGCTCAGTTGAGCAGGACACCTTAATGTTTATATCCTGTGCTTGTCACGAGCACAAGCCTCTCATCCGCGTCAAGATACATGCTTCCTTCTGTGTGGTGAAACAGATGGCATTTGCAGTTCAGTAGAAAGAAAATAGTTTCTACATGAAACTGCTCACAAAAAGGTCTGTGGACTGTATTGACTAACCAGGTCATGATTTCTGGAAAGACGCATTGCTGCTGAGTTTTTTAAAAATGTTTGTTTATTTATTTATTTATTTATTTTTTGCACTTTGAGCAGCGCTAAAAATTAATGATGTCCCGTTTATGGGGACATAAAAAATAGTATGTGTGTCTGGGACACTTCTGGGACAGTAGAGAAATTTGACATTACAAAAATGTCACATTCATGTACATTTCCATATGTCTGTATACGCTTCTATACTAATCTTTATCAACAGATTATGCATTATTATGTAAATATCTGTTTTTAGAGATTAGTATTTTCCCCACATGTTGTAGACCTGGTATGCAGAGTCAGGTTAAGTATGTAACATTTGGCTCTTCGTCAGGAAAATTGATTACTGTAAACATGCTAATATATGTAATACGTTGTATTATTCAACGTTGTTTGTCATATCTGTACCAGAGAAGTTGGATGCACTAATCTGTTGTGTGTGCAAGTGTGTAAATTTAATTGCAGTGTGCAATTTTATGTAATTGTGTACAATCTATTGTGCAAATCTTAAGGAACAGGTTAATGAACAAAAAATTTCAGAATGGGGGAAAAATATGGGACAATGGTTGTAAAGTCTGGGACAGTTGAGGGACGATATTGTGTCGTCTAGTTCATTATATTTGAGACAAGGCAGGCGTCTCTAAAGTAAATATCTCAAAATCTGCAATTCACACCAAAACTATTTAGCTGCATATATAGCACTACAAGGCAGGGGAAAAATGATTTTTTTTTTTTAATTTGGGGATGAATTGTCACTTTTTAAAAAAGTCACAAGCAGGTGTAATAAATGCATTTTTGTTTGACTTGTAATGTCTGTGTGTGCAGACACAGAGCCCACATGTCACTTCTGTAAGAGGAATTCATTACCGCAGTACCAGGCCACGCTGCCAGAGGGAAACATCCTCAACTTCTGCAGCTCACAGTGTGTTACCAAGTTCCAGGTGGGGACTGTTTTGTCATTTCAAATCAAAAGACACAAATATAGGCCCTTTTACAAGGAGAAAGCCCACATAAACCACATTTTACAAAGGAAATGAAGTGCATCATGTGCCTCTGATGTGTTCTAGATTATTAGGCTCAGCAGGCATATGATATAGTTGAATGAAAACACCATATCGTTTTCAGCTCAGCTGCTAAGACGACAAAACGGTGCTGCGAAAGTAAGCATACATTTCATGCAATTAATAGTTTAGTTAACTGGATGAAACTAGACGTACTGATAGTTGCTGTTTCAGATGCTCCCTGTACTCTAATATGAAGTTGTCTGGAGCAGACCACCTGTGTCCCAATCTCTCTACTTAAAATGTTGTTATACCTGATAGTAATGATAGTCAGTGTTGTGAAACTAAAATCCAGATTAACATCATCATTATCATCCACCCATTTGACACATCCTCATGAAAACAGCAGTTCTAAGCACAAACATAAAACACTACAGGTTCCCTCAGTGGAGTCCATGACCTGATTAGTTTTTTAGCATCATGTTGTATAAATTTACATATTAACAAGAAAGCAGGTTTTCTTCAAACTACCACGAATCATGATTTATGATCCAGAGGTCATAAAATACCATGACATATTTGTAAGTCAGTGTATTATTTAACTTAAGTAATTACCTCTGTAGTAAAACCCGATGATGCGTTTTCATATATCGAGTATCTCAGTGCTGATGGAAATTTATTAGGCATATTGGATGTTACCACATCAAAAGTTTTACATTGTGTCCATGTGACGTCTTCATTTCCAGAATGCAACACTTCAAACGGCCACCAATGGACAGACGCCGCTCTCCACTACCAACAACACTGTCCAGCTGAAATGTAACTACTGTCGAGGAGCATTCAGCTTGAAGCCTGAAATTCTGGAGTGGGAGGTGAGTCTTACAGTCTTACAACACCGCTCTGCTCTCATAGATAATGTTACGGTTACCAATTAATTATCCATTGAAAAAATGCTTTCACTGGGTGGAAGTTTTGTCATTATTTTGTCTTTATATCAGCTCTGTAAATAGGTGATGTTGGTTACTGAGATGGCGTCTGGGTGAAAACATAAGCTCCAGACCAAAGTAACTGTCTGTCAGTTTGCTTGAAGTTTGAGTGTAAAGTGTGAAAAGAATATTTAACAAAGAACATGTAAATGTGTGTTATTGCTGTTAATCTAGATGTGCATTTTGGGCTTAACAAAAGGAAGGAATAGCTGGACAAACAGTGAACCTTCAACAAAATATTATATTTCACCATATTTGGTATTGAGGTAACCCAAAACAAATGGAAAGTAATCAAGTTACATTATTTTGATATTGTGAAACTTGGATTCGGTTACTGACTACATTTTTAAACATGTGATAAGTAATTGTATCAGAACACATACAACTCTGGTGATATGTATCATATTGCCAGTTTCTTGCCAGTACACAGCCCTAGTTCTAGCCAGTGTTACATGTAACATGCCACAAAAGTAACTGTTACAGTATTAGTTTACTTTTAGCAATAAAAAAGTTATATGATGTAATACCAATAGACTTTTGGTAAAATTATCAAATTTACTGTGTCGCATAACACATCAGCAGGGGCCCCGACTTAATATTAGAAGGCAGAGGCCCACAAAGTGAATGAAGCTTTGTTTAACAGAAATCAGCACAAAGATGACAATTACCAGCATAATACGTCGTGTTCTGAACATACACGTGTGACACTGTGATGGGTGTTATTTACTCTTTAGTGAAGTTTAATACAGCAAATGATAAATAATTTAATTGAAAAAGTGATTGGTAGATTAACTAGTAATGAAAGTTACAGCTCTGGTCTGCATTGGTATGGGACAGGATTTTCCCAGAGCTGTTGGACAGAGATGGACAGGAAAAAGGTCAGCTATCGCAACGATAGGTCAGACTCTTCATGTAAGCCATTTTATGCAGAGTATAATTCAATGGATACAATACATTAATCTCCATGTGTCTGTTTCAGGATAAGGTCTACCAGTTCTGTAGTAAGGCGTGCTGCGAGGACTACAAGAAGCTCCACTGCATTGTGACGTTCTGCGAGTACTGCCAAGAGGAAAAGACGCTACATGAGACAGTCAAGTTCTCTGGGGTCAAAAGACCTTTCTGCAGTGAAGGTACTCATCTCCGCTCTTCTCTGAGAAATTTTTGTGTCTGTTTTGAAGTAGTCAGAGAGTCTGGTTAATATATCCCATGGAGGTGTTTTGTTTCTAGGCATGGCTTCAATTGTTAAGCTTTTTTGCCAGTGTTTTTGTTTTGAAACCTATTTCTTGTTTGTATCAGGATGCTTTGTTGCGTCCAGGTGAGACTGCTTTTCACTTTTATTCATCTGTCCCTTTTCTATTTCATGAATTTCTCTTTTGCTCTTCTTCTCTTTCTTTCTTGCCTTCTCTTTTCTTTGTCTTTTCCAGGCTGTAAACTGCTATTTAAGCAGGATTTCATCAAGCGTTTGGGTCTGAAGTGTGTCAGCTGTAACCACTGCAACCAGCTCTGTAAGAGAGGCGTGACCCGGCAGCTCGGCGGCATGACACGGGATTTCTGCAGCGAAACCTGTGCCAAGAAGTTCCACGACTGGTACTACAAGGTCCGCTCATCCTCAGCGTATCCGTTACTAAATTAAAACAAATGTATATTGTACACAGAATAAGTTTTTGCAAATGTTCTGAAGCTGTCCCCTTGTGGCCACTAGGCGGCGCGGTGTGACTGCTGTAAGGTGCAGGGTAACCTGACCGAGTCTGTGATGTGGAGAGCAGAGATGAAGCATTTCTGTGACCAGGAGTGTCTGTTGAAGTTCTACTGCCAGCAGAACGAGCCCATCATGGTCACACAGAAAGGCCCTGAGAACACCAGCCTAGGTACAGGTATGTGTGTGTTTCCCCTGGAGGAACTAAGGCGCTTACTGTACCATGTACTTTTTTTTTTAAGATTACATTTTGGGCTTTTTTTGCCGTTATTTAGATAGGACAGCTGAAGATATGATAGGAAAGGGGGAGAGAGAGGGAGAGTGACACGCAGCAAATGTGCCGCAGGTGGGAATTGAACCAGCAGCTGCTGCAGAGGACTGATAGTCTCAACACATGGTGCGCACGCCCAACCAACTGAGCTATAGGGGTGCCTCCAGAAAATAGTTTTTAAGGAAATAAGTATTAGGGAATGAGTGAGCACTATCTGAAGCATAGTAATACAAAGAAATAATGCCTGTTTATGTGACTTTGTGTGTCAGTCAAGATCTCTTCTTGGTGTAAAGGTCTGATGCATTTCATTTTCCTCTTTACAGGGTTTGAAATGCAAGGTGCTAAACTTGGGGTGAGTAAGAAATTGGAAAATACATCAGTATGACACAGTTGCCTTTGAAATCACAAAACATTAGTCACAGCTTTGTACAAACTATTTCATTGTTATTTACTGCAAAGATTTAATTAAATTAACCTTCTAATGGTTTTGAAATGTACATAATCCACTTTGAAATGTGTAACCATGTGTAACCATTTTGTTTGCCAAATATAAGACTGCAACTTCCCAAATCAATAATACATAGAGATTTAAACAATGACTCAGTAAATTTGCATATCATTTAAAGAATACTTAATTGCATAATAAGAAAAAAAATGCACAAAGGAATTTTAAAAAATACATAAATTTGGGGAAATATATGTTGGGGAAATGATCCAGAATTTTTTTAAATGAAATTAAAACTTGAAATCAAACCTGTGCATTTATGTTTTTTTCTCTGCCGTGTTGCAGCTGGTGAACCAGGGTTCTGTGGCGTATGCTGGCGGAGGTTTGGTGAGAGACGTCAAGAACAAGGCAGTGCTCTGCAAGCCACTCACCCTGACCAAGGCCACCTACTGCAAGCCACACATGCAGAGCAAAGTCTTACAGACAGGTAAACACAGCATCATTCTTAGAAGAGTGTTACAAATTAAAATGTTGGCGTGGAAGAACTTCTGGTCAGCCTGCGCTTTGATGAATAGAAGAATTAAAAACTCTCTCAGCTCAAGTTTTGTCCCAACTTGAACATAACTCAAGTTTTGTCCCAACTTGAACATAAAAATGTATTACAGCCCAACCCAAGTCTAATGACAGAGCCTCATGCACACTGCTTCAACCTGTAGAGAAATGCAAACCTTCTCTGGCCTGCAGAGTCTAGTTATGATTGCATTTATTATTGCATTCTTTACCTTGATGACAGTTCAATTATTTTATGACTCTTTAATGCATGTACTGTTTTGCCTATATAGTGTCATAATTCGGCATATCTGTGTACATAGATGTAGATGATGGTGTGAAGAGGGAGTATGTTCCTGTGCCCATACCTGTGCCAGTCTTCATCCCCATGCCCATGAACATGTATGCCCAGGTCACTCCTGCTCCAGTCTCTCTGCCTGTACCGGTAAGACATGATCTTTAGCTCACGAAGGTGTTAACATAGGCATATCATCAAAAGCCTGATAAATAATGTTAAAATGCCAGGGTGCATAAAATAAGTAGGTGTACAAGTTGAGGCCTAGAAAAGTTTTATTATGCCTAAGATTTGTTGTTAGTGTTCAGAGAAAAATACCTTGCCAAAGCAAAGTTGTCTGATTGCTAACCAAATAGTTATATGTCCTGTCCTGTCCAGATTCCTGTGCCTGTGTTCCTGCCCACCACCCTGCAGGGGGCAGAGCAGATCATCCAGTCCATCAACGACCTGAAAAACAAAGTGCCCCCTGACCCGCTCGAGGCCGACCTGCTCTCCATGGCTGATATGATCTCAGACGATCAGAAGCCAGGTACACTTATGCAAGTGTTTAAAACATTAGAGATCAGAGATGATTAATACAGTGTTAATGGTAGTTCTTGAGATTATCCTAATTTGTACATGTTTTCTTTAAATGGTGGAAAGTGACAGGCATTCTTGGTTTATGCTTGTAGTAACTTCTAGGCTGAAAACGAGGCTTACCTACTAGTCTGTTGCAAGACACATTTTGGCCTTCACTGTGGCTCAAAAACAGACATCCATAGAAGAGTTTGGTTTAATTTAAATGGGAGCAGATTTATACCATACCCAATATATTATGATCCACTGAAGTTAGGCGTGATACTACGTCCCTGCTCTACATCTGCAAAATCACCATATTGTAGCGTTCAAGGTCGTCTAGTAAACAATGAGAGATGCATCCCTCATTACAGAATCTGCTGTAACTTTCTGAATTCTGAACCAATTTTCATGAACTTTGGTTTGTTATTAAAGTGAAAAATTGAACATGATAGTGGTAACTTGGTGGAATTGAATTCAGTTACTGGGAGTGATCTAATCAGCTCTGTGCCAAAACAATCTTTTGAGTAGCCACAACCCACTGGGACATACAGGCTCCGACCTTTGAATAGGCAAGATCAAGTGTAAATTATTTGAAATTTCAGCTTTTGTGAGTTTTGAAAATCACTACATGAGTTGCAGCAGATACAGCCAGGGGAACTGGCCCATTTTTTTCTAATTTCAGAAATCTAAACAAAGCCATTTCAGTGTCAAACATAAGAAGTCCCAGTATAACACAACATTCAGTCAGATTTTAAGAAAGCAGCAAATTATGATGATGATGTCCTACCTGGCTATGTTTCAGATGTGAAGCTGGTGAAGGTGAAGAGGGAGCGTGGATGTAAGGAGGAGCCCTCCTCCAGCAGCAGCTCTGAGGAAGAGAAGGAGGAGGAGGAGGAAGAAGAAGAGGAGGATGACGACAAGTATGACCCTGACTTGGACTTGGAGGCGGACTTTCCTCAAGGTAACTACCAGCTGTACACAGAGTTGTAAACCTACCAAAGTCAGGCCAGTGAGGCATTGTCAGTCAGGAACAATCGCTGTTTTAATTTGTATTTGATATTGACAGACTGGATTTCAGAGCTTTACAGTGACTCAAACAGATACTGAGATAAAACAGGAAAAGAAACAGTCAACATAATTCAACAGATGTTGTCCTCTGTATCAGCCTCAGACCCTGTTCCAGTCCTGGAGGGAATGGACGAGGACATGGGCTTCTCTCTACCTCCAGTCCTTGCAGAGGAGAAGGAGGAGCCTGAGGAGTCGGCGCCTGAGGAGTCGGCGCCTCGGCCACAGCCCAGGAGACAAGTAGGTGCACATGCATACACAAACACCTAAACACATATATCCATGTAACAGTTTGATTACTTTGTACTTGCCACTTTACTGTGTAGTAACTGGTGTGTTTATGTTTCAGGGGAACAAGAAGCAGGCAGTAGAGGAGAGCTCAAATCTCGCCTCGTCCTCTTCTTCACATCCAACAGGCAAACGCTCAGAGGGACGGTCGCTGCCTCTCAAAGCTCGCTATGGTATCCATGCCTGGAAACGCTGGGCACTCTCTGCTTCTGACCAATCAGATGACACCAAAGCAAAGGGCAGCTCTAAAGCAGGTACCTTACTGCCTTAGCTTAGCAGTAACAGGATGAGATTATTATGTGCATTGCTTGACAGATTGAAGAACATGTAGGATGTGTTTGCTAACAGCAGTCTCTGTGTGTTCTCATCTCCTGCAGCCCGGACTAAAAGTAACCTGTTGTCTCTGAGTTCAGAGGAGCTGAACGTGGCTCTGTCCCAATTTGTCAGGGAGGTCTGCAGGCCCGGTGGGGAGCGCTACTCTCCAGACAGCATCCTCTACCTCTGTTTGGGGATTCAGCAGGTTGGTACCAAGCCAGAGAATCAAACCCCACAAACACAGCACCTCCCCAGCCATAAGAATATGTATATAAAAAAACAGACAAAAAAAGGTTGAACATTTGAGAGGTGCTACACACTTAATTATGTTTTATGAGCTTAAAACTAAATTATATTACTGTAATGTCATGAAACATATCAATCCTGGTGAAATATTGACATTCCTTATTTTTATATTAATTTATAAAAATCAACATTCAGCATATCGTGGGTTGAAAGTCACTCTAAACATCAACTACCATTTTAAATCATCCTGAACCATTCAAGGCCAGTGCTGAGATAGAGTTGACTCTTTGGAAGTGCTCTATGTCGAGAAATTTTTTAAAAAGCCCCCCTTTTTAATGCCCTCTAATCAGAGTTGGGCAGCCCAGCTCACTGTAAACAGCGCTCACTTTCAAATATATGCTTGTCGAGACTCAGCATTAACGGGAGTTGATAGGGATTTTCACACAGCATATTCTTCACCCAGGGCCATCCTTAGTCCTGCCCTAAGAGATAACTTTAGGATAACTTAGCCCCTTTTCACACACATGTTGTTAAACCAGGGTGAAGCTAAGCCCATGGCTGTATGATTCACACTGCCTGTCTTCTTGCTCTGAGTTAAAGCCTCTGCACACTCACACACTTATTTTCTGTTATCCTGGATGATTATCAGCTTCTTCTAATCTTTTTAATCTTGTTTTTACCAGCTAAGAAACATCTCGATTAGACACATGCTCAGTTTTAATGACACAGAAGAAGTCATACATGCTTTTATATCGTCACGCCTAGACTACTCTAACTCTCTTTTTACCTGTTTAAACTCACACTTGGTCTCACAACTACAACTCATCTGGAACTCAGCAGCCAGATTACTGACTAAATCTAGAAAGTCCTGTCATATCACCCCAATTTTAGCATCCCTGCACTGGTTACTAGTTAATTTTAGAATACATTTAAAAATTTTATTAATTACATACAAGGCAATCCATGGTCTTGCTCCAGAATATATTAAGGAGCTTTTAACTCTGTACAGTCCAGCCAGGCCCTCGAGATCAGCCGATCAAAACCTCTTGGCTGTTCCTTAGACCAGACTTAAAACTAAGGGTGACATTTTTCAGTTATGGCCCCTTGGCTCTGGAACAACCTTCCCCTTAATGTGAGATCAGCAGACTCCACTGCAGCTTTCAACCGACTTCTTAAATCTCACTTCTATAGGATGGCCTAATCTTATTAATGTTTTATTGTTTTTAAGGAAAATATGTTTGTATTAATCTGCTCTAAATGCTCTTTTAAATGTTTCAATATGATCTTTTATGATACTGACGCTGTATTTAACTGGTCTATGACTTTTTTCCCCCTTTGTTCTGTAAATCGTAAGCTTGAAAAGTGCTATATAAATAAATTTATTATTATTATTATTATTATTATTATTATTATTATTTAGTCTGGTTTCAGACTGGCTGGTTCTAGCCCTGGGTTTAGTTGATTTTCAGGAGATAACCCCACAAACTCGGGGCTAACCCTGCTCTGGAGCAGTGCCAGCTAGATCTAGGACAAAGTCAGGGCACAGTACGAAGTTTGTTGATGTCTTCTCCGTGTTTCATTGCTTCACTGCTTCACTAACAAAAAACAAAAAATCTTAAAATAATATGAAATAACAATGACATTTTAGATGGTAATAAAACAATATAAATATTCACATGAGGTACATATGAGAAACAGGAAATACCATCACTAACTTTCCTTTTTGTTCCATTGAGATTCCATCTGTAGTCATTTTGGAGGTAGGAACCAAAGTTAGAGTGAGTGTTTCCAGTAGGACAGACATTACTAGTGCACACCCTTCCCCCCTTGCTCTCACATGTGAGCAGCAGCAGCACAGCATGGCTGCAGAGTGGAGCGTAGGATGGTCCAAAGTCCTCTGGAGTTTGTTCTCGCTGACAGAAAAATGTAAGAATGACTCAATTTTTGTAAGAACTAACAAAGTTTTAAGTATTTGATTCATTTGTGTTTAAGTTTGCTCAAGGAATTTGGCTTAAAATGCTTAAAACTGCCGTGTCCTTTGTGTGGGCCTGCTGTAATTTGCCGGTGCACTTCCCTCCCTTTTTAAAGGAGGTTTTTTGCAGAGGCGAAGGCTTGTGTTAGATATTACAGCATTAAGCAGGAAAAGTTACAGATGGGTCTGAATGTACAGATTCATGTGTCCAGTGATTATAATCTTTGCTGTTCACATCCTGAAAAACAGTGATGATCATTTGAATATGAGGACACTAAAGTTTTGATCTCTGTGGGAAAACTGCAGATTAGAGCTTGTATTTGTTTCGGGGTCTTTTTTTAATCAAGTTTTTATTTGTTTCAAGCATCTTCATGCCAAAGGCCGAAAGGATGACCTGTTCAGTGACCCGTGCTACCAGCAATTTGGAGAGGAGCTTAACAAGGTCCTGAAGGACTGGCAGCCCAGCGTGCTTCCTGATGGTGAGTTCAACCTATGTGATACAACCATCCAACCAGAACCAAATACAAAAATACAAAGGCTTTTTCTATGCCAGTACCTAAACTGGTCTCATGTAGCCCATCTGTTTTGATTGTTAATGTGTTAATTGTGTTAATTTATTTTATATAAATATTTGAATAGAAAGCAGTGAGGATTTGTCAACAGGTTGTGACCTAGTGACTGCGAATCAATAGCAAACATTATTAGGCCTGCAGCACTGGACAAATAAAGACATACCTCTTTTTATTTGATTTTAATGCTCCCGTTTTTTTTAAATAATACTGATCATTTTCCTTCATCATTCCCGTCTTTAATGAAAAAATAAAGCCAAGAGAGTGAAATGTGCACAGAAAAATTGCACAGTTGTAGCTGAGTGTTTTTATGTTGATTCCTGTAATTTTTAACTTTTGTTCTTGGTATAAAATTTAAACTCCTGTGGACACTTTTGTCTGTCACATCGTGATTGTGTAACTTAAGTGCACTGTGGACATCATCCAGCCTTTGCCACTCTTGTCTCAAAAACATCCAGTGAAAACTCAGATAAACGAGTGACCACATGTCAGATCACCACAAAATTAATTAATAATACTTTAACAACAAAAATGTACTCAAAAATAGCATCAGCTCATAGTGGTGAGGACAACCTGGAGTTAAAAAGTAGCTTTCATACGTGTAAGAGGTGTAAGAGAAGAGAGAAGAAGTTAATTACAAAAATATGGACCTTAAAAAATAAATCTTCCTCCACTGAGGACTGGAGGATTACTTTTTTAGGGCAGTGGCACCATGGCAGAATGCTGGAGTGTGTTCGAGTGTATGATTGTTAGCACCAACCAGTGGCTGTTCAACTGTAGTGTTGTGCTCTAGTATGAGCGGTGTCCGATGATTATAACTCATCTGCTGTTCACATCCTGACACTTTGTGATTGCACTTTAATGTCATATGAGGACACTGTATCAACACTACCAGGTGAAACAAATTCTCTACTGTTTTTCTTTTTACTCAACAAATAGTAACCAGGGAGAAAATTACATTTGGTTCCAGTTCTGATGATGGAATCACTAATCAACCCTTTTCAGCATTTTCTGACTCTTTATAGACCAAACAGCTAATTGATTAATCAACAGTGATAATGATTGTTAGCTGCGACAACTACGGACGTTTTGTTTTTTTCTTTGAAAATGGGTGAAATGAAATTATGAAATAAATAATGAAATATGTGTTGGCGTGCATAATGAATTTAACGCTACAGTATGCACGTTTTCCACACGAAATTGTATAAAATGCTATACTTACATTATATATTTTGTTTGTGTACTTACATTATCCCATTTTTTCCAAAAAATTGTCAAACCCAGAGAAATCTGCCATTTATTCAAAATAATTGTGCGTTTCCTACTAGCCACTAGTTGGTATAACTTATGGGAAAATACAGGATACAGTCAAGATCACTGATATAAGTGGAATCATAATGGATCAGAATCTTTTTTTTCCCCCTCACTTGACTCTTGGGGCTTCCACACTAAAGTGCTAGTGAAAAATAAAATACTTTTAATCCAAAGATGTGAGTGTTTGTATCAATTTAAAATTAGGTGCCATTCATTTCAAAGTCTGCAGAAATTTGTCCTGATCATGTCATGGACTTGCATCATACAGAATCCTGAGTGCTTGCAATTTACATATTTAGACCTCAGCCATCGGTGTTTGTGCATTATTTTGTGTCCTGAGTTGAACAAAATGTCTCTTTCTGCAACAAAAGAACTTATGTCTCGTAGTGTTTCAGCGGGACAGCAAACAATACTTCCAAATGTAGTAAGCAAACTAATTCTAGCATGGGTTGGAGGTTGACATCTCCATCTTTGGGGTAACTCAACAGGCCACAGCAGGTAGCTACAAAAATAAGATGATGATAAGTGTGGCTTCTTTCAAGGCGCCCCTTAAAGTAATGTGCATGACCTAGGATCCTCTCCTCTTGAGATTTTTTAATCCGTTACAAGAAGCTAGCAGAAACAAATGAAAAAAATAAGTGATAACAAATGAAGTGATAAGTGAAAAATCTTGGTATTTCATGCTAATTGTCACAAACTTGACAAGAGTCTTGAACAAATAAAATGGTGAGGCTCATAAATATTACCATTTCCATCTTGAATGC
The DNA here is from genome assembly GCF_056507025.1 of Lutjanus erythropterus. NCBI lineage: Eukaryota > Metazoa > Chordata > Actinopteri > Lutjaniformes > Lutjanidae > Lutjanus > Lutjanus erythropterus. Next base: position 22,407,028 of record NC_139324.1, read on the forward strand.
TGAGTAGTGAGTGTCAGACTAAGGATGGTCTATGTGCTGCTCTCTCCAGGCTCGCTATGGGGTCGAGTGGAGGAGCAGAGCCTGTGGAGCAGTCGGCAGCTTGGGGAGCAGAGTCCGGCCGCTCTGCTGCGGTCTCTGGTTTACCTCAACACCAAATACTTTGGCTTGCGCACTGTGGAGCAGCACCTCCGCCTCTCCTTTGCCAACGTCTACGGCTCTGACACCGTCCATCCTGTCACCAAGGAGACCACCGTCTGCATCCGCGTGCCTTCCATCTCTCAGGATCATCAGGGTGAGGCCTACAAACATACATATTTTAACACTTTTAGAAGAATTAGAGTCAAATCATGGTCACAATCTCAGACTCGTAAATTTACAAAATATATCTTATTTTTCTCTTTTAATCTTTCAGTGAAAACAGAATCTAGGAAGAGGAAGCGTAAGTTGGAGGATGGCGATCAGGATTATGAACCAGACGATGACTCGGGAGGCTCCACTACAAGCTGCCCGGTTAAGAAGCACGAGTGTCATCTATATGAACTTTACAGATCAAAGTGGTGGGTTCAGAATTTTTATTGGTGTAACTACCACATAGTAAAATACTTTTTAGCTACTCTATAATCTTTCTCTAAGCGATACTTCCCCTCCATACTTAAAGCAGTTTAGACTAGAAATTGACAACTTTTTTTCTTTAACTTATGAAGTAAATTTTGAATGTTGAACTCCCACTCAGTCCTGAAGTTTTTCAAGTGTCTGGAATCTGACACATCTAAGGATGTAATATACTGCAGGGCCACCAGTTTCCTGAACTAGTCTCAAGTTGTTTTTATGTTACATTCGCTACTTTAATTACCTGTTTGTGTGAAGCAAAAACATAAAGCCAAAGCCACACTATTTTGGCCTGGTCTCCCACCCTGTGACAAATCCCCCCCTGATCAGAGGGATGCGGCACACCCCCAAGAGCGAAGATTCAATGTGTTAATTATTTAGAGAGCTCAGCGAGAGCTCACTGGTGACTCATCGATGCTGAAACAGATATCAAGCAGGTTTAATATCCGGTTGTGTTGGGGACAACTTGAGGAGCAAGGCAGCAGCTCTACCAGTGAGAGCAGACACAGCACACCGGGCTGAGGGATGGGTTGAGAGGGATACCAAGGAGGGAGAATCAAGTTAATCTATGCACTGTTTCATCACTAATTAAAACCATTGATATTATTGGCAGTGGTTATATTATTTGTAATCAAACCACATTTTTTTCTTGCATTGAATATATTTCAGGTTGACATGACGTCAGTTTCATCAAGTTTGGTTTAGGGAGTTTCGGTGTTTCTGAGTCCTGTGATTATAACTCATTGCTGTTCACATCCTGAAGCACAGTGTTGACTACTGAAAGATGAGGACTTAAGCACGAAACAAGCCCAATTGGCAAAAGTTTCTCTTAATTATTCAAGAGTTTCATATTTCTCTTTCTCTCCCACCTGCCCCTTTTGCTTTTCTCATCCCTCCTTAAATCATATTTTCTCTCTTCTTCCTCTTTTGTTCACCTCCTTTAAATCCTCATTTTTGTCTTTTCTTCTTTGACTTTTTTTTTACACCTTTCCCTCTCTTCTAACCTCTTCTACTTTTGCTCCACCATCTCCATCTTTCCTCACGTTCTTTTTCTCCCTCTTAAACAATGTTTGTCTTTTATGTCCCTTCATCCTTATTTTTTTCCCCCTTTTTCTCCCCTTACCTTCTTATCTGCTCACCTTTTCTGTCCTTTCTTTCCTCTCCCCTCACTTCTTTCCCTCCACTTTCTCTCCCTCCGTCCCTTTCCCCTCTCTCCAGCCCGGCGTTGTTGCGGGAGCGTCTGGATCTCTTCTACGTTCAGCCGGATCTGGACTGCGGTCCCGATGACCCACTGTGGTTCAGCTCCACGCCGCTGGAACGAAGGATCCTGGAGAGCCTCCTCACCAGAGTCCTCCTGGTCAGGGACATTTACACAGACAAACAACACCTTGAGGAGGACGAGGAGGACGGGGGTGAAGCTGTCGGAGGAGAATAGCAGTCGCTCGGACTTCTGTTAGTAGAGCCTGAACAGTCAACAGAGGATAGTGTGTGCGCTCCTCCCCCGTCTTATCATCTAGTCCTCCTCCTCCTCCGCGCTGATTTACTGTGTCCTCCTGGTGAGGGACATCCACGACAGGGAACCTGAGAAAGTAAAGGCTGATGAAAGTAGAGATGAAGAGCAGCCCGAACTTGGAGGAGGAGGAATTAATTTTCCCTCCAGTCATAAACCAGAAGAGGAAGACATGCACAAATGTGTCCTGATGTATGAGCTGAACTAGTTCAGATCAGTAAGAGGATGAGGAGTGAGATAAAGGAGGTGGAGCTGTAATTTGTTATTTTGGGGCAAATAAATCTAAATCAGGTAGAAAGCAAAGTGTATCAACGGTTATCATCATTTTGAGCATTGTCATTGTGTTGCTGCTCAAACATGCAGCTTAAAAATATTAAAAAATTAAACATCACAGAATCATGTTTAGCAAAGTTTAGCAGCAGCCACCGGGAGGCTACAAGACACAGAGGTGAAGGGACAGGATGTCATGGAATCTGTCATGTCTTCCATGCCATCACTCTGTGGATGGAAAAGAGGGAGTGGAGTGCTTGGGGTCAAGAGGGCGACTTAATTTTTACAAAGGGAATCAATAAGTGAGGGAGATGGCAGTCGAAGGGTCTAGGTGAAACCAGGACCATCATCCAGAGGAGGAAAAGAGTAGGAAGAGGCGGTGCAAGGCTGATGCTGTGTCTGCAAAGTTGGGAATTCCCAGTTGGTAGGTTGAAATTCCATCTTTGAACCATTCAGTAGTTCAGCTTGTAAAAACAAATAGAAATTTGGCAGGTAAAAGGATTTCCTACATTCACCACTACTATAAGTGCTACTTAACATTTACGGTTTCCATTTTAATAAATGATTAAAGGGATAGTTTGGACTGGATTGATAGATTGGAGTAGGGTTGTATGAGGTACTCGTAGTAGATGGTGGTTGACACACTCAGTTTTTAGAAGCAGCAGGTGTAGGGAGGTAAGCAATGTACTGCTGTGGCCAGGGTCAACAGCAGAATATATTTTAGCCGGTTCAAGTGTATGTCATACAATATTTTCACCACTTTACTTTTTCCAAAGCCACCAGGCTCCTTAAACAAAAATGGTAATTTAACCTTGCAGAACAGAGGAGTTCTTGGTCTACTGTTGCCTCTGTTTGTTTGTGTTATTGTTGTATTTCTGTGGTTGAAAAGGTTAGTTTGGATTCACGAAAGTCACACAATAACACAAACTAACCAAACAAGGCAGTGGTAGATCAGCATTTACAATATTCTGCGAGCTAAAATTGCTATTACTGTTATTACTGGCCGTGGAAAGAGCAATATTTGGCTTAAATAACAGTGGTTTCCTGTCGGAAAAGGCTGTCCCACAGTAATTTAAAATATATATAGAGAATATTTTCATAGCTTTAAGATAAAATACATTTTGCTGCTGACAACCATGTGCTGCGATACACTGACTATTGAGAAGTACCTCATGCAAATAATCCACTCTATCCCTTTTAACTCTAAACCTTCTACAGCAGAAACTTATCCTGACTGGTAGAAAGCTTCAGGTCTCATGCATCTTTGACCCCACCCATCACTGATGTAACAATGTACTGCTGTCCAGTGCTACTTGACCAATAGCGTTTGAACTTTTCTACTGTTAAATGGAAGCAAAGGTGTAACTTTCTGTATTTTACAAATATTTGGTTCAGTGAATTTAAGATTTAAAGTCGTAAGTCACCACACCCACACATCTGTCAGTTTGTTGAACTTCTGCTCAGGTTAAAGTCTGGTGGTGTTGAGCTGCAGTCAGACTAGTTATGTCTGACAGTATTTACAGGCAAAAAGCAGGCAGAACAGGAAATGGCCTGGTCAAGGTTGTAAACTGCCAGAGCTAGCATGGCTAGCAAGACAACTACAGCAGTCCACAGAATTCATCATCAGACACTTCCATTAACCTCTGTCACTGTCCTTGCACTCATCACAGTGAAACAGCATCCTGTCTTCTCTGCTGGTTATATCATTTGTCTGAGCAGTTTTTTTTTTTTTTTTGTTTTTTAAGCCAGTATGACAGACAAATCCAAGCGTGTTTCCTGTTTTTGGTGTGATCCCTAGCTGGCTCTGGTGGTTTCACAGGTCAGTGTTCATCTTTAACTGGGCGGGTGAGCTCATAGTTACAATTTCAGCCTGTTTTATCAACATATTTACTACATTATCTCACTGCCAGACTACAAACTACAACATTGCTCAAACACTCTGTTGTGTAGAGTATTAGGAATAGGCACAAGGGGAAAAATTAAGAGAATGTTTTTTTTTCTTTTTTGCATTTTGAGAATAAAGTCAAAAGGTATCTCAGCTTTCTCCTGAACATTTTGACTTTATTCTCAATGTGAAAATATTTTTTATTTTTATCTGTATTCTCAGATTTATTTTCCTATGCCTGGTACTAATGTGAAAGTTTGACTTTATCCTCAACATGCTAAATTTAAATTTTCCCTCATGCCTGGGTACATGAGTACACTTCCATACTTCGCCTCTTATGTACTTCAGAAATGTGGCATTAGGCTCTTTTTCATATGAACTTGTTATATGACGGTATCTTTATGCAAGGAATATTGTGAGGTCACCAAATTCAGCATGAGAACAAGAAAAAGTTGTAAAACACACCACCTGCACACCTTTTAAAGGGATAGTCCTGATTGAAGTTGGGTTGTATGAGGTACTTATCCATAATCAGTGTATTACCTACAGTAGATGGCTGTTGGTGGCCATGGTTTCACTTAGGGGGGAAAAAAGCAGTTTCACCTGGCAGAGTTGCCACTGCCTCATCCAGTTAGTTGGTTTGTTATTGTGTGACTCACTGCCTCATACAACTCGACTTCAGATAATTAAACTGTCCTTTTAAACTTAATTGGGCTCAAGTGTATTGTGATGATTGTCAGTATTTTAAAAGTGAGGCTATGTAGCACAGTGTCATAATAGAAACCCCAGTTTCCATAGTGGATCCAGTCAGGTTAAAATTTGGAATTTCTGACTTTTCAACATGTCTGGAAGGCAGCATCAGACCAGCAGCCTCTTCCTCTCAGTCGGGCCGTTCTATCATATCACACGTCTCCATTAACCAGGCTGCTTTCATTTCATCCCATCATCCCGCTTACTGCTCTTCCTCTGTCAGAACTGCTCTCAGGCAAAACCGTCTCACCACAGAGGACTTCAGCTCAAAGGAGCAGGTGTCAGGACTGATTCTAAATGTTGTTTTAATTCTCGTCACACAGACCTGACTTGCTGTGGTGTGGGCTAAAGGCAACCTTCTGACATGCTGCATTTCTTTAAGAGACATTTGGGGGAACCTTCATTCATGCAATGTAGCATTATGTGCGTACTAAGCCCAGATTGGGTTGCTTTGAAGTGTAAATATCTCTGAAACAAGGCGGCTATTTGAGATGGAGTTGACACAGAGGGACACTGTGTATTTGGGAGGAAAAAGGAAAAACTCCTAACACCTTCAGCTTGAAAACCCGCCTCCTGAGAAGCCTTTTTAAAAAGACTGATTATTTATTTCTCTTTTTATTAGTTTGACTGTACCCTCTTTACGTTGGGATTTTTATGGGTGCCATTTCCTCCTCAGCTGTCATTCATTGAAACCCTGCTGCAGTCCTGCGCCCTCGCCTCTCTTGTCCATTAAAGGGTTACCAAGCAGGAACCTGCTAAACATGAAGGACGCTGATTATTCAGAACTCAACAGACTTCCTTTCTGCTTTTGTCCCCTTGTTTGTATTTTCCAGGCATTTGTCAGTCATTATTAATCTCCTTTGATCTTAACATTAATTTAGTTTGAAAACTGAGCACTTGCTAATAAGTGCTCTATTCTTCTTCGAGTGCTAGCACTGCAAAGTAAAAGCTTGTATCGTGATAAAGAATTGGTTGTATTTTTGATTTCTTTTTTTTTTCTATTTCATGGACTTAACTCATGTTTTCTTTCAGAGTTACATTATCCATTAAATTTCTTTGACTATTTTTTTATTTATGTGGTTAAAGTCCCCCTTTTTTTTACTTAAAGGATTTATTTGAATTTTCTGATTGTTTCAGTAAATTGGAGGAAATGTCAGAGTTAAAATCATGTCAATATGAATGAGGATTCTTTTTCTACTTTGTTGATTACTCATTGACTGATTTAAATTGGGATAACATTCTGAGATGGAAAGATGGCGAAATTTTTACACCAAACAAACGTATGTTTCCACAACCAGTGTCAAAATAAAAGGAACACCCTCCAGATGTTGTGTTTGACCCACCATGAACACAATCGATGTCTCAAATTTCTCACTGATGTCTTCTCTGCATGATCCACATCACTGCTCCTGACTGAAGTGGATTTACCAGGGGAATGTGGTCAGGGAATACACTTTCAAAGACTTACTTTATCTGAAAAGCAGGTGTTCCTGTTATTTTGTACACTTGATTTTGCATCTAATGGTCTAGAACTGTCGTGCAACATTTCAGGAACAAATGTAGTGGACTAAGAGGGAGAACATTGGTCTGGATGTGTGTCACCAGCCCAAATTCCAAACCTTTAAACTCAACTGTGGAGACTGACACAGGATTGGAGGACCCTGGTTAACCTGGCTGATATTTCCTGCTGGACTCAGAGGCAGTGACCAAACCTGCCACAGGTTTGGACCTACAGTAGTCGCTGTGGCTGGCTTTAATGCCCAATGTGAATGTGCCTATCTGTATATACTGAAAGTGAGTGATTGTGACTTGAGTCTGATGCTATGTGTGTGGGCTGATCTGCTGATACGGTCATGTTAAATAAATGGTTTCATTTTCTAACCAGATTCCTTAATGGTGCACTTTTATTTGCCTGTAGTAGAAATGGTAACATTGACATTAAAGTTGTATTATCTACAGTAGGTGGTGGTTGACGTGACCAGTGTAGGGAGCTAAATAATGTACTGCTATGGACAAGGGCAGCAGCAGAAAGTATTTTAGCCACCTAAACCTTAATGAGTTTCAGTGTATCCCATATTTAGAATAATTTTTGTTGCTTTACCTTGCAGTTATATAGTCTTCAAACAGAAAAATGCTGATACGTAAGCCAAATATTGCTCTCAGCAAAAACTAAATTACCCTGCAGAACACAGGACTTGTCAGTCTACTGCTTCCTTCATCAGGTCGGGTGCTCGTGTTGTTGTGAATGCGAGCTAACCTTTTAAAACACCAAAGACGCACAGCAACACAAACAGACTGAGGCAGTGGTGGACCAGCAACTCTCATGTTCTGCAGGGTCAAATGATTGTTTTTTGCCAAAGGAGTGGTAACTTTGGAAAAAGCTATGACAGTTTCCCATCAGAAAAGGCTGTCTGCCATCTACTGTAGTTTACACAGAGACTATGATTACAAAAATCTAAACTATCCCTTTAACCAGTCAAGTAACTTCATTGTAATAAAGTAGGTATTGTCTTACCTGCCTCTATAGTGGTGTTTTTCATTTCATTCATGCATTCAAAAACTAGAGATTTCATCTTAAATAGAGAAGTGACTGTGAGGTCTGTAGATTATCCAGTCACTCTTGAGAGAAATTACTGTCGAGTTTTAAAATGACTATTTTTTTTAAATTATTTTTTGGATTGATGACAGAAAGACGCAAATAAGTAAACACTGCACTGCAGTAGATTTAACTACCCAATAGTATATAAAGTAGTTCAAATGGGCTTAACCTTAAACATCTACAGCAGTGAAGTGAACGCATTAATGCAAGAGTGACACTAATTCAAAAATATCAAATATAATAGTAAAACCATTTAGTGTACAAACACTTTTACTGTTGATAGTTGAACATTTTGTTGAAAATACTTTTACACACGACATTTTGACTGCAGGACTTTTTACTTGTGATTTTGGTGAACTGACCCTTTAAAGAATCAGGGTTGTAAAATTGCAGTTTCTCATCAAAGAAACTTGGAACATCTTTGTATGTCAACATTATTCTCTGTTGGGAGGCTGTGAATATGTGGCAAAAAGGCATGTGTTAAAGGAACAGTTATGATCCATTTTAATGTAAAACATCCTAAAAATAGCAAGATCATCATCTTTTTTTCATAATGTCCAGGTTAAAATTATTACAGCCTGTTAATGCTGGCACAACATGGAGGCCTCTTCACTGTGTTCTGACCTTCCTCGCTATCATGTCCCATTTTTTACAAGGTGCCAGGCGGACATGACACCGAGGCAAGGGGAGAGTTATCTGGGAGATGACGGACAGCAGGGCAGGGGGGAGGAGTGGCCTGTCGACACTCCGGGGTCAGAGCGACAGCCAGGGAGAAGAGGCTCAGGCTCACGAGACAGGAAGTCATGTTGGAAAGGTTAAAGTGGGATGTGTCGTGTCACTAGGCAGGGATTAGGTAGTAGTGTAGACTTTGAAGAATGTCTCCACAGCAAAACGAACATTTAAATGTAGCCAAAATCTTTTCTAATTAATTAGAAATAACTTAGTCAGAAAGGTGTGACTTTTCTCTCCCTACATACACTGCAGACAATCAAGACGAACAATGAACCACAAGGAAATCAAGTTTTGATTTTCTTGAAGCATAATCAAAGTTTGTGTGGCTCTTGTGTTTTTTGATAAAAGGTTCAAAATGTCATGTGAAAGAAATTTGCAGGGTACAAAATATACTCATACTACTTTTACTTAATGCTTAAATATGTGATTCTCAAATAATACTGGTCTCAGGACCCTCACAGGTCCTTAGCACACTTATATATAGCACACATAAAGTATGTATTTTTCCTCTGGCCTGTAGTGCTATTTATCCATCTATACTGTTTTGTTGTGAGTTGCAGTTTTGGAGATATCAGCTGTAGAGATTTCGGCCTTCTCTCAAATATAATGGGATTCTAAATCAATGTCTCTTTCCAAAAATCACTGTGAGCACTTTCATGCAGGAACTACTTTGTTTCAAATAGAAATAATTTGTACGATTTGTTCTGCTTTCAGAGAGGCTGAACAAATATGTGGGTCCAACATAAAGTTTTCTGTTTCTGAAATCCAGGTAATTTGACACATATCATTTAATCTATGAATTCAGTGATGATCTATTAAGTGTGAACTGATCACATAATGTCATAGTGATTAATGCATTAAACCATGCATTAGTTAAGTATGCATTTTGTACCCTGGTTATAAAGTGTTACCAATAATTTTGTCCCAGTTATTGTTAAGCTGGTCGACTGCAGTTCTGCTCATGACGTCCTTTTAAGACATCATAAGCAGAAACTAAAGAATAATGTACTGACTGATGACTGATATTTTCATTCTTAAACAATAAGTTTTGTCGTATTCTATTTTTGTTGTTAGTCTGTAAATCTCATGAGAAAATCAGAACAAACAATGCACCAGTCCACCTCCCTGTGCTACTGAAGACAACAATCTTTAAAAACTGATTACAATTACATAGTTAATTATTTTTAAAAAATACAGCTGGTACCTTTATTTTGACGTAAATGTTACTCGGCAGGACTAGACATGTTCAGTACATTTGTTGGGGACTACTTTCAGTGGTGGATTAATACACACTCAGTGCTTTAGTGAGTATTTTGGCTGCAGGATGGTGTGAGTGGGACTGACTCAAAATAAACTACTCTGTGTGTGTGTGTGTTCATGGCAGTGAAGGTACACGACACAGTGCAACAGTGATGTGTTTTTTTTTCTTACTTTTGTTGAAACTTGTTATTGCTGTTTCAGCATTTGAGCATACATAAAAAAGAAAAAAGAAAAGAAAGAAAAAAGGAAAAGAAGAATTCATAGTGTGGCACAGTTTATTATATAACAATATTACACCTCATGTTCATTCACTGAGCCTAAACAATCACATTTTGTAAAGAGAAGAGGGTTGGGACATATGAATAGCAGTTGTCATGGTGATGCTCTCTACCATCATCTCCAAACAGGGACCCCAGATATTTCTAAAACCATTTAAACTATTATTAACTCTGAGGATAAGCTGCTCAAAAGAAGCTATCCTAGCCAACTAATCTTTCCATTCTTTGAACCTGATTTTGTCTTTTTAAACAATTCAGCTTTATGGCGCAGAGGAACACTTGCCTGGGCTGTACTTGTTGATAAATTCATTATTGATTTTGGTATTTTATTTCTTGACAATAAGAAAAAAATGAAATATCTCCAGAGATGGGTAATGTTTCAATTAAATGTATTTAAAATACATATTTAATTACTTTTGAGTATTTTGTCATTCATATTTTGCTGGGCAGAAAGAGGATTAATTCCTAACAAAACATTTAGAAGCTTGTATTTATGTATTTAAAATACTCAAAATACATGATTGACTGTCATTGTATTCTCAAATGAGACACATTTTATGCCCAGGTTTAAACTTGTCACATGTCTCAAACTGGACAAGACGATGAACCCAAAATGCTGCTAGATATTCAAAGATATTTAATAAAGAAAAAGAATATTCAACAGGCTTACGCTAAAGGCAGGCAGGTCAAAACCAGAGAGTCTAAACACAACAAACAGCTCACAGGAGGGCAAACAGAGAGTACAGAATACAAACAGCAAATCCATGTCCAAAAATGAATCCAAAACACTGGGGACTGACACGAAAGGGCAACAATTAACTGACACAGAAACAGAGGAACATAAAGATGAAAAACACAAGGATTTAATCAGACACAGGTGAAAGAAATGGTGATAAAAAAGAGGGTGGGGTAAAAAAAAAAGAAAGAGACAAAGACAGGATGTAAATGCAAAGAAACAGGAAAGGAAAGAAATACAAAATAAAACAGGAAAGACCAGCAAAAAAGTGGTCATTCAACAGTTTTCCCACAGTTTTAGATGTAGTTACCCACATCCATCTTTTTAGACGTGTTTTCTTATCATTCCAGTCTACTGACCTACATTTTCTATTCTTTCAGATGATCTGTGCTGCAGACTGTCGTCACTAACATGGAATCGAAGACTCCCTCCAGAATCTTTCGGGCCTCTTGACTCTTTCAGCAGCTGTCACAGGTAGGCTAATTTTGAGACAATGAAACACAAGGTTATGAGACATCTCTGAAAATAATTAATATTGTGGTTGGCATCATTTTCAAATCCTTATGTGCATTCTGTGTACAGTCGACCCTTATTTCTTAATTCTAGCTTATTATATACATTTTTATCTCTATTTTCTTGCAAACTTGCGAGGAACTGGGTGGGGGGCTTGGGGATGAAGGGTGTTCAGTTCACAGTATTACCTTATGTAGGTAGTCATCTGGCCAGTACTGTCAACAAAGAGTACAGTGTGTTTATAGATACATAAAGTGTTGATATTAGTTTTGCACACTCAAGTAAACAAGTTAGTCTAACTATTGTGAACTTAAAATACACAAGTTTGTTTAACTAGTGTGCAATCACAATTAAATTAGTTTAAGTATTTCAGACTCAAAATAAACAAGTTATTTTTACTTTAAAATCTCAACTTTACTTTACTTAGTTTTTTGAAGCAATGGGTTTGCGTAATTTTTTGATTACACCCAACTTATTAGTTTTTACAGTGCATTAGAGGTCATCTCCTAACAATTAATGTACATAAGCTGCTTGCACAGACAACCCTTACAGCCATTTGTCTTGTGAGCATGGGCTGAAATCACCCAGCATGCACCTCTGAATCCACAGCCTGCCACTTCAAATCTATGAACTCATCTTCACCCATATTGAGGCTACTGAAAATATGATCACATTAGTGTATACAGTATATACTTTTTGTATTGTCAAATTACAAATTACTTGTATTTTAAATAAATATGCGTCATACCAGTTTTTTGCACTTTATTTAGATACATTTGATGAGCAAGTGTTTTTGTGCCCGTCTCTGCCTGTATCGAAAACAGAAATTTGACAAAAGACAAAACACAGGAATGACCACAGACGAGGCTACTTCTGAGAGCACTGCCCTGTCTCTCCCAATGGGGGGCGCTACGCCCTCGCTATGGACCCCTCCCCGGGGGACTGGCTGAATATTTGTGAGCTTCCTGGTTTATCAGCTCCACCATCATCACCAGCAGACGCGCTTTTAAACTAAACACCCATCATTAGCCGCAGGAAGAGCTGCTGCTTTGTTGAGCTTCCGTGTCAGGACCCACGTCTGACAAGAGGTTTGCATCTGCAGCCGGCTGATGTGAGGCAGCCTCCCCTCTCCTCCCATAAGCCCGTGCACACCCACCTCCATGTCCTCCTCTTCCTCCCCACCCCCAGCCTCGCCCTCTCACCCTCCACACAGAAGAAGCAAGACATGAAAACTCAAATCTTTTGGAGGCTTTAAGGAAAAACAATCCCCCTTTTTTTCACCTCACGTTTTTTTGGGGTGGTGGACGGGTGGAGGTACAAAACACGGTGACAAAACCCAATTTTTTGAAGAGGCAAGCTTTTTTCTTTCTGTGCTATCTGTCAGAGTTGGCCAGACTCCAGTAACTTGTCCCATTGATCTAAAGCTAAAACGCCGTGTGTGCCCACACAGCCAGGCCTGCGGTGGGGTGTAAAAACATTTTTTCACCCTCGTGGGGTTTTTTTTGTTTGGGCTCAATCCCCAGCTCTTTCACGGGGCATAAAGAAAGCGCTGCGCTCAGCAGGGTCATGTGGGCGAGGCCCGGGGGGTAGACTATAGGTGGCGATTAGGGCCTCTAATGTGCAATGAATCCTCTTCGAATCACATGATATGAACTAATGTCGCCATTTAATGATAAAACAACAGCGACTGGGAGGGAAGAGCCGGTATGTGTGTTGATGTGTGTGTGTGGGTGTGTATGTGTGTGGGTGCGTATGTCTGTGTGTGTGTGTGTGTGTGTGTGTGTAGATGCAGTGTACAGCTGCACAGAGGACAAGAGGGCAGGAATGGATGACAACTGCATTTCTCAGGTTGTGTGCCTCAACACACGGCGCAGGACCGGTTGAAGGACGGGAAAGAGTTTAGCTGGGACAGCTGGGATGTGGGTTAAAGGGCAACACAAATATTTTCCCCAATTATCCAAATTCTTTTTTAAATTCAAAGTGGTTTTATTGGCATGGTAAACTGATAAAAAAACAAAGGAAAAATGCACAGAAACAGAGGAATACAACAATATATAGGTCTATATACAGATGAATAACTTAAAATTAAAAGAAATAATGTAGACTTGCAGTTCAAAAACATCCTTTCTCATCCTCTTGGATACTTTTGTTTTATTCATTTCTTACATGCTGCTGCACCAAAAGTGTCCACTGGTGTCCAAATGTCAACTGATCCTTGTTTCCTGAATGTTGCAGAAGTTACAGCTTCTTCCAAACTGAGGATGAAAATATGTGGATTTCGTGTGGTGGCCAACAACTGTCTACCCCCCTGCACACACACATACAAAGAACAGTGTAACCTTGGCTCTGGCTGGTGGTGAGGGAGTGTGGGGGGCTTGGATTAGGTTAAATTTAGGATGGCCTGACCCTATTTGGTGAGCCATAGTGAAGCAGTGAGTACAACAATCCCTTCAGTGCAGAGTCACCAAACTCATCTTTTTCCAAAACGCCCCCCTGACACATCAGACAGTCAGACACACACACACATCACCCCCCCTTTGAGGCCAGGATCACACTCCCCTCTGCTATATCTTCGACAGCAGTTACTCTCCTCTTCTTCAAGTTGTGCCTCAAAACTTAAACAGCAGCAACAGCAGTTTGAGGGCTTGAACAGTTTGTTTGTGACGTGTAAACTGTTGCTTGATACCTTCCCTGCATTACCTTAATCAACTAACGTTAACACTACTCATTTTCAGCATGTGGACCCTTAATTATCCAGATCCACCAACAGCACCCAATCAAGTTGCAGGAGAGAATTAACTAATATTACCATATAATTTGTCTGTGTACAAAAAATAAGTGGTTGTCAACAAAATTGCAGTATGCAAAACATGCAGATCAAAAAGAATTACAGAGGCAACAACTTTCACTTTGTTTGACATCTGAAAATGCACAAAGAACGGCAAGTCAAGGCTAATATTAATATACTTAGCAAGCTGACGTAAGCTGAACAACTAAGTAACTTTGGAAACTCAGTTTTATTACGACTTGATTAAGACGAGTAATTTGTAGATTATGGGACTTGATTTGGGACTTGAGTGCAAAGATTTGAGACTTACTTGGGACTTGTGCAACAATGACTTGGTCTCACTTCTGCTTTATACTCGGTTTAGGTACTTTATAACATCGGTTAGTAGACCTTTTTCAGGTAGTAGTGCAGCATATATATGTAGCAAACTGTACACTTCACTCTACCAAGTGGAATATTAAGGGAATGTAATACAATAAGTACATATTAATGCACCAATAATTGCATAACAATAATACAATGCATTATATACATACATCTGGAGTGGGCCATCCTGTACTTAAAAAAAACATAAAACCATAAAAAATTATTGTTATAACAAGATGTTTTTTTGGGTTTTTTTTTTGCAGTATTATGACATATACTATTTATGCAGTTATAACATGAAACCTTTTACATGAAAATGTGATAACAAGAAAGTTTCTTGTTTTAACATAAGTTTATTTGCTGTAATAATGTGAAAATGCCTCATGACGTTGAAAAAAAACGTTATAACAAACTTTTCATGTAATAACATCATACTGATCTGTTTTTCTTCTAAGTATATTTTGATGCTAATATTTTAGTACTTTTATTGATGTAAATTTTTAAATGTAGGGATTTTACTTGCAGCAGAGTATTTCTACACTGTGGTATTACTACTTTTACTTAGGTAGAATATCTCAGAGTGTCATCCACCACTGCAATACAGTATAGGTGACCTCCAAGGAAAAAAGCTGGTAAACCACTGCAGAAACCAAAGCACCAACAGAACATCGTGGTGTTGAGATAAGACTCAAATCCTCACATTTGAGGTTTCCTTTATTGAAACAATCTATTAAAACATCCCTAAATGAAACACCCAAAGTGCCAAAGTTAGACAGTTATGTTACACACGACAGGAAGGAGAGATAAAGATTGATTAAACACGTAGAAACCGGAACCGACCTGAATCTGCTTCCAGCTGTGTGGTGATTGAGCTCCACTCCTGAAAGGTCACATGAGGTTGTGGTGATTCAGAGCAAAGTGAGAAGATCCTGCTCTCACCGTGCCGCTTTTTTACATTTGTGCAAATGTTTTCTTGTGCTTAGTTGACCTCTGGAGAGACAGAGAGAGATGAATGGAGCTAACATTTATACCTTTATACATTTTCAGTGTGAGACATTTATTTGATCTTTAGGAAGCACCTTCAGGGAGTCATGATGAGTGTACCCTGGGGCATTCAGGTGAAGCCAGTCAGGTGTATTATGGACTCTGGGTTCATACCCTCGCCTGACCTGTAGGTGTCCCCGCAGAGCTGACCTCCCCTCACATAATTCTGCCATAATGCTCTCTGTCCCTGTGCAGCCCCTCCCTCTTAGCAGGGACAGACAGTCAAAACAAGCTGTCCCACATGACTGCACACTGTACAAATGCCGCAACATTACATCATTTATAGTATTAACAACTACATAGTGTTCGTAAGACGGCCCTTTTTAAGTGAATTACATTCAAACTGTATCAGGTTAAATAACTAAATGGGATTTCTTTTGCTTATTTTGAGTTATGGGACATTTTTTGTCAAGTCATGGTCAAACAAAAACCTTTCAGAGGGTCTTCATGTCTCATGACACTACATAACCATAGCACAACTGAAATGTTTAATGATTTATTTGATTAGCGTAGTTCACACGTGGCCTGTGCTGCTGTCGAACAGAATGCTAAGGTTGATGCATTTTCTCTAAAAGCAAATAGAAGAGAGCTCAGACAGCAAGTTACCTTTTATAAACATGATGAGTTTTAAAAGCTGCAATAAAATAATAATCATCCTAAAAGACAGGCAGAAGTGTGGACTCACATGACTTGGACTTGAGTCAGACACTAGTCACTGATTGGATGACTTTAGATTGATCTTAAGTCTAAAGTCTTAACTTAAACTCAACTTGGACTTAATCACCAGTGACTCATGACTTCACTTGGACTTGAGCCTTTTGACTTAATAATACTTGATACCTTCCCCCAAGCCCAGATATTAAAAAGTGTGACATTTTCTGACCTTTTATGGACCAAACAACCAATCAATTAATTGAGAAAATAAATGACTGATAAACCAATGATGAAAAAAATATTAATTGCAGCCCTAATCCTGTTACACAACATAACACATATTAAAGGTGCAAATTAATTTTGAAATGTCAGCGCACATTTTGGACACATTAATTTAAGCCAGGAAGGAAAACACACTGGATGTAATCAAGTATTACAAGGTAACATTAGCTGATAGTCTTGCTCTCTTGCTGAACGTTGTCTTTTTAGTTATTGATCAACTGGAAAGTGTTGAAATTATGATAATTTGTCAGAGTTCCTTACATTTATAAGACTAGCAACCTGGAGTACAGCAGTATGACACTATCCTTTTGATAACAGCATTTGAACTTCCCACCCTGAGCATGACGTAAGGAGAAAATGGCCGCCGTGTGATTGTAGTGAAATGCAGTAAGCAAAATGTGCAGGTTGAAAATTACAGAAGGACATGCAACAAGTTTCAGTTTTGTTGGTCATTTGAAATTGGACAAAAACAGTGAATTGAGACATTGCATTTGCTCAACAGCACATTATGACTCAAAACTTTAAGTTTAAGACTCAGGACTTGACTTGGCACTTGAGTGCAAAGACTTAAGACTGTCCAGGTCTAAAAACCTTTCGGCAGAGGTGAGATCAAGTCTTTGTTTTGAAAGACACAAATCAGACTTTTAAAACAAAGACTTGTTCTCACCACTGCTGAAAGGATATTAGAACTGGACATTCAGGTTCTGCAAAAGCACTTAACACAAAGCTGTAGACTCCTAAATCACCAATGTGCTCTTATTACACACGCTGTGACGGTATGTAGACACATACATGACATGTACGCCTGTATACATCATAGCTGGCTGATGATGCTGAGAGTACAGCCACTGAAATGCTTTTTGTTTACTTATTATTTATTATTGTTCTGTGCGTGTAGGTGTATGGTCATTTTATGTTTCTGCCTCTTGTTTTGCTCAGTGTGGTTAATATATGTGATGTGAATCTCTCTCCCCTCAGCTTCCACCACATCTGGACTGTAGCTACTCATCGTCCAACTGTTGTTAGACCACAGAGAACAAGGGGTGGGACTGAGAAAGGGTCAATATAGAATTGACGCCATGGACCAAATTTAGAAACCAAAAAATTAAAATTAGGAAAAGAAATAAAAATGTTTTGCAAAAAGAGAACTTATTTGGTCAGAGGCCAAATGGGCAGTTGCTCAAGCAACACCTGGGTAAATCTTTGCACGTGCCTTAATTAGTATCGTTGGAAACACCTGTGTTTAACCTCATATCAACATGGCTGCCATCTATTACTCATCCTGTGGACTGTATATTACTTGGAGATTGTTTCATTACTGTTTTTGCACTATATTTGTTATCATCATATCTGTGCCTTGGCATTGTCCCGCCAACCTTCAACTTAACTTGTAAATATTTAAATTCTTAGTACTTTTTTAGGATTATGTTTTTATCCTAGTATTTTTAACTCCTGTTGTTTTGTTTTAGCATGTGTAACAACTCCAGGCTCTGAAAACAGCATTTTGTCTTCTATGGCTGAACTGACGATGAAGTTGTTGAAGAGCTCTTCAAATTCCTATCAGCTATGTTGAAATGGAAATAAGTATTTAATCTTAAACCCTGAAATTAAAACTACCACACTTTCAAGAGGATGGTGGAACAGTGTTAAGATCATTATGCATGGGAAACGATTTCCAGAGATTTGAACTGAACTGGAAGAAATCATTATTTATTTGGTGCTAAAAACATTCTAAGGGGAAATCCTGACAATAGCACTGCACTCAGATGCACTGCACCCCTAATGTTTTAAAAACACAGTCAGTCAAAACATTATTTTATCAGAAAGGTTTTTTTTTAATAACTCACTGCCTCCACTGTCTTTGCTAGGGTGATTTTGAAAATGAAATTTTCAAATTTACAGTTATTGTAGCTTATTGTTTATTGCATTTTACTGACCATTTTTAATCATTTTTGTAAATACCTTTGAGGTTGCATGATCTAACCTTTAAAAAACGCAGTCAGATGTTTAACAGTCTGCTAACAGTTTCTGTCAAACAAATCAACATCTTTCCATGAGCCAGTCAGCGGTCAGGCCTCACAGAAACAAATTCATCACACTCCTGAAATACATAAAGAGGGCCTGAGGTATTTGTGCTGTGGGCTGAGTGTGAATTTGTTAGGTGATTAAAGGCTAAATATAGCCTCCTGTCTGCTCTGAGCTAAAGACTGGTGACTCGGTGGCAGACGAGTTCTTTCTGTGGCAGTCGCTTTTCCACCACAGGGGCAAGTGGGGCTTTACAGGGGCCACAGAATTCAAAATGACATAAACCACCACTGAAATCACATTCAGGACCTTGAAACTTAATGACTTTACCTCCTTAGTTATTGGTCAACATGTTACATTGTTAAATACTTATTCATTTTTAAAATTTAATAAGCTGTTTGTGATTACTGTATGGATATTCACTCAGTGCAACTGTAAACAAATGTCTTCAGTTATTAAAACATTTTAGCGAAAATGTTATTCTACTTTTATTCTATGAACAATCAAAGTTTCAACTACTGAAATCTCAAATCTGCAGTTCAAGCAGATAGAAACTCCAAACTCAGAATTCCCAGTTGTTGTTGTTGTTTTTTTCCTCTCTTTTTCACAATTAAAGTTTAAAACAAATTCATGGAAACAGGGGACGCTATAAGTGAGTGAAATGCTGTTAAACTAAAAGCAACTGGTGTCCGACTCTCCCACCTGGACATGAAAGCAGTTGATATTTACATTTATTAACCGGTGTTCAGTAAATACATGCAAAAAAAAAAAAAAAAAAAAAAAAATCTCTGCTTGTCTGCACCACTTTGTGGCCTGAACTTAACCTCACCATCAGTAAGCTTTCTGACCAGAACAGTTTATGTCACACACTCTTAAAATATCCACTTCAAATAACATGAACCAGCCATCATGACCAAAAAAAGAGGAAAAAAAGTATTTCAAAATATTTCAATCAACAAAATCTGCCAGTTTGGTGTTTTCTCTACTGTTTAGCGGCATATAATTATTATAGTAGAACAGGTAAAATACTGAGATAGAAGTGAAAACAGGAAAAAAGAATTGCTGCTGTAAAGTGAATAAAATTACCTTGATAAACACTGAGCTGTGTTCAGCCCTGCAGTGGAAACAAGGCTACTGACTGAGTGACGGGCTGAGGCCTCCAGTCAGTCGTGCCAACAGATCAACTATCTCCCATCACTCCTCAGCCACTGGACCCAAGAGCCCAGCACTCATGTACTGTACTCTGCTGCCAAATATCCTGCGCAAAGTAATCCCTCCAAATCATTGTGCTGTTTTTTTTTTTTTAACCTATTTTATTCCATTAATATAACCAGTTGGTCATTTTATTATGTTCATCTGGGTAGCTTTTCTTTTTTCACAGTTTAAAGCATAAAATCGTCAGCTGCATAGATCTTGGTGGTTAGAGCCTTTCCAATGAACCGACATGAAAAATAGCAGCGCTCTGACTCTGTTTGTCCTGATGGAATGGGACCTTAATTAATACTACTGGTAACTCCTGTGTTCACTCTACTATTGCATGTCAAAATGACTGTTGTTATATGCACTAAACCATGCATAATGGTCTATTCAAAGTTAGTGTCATCTTTCAGTCAAAATGTTATGTGGCTTTCTCCATTATCTACAGTTCAAGTCTTCTTTTGTGATTTTCTTTCCTGAACACTTGTTTGGTTGGCAGCACCTGACTCAGGTTATAATGGTAAGTATAATAAATTGTTTGTCACATTGGATGTTTCACAATATTTTATCACGGAGAGCTGTTTAAACTGGCCTTGTATGCCAGCAATGGACAGTAATCTTATTTTGTCATTTTTTTTGTCTTCATAGAGATGACAGAATCCAGCATTGGCCACTACCACATCCTGTGGTATCCCACACTGCAAGAAACTGTATATCATGGATATGACATTTTCTACTACTGAACCACTACTAGCTAGCACTAAGGAGATATTTTGGGTGACGCTGTAGTCTGTCAGAGTTACTGCAAGTTTATATATTTCAGTGTATTCATATATGTGTACATTCAGTCATTCATCTTATGTAACCGCTTATTCCCGAAGGGTCACGGGCTGGAGCCTATCCCAGCTGACATTGGGCGAGAGGCGGGGTTCACCCTGGACAAGTCGCCAGTTCACACTCACATTCACACCTACAGGCAATTTAGTGTCACCAATTAACCTAGCATGCATGTTTTTGGACTGTGGGAGGAAGCCGGAGAACCCGGAGAGAACCCACGCAGACACGAGGAGAACATTCAAACTCTGCACAGAAAGGCCCTGCCCCAGCAAGCTGGGGGATTCAAACTCAGGACCTTCTTGCTGTGAGGCAGCAGTGCTAACCACTGCACCACCGTGCCGCCCCATACGTGTACATGTGAAGCTAATTTAATTTTAGTTGACAAAAGCAAGTTATTCAAGAAGCTCTAACAAAACACAAACACAACTTTATGTTTGTACATTTCTGTTCATGTATGGGTTAAATAGATGAGATCCAAAGTAAAGTAGTCTTCTTTAAAGGTGCTGGAAGGATTATTTTCCAACATATTTGTACGCTAAACTAGGCTAATCACATTGAGGTAGAATGTAACATTTAATAAGTCCACTTATATCTCTTTGTAGCACGAGTATAATGAGTATCTGTTTTGGCTGTTGCTTTGTTAATGCCCACTGTGGCCAAAGATCAAACCAAACTTTCCCATCAGCTATAAATTTCACCCACCTCTATCATGTATTGCACAGTGTTGTAAATTGTCACGCGGTTCTTGTGATGGTGCAGAGTTTGCGATCAATGTTTTACTCTCAGGTACAACATCAACACGCACGTCTTATTTTAATTATATCTGGTTGTGCTTATGAAGTGGGTCTGGCTGAGTGCGCGTCTCCAGCCCAGCGTCACATTCTGACATTCACTGTTGGAATGCAGAGCGAGGGAGTGAGCGGTTGGAGGTCGGAGGTCAAAGAGTCTACAAAGAGAGTCATGCCAAAGACACTCAGAAGCTCTCCTGATGCTGATGTTGGCAGCACATAACCTAGAGAGCAAAAAGGGAGTTTAGCAGTTCAAATGAACAAGAACCTAATCATCACAGGACATTAAAAATTATGTTGTGACTCAAAATGTTGTTTAGGCTAATACACAAAATGCTTAAAGTCAAATTAAAATATATTTTATATTCAAAATTCTAAAAATGCAAAATGCATGACATTTATCAACAAAGACACACACACACACTTGTAAACACACATGTAGACAGGACAGCTGTGTTTTTTCTGGATAAAAAGTAGAATAACAGCTACATTTCTCAGTTGATTTCAATTAATTATTTTTAGATTCAAGGGTTCATAATCTACATGGAGTATGTTAGAAAAAACACCTTTTTCTCCAACTCCATGTAGATCATAAAACTTTAAATTTAACACGATTCATGGAAATCCAAAATGCAATGTATCGCAGCAATGGGCTGACTTGGCAGAGTCTGATATCAAATGCAGTTTTCATAAGCTTAAATTTAGGAACTTAAGAATTTATTATAAAATCTGAACAAGAGATAGGGAAGAAATGCAAAAAGGACAGTTCTGGCCAGAGACCATATGGGCAGTTGCTTAGCCACCTCCTGGGATCTATCTATGCATGTGTCTGCATCAATAATATAAAATGATATGTACTGTGTATTGATAAATCCATACTGCTGCTTGTGGTGTTGAAGAAGCAGATACATTTTTAATTAGAATTTTTTTCTCTGAGTAACCGCTTTTCTGTTAGTTTGACAGTGACTATATAGCTGTATAGTTAGTTCACTAATCAAGGATGAATGGGTATATCCCCCCTGTTAAAAATGAACAAATCACCTACTATAGCACCACCAATAAAAGTAGGCAACAGATTATTCAAGTATTTGTAAAAGATTCATGTCTTTTTGCACATTTACCTTCATGAGCATTTTTCTAAGTGAGTATATATTTCCAACTTAGGGATTGTACTTTGAAGCACTTAGAGACAGCATCTTTCTGAAAACAAGTCACATATTTGATTGTCTCCCCATAAACACCGCCACATTTAAATAATCGATGCTGGAAATCTATGTAAAGTATTAGATGCAGAAAACTGAATAAAAACTGATTTATTAAAATTGACAGCACTTGAGAAAAGAGTTAACAATCGTCATGACAACTGGGCTAACTCCATTCTTTGATAAAAAACCTTGAGATGTAATTAACATTTTTCTTTTTGTCAAACTACCATTTCCAGAGTGAACTTTCACTTTCAAGTTAATAACATCACATCTTTTGTGATGTGTCTGAAGAGATAATATGAGGAGTGGTGGAATGTAACTGAGTACATTTACTCAAGTACTGTGCTTAAGTGCAATTTTGATGTATAATACTTGTATTTTGACAGTGGTGTAAGGTAGTTAGGATGGGCCCTGGTGCTCACTAGTTATAAGTTACGAAGCACATACAGTGGTGCTATCCTAACATTACCTCTTGCATGGTTATTGACTCACCACTGAGGGCAGCGTTGATGCTGAGGCCAGCCAAACTGCTGCATTGCTGATGTGAGGGGAGTCGCCCGTGGGCTGGCGATTGTTTATCAAAAAAGCCAAAGAAACCTAATTAAGGGACCTTTGATTCCTCCTCCTCCTGTTCTTTTCCCTGTTGCCTTTAATTACTGTTGCTTAAAATTTGAAAGGAATGACTGCTCACTCAGCTTGCAGATGTTCTCACCTCCTTAGTCAGTCTTGACAGATTTCGTGCCTAAATTAGCACATATTGTCACATGATTAAATAGAGACTTGACATTGGACAGCATCAACATACATATTACCCAGCAATCATCATCATCGTATATCTGTATAGGACAAAAATTACAGATAAAAGAAATTATTCATGTAACTAAATAGCAATATTTTTTTTTACTGTTTTGATAGTTTATGTAGAACAAGCATAGCATTTTGTTATAGCTTGCTACTGACTATTTTATAATAAAATAAAGAGAGAGAAAGAAAAGAAAATCATGACAGGGATGGGTTTGGCTTTCTGAGGGCGTATATATAGTAAATGACACCACTTTTAATTAAGTGTGGGCCCTTCTTTGAACGCAGCCATAATTCTGAGCTGGAATCACTCTAAAGGGTCTGGCCAGTCAGTGTTGATGGTAAATGTAGTCAATCAGAGCCATAAGTTCCTCAGCGTGTGCTGTAATGATCAAGAAATCTGAGTTCTCCTGCTGCAGGATCTGTTGTTCCTCCTGCTTTTCTACTCTCTGCCTCTGGGTAGTGAGTGAACGTGTTAAATGAGTATTTTTGTCACCTAATGCTATATTTTGGCCAACAAACTAATAGCTATAGGCTAGAGTGGTGATACATGGCCACATGGGCGTGGGCATCAGAAGCTCACATGCAATGCATCCTGGTAAATGCAGGCATGGCAGACATGGCTAATGAGCAGGAAAACTCAGTTTTCTCTGCCACTCACTCAGGGATTCATTGCTTCATTTATTTACATTTATCCGCAACACTAACTGGACTACTCCACTATATATTTGGAGGCAAATGCTGTAGTTTTTACTCTATTACATGTATTTTAAAGCTTTAGTTACTTGTTACTTTGCAGATTTACATTACAAGTAGAACCTAAAAAATCCTACACACTGGACTATATCTTTTTCGGATCATTTGCACATTTCAAATATTCTTATTCTTCATACTGTGAATATTTGGACATTCCTAAGTGAATATTCCTGCACAAAACTACACAACACTATCATATCTTATTTTTAGTTTTTGCTCTGTGCTTCTTAACTTGAAGTATTTGCTTTTTGTCTCTCTTCATATTTTTATATTCACTATGTTTATTGTTATGGATCAAAATCACCAAGGCAAAATCCTTGTGCATGTAAACCACTTGGTGATAAAATTCATTCTGGGGATATTTATTACTATATTATAATAGATAAAGCTTGCCAGCCAAACGCTGCAACATCAAAGTGATGAACATGTCAGTCAACAACATACATGAATCTGAAATGGGCCATTCTGCACAATGAGTACTTAAATACTGAACTGTTTTACTTTTTTGAAGGACTTGGAATAAAGGACCTTTATTTGCAACAGTATTTTTTTTCACTGTAGTAAAGCTACTTTTACTTAAGTAAAGGGTCTAAATATTTATTCCAACACTGTTTATATCTGATAAGATTAAATTTTGGACCTTTGACGCTGAATTTCTCAACATGTCAGCCTAACAAGTCTTTTGTTTTGTTGTCTATGCACTGAGTCAATAACTAACTAAACTAGTGGTTAAGTGGCCGTACGCATATATAGATGCAGACTCGCAAAAGTAAAAGCAAAAACAACCAAATATGGTACAAAAAATTTATTTAGTAACAGTTTTGTAAACATTTGAGGTAAATTAACATTTACATCAACTTGTTCTTACAAAAGAATCATTCATACACAAGGCACTTCTCTTGTTTAAGACAGCATTGAAAACAGGTTGCTGTTCTGAGCATTGTGAGATGGTTCCTACTCCCTGACGAGCCAGAGAAATCATGCTCTGCATGAAACGTAAGAGGAGAGAGTTTGGAGGAGTCACGGGGACGACGGGCTTTGAACACAACATCCTGTCAGGGCTTTGTATGCAGGGTTAGGGAAGGGCCAGCTACCCAGCTAACATTCTCTCAACAGTGGAGTCGTCTGATTTGACGTCTGACCAGAGTCCCGACCAGTCTGTGAGAACATACTGAGTGAACACACAGAAAAATACCCCAACTGTTTGTTCTCTCTCTTGCTGTTGTTGTTTTTTTAAATCTTAAATAAATAACAGTTTCTTTTTTTTAAATACTGCCTTTTCTGTGAAGAGCCACTGCGTTTTAGTTTTAAGACATTTTTTTTCCTTTGAGGATCATAGAGATTGGCAGTTTGGCATCACGCTCGCTCTTTCACTCTCTTTCTCTCACTCTCTCGCGCTCTCTTTCTCTCTCTATTACTACCAATATTAGCATTGTAGAACAGCAATTTTCTTTCCTAAATGTGCAAATCTTTATCAACTACCAAAATGTAAACTTTAGGGATCAAAAACAAATGCAGATAACAAAGATTTTTTTTTGTCATTTTGAACAAAAAACATGGATTGGGAAAGGCTGCTTTGACCTATCTGTTGTGTAGGTGTATATTCTCCTCTTTGTGCTTCTGTTTGCACTAAATGTCATTTAACGGTATTAAACATTATACCTATATGGGTACAAATACTCTTACATCATACAGTACCATCATTTTGTAACCCCCCTCTACCCGGTAAATTAAAAAGAAAAAAAAAAAAGAAAAGAAACAACTGGTACCACATTACACTGCTCTTACTCCAGTGTATTAACCTGCTGGAAAAGTAGTGTTCCTATAGAATACTTTGCACAAACATATCAGTGCTTAGTCATATCCCCTGTGAGTGCAATGTGTCCAATGTGTTGAGTTTTTTCACATAGTGTTACTGTGTACTTGCAGCTCTGCCACAGAGGTGATCTCACAGGATAATACAGTGGATTAAGGTTGTTGTTAAATTAAAAAAAAAAAAAAAAAAAAAAAAAAAAAAAGTTTTCTGAAAGTGAGTGCCTGAACCAAACAGCACAGTAACACAACAGAGACAGGGGACTGCGGCTGCTGATGAATTCAGTTAAAAGTTTTGGATTTCTAAAAGATCTCTAAGAATCAAGATGAACACAACAAAATAGAAGCCGCCAAGGTCGACTGCACCATGGCGTTTTCGATACTCGCAACGCCAGTCATTTTGTCTTTTTTAATCGTAGCTGTTTCGCAATCACAAACTGACTACTACAAGTATGCAATTTATGAGTAAAATTCAATTCAGTTTTTAAAAAAATAGCACTTTTCAGAATAAAACCAATGAAGAAGCACATGAAATATGTGATGGTGAAAATCATTTAACTCCCAAAGTTGCTCTCAATCCTTAGGTGTGATGATTAAAAAGGGGGCAGTGGGTTTGAGGGCAAAAGTATCTGCCAACAATCTAACTAAAAAATGATCAGTTTCAAGTCTAACCAAAGAGCTTTGGGAGGTCGTTCATCTGAATGAACAAGGAGAATATTGTTATTTTTTATATTAGATGGTGGCTGCCATGTATTTGCATAATAATTTCAAGATTCTTTGAAGGCAATATCTCATCATTTGTGCAGTTAGTGGAGAGGATTTTCCTTTTCAGACATGTTGACTGAAGGCGACGCTGACAGAGGCAGGCGTAGGGGACTCTGCTCCTGTTTTCCTCTTTTGTAAACTAACAGCATGGTGGGAACGTTTTGATCTCTAGGTTGTTGACAATGTAGTGTTTGTAGAGACCCAGGTGCATTCTGGGCATCACAGGGATGACTTCTACCAGCAGTTTTGACCCATATCCCCGCCCACACTGCACCTATGGACTCTGGGAATATCATATCTGTCCATTCCTATCCGTTCCATCTCAATTACAACATTTATTGTCTCTGCAGGAAGCGCTGCTGTGGACCATGGGTAAAACCAAGCTAGCCAACTTTGCCATGCAAATTTGTCAGTGAATCGGTGAGTTGTAGGGCTACACACGCTGGCATGCACAACTACAAGGAACACAATACATTTAATGTTTGCCGATAAAATTACTTCCTGGATGAATTATGTTTAAAACAACAGGTGTTTGTTCGGAAAATTCAGGAAGTGCTGCAGCAAAAGACCTTGCAGGTCAAAGGACAAACGCTGGATCAAGCTGTTGACGTAGTGCAACATGCAGTGCACGTTTGCGCTGCCGATTTGACTGTGAAACCAGGTAAAAATGATGGACAAGATATATGAGCGAATTTTCTGGCTATACACCAAATAACCGATCCGTACAAAAACGCTAGCTACTTTCTTCTTCCTCGAGATAAAATAAAAAAATATTCAGTCATTGTTTTGACAAATGTTCCTTTTCATTTGGAGTAATTAGTCCTTTAGGCTGAACAGAAAAAAGGAAAAAGAAAATAAAAAAACACCATGAGATCTTCAAACCAAACACGTTGGTGAGATGTGTCCATTCTGAATGTCCTTCACTCCATCCACCGCTGTGAGTGGAGCCATCTGGCTTTATAGCACTGCATGATCACATTTTGTGTGCTTAAATTAAGACCATCCAAAAACACAAAACTTGCCTCAACTACTCTGCAACTCACCGATTGCACTAAATCAACGACTGCTGCTGATCAAGTCATTTCACATTTGCCTAAACGCTTTCTACTATCCTGCTTTCCTGTCTCTTGTCGCCTTGCCTTCTTTTGTTTTTTTGTTGTTTTTTTTTTTTTTTTTTAATTTTTTGTTTTTTTGCTTTATGCATGCCTGTGATTTTTTTTGTCTGAGAATCACTGTGTTTGGGGGTGGGGTTGGGGGAAGTGGGATGTTGGTCAGGGAGGGTTTAGGGACATGAAAGGGCTGAAGAGATTTAGACAGCCAGGTCGTTTGGCCTGGCCCTGATGCTGCTGCTCTTGCTGGCCCGACTGAGCCGACGAGGGTCTGTGCTGACCGTTACTGGAGGCTCATGCATTTCCACTGTGGTGGTGGTGACGTGGCCTTCCTCCTGGTCACTCTTTCCCCCACCCCAGCTACCTGCATTGGAGGCAGGGCTGCTGCTGCTGGAGGCGGCCGTGGCGGTTGTGTTAGTGATGTTGGTGTTACTGGTGGTGTTGCTGGTGGGAAGGGGCAGCGCAGCGTCGACAGGCTGCTGCTGCTCGTTGTTGGTGCCGGTGGAGGAAGAGGATGGGGAGGGAGAGGTGGCCTTCATCTCCCGAGTCTGCTGCTCGGTGGCCAGGTTGGCCCAGTTCTGCTGCGTGGCCAGCCTGTGGTTGTTGTTGTTGCTGATGTAGTAGTGGGAAGAGGGGGGGGGCTGGTGGAGGGACTGCTCCTGCTGGAGGTCGTCCATCTTGAACTCCGCTGCTGAGGGCACAGCTGCTGGCCCCATGGGCGACAGGAATGCCCCGCTGCCCGCCGTCACGTCTGTGTAGTTGGGAGGGTAGCTGAGGCTGGATGGGGCAGTTCTGGAGGCCGAGGCCAAACACTCAGGCTCTGCAATGTCGACACGGCGCAGCGACTCGTGGTCGGGGGCAAACTCATTTGTCATGCCCTGTTTAACTTTCTTCCATCCAAGGTGATAGATCTCTAACAAATTCAGCAAAAGAGACACGCAAGCCACCACAAGCATAAATATAATAAAAATAGTCTTTTCAGTGGGCCTCGATATGAAGCAGTCAACGGTGTTGGGGCAGGGCCAACGTGCACACTTGTACAGGGGCCTCAGCTGGAAGCCATAGAGGAAATACTGGCCCAAAATGAATCCCACTTCAAACAGGGTCTTGAAAATAATGTTGAACACATAGGTACGCAGCAATGCGCCTCTGATACGGATTTTGCCATGCTCGTCCCTGATTGGCGGCTTCTCCTTCTTGCCACCTCCTCCTCCTCCAGCTTCTGCACCATTTCTATAAAGGAGTTCTTTCTCCTCTTGGAACCTGTTTGCTTTGCGCATCTCCTCCTCCTTCTCTTTCCGTTTCTCCTCCATGCGGACGATGTGTAGCACATGGCCCAGGTAGATGAGAGTCGGCGTGGACACGAAGATGATCTGCAGCACCCAGAAGCGGATGTGCGAGATGGGGAAAGCCTCGTCGTAGCAAACATTCTCGCAACCAGGCTGTTGGGTGTTGCAGGTGAAATCAGACTGCTCATCACCCCAGACCTCTTCGGCTGCAGCCCCCAGCACCAAGATCCTGAAGATGAAGAGGACAGTCAGCCAGACTTTGCCGATGACCGTTGAGTGCTCCTGAGCGTTCTCCAACAGCCGCCCCAGAAAGCTCCAGTCGCCCATGCTTCAAGATTTCTAGCCTATGGAGAAAGTACAGGCTGAAGTGGACAAAGAAGGGCGGAATGGCACAACAAGAAGAGGACAAACAGACAGAGAGAATGTGAGCGACAGTTAAAGAAATGTTTATGAATCTGTTGAAAGTACTCAAAGTTGGTCTGAACATTTGGCATTGCAAAGAGTAACATGTAAGGCCTTACCCCGTGGTTAAACACTCGACACATACGAACACACAAGAAGACACAAGGACATGGATGAGAGTGGAGGTGTCGACCTGACTCCAACATATTTCTCTTTTTCATAAAACGCTTAGCAGAACAAGGTCTTTATCGAAAAACTGCCACGTAGGCATCGGATATCGATAACAAATCGAAACACTGCATTCGCTTCAAACACAGACGCTTTTTAGCAGCTGGTATACTGTATAGGCCACCTGTTTGACTGAACCCTGGTTCACTCTCCCTTTCTCTCTGTCTCTGTCTCCCTCTCTATGTCAGGCCTGTCTCTCTCTCTCACCTGCTCGCTCCACTGCCCAGAAGGCATGTGCTGAGATCAACATTATAATGTTCGAAAACAGCATTTAGCAGAGATGGGGCTCTGGTGTGGCACATGCACACACACACACACACACACACACACACACACACACACACACACACACACACACACACACAGAAACGAATACCGACATACACACATACACGTCACCCTCCCTTCCTCTCTCCCTCTGTCAACTGTAGTACTAAAGCCACAGCAATCAATCAGAAAAAAATTACTGTAATAACGAAAAAAAAATAACAACACAATAATGTGTGATAAATTATGGTGAAATTTAAGAGTGAAAGCTGTTTTTAAGTTTAATTTTTTTCAGTTTGAAAAGACTTTAACAGCAATATATTTAATTTTTTTTCTTGGATTAATGAAATTATTTAGTCTTTAAACTTTTAGTCTGTTCATATCAATTCAAAAACTATAATATAAAACAGAAAAAAATGTCCTCACATCTATTTGGCATTTTTTCTTTAATAAATTACTTGGTTAATCCATTGTTGCCAATTAATTTTCTATTAGTTGACTAATCTTCTTAGCACTGCATCTGTAATTTGATGTCACAAATTTAATACTAAGTTTAGACCAGCCATTTAAACTGCCCTTTCACACTAAAATGGAAAGTTTATTTAAAACAAATATATATTTGGAGATGCAGATGTCTTGCCTCGTGTCTTCTTATGGGAAAGACAGATGATAAATGTATTTTGAGCAAAGCAACGCCTGTTCTTTACATCTTTTAGACAGTATCATGTACATCAAGCAAACAATAGTCATGCAACAAATTCAATACACACACGGAGCAGAGGGGAAACTTACTAAAATATTCTTGTATTAAAGGTAATAAATCCATCGACTAGGGTTCACAATATGTATGACACCTGGAAGAGAGAAGCATTAGTCAAACACAAATTCATTCGCTTTCTGTGAGAGACTGAATCAAAGGATTAGTAGATCAAAGGTGATGAATAAAATGCTAAAAAAAAGAATAAATATAAATTTCCGTGCATGTTTTGATCAATATTAAAATGTATCCATGTTACAACAATGACACTTCTTGTTATTTTGTTGAATAAAATTAAAAACAGCTGAAAACAGTCTCAAATCTAAAACAGTAAAACTTTCTAAACAGATTGCATTTGAAATACCTGAGGTAAAGGTTGGGATGTAAGTACAGGGGATACTGCTATGGCAGTCGAACCCAGAGAGTCCCAAAGTCGTGATTTACCATTTGACCCTGAGATGATTTAATTATTAGTGGCAAACTTTGAATACATTTCTCTCAGTTTCACAGGTATTTGTGGTATTTTTGTAACAGACAGAGCCAGGTTCAAATACAAAGCCATCCCTGCAAGGCTGACAATACAGACTGTGCCAGAGTCCCCAGACTCCCTTTAAGCGCTACAAGCTTTGTCAGGCTTTTGTCTAACTCTTGTAAAACTGAAGCAACTCTTAATTACCTGACAACATGCTGTTCTTCATTTATTTGGTTCTTACTATACTCCAATTTAAATATAGGTTTTTAAAAAAAAAAAATCACAGCCATGTTTGTCCATCATACCTTTAGTCCGGAGATGTCATACTTAAAAACGAAAAGCAAATCCATCTGCCATCATTGGTGCCATCATTTGAGTGCGCTGAAATGCGTGTAGACCTCCTGCGGCTGCAGCGACCCTCCCTCTGTCTCCCAAACCCGCAACCTGTCGCCTCCCTGACAGCTCAACAAACTCTTTTTAAAATGCTGCCTCACAAACTCATTCATGCACAAACTTCTCCAGGCGTGCGCTCAGTCTGGCTGCCTGTCTGTCCCCGGGCCCGTTAACGTGCGCAAGGAAAAGTTTTCCTTTGTTTGTTGTTAGTTTTAGGAGGCGGCTTGGAGTCGGAGATGGGGCTCGGTTAGACGGAGCTGCCTCCCGTTTCCAGCCATGTCTGGACTGTCACATTGTGTGACCATGCATGAGTGAATCCACAGAGTCATCAGCCTGTCCGGAGTCACACCACGCCCCTGCCAACCTCCCCCAAAGACCTGTCCAAAATGTGCGCAAAAGTCGCCCAAAGTGTGCCCAAATGCGTTCCCAAAACTTTCGCACAATTTTACCAAAACCTTACCAGTGCTCAGAACCTTTCCAAAGGTTTTACTTGAAAACATTCCCAAAATAGTTTTCCCTAAACCCTTCGCAATCCAGCAACAGACGGTCTCAAGTTTATAAATTAATACCATATTACTACCATATTTTAAAGGTACAGTTCAACCCGAAATCAAAAATACATATTTTCCTCTTACCTGTAATGCTATTTATTTATGTAGTTTGTTTTGGTGTGAGTTGCAGAGTTTTGTAGATACTGACCCTCAGCCATAGAGATGTCTGCCTGATCTCAAATATAATGGAACTAGAGCACACTTGGTTTGTGATGCTCGGAGTGCCAAAAATATCTCTGTCTTTCCAGAAATCATGACCTGATACTCAAGATAATTCACATACCTTGTTGTCAGCATTTTCATGTAGGAACCATTGTCTTTCTACAGTTGAAAAAACTTTTTTTAATTTTTTTATTTAAACGGTAAAAAAAGTAGTTCCTACATGAAACTGCTTACAGCAAGGTCTGTTACCTTGAGAGACTGGGTCTTGATTACTAGACAGAGACACTGCTGTTGAGTTTTTCAAATGTAATTTCAGTGCTTTGAGCACCACAAGACGAGTGACATTTAGTTTCATTATATTCAAGAGAAGGCAGACATCTCTACAGCCAAAATCTCAAAAATTGGAAAATTCACACACAATTCACCACTTAGAAAAAGCAAGATTAAATGATGAAAGGCTCAGTGAGCAGACTAAAATTTTAGGGCATCGCCCAGAAAACAATAAAAAATGAGGATTCCTCATGTCCCATCCAAACGAGAAGCTGAAGGAAGACATGTTATGACAAGAGGCAATGTGAAGCAAATTCACATACTGTCAACACAACAATGAACCACAATGTTTTTTTGTTTTTTTTTTACTGATTTATGAAAAAGGTCTCAAACAACAAAAAAAGACTTCAAGGATCAAAGTGCGACAAGTGTAATAAAAACTTCTTCAGTACAAAACACAATCACAACCATTGAATTTTTTTGCGTAGAAAGGCGTCTGTTCATTAGTATGTTGTTTGCTCTTAAAAGCAGACTACTAGGCCTAGATTCTGGAAGACATCTGAACAGGAAATTTCTGAAAACAAGAACATCTTTGGGACTGGAATGATCAGGCTTGTCCCTTAAAAAACAATGTCCACGACACACTGTAAATTGCTGTCACAAATGTAGCATTAGAACAATGTTACAGAATGCAAGAGGTCAAAGGTCAATGAAAAGCAGACATACAAAATTTTTAAGAAAAATCAACAATATATGTTCCTAAATCTGCAGAGTGATTTCTCTGTGATGATGCACGACTTGGCTTTTTTTTTTTCTTGGATATTTGGTCAAAACTTTTCTCACTCACTGAAACAAAAGTGTCAACATTACACTTCACTCTGTAACTCCACATCAGTTACACCAGTTATGTAACATCAGTATCATCCAGATTTTCTTTCTATAATTGTGGAATCGACACGTCTAATTGATTGTCGAACTCGTCTCACACACCCTGTTCATGTAACAACACAGATGCGACTAATCCTACTCAGCTATTCCTGGATGGTGGGGGGACAAAGACATTTTCACTTTGACATCGGCAGTAGTTGCTCACATTAAGAGGTCGAGCAGTGATTAGTGTGCTGGCTAAAATAAGGCACATGCTGAAAGCTGATACAGCCAGCTGGGGTCAGTACACACTACAACAACAACACAAGTCCAAATGGCACAGGAGCCGGTCTGGACTGAACGGGACAACTTTTGGATGGTCTGAACGTTTGACAGATGATAACTAGGAAGGAGACTCACTTGAATCTGTCTAAGAAAACAACACTTGAATATCAGCTATAGATTTTTTGGAAGTTTGACGAACTTGATAATCCTTTTTGAAATGAAGTCTTCGGGGTAAACGGCATCATCAGGAGGCAAAAACAGATGTTACAAAATACAAAAATACTGAGTCAAACATTCACTGATTCATATCAGGGAAGCTTTACAGATTTGGCATCACAAACTTAAAGGAATAGTCCAGTTTGTTTGTTTTTTTAAAGTGGGTTTGAATGAGGTATTTATCCATAGTCAGTGTTTTACCCACAGAAGATGGTGGTCGACACTCCAATCTAGAGAAGCAGCAGGAGAACCAGTTTAGGGAGCTAAACAATATTCTCCCATGGACAAGGTCAACAGCAAAGATATTTTAGCCACATAAAATAATCAATATTAGTTTAAGTATGCGTTATATTTACCTTGCTGTTGGACAGCCTTTTTTTTTTTTTTTTATGAGAAACTGCCTTTGTATAAGCCAGATATTATTCTCTCTCATTCAACCTTTCCTTTTGCAAAATCAGTAATTTTACCTCGCAGGACACGGGAGTTGAAGGTCTACTGCTGCCTCTGGTAGTAGTAGACCTTCAACTCCCATGTTCTGCAAGGTAAAATTACTGATTTTACCAGTGGGGTTTTTTTTGGGTTAGAGAGTGATATTTAGCTTATATAATGGTTATATAAGCCAAATATAGCATAACATAATGTACACTTAAGCTTGACTGTGTTGGTGGCTGGACTGAACAGCCATCTACTGTAGGTAATACAATAATGATGAATTAGTACCTCATACAACACCATTTCAAAAAGTCCAAACTATCCCTTTAAAAGTTTGTGACTGGAATTAAAGTAATGTTGTGCACTGTATGTGTTAATACTACTCAGTATTTCCGAATTAATGTTTCAGCATAATTTGTTTTTGCCTCTTTTTTTTAAGACTTTAGATTCTAGATCAACTCCACAATTTCAGTTCAAAACAAATAATTCAAAATTATGCAATATGATCTGTTGGCAAGGTTTCTAGTACTTGCTGACTGAAGAATTAAAATATCTTGTACGGTCTAAAACATACACAATTTTCAGCTTTTTATCACCTGGGATGAATCTATGAAAAAATACATATAACAAACGCTGTTTAGATTAACTGTTAAGAAACACTTCAAACACTTCCAGTTCAAGTAAAAGAGAAAAAAAAACATTCTGATTTGATTGAACAGCAAAGATCATCAAATCTAATAAACCACTGTCGTGCGATTTCATCATGTTTTCTAAAGTAATCTTATTCTGTGCAACACACTTCTCAGTAATTACAAACACTAAAATGAAAAACCCTAGCATTATCATAGGAAATCATTTAACTATACATTTTCAAACTTCATGCTACAGTCGCTTGATTCAATACAGCAGGATCATAAAAACTCATCTGCTTTTATCAATCACTGTAAAACATCAATCAGATGTCAGCTCTTGTAAACTAGCTACTAAAACATAATCACAAAGGCACTTTATTCTTCATTTTTCATTATTTTTTCTCTCCTTCTCTTTGTTTAACACTAAAGAAATCATTCAGGCTTTGAGGAAGATGTTCATGCTCTTTGGGGAGGTTCCACTGTGAACCACTAGATGTCAGCACAGACTCATTCTTCTCTGGTTCAAGCCTAACCAGTCACTCATGCAATGCTCAGCACATTCAAGCAACTTCAAACTGTGAACAATAAATTAAAATCACTATTAATTATCCACTGCATGAAAAGTAAGGTGACACGTGATAATGTGGAAGGGTCTTTGTTCTGAGAACACAAACAGGCTCTCAAAGTAACACTCACTGGTGGGAATTCTTCCAGATTTAAAATGATAATAACTTACATATATACACTAATAATGTTGGATTTTTTTTTGCATCAAGGAAGAACATCTGACTGCCTGTTGTGGCAAATTTGAGGCCGTGTTTGGGAATACGAAGCAAATATGCATATTATACAGTGATTCCCCAACAAGTGAATGTTGAAGACAGGTCATCCCAACTACATATACTGCTGTCTAACTCTGGTGGATGCTCACAGTCTACAACTGTAAACAAAAACTATAGCCATTATGGGTGGCTAGATTTACAGTTTATGTTTTTTTCTTCTCTGGTACCCATCTACCACTGATGGCTGTCCCTCAACACATGGTCTTGTGGCTGGAGGAATCTGTGGAGGAAGACAACAGCATCTCGTTCTTCTTGTTCTGCAGAAGGGCATTTTCCCGTGTCACACTGTCCGTGTTGCTGTAATTGTGTTTCCTCTTGTTTGACCTGGTTGAGCACCTCATGAGCGCCTTGACGATAAGATAGCAAAGCTCGGCAACATTAAGCACCATACATATGGCTGATGAGGACACCATGAAGATGGTGAAGATGGTCTTCTCCGTTGGCCTGGAGATGAAGCAGTCCACCTTGTTGGGACAAGGCCACTGCTCGCACTTCACGAGCCGGGGCATCTGGAAGCCGTCGTAGACCATGTACAGTGCGTACATGAAACCACCCTCAAAGATGAGACGGAAGAACAAGCTGCAGGTGTAGGTCCACCACAGTGGACCTGTGATTGGCAGACGCCTCCTCTTTAGTGTCTCCAGGTCGATATCTGTCATCTTGTCGGTGCCGTTGGAGGCCAGCATGGTCCTCTTATCTCCACGTTTCCTGTAGGCAACGTGCATAGCCACGAGCAGAGCCGGGGTCGATACAAAGATGAGTTGCAGGCACCACAAGCGGATGTGCGACACAGGAAAGAAGTGGTCGTAGCAGACATTTTTGCAACCAGGCTGCTGCGTGTTACATGTGAAGTCTGACTGCTCATCCCCCCAGACGCTCTCAGCAGCCAGTACCAGGATAGTGATACGGAAGATGAAAAGGACAGAAAGCCAAATCTTTCCTAGACTGGTGGAGTGTTTATTGACACCGCCCAGCTGGGCATAGAGTGCTCCCCAACTCATTGTGGTGAAGAGGACCTTGGCAGCTCAGACAACCTGTAGAAGGCAAGAATTCAGCAGGTTAACAACCTAGAAAGCTGAAGTTTAGTTTGCTGATGAAGGACATTTGAGCAACTACCTTGCTCATCTAACTTACACATAAAATTGTGATAATGATATATCGGCAGATACTCTTATTAATACTCTCCTCAATTTTAATCCTTAGGAATAACTATGAATTAAAAAAAACACACAAACACAACTATGTCTACAAACTTGAATTAGGAAAAGGTATAAAATATATATAAAATTAAAAAAAAGAAAAACAATACACAACAAAATGTATTATGTTTTGTAAAAAACAAAGTTTTGTTATTGGCATATATTGGTGAACATGTTTATGCCACTACTGATATGAGTTAAAGCTGTGATAGGCCAGTATTGGGTTGATAATATTAGCTGACTGATATATGTTTCTGGCTGTAATATTGAGCTGGCTGTACATATTTTTATGTTTTTGAACCATTTCGATATATACCAGTATTGATGACAATCCAAAAAATGAAATATTGATATCATACAATACTATTGCATAAATAATCCAGCGCCTCTTAAACATTCGATATGCTCTTAAATCATTTCCATTTCTTTCCCCTTTCCTTTTGTCCCCCCTCCCCCCTCAACGCCTCCCACACGCACCTTTTCACTAAGTGTAACTGCATAAAGTGTAATTGCACTTTTTATTCACTTTTCTCCAGTTATGGTTAAAGAATCTCTCCAGCCCCCAACACTTACAATTTTGAGTGTAATTCATTTGCAAAAAAAAAGACACAAAATGCACACTAAAACAAAGGTAAAGATGAATTAGACCGTTTTTTTTTCTACAGATATTGCAGTTATATCAGTATTGTAAATTCTTTTGACTACGATAATTGTGTAGTAAAAATATCTGGAAACGTGACAGCCCTTCTGTAGAGTAAATTTATTTTTGACAAACAATGCCTAACATGAGTCATGAGTGGGACTTTAATCACTTTCAAGGGCAGGGATGAAAAACGGACACAAAGGGCCTGGTCTGTGGTTTTGGTCTGAGATCAAAAAGGGCCAGAAAAACAAACTTTATAAAGCTGTCACCAAAGCTGTCTTATGATAAACCTTTTGACAATATTTAGAGCGAAAAGTTATTATTTGTCATCCTAAATAACACCAGTCATAAAGTTCCCCTCAGTTACTATCACTCCTCAAATTATTTGATTAACATTCAGAATTAATAGTTCATTATTAGCAAAAAAAAAAAAAAAAAAAAAATCACTTTGAAAATCTGATAAATTGTGCATGCACTGTAATGTACTTCATGGCAGTGATTTTGTTAATATACGCAAGTGAAGATGCTTAAGAAACGTGATACCGTGTCTTGGCTGGGATTAAAGGGAGAGAGCCAGCTTCATTTACTTCCATTGAACTAACTTTTTCCTCACATAGAAACATTATATAACCCCTCTTTTCATCTTTATTCTCGCTTTCCTTAAAAAGAAACGGTTGGTTGTTTTAAACATTAAAAAAGAAACATTTGATGAATTAAAAGACAATTTGTGCTTTTTAGACGCAACTAATAGGATTATATTCCAATAAATGTACTATATAGGCTACACAATCTATTTAAATAAAGTTAATAAAATTTTAAAAAGTTACAGGCCTATGCTTGCTATTTGAAAATACGGATTACACGTTTATCATCAAAAAGGCCAACATTATAGCTACTGTTAATGTTAATATTATAAGTAGTGACAGGTCGGCCCGTTGTTTTTATCATCGTTGTAACTAAACGAATGGCGGTCAGGCTACATTGCAATCTACGGTTCTGAACCGGTCACACCGGCATTATAACAACACCAACAACTCACCTGTCTCTGTAGAGCTTATCCAAAATATTTCAATAATTTTCCATGAAGGAGATAACAGTTAATCCTTTCTTCTTCTGTGATCTGAAACAAACTGATCCCTGTGGTCCACTGGAGTCAGAGTTTATCTCGTTTGGGACGAAGTTTGACTTGTCCCGTCTTGAAGCTGACTGAGACAGTCGCTGGTGTCTTCAGAGGTTTTCATCCTCTCTCCTGTAGACAAGGATAGAGGGGTGGGGCCAGCAGTCCACAAGTCTGGCTCTCACCGGCCTACTTACCCTTTGTGTGTGTGTGTGTGTGTGTGTGTGTGTGTGTGTGTGTGTGTGTGTGTGTGTGTGTGTGTGTGTGTGTGTGTGTGTGTGTGTGTGTGTGTGCGCATGATTAAGTTTTTTTTTTGTGTGGAACACTGGCAAGAAAAATGAATCGGCTCATTGGCTGAGTTAAAGCTCACTGGAGCAGCTAAGAGTCAGCTTTTTAATTTAGGTAAAGGGCATTTAATGATCAAATCAAATCAATCAAATCAAATCTAGATGGTCTACAGCTATAAACGAAGACAAGCTTCATAATTTAATCATGATGGCCATATTAAATATCTTAAAATGTTAAGTTAAGAAAGGAAGAGTCTAAGTTAGGACTTTTCCCAATTTGTTTTACAGAAGCAAATCTTAACTAATTTTGGGAGTCCTATCTTATCTTACATAATCCTGTTTTAGGAAATCCTTATTCCA
The DNA here is from genome assembly GCF_056507025.1 of Lutjanus erythropterus. Lineage (NCBI taxonomy): Eukaryota > Metazoa > Chordata > Actinopteri > Lutjaniformes > Lutjanidae > Lutjanus > Lutjanus erythropterus. The sequence continues at coordinate 22,446,270 of NC_139324.1, forward strand.
ATAGTGCTTAATTAATTGATTTTGGATTGATTATTAAACCTATCCCCAAATATTTTGAGAATTAATCTCCTTATGTATTTTTTTAAGGGAAAATTTAAATGTGAATATTTTCTGGCTGGTTTCTTTGCCTCTTTGTGACAGTAAACTGAATATCTTTGGTTGTGGGCAAAACAGGACATCTTGGGCTTTGGGTAACACTGATCGACATTTTTCACAATTTTCTGACATTTTGTCAACCAAACATCAAATTGATTCGTTGATAATCTAATCTACAGTTTTGTGCTGTAGGAAAATGTTGCATAGCATGCCTGAAAGTTAGGATAGGTTTTAACTAAGGGTCTGTTCTGTAATAGCTTTTTCCTAAATCCTAAGTCTAAAGTCAACAGTGATAATTAAGTTCTAAGAATTATTGTTGGTGTAAATTTTTTCAGCTGGAGCTCAGTTACATAACTTCAAAGTTCTTCGTGGTACTGTCCTACAACTTGATTCGTTATATAGACACATGTGACATATATACATATATATATATATATATATATATACATATACATATATGTACATATACAAATGTATATACTTATTCAGTTTATAACCTAAACTGTAAATAATCTATAACCATGTTTATTTTTTTGTTTCCGTGGTAATGGTGCAACATGTGATGGTACTCTGGCTTGATATCACTGTGAAATGAAATCTGCAACATGAGCAGAGCAGAAATGACAAAGCGAGCCTAAGTAGCACTCGTGACATCTTTTTTTTTGTTGTTTTTTCTGGGATCCAGGACCTTATCAGGATCCATTTAACGCTTCCTGCATCATCGATTTGTTTCACTGGAGGGAACAGAGGCGGCTCCAGTTCTCATCCAGACATATCTAATATTTTAGAGTTTTATTTCTTTCTTTTATTCTTTAGGATTTGGATTAAACATGTTGTAGTAAGTGAACATTAAAAGACATACAAATTAATTATTCCATTATTTTAATTGATCAGAACATAATTTCATATTTTTCACTGGAATCATTTATACAGGGTAACCTTATGTAGTGTGTAGCATCTAGTGAGATGACTGTCACTTTAGCTGTGTTTTCACCAAAGGTATCCAAAACTTCTAGTCCCACGAACGACCTTTTGGATGCGGCTATACAACAACAATGATGCAACATTAAATGATGGACAGGCATCATTATTATATCGTTATTATAATAAGGCCTGGAATCTGTTGTGTGCTTTCCTCTGTAACGTCAGGTGGATGTGTCGTAGCATAATGAACAAAAACCAAACTGGTTTGCAGCTGCAGATTTTAAAAATATGGGTTGAAATAAAATGTTGCAAGTACTTGACCAATCAGAAATGTTCAGCACAGCAAGCCCCACCACTAAAGTTCCTGTACTTTTGGAAAGTACCACCGTCTGATCAGAGACTTTTTGTGGGGGGTAAAATAAAGCCCCCAGAACTTAGGCTCTGTTCTCTGCAGTGGAAGTTCCTCCATAGGTCTGTAGTCCCTGGATGGTGGCAAGTGCTCATTATCTCTGTGAAAATTATCAAAGTTTTCATCACCCAAAATATAATTTTCATTATTTATATTGTTATTAAATGAGGTATCTGTCTACTTAAATCCTGTCTATAGATTTCACATTGTCAGCAGTCATTCTTGACTTTGGGCTCCGCCTGCTGATCTTAGTGCTCCTTCTTCAGCTTGGCTAGACCCATGAGGAGCTGGTCCCTCCTCTCCATCCTGGCTGACAGATGCTGACGGTCGCTGGGAATCAGCTCACACATTTCCTGTGGACGTCAGGGAAGGAAACACGTGAAAAAAGCAGATTGTTAGAGCAAAGATTAGAAGGATGACAGGACCACCCTCTGATGGACATATTGGAGTTTCTCAGGAATTGGAAAACAATGGATGACAATAAACATGATTGTATTTCTAATAATATGCGATAATAATTCCAAAATTGAAGAAATATAGTTTTTTTTTTTTTGTTTTTAAGCTTTTCAATTCTTTAAACACATTTGAATGCATTTTGTGTTTTGTGTCAACACATCTCATTTACACACCGAATAACACGTGTCTGATATGGGGAAGTTGTGACACAAGTGACACAGAGACCTTAGGATTGATTTATGCGGTATTACTGGATTAGTCATGTGTTCTGGCAAACAGAGTTAGGCATGCTTGTGGATAGTAAGCTTCAGTGGGTTCTCATACCTCCTACTAGCTGGTTGGGATGCCTTCACTGTTGGCGTGGCAATGGGGGATATTGTGGGCCTTCATATGTTTCACCCTCTTAGTGAAGCTCATAATTGGCAGATAAAAAGAAAACCATATTTCGACTACATGGTACAGCGCAAGATAGTAGAGACAGAACTACTTTAACTTAAGCGGAGCTGATTGTCTTAGCAATGCTATTCCAACAACACGTGGGAAACAACACATGCATGATGTTCTGCACTTCATCAACAGACCATGGCATGATTTTGGGGTCTGCCATTTTTGAGTGAATAAAAAAGATGGTCATTTATGGTAGCTTGGCTATCACGCAACCAATCAGTGGTCTGCAGTGTTTTCCACATCATCTTTCAAGATTAACACAGCTCGCTTGGAACCTCGACTGAATTGATACCGAAAAAGTACCAGGTACTATCTGTAATGGAAAACCAAAAAAGAGCAATTCAAGTAGACTCGTGCTGTACCACACAGTGGAAATGTGGCTGAAGAGGCTGAGAACAGCCTACATTATAAAGGTAGCATGTCTGTCTGCAGCTTTCTCCAGGGCAAGGCTGGAGTAAACTGTGGAAATGACTGCACTGCATAGCGAAACAGATATTCTGAACTGTGAGAAAATGAGGGACAAATCAGCCAAATTGAACTGAATTAAAAATGTGTGAATCTTAGATATACCATGACTGTGAGAAGTGGCATTTATTTTAATTAACAGTAATGGTAGGCCAGTGACAAGAAAAAGACATACAACTATTAAATGTATTAAATAAACAGTTGAGTTTTTACAGTTTTGGATTTGAGGCTAGAGCTAAAGGCAAGTTTGCTGTAAGATTTCATACTTTTTTTCCTGTGACTCTAGGTTGCTGCTGGAATTGTAGTGTGACTTTTTTGCTCTTGCATGCATCGTTGCCTGCGTACCTTTAGTCACAGTAGAGAAGGATTCTGCGTAAATACAGAGGAAAATGTCCTCATTGAGAATACGACTTTCTTAACACCTCCAAACTCATACGCTGTCTCAGAAGTTTTCTAAAGCACCAGAAAACAAGATCGACCGCTGTTGCTCTTGAAACTAGTTTACCTTAAACTATTTTATTGCACTGGCTCAGGGTTTCCTCACATGATGACCTTCTGTGGCTAACATTTTACCAGCCTCTGATAGCATGTGACAACGTAATGCCTACTTAGGAGAGAGCTATTTAGTGCCGGGTGTGAAGGACCTCTTGACTTTCAGTCATGCAGAACTAAAGACACCATAAACAAACATTCTCTTCATTCGACTGACCGCAGTGGGAAGAAATCATAAATCAGGGCATATTATATGTTGTGATTGAATGCTTTTGATCAGGATAAATGAGTGCTGTTACATTTAAAATGAATACAGTACGCTTTCAGTTACCGTAAGTAAACATGTATGACTCAGTGTCTTGACAGGTTCACTAACAGCATGGCCTCTTTTTGCGGCCATTGTACTTACATTAATGATGCTCTTCGCTCCCTCTCCGCAGAAGTTTGGTACGGGCCCGAAGGAGGTCAGGACCCTCTGTATGCCCTCTCCATACCGTTTCATATAGTCTTCCAAACCTGTTACATGATCGGAGGAATGAGACCGTGGGCAAATAACACAAATCTTATGGCAGATGGATCACACATACATCGTAAAATATGCATCATACCTCCCAAAATTGACAGAGCACGTATCTTGCTCTTAAAGGTGGGGTGCACTATTCTAATCCAAAATGTTTTTTTTTAACAAAATATTAAGGCCAGGCAAAGCAGTGAAAATGTTTGAAATACAGCATACACTTAAACTGATATGGACTTCTTTAGGTGCTGAAAAGCATTTTGCTGCTGACCTTGTCAAAGATATCAACAGGATTAAAACTTGTTGTGACTGAATTAGTGTGAAGTTGTGCACTTGCATTTGAAGGCTGGGACATACTAATCTGAGCTACCTATAAGGGAACAATTCGTTTCTGCTTTTAACCCACCTTCAGACAGAACTGGTTAAACAATTGACACAGGGCCGTACAATACGTTTTGAGACGTGCTTCTACGTTCCTCTGCAAGCCTCTGTGATCTACAATTACCCATAACACCCTTCTCTGAGTACATCTGCAGAACTATTGTATCACTATAGTATAACTAACTGCATTAAGTCTCCAGTTAATAATACTATAGTAATATAGTATTAACAGCAGTCTTGTACTGAACTGAAAATATGAAAATACAGCTAGAAAAGTAATGATTCTACAACTGTAACTGCATTTGAAGTAACAGTCATCCTTTGTATGCTGACAGTCTTCCTAAAATTAGATGAAAAAAAAGCAGTGTATCACTTTGTATCACAATATATAACAGTATATCAGAATATATTGAATCACAACCCCTGTATCATGATACGTGTCACAACACCACATTCTTGCCAGTAAACAGCCCTAATTTCCACTTAGTTCTTGTCGAGTAAACAAAAGATAAACAGTTAAGTGCACTGGAAAAAAAACTGTAAGATGCAGCACTAGACTGCACTCAGTGCACAAGTTTGACTGGCGACAGCCAGCAAAAAAAAAAAAAAAAAATCATTTTCTCACAATTTAGGCAAAATAAATGTGAGCAACTAGCTTGTCATAAATGAATTCAGTGCTGAAACTTTCGCTGTTCTCCTGTTGTTTTCAGAATACAACAAAACAGCCTCCTCTTGGTTTGTTGAGGACTGTTTATCTGCTGATGTTAAAACCAAACTAAAGACCTTCCTTTTCAGTCAAGCATTTTTCTTAAATTAACACAGCATGTTTGTACAGCATGTTTGTATGTATGCGTATGTATGCATGGATGTTTTAGTTTATAAGCACTTTCTTGCAGTCCTTTCGGGGGCTTTTTTGTCTTAATCTTACTGACAGTGTAGTTCCTTTGGGTTATTCTCATTAATTTGCATTGATTAATCTTTAATGATTTATTTGTGATGTAGGCAGCAGACTCTCTGGCTGATGAATGATTTATGTACTGTGAAAATAATCTGTTAAAGATTAATAAATGAGGGTTCTGGTTTTCCTCTACTCAATGAGCTACACATAAAAAATGGCCCTACCACTTTTGTACTGTTGTTGTATTCACTCAGCTGCAAATAAATCACAAGTAATGTAACAACATTATTGATATAACATCCTAATAGTGAACAAAAAGTCCAGAAATTCTTACAATTTCTATAAACCCACTGCTGGTCTACAGTGTAGCTCTTCTTTAAAAGATCAACAAAGGCTGGCTGGGCTATTATTGATAGTTGATTACTTGCTGAAATGTTACAAACCCCTATTCCAAAAAATCCGGGACACTGTAAAAAAAATACTTAAGTACAAAGAAAAGATATTTAATGTTCAAACTTATAAACTTAATTTTTTTTTGTAAATATACACTCATTATGAACTTGACACCTGCAACACATTCTAAAAGAAATGGGACGGGGTCACGTTTACCACTGTGATACATCACCTCTCAAAGTTTTAAAAGTGAAAATCTTTGCCATTGTTACTTGTTATGCAACTTACGCTTCATAATCCACATATATCATAATCCATATTTTCAATTTTCAATTCAGGTCTGGACTGCAGTCAAGCCAGTCTGTCATACTGTTGTACACATGCAGAATGTGCGTCGGCATTGTGTTACCGAAAATAAACAGGGACATTGTCTGGATGGCAGCATATGTTGCTCTAAACCATGTATGTACATTTCAGCATTAACAGGGCCTTCACAGGTGTGACAGCCATGACTTAAGTACTAACACACCCCATACCATCACAGATGTTGGTTTTTGAAGATGGCACTGATAACAATTTGGATGGTCCTTCTCTTTTTTAGTCCAGAGGTCACAATGTCCATGATTTCTGAAAATAATCTGAAATGTGGACTTGTCAGGCTGCAGCACACTTTTTCACTTTGCCTCAGTCCATCTCAGATGAGCTCAGGCCCCAGAGAAGTCGTCAGCTCTTCTGGATGAGGTTGATACATAGCTTTTGCTTTGCATGGTAGAGTCTTAACTTGCATTTGTAGATGCAGCAACAAATTGTTTACAGACAATGATTTTCCAAAGTGTTCCTGAGCCCATACAAGTATGTAGGTTTTTAATGCAGTATTTAATGCAGTTCCATCTGAGGGGGTCAAAGATCACAGGCATTCAATGTTAGTTTGCAGACCTTGCACCCTACATGCAGAGATTTCTGTGGATTCCTGGAATCTTTCAGTGATGTTATGGATTTTAGATGGTGAAACTTTGAGAAATCAAACTGCTGAACTATTTGTGCAAGCAGTTTTCCATGAAGTGGTGAACCTCGCCCCATCCTAGCTTGTGAATGGCTGAGCTTTTTGAGGATGTCCCTTTCAAATCCAATCATAATAAAGCAATATAAAGCAAGTATGGAGCAGTCTACAAAAAAAAAAAAAAAAAACTACTTCACACCAGCTCTTTAATCAAGTCAGGTCAGAAGGTGGCTATTGAAAATAGTTCTGTCACACTGAAATGAAATTTCACACAAAGATTTCAATCTAACAAACAGAGGGAATATTGTAAAAGCTTTGTATTTTTTCTTTTACTGTACTAAATCAGACAAAGTTTTAGACCAAACACGTAACAATAATGTAACAAGAAAATGGAACATTTACAGGGTTTAAAAATCTATTCACTATCTCGTGTTTTATCCTGAAGATGAACTCTGAATGTAGACATGAAACTCTGAGGGACACACTTTACTGCATATGATACAGCAGTGTGATAAGTACTGATAAGTACCTTCAACCAAACATAGACTTTGTGTGGGAGGAATTTTTAAGGAACTTAAGGAATTTCAGGCAATGCAATTCCTCTACTCTGGAAGAACAAAATATTTACCTGTTTTGTGCTGTCAAGCAATTGAATGTATTTGGGGATAGTTTGGATTTTTTGAAGTGGGGCTGTAGGAGTTACTTGTTCATAGTCACCTACAGAGGGTACAGAAGATGCTATATTTAGAATATTTTCACCACTTTACCTTGCTGCTAGACAGCCTTTTCTGATGGGAAATCGCTGTTAAGTAAGCCAAATATCACTTTCTCCATAGCCACCAGACTCCTTTGGAAAAATCAGTAATTTTTACCTTGCTGGTTGCTGGTCTATCACAGCCTCAGACTGTTATTATTATTATGTTTTTTTCTACTGTGTGACTTCAGTGAAATCGAATTAACCTTTTAAAACACCAAAGCCACACAATGACACATAACAAACTCAACAACTCCCATGTCCTGTGAGATAAAATTAGTGATTTCACCCATGAAGTCTGGTTGGTCTGGAGAGAACGATATTTGACTGCTATAATAGGGGTTTCCGTCACAAAAGGCAGCCTGATGGCAAGGTAAAGCTGTGAAAATACTCGTGTACACCAATCTATAGATTAAATTTTGTCACTATTTCACAAACTGCCACGAGATTGTGTTGAATATAGTGAGAATACTGTTGGAGAGTGGAGAAGTGGATAATGCCGCAGAAGTGTTTTGAAAAGTTTTATATTGACATTTGAATGCCTTTTCACCACTTGAATCCATTGTGGCTGCTGAAAATCCAGGCTGACTACATGAAGGAGCAAGCTGCAAACTTCTCAGAGCCTCCTTCAAGACTACAGGCTGTAAGTTTTCAGTGGGTTATTCCTTTAAAGGATAATGCTCTACTCTACAGGTACCTGGTTTACAAAAGCCAAGTCATTTGAGAGAGAGAGAGGGACAGAGCCTGAGTGCTCTGGTATCTGATTGGAATGATTTAAGGACGGGAAGTCACAACAGGAATAGGTCTTAGCAATCTTTCGAGAACATGATCATACTACTGTTTCCTGAGCACTGTAACTACAGATAGAGTTGGCACCTGGTTTGAAGGCCATGATGTGGGCTCTGTGAGTTTTGGATTACTGGTGTGAGGGAGCGCATTCATTGCTACCCATCAAAAGACTGCTTTGTTCTGCCAAAGCGTCCCTTTCTGTGTGTGTGTACACAGTCAGGGTTACTCTCTGGCTTTCACACTCCCCTTTGATATTCTCCATCTCCCTGAGGTTTCACTCTCACTGTCTCTGTGACACACAGAAAAACTCTGCAGTATGGTACAGTACATGTATGCTGCGCTGAGACATGTGAGCTATGTCACTGTTGACTCTCACATTTTTCATCTATGTAAGAGGCTGGAGTTCTTGGTAGTTTCTAGGCTAACCCAGTTTGGTATGTTTTGACTCGAATGCTTATTTTCCATATCACACCTGTCACAGAATTTGCATGTTCTCCTTAAGCGCTGGAATAAAAATAAAAACCATAGTCAGTGTATTACCTATAGTAGATGGCAGTTGCTTGGCCCCCAGTTTGCAGAAGCAGCAGGAGTCCTGATATAGGAAGATAAGCAACGTACTGCTGTGGACAGGGTCAACAGTAAAATGTGTTTTAGCCATCTAAAAAAGGTCAACCTAGGAAAAATAAAATTAAATATGTGTATGCTATATTTAAAATATTTTCTGCACTTTACCTTGCCATCACACACCTTTTTCTGATGGGAAATCACCATTATATAAGTAAAATATTGCTTGCTCCAAACCAAGCAGTTCACTAGTGAAATGAATTATTTCCGCTCAATCAGTTAGTTTGTTGGTGTTCTTGTGTGACTTCTGTGTTTTAAAGGTTAATGTAATTCACTGAAGTCGCACAATAACACAAACAAACTAACCATAGACCTGAAACTACTGTGTTCTTACAAGGTAAAACAACTGTTTTTGCAAAAGGTGTTTGGTTTAAAGCTGTGAAAATATTCTAAATATAACGTACAATTAAACTGGTATTGATTTTATAAGGTTGGGCTTTTTTTAAGCAGCTAAAATGCATTTTAGTGCTGCCACTGTCCATACATAACTCATTTTCTGTGCTGGTAATCCTCTCTAAACTGGGGGCGTGCTGACTACTACTACTAGTATCTACTAGTGTATCTACTGAAGGTAGATACACGAACTGAAGAAACTGAGTATGGGTAAATAACTCCTACAACCACACTTCACATAATTCAAACTGGCCCTTTAAATAAACAGTGATTTTACTTTAATACTACTTTTCCCAGTCATTTTAAGCATCTATCCTCTCATTATTTTTGCATTACATTCATATGAGAGACTGTATGTGACATCATCTTTTGTTAAAATTACGTCTTCTTAAGATAAACTTAAAAAAATGATGGGATTACCACTAAACTGAACAACAACTACAAAAAAATCTATTAAAGTATCTTGAAATTTCAGTGGGTGGGTCTGTACCTAAATGTGAAATCAGAAAGCAACAATACTCAGCTTGATTTGTAATTGTCTGTTTCATACTGATCAAAAACCTGATCAACTGCGTTAACAACTACTGGGCCCCTTTACTGCTTTAACCACGCACCTCGCCTTTACATGTGGCTCAAGACTATTGTTGCCTGTCCAATCTTTATTTCTCTTTACCCTTCTGTCACTCAAATAAAGTAAAAATTGCTCAAAACAAAAGCTTCAAGAAGTATGTTGGGCAGTGACTCTCTATCACCTTAAACGTCCAAAGAGGGAACATTACCTTCAGGTGCATTGAGGTGCATCGTTTCCATGGGACCAATGAAGGCGTAACGCATTCCTAGCCCTTCTGACATCACCAAGTCGATGTCCTTGACAGAGATAATGCCATCCTGATGGCGTAAGAGAGGAAAAAAACTGTTATTTGTTAATATTTACATGAATTTAACCTTGTATTCATTTAAAAAGATAAAAATCAGTCAGTTGGTAAATGTATGACTAGCTCTCCGTACAGCAGCTGTACAGACAAATGCCTTCTTTATCTGTCAGTACAGTTTAAAGAGCTAACAAGCCAACCCTGAGCCATCTATCAAGTGTTTTCAGCTGAATTCCCTGTGTTCATGCATGGAGGATTCGATGACGCTGGTGGCACCAACAAACAAATACAACTTCTGTTCTGGATTAAACTGTAGCTCAATATTTAGTCTCAAGATGCCAGAATATATTTTCCCGGGTGGATCAAAGTTATGGCTTCTTACCCCCTGTGCTTTGGACCAACCAGACCCTTTGATCACATCAGACTACTCCCACCATATAAAGTTTCCCTAATCAGCCAATTCTGTGTCCTCGGGATTATGTAGGCAGTACAGGGAGGAGAGGGGCTGAGGATGGAGGGATGGATGGAAGGAGAGACAGAGGGAGTGGTTCAGGTATCTTTGGGTTTGAGATACCTGTTGGCCGACCATGGACGAAATCAAAGCTCAGATACAGAGAGTAGGGTGAGCAAGAGGAGAGGGACAGGGTCGCCTTTGTTTGGGTTCTGCATCCAACAACGAGCCTGTTATCTGAGCAAAGAGGGATGGTGGGTGGGGTCTTTTCTCCACGGTAATCACTGGGGGCAACCAGCCGCTTTCTCAGCTGCTCTGCTTTCCAACGCTGGCTTTGACTCAAGGACCCTTTTCTGTTTGTGTGTTTGGAGGGGTGAGGGAAGGTCCCCGTTATGTAAGAGGGATCACAAGGCCACTCTCGGGCCACAGGTCTTATTGCTGAATCAACTTCTGGTCACATTTTATGCTTTGATCTTTTTTGGATTACTATTTATACTAATTCTAGGGTGTAATTGCAAATGGCGCCTATACGCTGTGTTAATGCAGCTGACAATGCTGCACTTCTTTTACTGCTCAGACACACAGAAGATCATCACCCAACTGGTGCCTTGATGTCATGACTTCTAGTAGAGGAGGGCTTCTAAAAGATGATGATGATGATGATGATGATGATGATGATGATGATGATGATGATGATTGAGGGCTTCACAGGAAAACTCATTAACTCATTCTAGGATTTGTGACTTGTCTGACAATGAGCACTGACATCATGTTTGCAGATAATGCACTTAAATCACTTTATCTGTCCCACCTCCACAAGGTCTAATAAAGTTTTCCAGAAACCTCCTTTTCTCCTCAACTATACAATGTTTTTTTTCATGGCTATAGCTATCAGCATTGATGACACATAGAATGACCTAAATTATTTAGGAAAGTTATTTATTAACATTAATTCTGATAACAAGTCTGGCAAAGCAATATTTTAGTGGCTTAAGGGAATGTAATGATGTAGCTTTCATATTGATTCCACGTTATGACTTTAAAGTGCATGAACCCACCGCAGTTGGAAGAATGACTTCCCAACATGTGAAATGAGACTATCAAGGAGCACATGAATGCAGCATAACATGGCCTCTGTAATACAATAGGTATTACTACTAGCATTAATGATGGCTCCGTTCTGTTCAAGGGTCCCTGCAGGTCGTGACAGAGTCTCAGTAAGTCAGCATGCATAATACCAGGACCATGAAACCAAAGCATGTGAATAGAAATTAGCCATTGGTAATTTTATTATTTACACATATGCTTTCCCTACCATGGCATGTCAAAATATCCTGGGTGAGAAACTACTGCTGTCTGTCTGTCTGTCTGTCTGTCTGTCTGTCTGGTTCATCAAAGGTCACCACTGCTGAGTGAACGGCGTAAATTCGCATGAGTTCATAATGATTGAATTCTATTTAAAGGACTGCTTTGTCTCTATGGGCAAATCCACCAGCCACAAGCATTAAAACAAACTATTCAATTCCATTAAAACAAACTGATTTTGGGCCCAAAGTCTGCTGTGATGAAGGCTGTTGTGACTGAGGTAAGGAGAACATTGTTACCAGATGATGTCACGCCCGATTGTTCCCTACACATTTTCGTTATGGTATTGTAAATGAAGTGCCTCAGGTGCGTGACACGAAGTGCTTCACCCACAAACCATTTTACAGATCGGATATCATGAAGCATTTGTCAATGCATTGTCGACTCTGGTGTATTCATGGTTTGAAATACGGAGAGTTTACGCATGGGCTGCCCTGACAGCCTGCTTTGAGAGATTTAGGGAGAGCTCTAAAACATCGTCCATTTTCAAGTGCTATTTTGTTATTATTCTGTACATTAATATTCCAGAAAGAAATCAAAATTGTAAAATATTTCAATGTTGTGTGTTCATTCTCGCATTTAAAAGAATAAACACAAACTATTGCAATGTAATATTACATTCCAAATTCCAAATATTTGTCTCAACTAATAAACACAATGGTGTGCATGCTGTTTGTTGTATATGCCTCTGCTGGAGCCATGTTCACCTAGTTCACCTGTTCTTGGCTCAGACAGCAATAAAGATTCACGGTTTATCTCTATCCCCAGTGGAGACAAAAATAGAAACCCCCACTTGTTATTAAGAATATGTGTTTTTCTGACGCAGGCTGAGTAACACCTTTGACATCCAACATGACTTAATTAGAGCCACGCCCACATACTGAACCATGACAACTGAGACTGATTAATGTGTAAGAATTACCTGTTGATCAACCTCAACAAGAAAGGTACTGTCAGACAGGTTTGTGACTGCTGAAATGCTCAAAATTGTGCTAAAAAACCCTAAGCACTACAAAAGAAAGTCTCATCAGTCAGGGGAATTTTCTTAACTTAACTCAGCATGTACCACAGATGAAGAAGCCAAAACACGGCCACTGTTTCTAATGAGACAAGCAGGAAGTGAGTAGGTTGCCTGATATGTTACTATGAAAGATTTATTTTTATTATTCTTACGCCCACAAAGAGATTTATGTGAAGGATGTGAACACCTGATTATAGACTACGACAGACAGGGCCATGATTGATGGCCCTGCTCCATTTAAAGGTGGAGTAAGCGAGTTAGTAGGTTGTTAAGTCTCATTCCCAGGTTGGTTCATGCCGTCTACATAAAGCATCAGTGTTTGAGTATTTGACGACCTGGGCGTGAGACTCAACTATCTCCATAATTGCTTACGCCACTTGAAAAGCCTCATCTACTTAATGCTTAAACTTAAGTATAACAACACATCATGTGTAACAAGATGTAAGTAAGCTTTGTAATATATACTGTAAATGTGTGATGAAACTAATGCCTAAATTTAACAACTGGGCTAGAAAACTAAAATTATTTTACTTAATCTCTTCATACTGCTTTGAAAATGTACATTCTCCTATTCAAATATCGTAGAGGCGTAAAGCACGTTTGGGAGCATTGTTGCTTGATTGATGGAAGCTGCAGTGGTTTGGTTTGCAGTGCTTGTTATTTTGCCTCCAGCACTAGACAACATGATGGCAGTGATAAACCCAAAAGTTTAAAAAGTCTTGACGTCAGAGAAATTACGTCCTTGTTTTTTCACAGTTAATGAACTAAATGCTAAGTAGGTCAGATATATTTGTCGTCATTGTTGACCTCTTAGTTGAAACATTGCAGAAATCAACCTTTTTACTGTATGTTAGGAGACACATAGCTGTTTACAGACCCTGTAGCCATTATGTTAAAGCTCATTCCGAGATCATAAAATATAAGCATTTTGTCACACCACTCACAAAGTACCCTTTAGCACCTGTATGAGACATACCAAGTGTTCAAGTACTGTAACTTCATTGTAAACTCATCCACATCAGATAGAGGAGGTGGCGATAATGTACCTCTTGAGAAAGAGACAAAAGCAGAGCTTGAAGTTTCAGACAGCGGTGGTCAGTGCAGCCATTAAATGCATATTGTCTTGTGGGGAGATAATTCTTTTCAGTAATTAACTGCCCTTGACTACCATTTCCAAAGGGTTTTGGACTTTTAAAATGTCTTAGTTGTGTCCTGTGGACATGTCTTGTGTGAACTACTGGCTAAACCGATACACTGCCCCCATGACTACTGAAAATACTGCTCCGCTTTGTCCGTATCTATAAGCTTTCAGAAAACATGCAGAAATACAGACGAAATGAACACAAGGTATACCAGAAGGCTCCGTCCGTATCCGTATTTAACTTTCAGCAAAAATGAGCCTTAAGAAGTAGGTTGGATGGAAGGATGGGTCAAACACACAGGACTTCCCAATAGGCTGGGGTTTGTGTCTGTATGAATCATAAGTTTACATTACCTAAAGTTTCAAGTTACATAACTTATATTTCTAACATTTCACTTATACTATGTGGCGTACGCAGTATACTTGTTTTAACCCAAACCATGATCTTTTCCTAAACCTAACAAAGCATTTTTGCTGCCCATAGCTAATCAAGTAGTTTTTGCACCCACACCTAACCAAACTGCAATCATTTACATATTTTAAAAAGGTTTTCTCACAGCATCTAATATAGACTCTAAAGGGTTCCTCGTACATCAGTATGAGAAGCTGAGGGGTGTAACAAAGCAGCACCTGTATTTGACGACCTGGGATGAGAACAGGTTGGTAAAAACCCACTCAAGCTGTTCTTTAAAATGCTGTGTTTGACATGTGATCGTGTGTTTTTCTCTTTGCCTCTATTCTTTCTTGACAGTGAGTCTTTTATTTTCATTTCTACTTTACTTTGAACAGTTTGAGTAGGCCAGGATGGTGTATGACGCACTCAGCTGCAGCTCCTCTCTCCAAGTCTGAGTCTGACACTTTAACAGCAATGTGGCATTTTTGTCGGCTAGGACCTAAGGGAGCCCGCAGGGTTAATTCTACTCCACAAGAGCCTCTCAAGTGGGTGATCCACGCACGATATGGAATGTCATGAAGGTATGAGTCTGAGCTTCCACAGGCCCGTGTGAAGACACAAATATCACATAGTGAAAGCTAAGTCACAACCAGTACAGAGTCAGAACTAAGAGGAACACAGTAATCTCTGCTTTCCTTGAGGTATGCACTTGTATTCTCAAAAGGTGAAAGTCAGTGAAATGTTACTCCCAGTGGCTGTTGTTGTATTCTTGTGTCTGGCACTGACTGAACTAACAAGAGCTTTCACCTGACAGCAGGCCCACTTGGCTCATCAGTGAACCAAGAGGCTCCTCTTGAGACAAAGCATGCAGATTCAGTCACAAAGAGTCAAAACAAATCCCAAAAATCTTTACATTTCAATGTTCAGTTAGACCTATGATAAGTCCAGGGTGTTTGTTGCAAGTCATCTTCACATATTTCCTGTTGCTCTACTTTCGGGTAACTAATGCAGCCAACAAAAATCATGAATAAAGGTCTTGATAAATGATCTCATTGCTACTTTTTTCTTTCTCTGTCATTTTTTGGCTTTACTGCTGAAACATACATCATTTATAACAGAAATACATGCATAGGGGTCGGCGTTAAAAGAGTAGTGGACCCTAAGATGATCATCAATCCTTACAACATCTTTAAACCACCAGCAGTGGATACACTGCTGGGGACCACCCCTGGAGGAGAGAAAGAGAGAACTTACAACTCCAGCAGGACGAGGGAAGGTGGACTGCACTTACAACGATGATGCTTTGTGCACAAACACAGTCAATGCCCGATATTGAACTTTTAATGTGAGGATGTCGACCACATTATCATCATCATTATCTTGTTGCATTCATTCATTCATTCATTCATTGGGCATGGGCTACTCTGAGAGATTTAGGGAGAGTTCTAAAACATCAAGTACCATTTTATTATTATTCTGTATTTTAATATTCCAGAAACAAAAAATAAAAAATGTAAGATATGTCAATATTGTGTGTTCATTCTTTTAATCAAGAGAATGAACACAAACCATTGCAATGGTGTGTGTGCTGTTTGTTCACTGTTCTGAAAGTGAGTGTTAGAGAACAACTTTCAGACCCAGCTTCATTTCTTCCCATTGTAATGATCCACAAACAGAAGGGAAATGACACAGAAGTAAAGGGACAGTCAACTGGAGAGACACCGAGCGGGACAGTTTGTGCAAGCCACAAATACATGTTCGTACATGCCTATGTCTCAGTGAGTTACTTTTGATCCATGAACTTTTCGCAT
Source organism: Lutjanus erythropterus (assembly GCF_056507025.1). Taxonomy (NCBI): domain Eukaryota; kingdom Metazoa; phylum Chordata; class Actinopteri; order Lutjaniformes; family Lutjanidae; genus Lutjanus; species Lutjanus erythropterus. The sequence continues at coordinate 22,462,363 of NC_139324.1, forward strand.
TTGTTTTCATTCACAAGGATCAAATGATGATGATGATGATGATGATGATGATGATAATGATGATGATGATGACACCTGATACCAGCCTCTGTAAAAGCCTTAAGCAGTACAGTAGGCTCTGTAGTTAAAAAACTACATGCTAATGCTAAACACCGTTTAACAGATGTTCAGCATTATTGCTTTTTAGGGGTGTGTATGAGAAGCAGGAAAAAAAGTTGCCCATGTCACCCTTCCGATTTTGTGTAACTGTTATTCTTTGATTTTAAACAGTAGCCTCAATTAAAGTCAAGTCTAAAAGCTAAAATATTTGATCAAGTTAAAATTCAAAACCGCTGTCAGTTTGAACCAGGGTTCATGTTTTTTGCTACACTGTATGCATTTGAGTCGCAGCCATTTGTTCCACAGGGAGCAAAGAGGATTAAAGTAAGGTATACATTTCATCAGGTTAGTCTGGTTTCATATTGCATGTATGTGAGTGCACTGAAGAACTATAGATGACATACTTATGTCCCGTTGTCAGGGAACCTGTGGTCAGATCAAAGTAAAAAGTCTTAAAATCTGGACCAAACAAGGTAGTCCACAGAGGAAAAAGTCAGGAGGAGTCATTAAAAGTCAATAGTATTCATCCTCTGAGAACCATGAATGTTTTATGGCAAATTTCATGGAAATCCATCCAATATTTGCTGAGATCTTTCACTCTGGATAAAAGTGTTGAATCAACAGATCAACAGACAGACGAGCCACATGCATTGAGCCACACCAACACTGTAGCTGAAAGTGACAAGATCATCAACATTTCTTCGACAGTCTCAACAAATATGAAACTAATTCACTTTCTCAAAAAGAATTTTGTATTTCAGGGTCACTGTATTGGATTGCACTTAGTTCAGTTTACTGTTTGGGTAATTGTCTATATACTATAAATATTTTGAAAAGGCTGGGAAAATTCACTCAGCCTGCCAAAAGAAGTTAGCTGTGAAACTGTGCATAAGAATGTTATGTAGGCAAATGCTTCTGCACAGTTGCAGTAGGTCCTATGTGTCATGCATTTCACATGTTTTGGAGTTTCACTGGAGGATGTCTTAACACTGCAAATGACAGCAAGACCGGAGTGAACCTTTAAGGACTCACATGCCATAGAGATGCAAAAGTTACCCTGAGGATGCAGTGACCAAGCTAATTCAGTTAACCAACCTGTTCTGACAGTTTGTGGGCATTCCTCTGGTTGACAACACTCACATCATTAGCTTCTTTGGTTTAAAACCTGTCAACATGTCAGGTGATGTCATGTCTCCTCAGAAAAGAAGTCACTTTACATATTATGGTTGTGCTGCTACCATAATTTTATTTTATTACAGAAAATGTACATTTAAAGGGCCACTCTATCTGCTTTGTTTTCTGGGTTTTTCTAAAAGGAAACTCCAACTCAGCCATTCGCAAAAAGCAGTGACAGTGCTGATGCGCTCCACTGGCAGGAACGTCATCATCATTTTTAGAAGGGCTTGGCTGATCTGATAATGATCACCTACCAGACAGAAATGGATTATGATTGACAGGTTTTTGTCACCTGGCATTTACAAAGAAGAGATGCTCTATTTTGTAAAGCAACAGAATGCCTTTATTGAAATCTCAAAGTATGCTGTGAAAATATGGAAGCACTGACATATAACATGTTCTTAACAGAACAGATTGACGTGCATATATTAGAGCATATATACTGTAAGTTGTAAATATTGTGTATATGTGACTTTTTGTTTGACCAAAAATGTCATGCCGGGAGTGTTTTGTGAACTGGAGATCTTCACCCATCCTCACATCAGCACAGGGATGAGTAGATATTGAGTTAAATTAAAATTTGGGGTCAACTATCGCTTTAAGTAATGGGGAAATGAGGGACAATCTGATGAGAAAGAAACAATGAAGGGCACGAGCAAAAGAAACAAGCACAGCCATGTCCAATGTCTTAATCTCATGCGAATCAACTGAAAGCCTACAATTAGTCTACAGTAGAAGAAATTTCCCTTCATGCATTCATCCTTCATTAGTACTGCACAGGATTCTTCCTAGAATGTTAGAAGTCCTTTGAATGTAAAATCACATGAGTAATTTAAAATACATTTCTGGTGTTTACAGGTCATAAGGTTATTAGACAGTCCTTGTAGTGTCCAAGAGTTCTTAAGTAATTGTGATTATCTGACTTCTCTTTCGCTTTTTCAGTGAGTATGTCAGTATGTCTTTACAGATGTTTCCTAAACGGCAAACAGTTCTGAGTCATACTCACAAGGTCCCCAAGGACAACAATGATAATGTAAGTAATCAGTTAAAGTGTTCCATCCGTATAATACAATTTTATGCATTTATTAAAAAATGTAATCTGTGTTTGTGTTTTTTGTATTATTTGTTATGTTATATTTATTGCTATTATTCTATCATTCTTATTTCATCCATTTGATCTCATGTGTTTTGTGAATCTTGATTATTCTTCTTACATTTTATCTAATTTATTGTTAAGTCTCTTTTATATTTCAGTGACACTCTTTCCTGGTTAGATAAAGTTCTATATTTTTATTACACAGCTTTGTTAATATTCAATAGTGATTGGTCAATTGCGACAGTCTAAAGTCGGTTGTTTCTGAATAGCAGACCAATGCTATTTATAACAGACCGTTGCTATGAATGACAGACTGACGCTATGGACAAAGTTCTGATCATAGACTCTGGAGGAGCAATATAATCATTTTTAAATCAATAAAATCTGTTTTAAAGGTAGAATCAGTAAGATTTGTCAGAAATGCACCAGAAAGACAATTTATTGTTGTGTCTAATTCCCAGGATGTCAAATACTGACACTTTGGGTTGATAAAACATCCCTGGCACAGTAAAATATTGAGTAATACAGGTAGAGGGCAAAGTCTAGTGGGGCAGAAGTGATGACTGAAAGGGATTACGTTGGTGTGTTTTTGTTGCATATTACATCTTTAAATAAACATTTTGTGTCAAATTATTGTTTTTTTCAGTAAGCAGCCATGTAATAAGTCAGATGATGTTCAGTGAGATGGGCATTCTTGCAAAATAAAGCCCTTCAGTGTCAGTTCTGCATCACTTTGTCCGGGTCAATAATGACCCTCTCATTTTATATTATTCCTTACATATAGAAAGACATAATGGTACTGTGTAAACTATGAGGGAGATTAATTGTCACAGTCCCTGTTCTTATTTACATTTGTATTAATAACTTCCTGAAAGAATTTCCTTTATTCAAACAGAGGTACCAGTCTGATGGGGGTTACCTTTTATTATAAACTCATTTTAGAAAGGAAGTTAGTTCAATGGAAAAAAACATCTCAGTTGAAATAACTGACAACGTGTTGAGCGTCACACCCATATTGTTGTGCCATGCCTGTGTGCCTGTGCTACGTCATGATTAATGAGGTTTCACCAGTCTTTGTTTTGTTCTTTCAAATGTTTATGAAGCTTTGTTGCTACCTGCAGTTGCATTGCAAATAAACAAAAAAATAGAGGAGAGAGACACTGACTTAAGTCCCTCTTTAGGGTCATTACAGCCTGTGTGTGTTGGCAGTGGAATGAGAAATGGGATGTGATCTAACATACAATAGTATTTAATCCCTACAGAAGGCTGAGCTAATCCATTACAGTGTTTACAGTGTTATTCTACAATAGCTACAGAACACACAAACCAAAAACTGGCTCTAGGTACTGACTTTTGTGTTACATGCGAGTTTCACAGCTACCATAAGTACCTCTACGTGCTTGGAAGGGGAGAATGAGACAAGGTGTTTGCAATCTGCAAGCTCACAGCCAGATGCCACAAAATCCTATACACTGGTCTTTTAAGGGAAACTCTACCAAAAGCAGTTTAAATAGCCAAGGGAAATACTACCAGGCCTATGAAAACAAATATACAATCGTCTTCTGGGACGTGGTACTACGACAAATCTGAGAAAATAAACCTGATGATGTCATCAGCTTGGTTCAGACTCCAAATTTACATCAGAAAGTCTGCGTTATAAACTGGGGCTATGCATTTGAAAGATGTGATCATTTATTAGGCAGGGTGGGTTTAATGAAAAATGCATTTTGCATATGTATGTGCATTATGGGAAACGGAGGATTCTGGCTGTTGAGAGTTTGACGATTGTTCTGCAGTAAAAGTCAGGATATCTTGGCCTCTGCTGTATCAGTTTGAAAACACCAAATGCTAAATTACTGTAGTAGCCCTTTGACGCATTAACAGAGACATTGCAGATTTGGGATGCTTTTGCCAACAAATGAATGCGACGTGATGCGAGTATGTAAGTGTCAGTCATGCAATGAGGAGCCACTACAAATTTAACTGCCAGTCTTGTGAAGAACAAACAGACACCAGTGAAGAAAAAATGGTAGTGTAGTTTTTTTTTAAAATTTTGCCCAGTTAATGTGTATGTTTTGAAAAGCATTGTATTTTATGTCTACGCAATAAGAGTAGGCATAATAAGACGTTAGTTCCGCTACAGGAGAGACAAGATTGTCTGTTCTAACTCAAATGAACCAGATACTAATTTTTTAATTCTCCATATTCATCCCGTGATTTTTAGAAAACAAACAATGTTTTCACGTGATAAATTATCTCATCATCTCAACAAATCTGCCCTCTGTTTTTTTCGGGGTAAAGAGATAAATTGATCATAAGAAAATTAGTTTCTTTGTCTTGAAATAAGAAAATAATTAACTTGTGATCTTGAGATAACTCCATGAAAAAAAAATTGAAAAGTATGTCCATTCTCATTTCAGTTTCACATTCAAACGCTCAGCTCACCTGCTTTGTTCCAAACATTGTCTGCAAATGTTATTGAACTGTGATTGGTGCACCGTGATATGTGACATCCATGGTGAGTGAAACTATGACAGACAATAACAGGCACAATGTACCTCCTCTGTTTGCTCTTCCTCACCCTCCTCGTGACACTCTTCTTATTCTTTGACTTTTTCTTCTCCTCGAGACGTTCGCCTTCTCTTTTCTTCACTCGTCTTCCTCCTTTCCTTCTCTTTATTTTTCCACCTCACACTTCTACACTCACTTAAGTCTTTTTCTCCCTTATTCTTTCCTTCTCACTCTGTTCTCCTTCCTCTGCAATCTTTTATATCTTTAGTAATTCATCTCAAAATCACTGTTTGGAACAATAAATTGGCAGCTCTCCAATCATATCTTTACCTTCCTTCCTCTATCTCCTTCACTCTTCCTTCTATCCACCCTACCTGGCTTGAGATGACAGCTCCAGCCAGGGACAGACCACCAAAAGCAGGGACTGTCCCCAGAAAATGGGGACGCCTGGTCACCCTAGTTTTTGAAACATTTGCTGTCACATTATTCAGTTAAGAGGGTAATTTGAGGTAATTCTGGTGTTACTGGTATTTGAAGCCTGAGTCACAGTGAAATTGCAGTCCTTATGTGAGGTCAGTTCAGGCAACAATTGTCATCACACTCATCGTCCTCATTATCATTCTAACCATTTCTTCCGTGAATGGTCAGGTAATGGCACCTGTCATCAGAGGCTAAAGCTCATTTACTCTCATTGTGTTCCTTTTTGGAAGGAGACAGTGGAGATTATAGCAGAGGCGAGCTGACAAGGGCCTTCCTCTTTTCTGCCTCTATTACAAACCCATCAGCAGCATTACTCAGCCACAGAAAGCCTCACTGAGACTGAGGAGCTCTTGTTCTCTTGTTTTGTTTTTTTTAGAAATTTATATTTAGTTATATATACTTGTGGTATGTAGCAGGCGTACAGGTGTACCACATTCATCTTTAAACTTGCTTGGTTCGCTCGTTTGAAAGTTATCCTACAACATGTTGTGTAGTCACACAAAAACTTCACTCTGTTCTTACTCTCAATAACCAGTCTCAACTCTAAAACAGCACGTTTCATCTTTACTCTCATGCAGTAGGTGGAAAAAGGCTTAAAGGCTAATAATTCAATCCTTAACTCCTGTTAATAGCTGTAACCAGGACATAACATTTTTAGGTGTGTTTCAAATTGCACATTAGTGTCAGAGGAAAAGCAGCGTGTGTGATGCAAATGGAAGATGTTTGCCTTCAGGCCTTTCTGCCAGAAAGGAAACTGTTATCTTGTGACCTATGTCCTGTTTTGTACAAAGACAAATGGAATACAATATTCATAAGTATGTTTTCATTACTGTACAACCACCTGAGAATAAGAATTATTGTGTTTTCGTTACCTGAGAATGAGCTGTTTATATCTACAGAGGGCACTGGTCCTCTTTCATGGAGACTACCATGTTTCTACAGTAGGCCAGAACAGACAAACCAAATACTGACGCTAGATGCAACTAAATCCTACACACTGGTCCTTTAAAAGATTCTCATGTTTTGTTCTGCGACATAAAAAATGTTAATAAATATCCCACTGATTATTTTTTAAACTTTTTTGCTTAAAAAAGGTGGTTGCTAACAAGTGGCTAAATGAGATACCTGAGGTTGTCTGGGTCACTGCCTTTTTGTGGAGGGAACTAGAGTGATGCTAACTCCCAGAATGAAAAAGACTGAAAAAAAGTTAACTGGTTCATGTAATGACAAACAAGACCACCATCCAGAAACCACCCAGACACTGACCTGGACCAGCCTCCAGGACTCTGCGATAATGGCTGCCTGCACTCTGTTGAGAGCAAAGCCATCGATCTCTTTCCTCAGACTGACGGGTGCCTGGCCAACCTGAATCAGAGAAATCAGTCATGTCAAGAATGGCAACAGCTCCTAAGAGACAATACCTGTGATTCTGTATATTTATGGAAATGAGCTAAATGTTTGACATCACTTACATTACTGCCAACCTTAGTGCGCCCAACTGATTTGCTTCCTTACAGGAAATCATTGATCTCCACTTATCTCGGCACGTTATGAGATTTAGCTTGCAAAGACTTGCAAGGATTTGAATATGTAATCATTCACAATGACACATTTATTGTTTGTATATTTGTCTGCGGTTTGTTATCATTGTGTGATAATCCAGGGATTAGTGACACACACCCATTCCAGATTTGAGGAACCTATGACTCAATTCACAGACAATGATATTGCATAATCAAACCTAGACTGAAACTAAAACACAAGTGGACATTGAAAAACGTTTTTTAAGCTAGGATTCTTACTAACACTAAACATATCATACTATTCCAGGCCTTGCTTCCTTCATTTGACTTGTATATATTTATATATTTTGCATCTCTCCCCTGTAGGTCCTAAAATACAGGTAACTGAAAGGCCAGGATTGCATAATCTGGGATCTTCACCTTGGTCATTAGGGCATAGGTGGTGTCCATAACGGTCGCTGCTGTCTCTGGGTGAGGTACCAGCTCCACCAGTTTGACGTAATAGGGTGGGTTTACCTGGAGAACACAGGACAATCACATGTCATACGGTGGGGACTTCACACAGAGCAAAGCTATTATAGTTAACTAGAACTAAACTAAAACTACTGTATGAAAATGTAACATTTTTGTTAACTGAAATAAAAACTGCAGTTATAAAAAAAACAATAAGTAGCTGAATAAATATTGTGCACTTATAAAAATGACTAAAAAAAATTTAAAATATTCTGTATATGTGTTCAAGTCTTTGTCAGATTTGTATTGAAGTTACTGTTACAGCAAAGCTTACGACTATGGTGACCAGTGATGAAATAAGATAAATATTCAAAAATAAACCACAACTTCTTCTAAATATGATTAAGCACCGACCGGGTGGGAGACGAGGCAGCGACTCCTGTTCTGTACTTTAGAGAAGACGTTGCTCGGGACCAGACAGGAGGTGGAGCTGCTCAGGATGACATCTTTTCCCACAAGACGCTCTATGTCCTGGAAGACGTTCTGCTTGACCTCAAGCTGTTCAAATACACACTCCTGGAAAACACATGTGGGAAAAGTGTACACACACATCAATGCACACGTGCGCACACACATTAATTGTCATGAAGTAAATCTCTCTGATCTTTCAAACATATAGTACAATGCATTTCTGATTCCACTTTTTAAACTTGGAATATAAAAAACACAGGTGAAAGGTGAAAGAGAAATATTCTAGTGATACATTTTCTAAGTCTGATTGTTGTTTTCTCTGCTGTCTTTATGGCTTCAGAACTGGTGAAATCAGGTTTTGCCAGGATAATCTCCTAAAGTTTCTTGTGTTTTTTTTTGTTTGTTTGTTTTTAAGTGTGAAACAGGTGAAAAAAGTTTTGGCAGGGGACTTTTTGTAAGCATCATCTTTCAAATTGCTTGTTGTTGCAATACTCTTTTTTTTTTGGCCGCAAGAGGCTGAAGTGCATCAGTGCCCCATGTTCTGAATAGGACTAAAGTCATTCATGTTTTCTTCCAGGTCAGTTTTCATTTCTCCATGCACTCTTAACATATTTAATGCCAATTAAAATACCTTTCTAGCCAAAAGAAAGACAAAACAGTAACGTTTCATGACCTGCTAACACACAATATATTTACCTTGTGTTTAGAATGCATAAGGAAATTAAATATCATCTGGAAGACAACATGAATGCCTATAGTCCTATTTAAAAGATGGGACTAGTTCTGCACTTCAGCCTCTTGTGGCGGAACCAAGTATTACAACAATAAATGCTTAAATTCCTGCCAGTGTTCCTGGCAAAAAAATAATAAAATACAATAAAATAATCACCAAATATTCTTTTTTCATGCTTTCAGAGATTAAAAAAAGATATCTTAGAAAATGGGTCACCATTTTTTTTCTCTGGGCTTTCGTATAACTTAGATATGCAGAATAATTTTCAAATCTAAACAATATACCACTCCTTCCTGAGAATTTCCTCTGATACAAAAAACAAACAAAACAAAACAAAACAAAACAAAACAATATATCACTCAAGATAAATACCTCTAAAGGTGAGTGAGAAAATTTGGGTGAATCAATCCATTAACTTAGCACACTTTGTCATCAATTGATTTGATTATATCAAAGATGAAAAGTTAATAAGTAAATATTAACACTATGCAGCCAGTAACAATGCTGAGAAATGTGTTACAGGTCAAATAGTTCCTACATTAAAAAAAAACTAGATACAACCAGTTTGGGTTGTAATCATTGTCTTCCCCTATAGAGTGTTGTAAAGGAGTGGCTGTCAAAAGAAGTGCAGTGTTAATAAGTATGTCGAACTGCAATAACTGGCTGAGCAGGCAGCATACCTGCCAGATGCATGTACAATAATGTAACGCTTCGGTCATTAACGATGTCAGCACGTAAGCAAGTTTCTGTTCCAACAAGTTCCAATCAGACCTTTTCTATGAACGTACATTACATTATTTCAATCTATAATCTGTTTTATTTTATCTTTATTTTATTTTTTTTAAACAATTTCATTAACTATTTCACTTTTTAAAAATTACATTTTAATTTGTAATAGATCATATCTCCTCTCCTCCAACAGGGAAATGATGATTTTGGAGGCCCTTGTGTTAAAAATAAAATTATCTGATGAAAAATCTCCTCCTGCTTTTTTTTTAACTGGGTAACATGCTACTTGCTGTAACTTTGCCTGTAAAAATATAAACCCAGGCTTGTTTCATATGATTTTGTGTAGGCTCCAGCCATTAAGATTAACTGTACAAAAATAGTTGATGCGGATGCTCTCTTTAGAGACATCAGTATTAAACTGAGCCGGTTTCATAACCAGGTAAAATCTCCTTGTAGTAGCTTTAAGCACTGCAGAAAACAGCTGTCTGGCAACATATTGACAGAAGTGAGGAATGTGAGGAGTGTCAGTCTATTTACATTATGGTATGTTCTGTAATGTTCCCACACACCAAGACCACGTGGATAGCAGACCAGTATGGATTAATGTCAATCACGAGTTATTGATATGTTCTGTAACCAATCTGACTGAGACAAACTCCTGTACTTGCCGTAATCTATAACAGGGTGAAACCTGCATCAGATATCCTCCTATCAGGAAATGTGAGGCCAACTATGTGAAGAGGAAAACTTAGCAGTTTTCTACCTTTTATTTCCCTGTTTCTAATAAGTCCTCTATTGTTCCTGTTCGGGTGTCTATTGATTTATTTTGGCCCTACGTGTCCTACCTGATCACTGTGATGAAGAGCACTATTGTCTGCTTTTACAGAGTCAGGGTGACATACCAGTACATGACATTTTCTCTTGGCTTAAAAAGTTAACTTCCAATTCCAGTTGAAACAAGACTGAAAGCAAATATCTATTGTTGAGTCTGTTTGTGCTCTCAGCTGGACAAAGACAACATGAGTGATTTGGTGTTAAAATGTCATGTAATGATTTTAACAGCAGGGCAGCTCTTGTTATGACAATCTTTTGTTAAAGGAAAGCTCTACTTTCACTAGTTAGTTTAGGCCGAAATGACAGATAGCTCAAAAATGTCTCATTAAATCTCTGATGAATAAATAACTACTAGAAAACTATTAGAAAACAAGGTTACATTACACAAAGCAGACTGATAGAAGCACATTTCAATTCTGTGACATTTTATAATTAATGACAGGCACAACCTATGACTTAAGTGTAGTCATAACGACCATTAACGTTGACCACTTTACGTTGAATTAACCACTTTCTTTACCAAGGCATGCAGTTAGCAGATTTAATAGACTCAAAAACAACAGCAAAAACTACCATACAGACAAGCTGTCCCTTTTTATTAACAAATTCCCAGCCATTTGTGTGCACTCATTTTCTCACTCCACGCTGTTTCTGTTGATGCTAAATGATTAGCTGTTTGTGTGTCACTCGTAACAACACCCATTATCAAGGTACATGACAGGCTGTGATTGAGCCATGGTGTATTTGTTATATGTTTTCATGGTAGCATGCATTTAATGTATTTAAGTCAAACTATCAGACATTTTCTTTAACAATTTTCTTGCTGTTGTTGATGATCACTATTTTTTTATCACCCAGGCCTAAACAGACAACTCATAAAATGGCTCATGTGACATGAAAGTATTTCCAGAAAGTTTTGATATATTGAAATTAGTTAGAAAACATTTAGGTTTTGATATAATGGTGACATGCAAAAAGGTAAATCTCAGATGAATAAATAAGCCTCTGAAAGGGGGGGTATGCCAGAAAAACTTTGGGAACCACTTATTTATAAAACATTAATATGCATATTTACTTTATTAAATTGTAAAATGACCACGATTTCATAAGAAATTAAGGAAACATGCTAAATTGGAATACCAGCTTCGCCTACAACAATGTTACAGCCAGTGTGTTCTCCTTTGAGATTTCCAGTCCTAGCCCAGTGTTGGCCCAGTTTACATTTATGAGACTTCAAATGAATGCAGAATGTTCACTGAATGAGTTGGCGTCTGTTTATGTGTCATAAGAAAGATTAATATCACTATCATTAAAAAATTCCAGTGTAGGGCTCATTGCTTGACTTGGTGCCATGATATAATGTGCTCCAATTTACTATTCAGACAGTAGGACTCCTTTCTGAACACTACACACACATTTGACACCTTTAATATGCATAATAAACAACTTATAGCACAGTTTTCATATTAACGATTAATTTCATGATTTATAAAGTGTTTTCAAACTAATTCATAACTTAATTTTTATCCATTTATAAATAATTTATAAGGGTAGTCTTGTTGTAAAGTGGTACTGAGACCAATCTATCTGTAGTCCCCCTTGATTTTATCATGTCTGACAAACAATGGCATGTGCTGGTGCTGGGGGAGTGTGTGTCTAGTGTGTCACCTGGACAAAGAAGGCTCCCTCCAGTGCCTGAGCCAGGTCATCGTAACTGCTGAGCAGGGTGAGCTGCTGCGTGGCGCTCAGCTCCCCTCTCAGCATGTGAGCCTGCTCCAGCTCCTCCAGCTGCTTCCTGAAGCAAAACAGAGTAAAGGTGGCTAACACACTGACACACACACACCCTCCTCCAAACAATGAAGCGTGAAAAACAGATTGTCCTGTATGACACGTAACATTAAGGAATCATTACCACAATATAAATGCAGCAGATTTGATGGATTCAACAAGATGGAGTGCTATTGTACTGAATATCAGCACAGCTATGTTTTGGTTGCTGACATGATGCTGCAGACATGATAAGTTCGTTTGTGGGTAGATGCCCAAATGCTGTCAGGTTGGTTTTACAGCCAAGATACAAACCAAAATAAACTGGCTGCCACACAAACCAGCACAGTAGCAGCCATTATTTAGAGGGTATATCAGATGAGTCAGCAACATACTGCTCATAAATGTATTTGTCAAAATAAATGTAATGTAAAGGAACTAGGGAAAATCCTCGCAGCTTGTTCAGCAAGGAATTACAGACAAATGGAGACTGAAAGACCAGTGTAATGACACCCTCTGCTGTTCGTACGGGCAACTGAATATCCAAGACCTCATTTACACCTGATATTACAATGTGATCTGTATCCAAATAAGGAAAAAACGCATGTTAATGCAAGGTGTAACTACATCATGAATGTGACGGATCTACTTAACCACAGATGCACCTAAGCAGCCATCTCATCTGTCCTGGGTGTTCAAAGGAGAGCTTCAAGCTTTTTTTTATACCAAAGACCACCATACTGTCCAACACCACCTTTGGTAATGACTAATCTCAGGCAACTCAATGGTTTCAGCTAGGTCACCCACTACTGACCGTAACTTACAATATACTATAGTACCATCTCCTATAAATATGTGGACACTTATTTGCATACATATTCATTTTATTAATGCATACTATCTATTGTGATGTTTGCATTGTTCTACACTTTAGTTTTTATACTTCTGTTTACACTTTACTCTGCGTTATGCACCTCAAATTACTAATGCACGGGTTTTATTTTGTCGGACAGGGACCTGATCTCAGTGAGGCTAACAAGAACACATTAAAAATACCAGGTGTAAATGCAAAGGCATGATCAGATCGTTTATTATCCACATAGCATATGTGGATACTTTAGTACCAGGCGTAAATGGGGTGCAAGAGTCTGATCAGTTACAGTGTGAACAACAGAGGCAACTATTTACAGAAAAAATTAAGTCATATTAATGAGATCCTGGTATAGAGTTTAGGGTTTCTTCAGTTTCAGAAGCTGAAGATCTTTACATTAGACTGTTTTTTTCTAACAGTATTTTCACCAAAAGCCCTTTGTCATTCACCAGTAATGTTTAACCAGTGATGACTAGGCTATTAAGGAGTTTTTAGGCCCGAGCATGTGTTTGTCCATGTTTTCTTATGGAAAGAGGAAGTCACTCATCACGCAAAGTCCATGTGTTCTCTCTGTAAGATCTGGAAGGAAGAGCGGGTTATATTTTGGACAAAACCCTTGTGAGTCAGGAGTGCATGGAGGCTGTGTCTTGTTAATGTTTTCTTCATGTTCTTCACATCCCCGTTGACTGGAGAGCCAAATAATCTGGTGCAGGTGGCACAGAACAGGACAGGACCGTATAATGTACAACATACCAGTGGCAGATCATCACAGAGTCAGTAAATACTCACTACATTTATCATTCAGATGGTTTTGAGGTAATTTACTGAGTCTCAGAGTAGAGCTGCAATGATTTGTCAATTAATCAAATGGTCAGTTGCAAGGAAATTAGATGCAAACTAATTTGATGGTTGATTTATCATTTCAGTCATTAATCAAGCAAAAATGTCAAACATTTTGTGGTTCCTTCTTAAATGTGAGGATTTTGAGTTTTGTGCTGTCATTTGAACAAAAGAAGCAATGTGAAGATGTTACTTTGTGCTCTAGGAAGTTGTAATGACCATTTTTCACAATTTTTTGACATTTCATAAGCTCAATCATTAATTGTGAAAATAATCAGCATATTAATCGATAACAAAAATAATAATTAGTTGCAGCCCTAGCTTAGAGATATTGGCTATAGTTCAACAAAGAAAATACAGCCCACTGTGATGTGTATTGTCTCAATATAGAAGGCTTTATAGGCCCACAACATCAACAGTTCCCTGACTTGGCTGAAGCTTTCTAAGGAGAAAGACAGCCAGTAATCAGGCTGACAGTAGGATGTGATCTAAATGCAACAAAAAAAGTTGGGAGTGTGTCCACAACTATGGAAAGCGGTTGGAATTTTATATCAATTAAGACTAGATTAAATTATAGTCTATGCAGTATTGTGTAGTAGGGCTGACCTGATCTCTGTGATGGCCTTGGCAGCCTGTCCTGGTTGGTTGTCATAGATCTTCACAGTGTAGCCTCCGCTGACAAACACCATAGCCCAGGAGCGGCCTATCAGCCCACTGAAACGCACACAAACACACACAAAACAGACATTTCAAATGAAATCTCCTTAGACAATATATGAACTGGAAAACTGATTGTCATAATTGGTATGGTCTTTTGGGGGTCTTTGTCTGTTGTTCTGTTCTCATTGTTGTGGCATGTTTGCCCTGCACATTAAGCAACATTATGCATGATTATGCACATGCTGTGTAACTCTCACAACTCGTGAAAAGAAGAGTGAATTTTGGTTATGACGTTTTGTATTTGATTTCCAGGTCTACAGGGGGTCATTTCAGAGGACTGTCAAGTTCAGCTGAGTGTGCAGAAATAATGAAGAGGGTGCAGACGGGTTCAAATGTAAGACTTCATACAGTAGGCTCTAATGCTGAAGCCTCAATGCAAATGCTAGGCTAATTTATAAAGTGGGCTGAGGTTTGTCTATAAGAGGCAAAATTACAATGAGAAGAAACTGAAGCGGAAGCTGCAAAGACGACTAAAGGGTCAGGAAATCACCGTAGCAAGCTAGATGCCCAGAGATGTATGCATTTGGAATAGTTACATTATGAAACTGTACAAAGCAATCACTTAATGCAAAATTATGCAAAATAAATAACGCTACCGTCAGGCAATAAAAAAAATGCAAATGCAACAACTGTAACGTGATCCATTTACCCATTGGAATCAATAAAGTATTTGTCACTGTGCTTGCACAAAAGAGCTTATAAATTTGCTAACTTTCATGTCTGTTCCTCAACTGATAACTTACGATCGAAACTAATTTTCTTGCTCACCTGCCGACCACAGTAATGTTCTTCATGCCCGACGGGTTCATTTTAAGAAGTTATTGTGAGCTCACTTCAAATTTGGCAAACGCTGAAACGCTTTATGTCAACCAAAGTTGGTACTGCCCCCCAGTCACGCTGCTAAAATGGATACGGTACCCTAGAAGGACCAAACAAGCTATACGAACGCAATACACTACAATTTTTTTCTTCAATAAGAAAATACAAACACAGATAATTGATTAGCTGCTATTATTATATTTACGCTGTTTAGAACGAAACTGATATGAAACTATAAAGCAAACAAAACAAATAATAAGTCGTGTCTAGAAGAAAACCCTTGATTTGAGAACTCTCGCGAGATTTGTACGCTTATTTATTGATTGTGCTTGTTGTACAAACAAAATACGTTTTATAATGCTATGAATGTTGCTAATAACCAGATAGCTTTAGTGAAAAAAACGGTTGGTGAGGGTTAGAGGAACGATTTTAGTTTGACTTGAAGTAATCACTTTGGCGAGATCTTTCGCGAAGCTTGGGTTCTCCTCTAGACAAGACCAATAACAATCCAGCGGGTAGCGTACGCTTGTATCCTAGCAACGGATGGAATTGGAGCTTCAGCCAATTGTGTTAATACAAAGTAATGATTGACATGTAAATAACCAATCAGAGGTTTGTATTCGAAGAGATCCCACCCACGCCGCTTTGAATTGTGGGATTGACTCCTGAAACTACAACAAACTATCGTTACTGTTGCCTCGGTCGAATAACAGATTTTCCCCTCATATTCATAACCATTTTGTCACACCGCATCACTGGAGAAAGAGAAATGGAAAATGTGCATCTGGCTGTGGAGGAGGATGATCTCTATTCGGGTTACAACGACTATAATCCAACATTTGACTCTGAGGTGAGTTCGCGTTATATGCTATTTTAGCTAGCTCTGAAATCGGCAGCTAGTTAGCTTAACCATAGACTATGGCTTAAAGCCATTTGCATTCAAACGTACAGTTACATAATTATATATTGTTAAAATTAATACTACACACGATAGGAGCTGGAGAGGTAGCGAACGCCAACACAAATTTCTTGAAATTATTAATTAGCTAGTCTGTGTTCAACGCTTAGACTACTTCTGAACAGTGTCATGAATACATACTTATTATTGACCAATTTCAAGGAGCTGGACAATGATGTGGGCTTTCAGCAAGCAGTGAGGACAAGTCATGGAAGAAGACCTCCGGTGAGTAACAGTTGTGTGTGTGTGTGTGTGTGTGTGTGTGTGTGTGTGTGTGTGTGTGTGTGTGGTTTAAGAAGGATAAAATATGCTTTAACTGAACTAGTTTATGTTCTTAATTATTCAGATGACTGCCAAATTTCCTGGCACTGCCATGGGAGCTCGGCCTTTAGCTTCTTCCTTTGGAGTAAGTACAATGAAATGGAAATTGAACATGTGAGAAAAGTTACAACACATACCTCAGGTAATCCTATAAAAGTAAAAAGAAATGCACACTGCTTTTCTTTTTTTAAAGTCATTTATTCAATCACTACAAGGACTGGGCAATATATTAATATTACATCAATATCGTGATTTGAGACTAGATATTGTCTGAGATTTATGATATCATTATAACATGATATGGCAGAAGAAGGCTGCATCACAGTAAAGTTATGTGATTTTCTGACCTTACCAGACTGTTCTAGCTGTTCCATTATTTGCCTTCACCTAGTCATTGAACCCACATTACTGATGATTATGTATCAAAAATCTCAATGTTTGGATGATTTGTGAAAGGACGAATAGACATCCATACAGTACTGCCACAATATTGACAAATATTGGTATTTGATGTATATGTTAAAACTATTGTGATATTTGATTTTGTCCATAATCTTTTCCAGCCCCCAATCATTACTAACTGTTTTTCAGAGTTCTTTAAAAAAAAAAAAAAAAAAAAAAAAAAACATGAGACAATATATCACATCAGAACATCTGCTGCACAAGTTAATTTACTGGTACAAAAGTGTGACAGTGTGCAACTGAATGGTTCTTTTCATCATGATCTACATGAAAACAAATTGCAGGATAAAGAAAAAACATATTCTCAACATAGACAAGATATCTATGAGGAACACTTCAAACACACTCTTGTCTTTTGTTTGCATCATAAATGATATTGTCAGGTAAACTTGCCTAAATTATTCTCACCTACAATATCTTATACTTGTTGTTTCAAGTCTCGGGTTCCTATGGCATCTTCAATGGGCAGACCCATGACTGGAGCTGTGCAGGTAAGCAGGATAGACCGCTCAAGTGTACATTTATGGTCCTGCCTAGTTTTTATTATACATTAGATTACAATTCAAAGTCTCACTTATTCATTACTTCATTTCTTGTATTGTGATTTTAATTTGACCAATAACACCCTCTTATACTGCTCAACACTGACAAAAGCTGAGAAAATTGAAAAAATTAAGTATATGAGGAAAGTTATCACTATGTATTGTACTGTTTTTTTCTGTTTTTAAATGTGATAGGATGGAGCAGCCCGGCCAATGACTGCTGTCAGAGCAGCAGGTTACACCTCCTCCCTGATGCGTGGTGAGCTTAAAGGAGCTAGTTTAATGATTTACTCTTGCTACATACATGTTGGCTTAATTTACCACTTGATTAGGGTTTAACTAGTGATTGTGTGGCTGCTCATTTTTGTGTCTGCATTCAGTTAGACACAGTTGTAAATGGCTACATTTACAAGGCTTGAAAGCTTTTGCTGGCCATTCACACACACAATCAAACACTGATGGCAACAAGCTATCATGCAGGGCGCCGGCCTGACCATTGAGAGACATTGAGGGCAATTTGGGGATTGAAATGTCTTTACCAAGGTCATGGAACTACAAACTCTGTGATCAGTGGACAACCCACTTTACCTCTTGACCTCTGCCATTCACCCAGTTGTGGAGAGACAGTGTCAGCATGACACAAGCAGCTTGTTGATTTTTTTTTTTATTTCTACTGGCTCTAATGCTTAGAACCTAAGGAATTAAGCTCTTTTATTAGATGGACTTCTACAAACTATATATCTATATGGATAGATTATAATTATATTAATAATAGGGTTCTTTTTACACTGATAAGTAGTATGATTTGTGTTCAGGTTCCACCTTTGACCCCCTGGGCCAGTCCAAAGGTCCTGCACCTCCACTTGAAGCAAAGAATGAGGACACGTGAGCTGTGACTTCTTAAACTGTTTTGTCTGTCAATATGTCTTTTAAGAGTATCCCTGGATTATCCAAAATTAGCATTTCCTTGATTAAAATGATAAAATAACACTTTAGAGTGGAACTACAAATAATAAAATTATATGTAGGTAGAAAACTTATTTACGAGTACAGCTAACTATTAAATTAAAAGTATTTATGTATGTTTTCCTGGCTGTCTGCCCTGATATACAGTACTTACTACAAACTTTATTATTTATGAGAGCATTTTTTTTCTATTAATATTTAGTCTCTTAACAGCCTTGTCTTGGGAAGCAGGTGGAGGAAGACTTGTGCTTTCAAGCAGCATTATCACCCATTGTATTGCTGTATGTGTGTTCTTGCAGGCCTGAGGAGAAAATCAAGATCCTGGAGAAGAAAGTGAATGACCTGATAGAAGAGAGCTGCATGGCACAGAGCATTGGGGCCTTACAACTGGTCAGTCTCTGCAATTCTTTAACACGCTGTTAAGTAATAATGGCGGTTTGGATTTGGTGGGAAGGGCCTCCAAGTGATTAACTTTTCATTATGTCAGCCTCATACTCCAGCACGTTGGATTGTATATTGTGTAAAAGTGAATTTTCAGAGGCCCCTTAACATTTTCAAGCAAACTGAACACTGTAATAAAACTTTTGGCTTACCTGCCCATAGTTGTTAAACATTCAAGTTTTTTTTGGAAACTTATAGCCCTAGTGCTTTTTCATGTATGGGAAAACTTACTGAATTAAACAACATTTAGAGTTTGTAATTCATTGCAAAGTATAACTTGTAAATCTGTAAAAATGACTTGTCACTGTTCACAGATGAACAATATTTATCAGATACATTTTACTGACTAGTGGTATTGTCCATTTGAGACACGGATGTTGGTGTCACCACTGCTGACCTGTATATGTGTTTGTGTAGGTGTGGGCATGTGCTTGTCTCCCTACTGTGTTTACTCTGTGTGTGTGTTTCTATGTGATGTGTTCCTACAGGCTCTTGAAAAAGCCAAAGAGGCAGGAAGGAAGGAGAGAGCGCTGGTGAGACAGAGGGAACAGTCTGGCAATGCGGACCATATGAATTTAGACCTCACTTACTCTGTAAGTAAAGCTGCTGTATATCACTGTTTGTTCCAGCAGAGATCTGCACTCCTCTCACAATCATTTATATAAAAAAATACATATACATATAGTAACACATCTTTTACTTATTCATACTTCCTTATTAGTCACATATATACATGTATTTATTTCAATAGCCATACACTCGTGCAGATGTTTAATACTCAACAGATTTCTACATAATTTCTACACATCAGTTCACACCACCGTGGTCTTTAGTATTCACTAATAGTTCTTTTATTTAAGTAAAAGATCTGAATTCATCCTTTTCCACTGCTCAAATCTGGCCTGGGCACAGCTGCTGTGCTCTCCCTCCTTATATCTGTCATTGCCTTAAACACACTGAGGGTGGATACCATACAAAATGATTTACACAAACACATGATGCTCAGCCAGCATGTTTGTCTTCTGTGAGCTGTACCCACACGGCTGTGTGGTTCATTCCAAAGCCAAATTACATTTTTAAGTTAGGTTCTGTGAATGCAGTTTCTGACCTTATTGACTGTTTTCTATTATTGGATTTAGAAATATTGAACGTTTTTGTCATTACCAGGTTTTGCTCAACCTTGCCAACCAGTATGCGAACAATGAAATGTACCCAGAGGCCCTGAACAGCTACCAGGTCATTGTGAAGAACAAGATGTTCAGTAATGCAGGTGAGCAGATGACTCAGCTTCATATTCATTACAGATGTGTTTAAACAGTGGCTGCCGTCATGAAGCCACATATTATGCAGGCAGGACAGAAAATCCTGTGTTTTGCATGGCTATAAAACCAAATATATTTCATTCTGGTCTGACAGTGCAGCACTGAATTGCAAATTACCATGGTAACACCATCCTCAAAAACTAAAATGGTTTTGACAAAAAGTATACTATTTCATTTTACTTACTGAAATATTTTCCTATAAACTGTGGCACACAGATAGGAATACGATAAACAAGGAAGTTTGGCAGCTAGCACCTAGCATTACCTTTATCTTTGTTTTTCTTTATATCGATTATTTGCATTTTCTGTGTTAATATCTTCTCGTCTTTGTGTCAGAATGGAGGAAATATTCCCAGATCACTTGCACAAAGACAAACTCATGCTTATGCTTTTTTACTTGTATTATATTATTTGTTGTATCGGTTGTACTTTTGCTGTGATTTTTCATCCACTTATATCTGTGCTGATCCTCCTCTAGGTCGTTTGAAAGTCAACATGGCCAACATCTACGTCAAACAGAAGAACTACCCTAAAGCCATTAAATTCTACCGAATGGCGCTGGATCAGATCTCCAATGCCCACAAGGAAATGAGGATCAAGATCATGCAGAATATCGGCGTGGTCTTTGTCCTCATGGGCCAGTACTCCGACGCCATAACATCTTTTGAGCACATCATGAGTGAGAGCCCCAACATTAAGACAGGCTTCAACCTTATCCTTTGCTACTATGCCATTGGTGACCGGGAGAGGATGAAGAAGGCCTTTCAGAAGCTCATTTCTGTTCCTCTGGGCATCGATGATGAAGACAAGTACATCCCATCTACTGTGAGTTACAGTATTGTGTGTGTGTGTGCATGAAGTATTGTAGTTGGGGATCATTCTTAATCTGTCCAGCTATAAAGGCTATCATTACTCATGCTACCTTTCATTGAGTAACAAAATATTCATTTCATTAACCTAGATATGGAATCACTGAATATTTTATTCTTGAACTTATTTTTCTCATTAATACCCATGTGTCAGTAGTAGAAAAAACTCTCCCATAGGAGAAGTTCATTTTCTTATTGAGTAGTAATAGTAGTAGTATCATTCCCAAGATCTGTTAAAAACAGACCAATTCTTGGCAATGACATAACTCATAATGTCTCCTACAGATTCATTTAGATTGTCCCCAAACACCTCCATCACATATACTTGATGAGATAAAAATCTCATTGTGTCAATATTTTGTTAAAGCGTTCTTAGTCATCCCTACAATATTATTGTAATATTGATCTAGTGGTGTTTGGCAAAAAATATTTTGATAGTCTCTGATAGTCTCTTCCAGCCCTAACAGTATGTTACGTAAGAGGAAATGTGTAGTTATTGATCTTATTTAATAGCCATATTGCCCAACCCTACAACAGACCATATACAGAAATATATACAACCAATGTTTGGGTATTGTTGAATGTGGTGCTTGTACCATCTTAATGGAGACTGTGTCATGTCATCTTTCTCAGGATGACACCAACTCAAATATGGTCATCGAGGCTATTAAGAACGACAAACTTCACCAGATGGAGAGAGATCTGTAAGAAAAATCTCACATAACACGAACACACATGCCTTCAGTTGTCTTGTACTTAACAAGACACTAATATTTTGTCTTATATACCAAAACATTGACACTTTTTCTGTCTTCTTTTTTAACCGTTCAGGTTTGTAGCATTTATTTCCTGAATTCCTGTCCTGATTTACCCCTCTATACTGTCCACAGAAAAGTCCTTGCTGAGAAGTACATCATGACTGCAGCCAAACTCATCGCTCCAGCCATTGAGACTTCTTTTGCTACTGGATTTGACTGGTTTGTTACTATTTTTTCCCCCCCATCTTAACACCAGAGGGCATACAGTGTACAAGATGCCTCAAGCTCTATGACAGTCCTAACAATCTAATATGTAGGTGTAATTACAGAGAGCTGACAACATTATTTGGCATTGTCTATGTGAATTAGTAGTTTTTGCTGAACTGCTGTTTCAGGTGCCAAATCAAAAGTCTCTGTTTTGAGACTGAAAATCAAAACTACTTCAGGGACTGTCACTGGACATCTTGAAGTGCTTTCTCTTAGCACAATCCTGCTTAATCAGATTTTAAATTGTCATGAATTTCCCACCCAGTTAGGTCATTCTAAAAACAAATATGAAAACAAGAATAACTGTTGGCGTCTTGGTTTAAGATTTTATTTGTATATTTTGCCCCTACATGAGGCAGATATCAGTTTTTCAGATGAAGAGCAAAGTTTAAAAACATGCACCTGGCATATTAGTCAAATTTAGATAAAATATATAATTACGTACAGTATACTATTTGCAGCAAGCATGAAATGATGTGACATGATACATTAAGTGTTATATAAAGTGTTATACTCCCTATGTTTGTTTGTTTTTTAGGTGTGTGGACATGGTGAAGAGCTCTCAGTATGTTGAGCTTGCCAATGATCTAGAGATAAACAAAGCCATCACCTACCTCAGACAGAAGGACTTTAACCAGGTGACTGTTTCTATCAACAGTATAAAGGGCAATACCACTCAATTTAGGCATCTCATCTTTTTGGTCTTATTAGATCATTTGAAGTGGGGTTGTACAGTGTACTTGATAGTCAAGTGTGTTACCTACAGTAGATAGTAGACCCCCGTTTGAAGAAGCAGCAGGAGTACTGGTGTAGGAAGCTAAGCAATTCACTGCTCTTAATATCAGTTTAAGTTTATGCTATATTTGGAATATTTTCGCTGCTTTACCTTGCCATCAAATACCCTTTTCTGATCGGAAACCACAGTTAAATAAGCTGCTCTGTCCAAACCAACCTCTGGTGAATTCAGTAATTCTACCTCACAGAGTGCAGGAGTTGCTGGTCTGCTGCTGCCTCAATCTGTTAGTGAGTTTTAAAGGGTTAGTCCAGATTCACTGAAGTGACATTACACAAACAAACTCAGACTGAGGCAGCAGTAGACCAGCAACTTATGAGAGGTAAACCTGCTGTTTTTGTAAAAGGAGTCTGGCTGAGTGATATTTGGCTTATATAACAGGAGTTTACCATCTAAAAAACTGTCTGATGGCAAGGATAGGGTTGTGAAAATATTCTAAATATAGCATACACCTAAACTGGTATAGATTTTTTTAAGTGGCTGAAAACATTTTGCTTCTGGCCCTGACCTCAGCAGTGCAGTGCTTAGCTTCCATGCTGGTACTCCTCTTTGCTTCTCTAAACCGGGGACATACACAAACTACAATCTCATGATATATTAAGTAATTACAAAGGTATAAGCCATTAGAGACTGACTTTGCAGAAACAGAACACACACATAAATATATATATATATTTTTATCATCACTTTAATTTAACTGTGTTATGGATCCTGAACCTGAAAAGATACTCTCATTAAAGTTCAAAATGTGTCTGGGGAGCAGTTACATTTATGATGAGTGGTATTTCCCTTTATATATGCAACACATGGATGATCTGGTCCTATTTATAATTATTTTTCCATCTTTTTTTTCAACATTGTGTTTCCATATAGTCATTGCCCAGCATTGTTTATATATGTCAGTTTGAGAAGTGTGCAACATCAGACTCAAATTTTCCCCCTCTCATTGCCCTCCACTCTCTTTTGCTTTTGTCTTGTTTCCTTGCCATCTGCATGCCTAAGGTTGAGGTATGTGTGCCTTCTGTTTCCATGTTCGCATTTAGATTGTGTTGTTTTTTTTCCCCTGACATGTTACTACTTCAGCGTGCCTTTTCCAAATAACAACACTGCCAAGAGAAGTTGGAGAACAGTTATTGGTTTAAAACCCACAGACCAGTAAGGAAAATCTGGGGGCAGAAAGGAAATTATAACCATGGTTCCTTCTTTAAAAATATACCACTGAGCTCTCACTGATTGGAGCTGCCCTGTGGCCAACAGTAGAGCACTAATACTTTTTCCAATTCTATTATTTTCTATCTATTTGAACTGTTAATACTGACAGGCTTTGCATCATATGTATTGTACTGTTTATATGTCTTCACATACAGAACCCAAAAATGTGCAATATTAAACAAATAAAAAAAAAAACAATATGAAATTAATAATAAAATGAAGAAATTATGAAAACTCAATATATTTTTTCAAAATGCCCTTTTTCTGAAGTTTTCTTTTCATTTCATTATGGCATTTTCTCTGATAACACATTTCATGTAAAGTTTTATTTCACAAAGTCACTAGTCATGATAGTGGTGTGGCACTGCTCTCTCATCTTTCATCCAACACAGAACACATACTCCCTGCCTCTCTTAAACTAGTCAGCTCAACAACTGTTACTAAATTTAGCCAGTTAGCTCCTGTAAGCTCCAATAACAATACCAACATTTTTCTGAATCAGCCAACAAGATACTGCTGCTGCTGTAAATAAACCCAGTATAAAGACACAGTAACAAAACTTCTGTAGCTTTTATTGTGTGTGAGTCTTTCACTGAGGAACTGTGACTGTTGTTATTATGTTTTTTATGTTATTCACCATTATTGTTATTTCATCCTTATTTTCATAATAAGTTTAGGTTCAATAATATCTTAAATAAATTTTTCATTTCTGTATTTTTCACAATTTATTCATGTGATTATTTTATCAAAATGTATCTGTTTATTTAATATTGAACACTTTAGAGCTCAGTATACACCTGATGCATGGGTGTGGTGCTTTTGTCAACTTACAGACAATGATGGTGGTGTTGCAACCTGCAGCATCGATGCAGCTGTTGCTTTGCTGATGCTGGTTTGTCGAAATACGAACTAACACTGTTGGAAAGTTTTCCCAGTATATAATGCACTTACAACCAATCAATGTGAAGTTTACCTTCACTGGCTTTATATACTTAAATTTCCAAAACATACTTCATATTGCTGATATATTAATAATATAATATTTATTGAAGGTGTTTATGCTGTTGGCGCAGCATAAAGCATACTGAACTCTAGAAGCTTTGATCATATCATATTAATATAATAATAATTCAAAATTGAAAGTGTGTAAGGATATATTATCTGTGTTTGTATGTCTTACATACTGGGGAAATTGTCTGGTATTTAAGTTGCATAGAATTATTATACAACTTTTACCCTGACAGCTTTTTATTTTGTGTTATCAGGCAGTGGAAACTCTGAAGACATTTGAAAAAAAGGACAGCAGAGTGAAAAGCGCTGCAGCCACCAACCTCTCTTTCCTTTATTTCCTGGTAAGATCCTCTCATTGACTGATCAGATAACAAATGTTTAAAGAAAAAATGGGTGTGGATTTTCTTTAGAAGCTTAATGCCTGATTTAAATAAAAATATTTTTGTCAAAAAAAAAATGATCATTTGCTCAAGGACACCTCAACCCAGTGGATGTTTGTTGTCTACTATATTTGAAGAATCACAGTCCTATCCTCTGAACCAACCTGCTAACACTACATTCTTTCCCCTGATCCTTCACCTGTTACAGGAGAAGGACTTTGACCAGGCTGATCGATATGCTGAGCTCGCCATGAATGCTGATCGCTACAACCCGGCAGCACTTGTCAACAAAGGCAACACGGTGTTTGTCAAGCAAGACTATGAAAAGGCTGCAGAGTTCTACAAAGAAGCACTGAGGAATGATTCCTCCTGCACTGAGGCCCTCTACAACCTGGGTAACATACAGCATTGTGTTGATTAAAGCAGAGTGATTTATAGTATGCTTTGTAGTATAGAATAATGAGTGCACATGGATCATGGGTGAAGTCTGAGCATTCATCTCTTGTCCTTGTAGTCTATGGGAGGTATACATCACATTTGGTTAAAAGCAAGTAACAATAAAAAAAAGTCTCTAAAAAGAAACATTTCTCTCAGTCAGCTTCAGCAGTCTGGAATCTACATCTTAAATTGAAACTCTGTTTGTCCTACACTATGATTCAACCATCAGAGGTGGGCTCGTGCCTAGTTTGGATAAGATAAAAATGTCCACTTACTGTAAGGACTTTATTTATAACCTTTTTTCAGGGGGCTGTTTAATTTAAAATTAAATTAAATTTAAAATAAATTATTATATAGGGTCAGTGTCTGATTGGCTGTGGATCTAAGTACATAAGTTGACAGTTTTCGGCTCTTATTAACTTGGGGTGGTGGGGAGGTTGATAAAGCGTAGTACCACGGTTGTACAAATTATTAATATTGCAAATGTGAATTAAACTTTTTGGGAATAAAAATTTGAGAAAAAAAAATAAAAATTGGGAACTTTTTCATTCCACTAGATTATACTGATGTTATTGGAACTAATCCCAAAATATTCCCAAACAGGGGCAGGGGCATATTTTTTTTTTTTTTTTTTTTTTTTAATCCCTTTATCCCTGAAATGCCATGTTTCTCAGCTCTGCTGTGCTGCCTGGTCTTATCAGTAGAGAGACTGATCTCTGGTGGCATGTGCTGCACACTGCAGTACTGCTACAATACATGACCTCAATACAGCATCTCTGTGTCAGTTTAATAGAAAGAGGAGCGTCTGTATTTTTGATGGTGATGAGAATTCTAATGTTGGGATTTCTTAATGCCCCAGACTACAGTAAGAGTTTTAAGCTGCCCAAGCTTATTCTGGTGTTGGTCGGTCTGTCGGACTTTATTTATTATTAAAACTAATCTTGACAAAGTTTCCCTTTGAGGACATAAGCAAAAAGGAAATGAATCACAATATATATTATTGTAATACTGAGGATATTGCTACATATTCAAAATCTGACTTAAAATGTATCATGACTCAAGTATTGTGGTAATATCGTATCGCAGGGCTTCTGTTGATTCCCTTCCCTACTGTCTACTTGTACCAGGTCTAACCTATAAGAGACTGAATCGTCTGGAGGAGGCCCTGGAATGCTTCGTGAAGCTCCACGCCATTCTGAGGAACAGTGCCCAAGTCATGTTCCAGCTGGCCAACCTGTATCCTATTGATATGAGGTGTCATTTCTTATATGTGTTTGTCTGTGTCACGTGGGTTAATTGCTTCAAACTGTTGTACTTCAGTGGATGTTTCTAAGAAAGTGTTCATTTAGGGATTCAACTCTGCATCTCTGTTCATTCCCATTTGAGCGTCTGTTGGTCCTTGAGTCATTGGCTTCAGCTATGAGCTTCTGGGAGATCGCCAACAGGCGATCGAGTTGTTGATGCAGGTCATCAGTGTAACTCCCACAGACCCCCAGGCACTGGCCAGACTGGGAGAGCTGCATCATGAAGAGGGGGACAATTCCCAGGCTTTTCAGTACTACTACGAGGTATGGGAAGCATAATTAAGCAGAAAAATCTGTCTACTGACCTATTGTTTAATTTAACATCTCATCATTGTTGCTGTTATGCAGTCCTTCA
The DNA here is from genome assembly GCF_056507025.1 of Lutjanus erythropterus. Taxonomy (NCBI): domain Eukaryota; kingdom Metazoa; phylum Chordata; class Actinopteri; order Lutjaniformes; family Lutjanidae; genus Lutjanus; species Lutjanus erythropterus. Next base: position 22,489,884 of record NC_139324.1, read on the forward strand.
GGTACTTCCCCTCCAACATCGAAGTGATCAAGTGGCTCGGGGCTTACTACGTTGACACACAGTTCTGTGAGAAGGCAATTCAGTACTTTGAACGAGCCACACTCATACAGTAAGTAACTACAGTTATAGTATTTAAGAAGATAATAGCATGATCAATAACACGTCAAATAGATCTATGAAAAATTTGTAATAATTTCACCAACTTGCACTTCATACCCAACACAATGCCAGAATAATTTATAGTAGATTTTTGGAGTGTTGTTCTATTATCTTGAGAAATCTGTGAAATTATATTATTTCCTCATTTTTCTGACATGATTAAGTGAATCAAGTCTTATTTCATCTTGTTTTGATGGTTTTTTCATCATCCATGACTCTTGTTCTCATCTGGAAGTAGTTTCTCTCTCTTGATCAAAGACAACTGATGATTTGGTTTTGATCAAGCTGAATTCAGAATAGATTTTTACTTCTTTTTTTTTTTCTTTAAATAAAAGTTTCTTGTGTATGGAATGTTTTTACTGACTGGATGTCTTTTTTCTGTGTTTCTCAGACCAACCCAGGTCAAGTGGCAGCTAATGGTGGCATGCTGCTACAGAAGAAGTGGTGAGAACAATTTTGCGCTTAACCTTTTATGACACGGTACAACGGCATGTCACCACCTATTCTCTGTCAGGGTGATACTGAAAACCAAGTCATAGAAAAGTAGATTCACTCCACATTAGAAAACCACAATCCACTAGGAGCAATGTTTAGTCATTAGTTGTGTCTTCACTGACTGTGAGGAGGTAAGTGTGGGAGACATTTAACTGTTTCATAACCAATGACTTGGTCTGTCTTTTTTGCTCAGTGAACTTGCGATGAGTTCATTTATAGTTGTGAAAATAGATCCTTTTCTTTTTTTTTTCTTTACAGGAAACTACCAGAAAGCTCTGGAAACATATAAAGACATTCACTGCAAGTTTCCAGAAGATGTTGAATGTAATTCCTCCTCTTTGTTACACAGTTTTCAACAGTTTTCAGCTCTTGGCCAACAGCAGTTGATCCACAGATCAGGGTGTAATGAAAACTCTGTGTGTGTTTGTCCAGGCCTGCGTTTCTTGGTGAGGTTATGCACGGACATGGGATTGAAGGAAGTTCAAGAATATGCTACCAAGCTGAAGAAGGTGGAGAAGATGAAGGAGATCAAAGAACAGGTATGTGTTTCTGGGCTGTCATGCCTTTACAGTTTACCTTTAAAACAGCAGTTTGTGGCATTTTTGTGTAAATGGGCCTATGTTCTACTGTTTTTTTTTTATCACCAGTTGATGCAACCTGATAGTGATTCACCCTGTAGGCAAATTATAAAAGCTTTTACAGTTGTCATCACTAGGTGTTTGATAGTTCTTTACATCAGGCACACAGGGTGTTATGTATTTTACATTTGCAGAATAAATAGAAGAGACTGTTAATTAGGTGGAACCTCACCAACTAACATTACTGAACGGACATAAAAAAAAAAAGTACTAGGGGTGTCCCTGGCTAAATATTTTTCTAGTTGACCAGCAGTCCTTAGTTCAAACCATTAGTCAACTAATTGTTGCATGTGTATGATATTAAGTTTGTTATTTAAATTTTTAAGTGTATTGGAAATGAGTTCCAGGGCTGAGAAAGACAAAACTGTAATAATGAGTCTTTAAAATACAGTAAAAATTTTACAGGCGCACGATAAGTGATTCTGAATGTGTTGGCACAACTACCAAGGAGACTGAACCTTTCGTTTACTTCAAAGTATAACATCATCCCTCCCCCTGTCTCAGTCAAATATACCCTGACTACCACCAAAGACAGGCTAACGTGATAAATTAAACCTTCACTCATGTTTATCCTACAAATATGTCTAACAGATGATATACTGTACATTTACAATCTTCAACAAATAACCATTACCTTAAAAACAGAAAAGACTTCCAAGTCTGTCAAAGCTGGTCAGATTTGGGCCATTTTTCTGCTACAGACAGAATGTCGGGGTGTTCTTTGTGTGGACTTCACAGCACGTTCCTGTGTTACATTTATTAACACCTATGTATTACAAGAGAAATGTTCCATGTTGCAGTTGACCCCTTAATACTTTCGTTGCAGCCCTAATAACAAGGGGTATTATTTTTTGTTTGTTTTTTTCTTTTGCACTGACCAGCGAAAGCTTCTCATTGAGTTACTTTTGGTTCACTATAAGGTGTCGCCCTAAAAATTACAAAAGTATGAAGAAACAATACTCAAACTTCATGAGCAGAAAATCAAATGAAGAACATGTCACAGCACTGCCCTCTGTGTTTTACAGTAGATCTGTTGGTACTGATATGCAGAAAAAACACAGCAGTGAGAATTAATCACCAAAGATGGAGATAGAACCTTATACAAACAGCTTAGTTGGACCATATAACATTCAATAATGTCTGAATAATATCAACATTGTGCAGAGTCATGAATGATTTCCTTGTTTTGCAGTCATATTTCACAGACTTTTCGTGAGCTTTCAATAATCATCTTTTCCTCACCAATGTCTTGGCGTCCTGTCGTCTGTTCCTGGACAAGAACACACTGATTGAAAACATGCACACGTCTTTTTGCTGTGAAATGGGTCAGTGGTCAGTGCAGCAAAGAAATGCATGAAAAAAATGCCTGTTTTTCTCTTTTGATTTTCCATGAATCAAAGTGTGTTCAGAGGAGAGCAGACGCTATACAGCTGTTTAACACCTGGCTGACACTGATGCTGGGGCATTTAAAACAGTTGTTGTGTTTTGAGAGTTGTTCACTTGTCTCTTGCTACATGCAGTTGGTCAGGTTGTTCGGTGTCACCTGAGACATCTGACTGGATAAGAAAAGTGCTTAGTGGTTTGATTACAGCCAGCCAGGATGATCATTACTATATTCTCTGATGATGGAAATGACGCCTGTGTTTTCCTTATCAATTCAAACTGAGAAGAACTGGATACACATGCATGTCATACATTGGCAAGGATTGTTGGCTGTAGGACTGAAACGATTCCTTGAGTAACTTGAATAACTCAATTACTAAAAAGCCTCAAGGCAAATTATTTGGAGGAGAAGCTTTGTTGTTAATGAGGGAGTTTAAACGATCCACACCAACATGATAATGAATGACATAGACACCAACCAGGTGCATTTATAAGATTATACAATTGTATATAAGTAGGCCTTTACCTTAAAAAGGAGAGTCTCAGTCAGGCTTTCTCTCACAGCAGAGTGAAGTGGGGGGTGTGGGAGGAAGGTTTGATTGTTCACTAATCAACTGTGGATGCTGTCGTCCTCTCTGACTGACTAAAAAAATAACAATGGCAACGTTGGTCACAAAATATACTTGGGTGTCCACCCAAATAAAGTGTCTGTCACTGGAGTTTGATTATTTTAACAGATTTAACAGCTACAAATCTTGCAAAAAAATTTAGCAAATCAAGGCTTCCCTTCCAGACATGGCCAAGAGAGATGCGTAGCTCGAAAAACAGAAAATCATTTTGTGGTGGCCAGTGTTTCTAATGTGGCAGAACTGCCATATAAAACAGTATATTCACTCAGTCACAGAGACACAGAAACACTGATCACTGACCTGCAGAGATGTACTCAGTTCCTTTACTTGAGTGAAAGCATTAATACCAAAATGTAAAAATACTTCATTACAAGTAAAAATCTTGAATGTCCTACATGAAGTACTAAAGTAAAAGTACTAAGTAAAGCTTAGTAAATTTACTTTTACTTTAATACCTTACTTAGCACTTTGTACTTAAGTACTAAGGAAGAAATAAAGGCAGTACTGTCTGCAGAAAACATGAACAGAGTGCACCAGAATCACAACCTGTTTTTCTGGGGAAGGATGCCCCCATGATCCCCTAGCGGGGATTGGTTTACAAACATGTCACCTTTTTCACCTCTTATAAGTTTGCAGTTGTGTACTTGGTTCATTTAAGAGATGCAGGGGTGCCGCCAGAAATCTTAGGCCCCCTGAAAGATTAGATAGATAATACTATTAAAATAATATTGATAGCCCTCAAAGGGCCCCCTGTCAGGCCCAGGCCCTTAGAACCGTCCTAACTTTTCCCCCCCTGGCGGGCGCCCCTGAAGAGACATGTCTTATTTTCTCTTTTGTAAGTTACAATTGCTCTTGAAGCAAAAGTAATTTAGTTTTAAAATTTTGCAGGGCGCACAAGATTTCTTATCTGAATACTTGATTTATCACCAAAATTAATTAATAGATGAATCGATTACTAAAAGAATCGATAGCTGCAGCCCCAGTCAGGTTTTGAAGAGATTCGGAGTAACAGGACTGTGTGCCTTGATCCTGTGAAGATATTCATCAGAGCCAGGAACAGATGAGGAGGTTGACTTTGTCAAATCAAAAGCAGCTGCTTTTTAATCGGCCCAGAGATGCTGTTGGAGCAGAGGAACAATCCTACAGAGTGTTTGTCAGAGCCAGAGGGCTGACTCATTAATCCCCAAATTCTCCAACAGAATGACACTGAAAAAATACTGATCCTACTAGTATAACTGCATTGTGTATCAAATGCTGAATGACAGAATGATTGAAGGCTTCAAATAATGATTATCTATATGGTCTATAATATGTTAAAAAAAAATGTAAAAAATGTTAATCACAATTTCCCAGAGCCCAAGAAGTTTTCAAATTACTACTTTTGTCCAACAGTCCAAAGACTCTTCATTTACTGTCATATATGACAGAGAAAAGCAACAAATCCTCGCATTTAAGAATTTGACATTTTTCTGAAAAAGTGGCTGAAATGATTTATCGAAAATAGTTATCAAAATAGTTGGCAGCTATTTTCTAACTAATTGTTGTAGGTCCAGAATGATTAGAACCAAAAACTGATATATGAAGAAGATTAAATCACTGCTATATCTAATGATGTTTTTTCATTAAATGTCTAATTTTACCAAAGAAATTCCCATATCATTGTTTCATTATTTTAATCCTTGTTGTTGCTAACTGCTCATTGCTGTGGCGTTTCTGCCATGGACCCTTCTACTAATTTATTCCACACCAAATGGAAAGGTCTTGTTTATATATGACATTTCTATCATTTTTTCATATACTCATGTGAAAATCCAATTGATTTTTTTTTTTTGTTATTAGTTAAAAAAATTAAATAAAACTGACTTTTGTGACACAGAGGGATGGATAAATAAATAGAGGCAAAAAGCAGCAGAGGCTCAGTCTTGGAATCAAAAGAATCCTACAATCGAGCATGAAATTTCTCTGCTCTTTTGTTTGCAGTGCACAGTTTTATTTTATTTTATTTTATGTTTTGTTCTATATTTTAACCACAGAAATTCTCCAGAATTTTGTTGAATTGCTTTTGTCCTTGTCTGCAATTTAATCTTAATCTCCCCATCCCTCCTCCTTCTTTATCTCTTCCTTCAGAGGGTGAAGTCGGGGCGGGAGGGCAGTGGCAGAGGTCGGAGAGAAGGCAGAGAGGGCAGCGCCGGGAGTGCTGGTGAGTCACCGTCTGTAGGTCTGGAAATGTTTAGAAGGTGCAACATAACAGTTTTTAACACCTACTGTATATCCGGAGTCCACACCCAGAGCACAAAGTTTTGAAACCTGTTCTAAAGGCTAGAATTGAGTGTTTTGTTTGAGGTTCAGTTCCTTTTTTTAGACAGTATTTAACTAAAGCAAAGTTCTTGTATGTTGTACAAGAGTTGTACTTTTGAGAAATCTGACCTTCTTCTCTTCAGTAAAAAACTGATTTAAAAGAAAATGTGGAAAAGTAAGAAAAATGATTTATATGCCTCAAAGTTAAGTATCGTTTTAGCATTTGTACTGAAATATCATACTAGCAATAGCATTGAAACATGCCCAGCCATTAGGGTCAGGTAATTATATATATGCGGTTTCAATCAAAGTTTATAATCAATACCTTATAGCTCAGCCTCATTGTCAGGCTTTTGTTTTTTTGATCATGTACGTCATCACTTACTTCTCTCCTCTACCTGTTGTTCACACATGCTGCTGGGCAGCAGGCGTCTCCACACCTGTCCTCACGTCTCCCAAGAAGGCCAACGTTATGGGTATACCTCGTTACACCACACTGAGTCCTGACTAACGTCTTGTTCTGTTACAAGTCTGGTTATTTCTAGGTCCATAAAAGGAACTGTTGTTGCTGTAACTGCCCATCTAATCCTAAACGGGTCATTAACAGGTCGAACACTTTTCTCGGTCAGATTAACAGTTGTCCTTGGTTGGCTGAATTCCTGCATACTGGCTGTAACATTTTGGAATGACCATGTAGCCTCATATCTTTGTAGGATAAGACTGTTTAGGACAGGGGTCTTCAACTACCTTTGACCAGAGGCTAGAATTTTTAGAAACAGACGCTGTGGGGGTCGACTGTTTGATATTTGTCTTTTTGTGAGTCAGTCAGTGTGCATTCCAGTAACAGGATAAAAACAGATAGAAGCTTGCAAAAATACACAGGGATTAACATCTCAATGAGGAGTAATAAATAAGCGGATTCATTAATACAGTCTTATATCAGCTGTCACACAAATGTAACTGTAATGAAAGCATAGAAGAGTGATTAAAAAAATGGAGTACGGGTGATGCTTTGACAGCCACTTCACCATTGCGCACTGCATGTGCAGGGCCAGTGACGTTTCCTTGTTTGTTTGTGTGTTTTTCCTACTGAAAGGCTCAGACTCTTATTCTAGGCGTCCCATTCTTTAAAAAAATGTCTGTCACTGTAGACATCCTTTCCATAATGTTTTCAGATACATTTTGTTTAACGAGGAACAGCTGATTTATTGCTCTTGCTGAACTAACCAGACTCCCTTTAACGTTATAATTGTCCGCTTCATTCAAACTCAACAAGGTCTTGGTTCATCTCTCCACTGCTTCAAGAATTACCATCACTGGTTTGGATCAAAATAAATCCTTTATTCATGGAGCGAAGGAGTGCAGAGCTTGCAGGTCAGGTGATGCATTGTTGCAGCCGGAGGAGAGATGCTCAGCACCTAGAATTTTATAACCGAACTCCAAGAGGACACACACTTCTACTTTTGCTGACTGCGTGAAAATCTGATTTTGATGAAAGAATTGAATATTGAATTTTGGTGTTGAACTGCCAATTGGTTCAACTTAAAAAAAAGAGTCAGATACAGTAGTTATACAGGACAGTTACTTTTGTGAGACTCTATCAGTGTCAATAGAACTAAAAACAGGGAAAATCAAGTGCGCAACTGTGATCTGATTTTATACTGCACATAGCATGAGCCTTTGAGCAGCAGAAGTTAAAGGAGTGAAAGTTGGATGTGTGCTCCGTGTCGCCTGCAGCTCTTCATCTAACAGCTCTCTGTAGCTGCAAACTGATCTGTCGTAACAAATGACAAAAATTACCGTTTTCTTGTTTTGTAGATGCATTTTTGATGAATGGTGGCGGTAAAGCTAAGCTCATTGGCAAACACATTGTATTTCCTGTGACTACTTCATAAAAAGTCAACTTGTGTTTTGCCAGTGAAATGCTTTTAATGTGAAGCTATAGCGATAGGACATGTTCAGTTTGCACTAGCAGTAACTTAATATAGCATTTTTCTGGGGTTTTCGCAACATGCACCCAGTTAGTAAACATATAAATTTTGCTATTTGATGAACCGGATGTGGCCTATGGGCAGCCAGTTGACGATCCCTGGTTTTAGGAGCCCTGAACACACTGAGAGCCCACTGCAGACGCTGGAGAAGACAAACTTCCACAGTTCTAGCACTCCTTCACTACAGATCCACAACAAATACAGACACATACTCTAGACTGGCTCCGACACTGGAAAGCTGGCTCATCAGCAGATTTTAAATGCAGTCCAGACAAACTAGAGAGTTGCCAAAAACTGTAATGAGGCCCAGCTTTGCTCTCTCGTGCAGCTGAACGTCCTGTAGTGTAGTTAAGTATATATATAGGCACCTGTTAATGTTTCTGCTGCTCCACCTTGCCAGTTCTTCCCCTGTCCTGATAAATTAGATTAGAAAACCTCAGATGTGTGTGCTTTTGCTGTTCCACTTTGTCTCATACTGCCAGAGCTGTAACTAGATCTGTTTAAAAGAAGCCTTTCAACATTGTCTAACATGTTCAATCCTTTGTATCCTTAAATATTAGTTATGCCTTTTTAAAAGTTGTTTAACTAAAACCTAAACTCTTTTCTAATTCTCTTACGGCACATCAGAGATGGATGTTAAAACAGGTGAGCTAACAAAATTTCTAAAAAGCCAACTAATTAGTTATCATCAGCTCTCATTACACATGGAGGTGTATTTGCTTCTCTCTGTGCTATTTATGTTTTGTTCACTATTTTATCTTTTTGTCTTCCTGCTGATCTGTTTCTCTGACTTGTCTGGCTTCTTCTGTTCTCACTCTGCTTCTTTTTTGCTGCCCAGTATCTCAACCTGAGTCTAAACAACTCAGTCCACTGTTGGACTCAGGGAGAGGTATGTAAAATTCTTACTCCAGATTAATTCAGTGAAATCTGTAGGTTTGTAGGACTGTACTTCTGGCCACTCAGACATATGAGATTTGGATACCTCTACACCTTTACAAAAAACAGAGCTAGCTTGTTTCATTTCAATAATTTCTCATTTGCTGTCATTCTGAGTGTGTTTGAAACATTCGAGATCAATCTACAGCCTAACAAATAGCTCCAAAATGAAACTGATCATCAGTATTTTATTTTTAGTCACTACCACATCAGGTATCTTTGATAACATGCAGTCATGTTAATTCAGTTATGGATTATTTTGTCATCTCTTCCTCTCCCTCTGCAATGAGCAGATGGGCCCCAACAATATAATGTATGTTGCTCTCTTTTTCCTTCTTTCTTTAATTGCAACAACACTGAGATCTTATATTGTACTATTGTTTCCACAAGAATTCGATATTCATTCACATTAAAAAAAATGTTTTGGGCATTAACTGCACTTAAATAATCTATAAAAGTGATGAACTAAACTCTTAAAATCTCTGGAAATTTTGCTTGAAATAGTAAAAATGTATATATAATATCAAAGTGTCCCATTTAGCATTCACAAAAATCAAAATGTATTTAGCCACCTAAAAAAAATCATTATTAGTTAAAGTTTATGCTCTCTGTAGAATATTTTTAGTGCTTTAGTTTGCCATCAGACAGCGTTTTCCTGCGGAGAACTGAAACCTCCATCTTTGCTCTCTTCAAAGCCACCAGACTCCTTAGACAAACACAGTCATTTTACACCACAGAACAGAGGACTTGCTGGTCTGCCATTGCCTTTGTTTGTGTTATTATGTGAATTTGGTGTGTTAACACATTAGTTTAGATCTAAACTGATGTAACTTGCTGTGGGTTGAGGCGGTGGTAGACCAGCCAGCCACTCATGTGTTCTCAAAGGTAAAATGATTGTTTTGTCAAGGAGTCTTGAGTAATATGACAGTATTACTGGTTTGCAGGATTTAATTGTTATAATATCCAAGTATAACCACATCAAATTCCAATCCAATATCAGGAAAGTGTACAAAAGACAGTACTTTGAATTTCTGTTATTTAAAGGTTGAATCAGTAGGATTTGTCTGAGCTGTTTGTAAATGCACCAGAAAGATTGCGTATTGTTGAGTCTCAGTCACAGAATGTCAAACACCAGTGTTTTGGGTTGGTAAAGCATCCTGAGCAGAGCAAATAATAAGGACAAAAATGAAATACAGGCAGAGAGCAGGGTCACACTGAACAACATCACCAAGTGTTATCCAAATTGTTAATTTTCAACTGCTGTTGTGGGGCCAGATGCTAGATTAGCCAAATGTTGGATATAGTTCTAGGATGCATTAATATCTCACTTATTTCTTTTAATTGGCCAGAAACAGTTGGAATGAAGTGACTTCTAACCACAGCAGCATAATTTGGGTGCAATCAAGCAAAACTTTATTTATATAGCCCATTCACTTCTTCATTTAATGAGGCACATTCCAATAGAAAAAATGGAATAATGCACACACTTTCACTGGCTTTATGCCAGCGTCTTAACCTTTGCATTACGTTTTATGAAAAGTACTGCATCTGCAGCATCATGCTTTGTGAGAAATAAATCTTTTTTTTACTACTCAATACCATCTGAGTGAAGTTTTCAAGTGAGCAGTTAGAGCAGTTTTCCGTAGGTAAACACTCAAGTTGAGAAATCTAAGTATAGTGTTTCGGTTAAAACACCTGAAACTGGTCCAGAAATCTTGGCTGACAGGCGGTTGTGATGTTGGACTGTGGTCGGTGTTTGCACTGAGCTCTCACACTGAGGAGAAGGAGGGAGTATTCACCCGAACCTCTTTCAGATATTTGAGAAAACTTCTAGAGCACCTGAGAGTTTTCCCTCTTTTCTGCAAAGTCTGTGTACTTTCAGCACTGTAAATTGAGTGTGTGTCAGGGCTGAGAGTTTTCTCACGCATCCAAACCTGCATCATTCTTTAATATGAAACTGGTAAAACCACTGTCACAGAGCAAGAGAGAGGTACAGCATCCAACGTGTCTCATTTTCTTATAAAGTTTGTTTTTCTTATTTCTCTTCTGTTTCTCTTCTGATCTTATTCTCTCTGTCCGATAAATTAATAAATTTAGGCTATGGTTGCAATATTGATATGATGAAGTAGTTGTTAAGATTTGCTGTCTTTATATTTGACACTTCATGAGTGTTTCAGCTATTTTTCCAAACAAGTTTAAGCCAGAAAATGTGTTGCACAAGCCTGAAAGTTGACTCATCGTTATTGATCAACACTTCTATCAAACCCTCACAGAAAAATTATGGCCATTCGTATTGTGGAGAAAAAATAAAAACTTAAATTGTGGAAACTGTTACACACAGTTAATCTTAAGTCTGGCTTCGCTTCCAACCTGTCGTGTCATCCCCGTTTTCTGTGTCTCCCAGTTGTGTATTGTAAAAGAGAAATACCACTGGAGCTGTCCAAGAAAAGAAAATGAAAAAGTAGAGAGAAAAAGTCCATTTTCCAGCAGAAGTGTCAGTTTGCCAGCAGCATGCAAGGCCTCGTGTGAGATGTTTGGGATTGCAAAGGAAGGTAGAATATTGGGCCTCCTTCTCCTTCCTGTTTTCCAGCTTTCTGCCTCTGCTCTCGTCAGTTTCCAAGGCTACCTGGCAGCCAGATGTGGGCTGCTGCTGTCTGTAATCATATCTGTCCTTCAGCTGAGTAGGCCGCTCTGTCAGCCTGTCATCTGAGCCTGGAACACACACACACACACACACACACACACACACACACACACACACACACACACACACACACACACACACACACACTTTCTACATAACATGTTGTGAAGAGTACCAGCTCTATGTCTGAGATGATTAAGACCAGGGCTGCTGCTGTTAGCTGTTAGCCTCTTGCTAAAGGACACTCTAGTAAGATGTAATACTTTGTAATTGATCGATGGTATCTTGATGGTATCTACTGGGCTTGTGATTCCTAACCAGGGGTTATGGGCTCTTTGAAGTGTGGTATGTATCTATATTTAGTGTATTACCCACAGTAGATGGCAGTCAGAATGCTCCCAGTTTGGAGAAGCAGTCAGGAGCACTGGTGTAGGAAGCTAAGCAATGTACTGCTGTGAACAGGGGCATGAACAAAACATATATAACACATAAACTAAGCCTAAACATTGGCATTTGTAGGACCACTTTATCTTGTAATGACTGATTAATGAAATGATTCTACTGATATCAACATTTATATATTTCAGTGGGTTTTTTTTAAGGTTTAAAAGCATGTGTTTCAGATGTCAAAAGAAAAAGGGTGGGAACCACTGTGCTAGTTCACACACAAACTGTGAGATGAAAATCTCACAGACATGTGTTGACTTTTCAGAATGTGAGAAAAACAAACTTACTCTCAGTCTGACCTCCTTGAAGTTTTGTCGACAGTATATCTAGCTGGTTTCAAATTATTAAGGATGAGTCATGAAGCTCCTCATACCATATCCAACACTGTCATATAACAACAGTGATATTAACACAGACAGAACCACAAAAGCTTTAGAAATGCTTATGAATGTATGACAAGAAGTGCTGGTTAAATGTTATTTGATGAATTGTGATTAATTATGGGGAGCTGAATAATTATATGGCTTAGTCTTCAGTATACATTGTGTTAAATAATGTTAAGAAAAAAATTTAAAACTGAATTTTGAATTTCAAAATGTGCAAGAGCCTTGTACATGTATACATACATGCAGGCTACACTCACATGCACACACACACACACACACACACACACACACACACACACACACACACACACACACACACACACAGATGAGCTTAAAGTTGTCTCAATACCTTCAAGCAAACCATAACGTGGTTGAGCTTTGGGGGACATTTCAGCATCTTTTAACTGTCTCCTGAGTCTGATTATAACGGATGCTTTAAAAGGGTCTGTATGTTTCCTTATTCTGGGTATGTGTTTGTGTGTTTTTGAGCAGATAGCAGTCACAGCAGCAACAGCACAAAAGGAGAGCGGCTGAGCGCCAAGATGAGGTCACTTCCTGGTTCCAACGAGCCCTATGAGGCCAGCAGCCAAAAAGAAATAGGTGAGAAGACATAATTTTTCATGTTTCTTTCTCTCTTCTCTGAAGATATAAGCTGTCTAACTGAACTCTCTTTTAACTTAAATCTTAACAGTGGAAACTACGACACAAATACACAATACAAAATCAGCATATTTATCTATTTATTTCATCTTGAAAACAATGAAGACACTTAATACTTAATGCTTAAAGATAACCTTATACCTGGATGACTGACATCCTTCAGGCCTCGTTTCCCAAAAGCCTCTTAAGCAGCACTTGAAATGAAGGATGTCCTGTTGTCCCGGGGAAAATAAAAATAACACCTGAGACACCGTGTCTGAGACGATTCTGAGACAGTGGAGAAATCTATTATTACAAATCAGATGATTATATTTATGTGTCATGGAATATACATATTTATATGTTAATTGTTGACTGTTCAAATTAAAAAAATCTATGTAGTGTTGCACATCAAATCCATCTTAGGAACTTTCTTAAAACATATCTTAGGTATTTTTCAACCTGGACTCTATTTTCCCCTGCTTTTGTGTCTCAGTGACTGAAGGGGACAACATTTTTAGGTCCACTATTGAAGGAGAGTTCTGCAGATGACAGACGTGAAACTAAGCTACAATTGAATCCTTAAGGAAACTACACAGTGTCAAAGTATGTCCACAAAGTGCTTGCTTTGTCACTGATAGGCTCAGAATATTATTATTTGTATCTGGCAACATTATGAAAAGGACCTCTACAGAGAGAGACCATGTTCTTAAGAATAAGATGTGTTTTTTTTAACCTAACTCCCATTTAAAAAAATGCTATTTTTTTTTTTTATCATCGTCTTCTTCATTCAAACTCAACAGAAACATAATAGAACTCCCCAAAAAATGTGTTGACTTGTCTTACCACTGTTCCAATAATCACCATCTGTGGTTTGGTTTAAATAAACCCTTAATTCACCACGTTAGATGTGAAAAGGAAGGTCTTACATCAGAGAAGCAGCGGGGAGAAATGGCGTGTACAGCCGGAACTTCTAAGGTCAATAAAAATCATAATGAGTAAAACCTCTGCTCCTCTCGTGTAGATACGTCCTACGTGGACCCACTGGGGTCTCAGATGGAGAGACCAAAGACGGGAGTCAAGAAGCGCATGGAGGACGACGACTTTGCAGATGAAGAGTTGGGAGACGATCTGCTGCCAGAGTAGCTACTTAAACCCTCTTCCTTCATTGCGTTACTGGAACATTTTCTCTTCAGTCACCTGTGAAAGGCAGGAGCACTAAGTTGAACAAGAAAACCAAAACATTTTAAACTCAGCTCTTCAGTAAAAAAAAAAAAAAATGACATAAATATTATGGGATAAAGATTATTTTTCATGCGCATCAAGGAGGGTCCAATGACTCTCCGTTATTCCACGCAAGATGTCATCTTTGCCGTTCATCTGAGTAACTTTTCTTGAAAAAGAGGTAGGCCTGCAGCTGATTTCTTAAAGATAAATATTTATACACGTCTATTTAGCTAAGGAGTACCTTTATAGATGGACTGAACATAAAAAAGTTTCACAAGAAGCTGCAGCTACAGTGCATTTTGGAACTATTGAACAGTTTTGTTTTGGCTCTGCGTTCAAGCACAGTGACTAAATGAAATAAATGAATCACAATAAGGTTTAAGTGCTGATGTTGAACGGTAATTTGAGTTAACATTCATATCCAACCAAGTGTGCAGAAATTAGAGACACACTTTCTGGACATACTGTTCCTCCCAAGTGTACATGGGTTTCTTCACTGTTGACTCAATACGGATGTTAACGCCCTAAAACACCTTTAAAGCTGAAAAGATTGCATTTTAACCTCACTGTTACCCTTTAATTTTAAATCCGGTGTTGGGACACTGAGCCAAAACAATGAGAAACATATCACTGATATTTTTTTTCAACTGCACTGCGTGTTTCCATGTGTGAGCCTGGGAACCTTCTGGAAAATCCATCAACATGATGAACCAAACGTATGCTATCTGTCCATTTCAGGTCTTCCTCCATTACTCTTTGCGTTTTGTACTCATTCAAGAAATGTATATTTGTAGTGTAATATTTATATTTTCTTGGTTGTTCATTTCTTTGTTGTTTATTTTATTATTAAAAGAGAAAATATTTAATCTATTCAGGAAAAACATTGAGCTGCCTCATTCTGAGCAGGATAACTTTAAGATAAAACACAAACCACGTGCTGGTGTCTGGGTTTTTCTAGAATAGAAAACACTGACAAGCTGCCTTATTAAAGGGAGAGTTCACCCCAAAATCAAAATATGTTTTCTTCCTCTTACCTGTAGTGCTATTTATCCATCTAAATAGTTTTGGTGCGAGTTGATCAGCTTTGGAGATGTCGGCCATGGAATGTCTGCCTTCTCTTGAACATAATGAACTTTATAATCCTCCGCTTGAGGTTCACAAAGCACCAAATAATTCGTTTGAAAAACTCAAAAGGAACGTCTCTTTCCAGAAATCTTGACCTGGTTACTTAACATAATCCACAGACCTTGTTGTGAGCAGTTTCATGAGCACACTACACTTGCTGGCTGCATCAACATGCAAAAGGAAGTGTGCATCTACTCATGGACAAGAGGTGTGGGGTGTACACATTAATTGTGTCCTCGTCTGAGCTGTAACCTTTCTTCTTTGAGTAGTAGAGCTACAATGATTGGTCGATTAGTGGTTTGAAAGAAAATAAGTATTCAACTATTGACAAAACGAAACGAAACGAAAACGTCAAATAAATTGATGTTTCCCACTTCTTAGAAGTCAGGATTTGCTGCTTTGTTGTTTAGGATAAGAAATGAGTCTTTGGGTTTTGGACTGCTGGTTGGACAAAAGAAGCAATTTAAAGATGTCATTGTGGTTCTGGGAAATTATGATGAACATTTTTCTTTTTTTGACACCTGATAGACTAAACAATGAATCAATTTATCATGAAAATGATAAGACGATTAATTAATAATGAAATAATAGTTAGCTGAAGTACTAATGAGTAGACGCACGTTTGGGGTACAGTGTTCCTTTAAGTTTTTTCTGGCAAGGCAGCGGATTAAACCCAAAGTTAGGGCGAACCTTACTGAATTAAACCTTAAGTGCCTTTTTATATGCATGATATAATTGAAAGCTTTTGCTTCACATAAATCGTAATGACAGAAAATCACTGCGCACATCGTTACAAGTGACGAGGGCAAATGGGATCTTTGAATGAAAAATGTGCTTTCAGCAGTTAAAAAAATATATATATATTAATCTATTTGTGGTCGTTTGACCTTTACGTCATGGTTTCTTCATGAAACCAGTGCGGACGTAAGAAGCTGGACAGAACTAGATCCAGTTTATCTTTAAACGAAGCAGACTCTGGTGTGAAGCCAGCATGCAGCAGCAGAGCCAACAGTCTGGACTTCCCACTCCCGTCAGGAGCTGCTCTCATGCGTGTTCTTTTATCACCGGGGCTGGAGGTTTAAGACGGGACTGCATCTGTCAGTACTCCAGTTTGATTTAGACTCGTTCTGAATGGTGGATCACACTGTTCCCGCGCGTACAAACGCTCCCATCGGATTTTAAGCACACATCGCTGGAGAAAAGTACCAGGAAAACGCTGTTGGTGGTATTTTCCTCGTCTTAAACAGAAAAACAGCAGGTGCTAAACTCCCGCCTCGGTAGTAATTTGTAATTCTAAGGTAATTATTACTCCTGGCGACACTGTGGACGCGCTGTGCCAAAATGTTTCCCTGGCGGCGCGCCTGTGCCTCGGCTTCCAAGCCAGAACTGTGGACTTTCCTCCTGCCGCTCACTCTACAGCGTTTTCAACCCTTCACTGGATTATAAAAGGAAAATAATCTGTTAGAGGGAAGAGTCTCTTTACTGCTGTTCTGGTGATCTACTTGTCAAGGGCAGCGAAGGCGATAACATTGTGCAAGGAAACCTTTTTTTGGCACACCGTACCGAGAAGCGCACAGTGATGCCGCATCGGATCCGCGTCCTGCTGCTGCTGCTGCATCTGGCTGCGCTGCCGCTGGACTGGGCGGCCGGGGTGGGTCGGGTGCGAAAGAAGGCCACCAGGACCCGGTCTTGCCTCGATCTGCCCGAGGAGATCCTGGAGCAGATGTTCGGGCGTCTGTCGGTGGGCGTGATGAGCGCTTTCCACCACGCCCTGCAGCTGGAGCCGCGGGACAAGCTCAACCTGACCTGCCCGACCACCGCGCGGTCCCCGACCGACAGGAAGAACCGCCTCCCGGTCAACCTGCTCAGCATCTCCCCCTGGGCCTACAGGTGAGAGCAGGTGGAATATAAGACGTATTTATTCATCTATTTTAAAATTACAGTTTGTGCTGTGATCCATTCTCATATCTGGCATGTGAGTTACTTTGCATTCAAACAGAAAACACATCAGTGTTTCATTAGAATGGAAATTATTTAAAGAAAGTATTTGCAATTGATTTCTTTGATGCAATTTAACATTCGACAAAGCTTTCATTTATTTTGTCATGATATTTACAGGACTTTGAAAGTTTCCAAAACTTGTTGAGCTGTGGATTCTGTGGTATTTAGTGTGTTTAAACTCAGTCAAAGTTATTACAACACTTTCATTGTGCTTTTGAAGAGTTTTCTGATCAGATCATTTGTTTCAGTGACAGACCTCTTAAGTAAAAAAAAATGTCTCATAACCCCAAATAGCTGCGTCAGTAGCACTGGTACCAAAAACATTGAAAATTTATAGTATAAAGCGGGTGTAAGTGGTGCCAAATGACATATTTTAATATATGTTTTATAGTGTTACCTTTTAAAAAGGAGGAGGTATTTTTGATTTCTTTGTATATTCAAACTGTGAAATACACTAAAACTTGATTATTTTTGAGGAAACACCATGACAGCTGAAGGTGGCTGAATTAAACAAAAAGAAAATCTAACAATACAGTAATATTTTCTGACAGAATGTTTGCAGAAGTAGGGGAGGCTGGGGGCAATTGTAACACTTCCCTCGTACCTCACAAGCTGCTTTAAATACACTAGTTACTGTCTGATATAAAAAAAAAAAATCTGTGCACTGATGTATAATACAAAAAATTGTAACATGTATGTACAAATGCCCCCAAATCTTTCCGCCACAATAAAATTGTGTGACAGCTAGCAACACCTATATTAGCAGGGTTTGTTCATGTTCATTTCTAAAATGTAACTTAAAAACAAAAAACTAAAACAAAAGCTAACTAACTAGCTAGCTAATCTACATCAGTCTTGTGTTTTGCGAACATTAGCTAGAGCTACAGTATATGTCACTTTTACAAATTCTGCAGCACATTTTTAAAAAGTGGTACAGAAAACAGGAGTGAAGAAAAAGGTTCTGCTGGTTACCAAGTTCAATGTTTATTGGACCATAGAGCAAAATAGGCTGGACTTAGGAAGGGTCAATTGCCCCCTGTTACAAATGCCCCTGTCTCCCGTACTTTGTCTTCATGTGTGCTGGCACGTTGAAGAGCATAGCAGGCAGCTGTCACCTTAAAGAATATTGATTCGACCTGATATTGATTTTGCAAAATAAAACATGCATCTGTTGAATTATTTTTTTCAGGATCTCGTATGACCCGACCAGGTATCCCCGCTACATCCCTGAGGCTTACTGCCTGTGTAAGGGCTGCCTGACTGGACCATATGGCGAGGAGAGCGACCAGCACCGCAGCACTCCAGTCTACGCTCCCTCCGTCATCCTGAAGAGAACCGGCTCCTGCATCAGCGGCCGCCACTCATACACCGAGATCTATGTGTCCATCGCGGTGGGATGCACCTGTGTGCCACTGCTGGAGAAGGCAAGAGACAGTCAGAATGGCAACCAGAGTCTGGAGAGACCCGAGCCCAAAGCCGGACAGCTCGCCTCTACAGGCAAGAAAGTATGAAAGAAGCAGGATTGTAGTACCCCAAATTTAAGGTTTACTACACCTGATCCACCCCTTTTGGTTTCTGTCTTTCTTCACTGACACTTTAATTTAAGGGACATATTTTTTTCTCTACCTGCAGTGCTATTTATCGATCTAGATAGTTTTGAGTTGCATTTTTGGAGCTATTGTCCAGAGAAATGTCTGCTTTCTGTCTAATGTAATGGGACAAGATGGCTTGAGGTGCTCAAACTGCAAAAAAGAAAAGAAAAATTGAAAAACTCAGCAGCAATGTTTCTTTCCAGAAATCCTAACCCCAAAATCATGACCCAGTTACTCAAGATAATCCACAGACCTTACTGTGAGCAGCTTCATGTAGGAACTATTTTCTTTCTACCCAAACCACACCTGTGTGCATCTACTCATGGATGAAAGGCTAATGTTTGTGACAGCGTGGGATGTAAACATCAAATGGTTTTCATCAGCTGAACCATGAATGTATGAAGGAGAAGTGGATACAGAGGGAGACTGGTCTCCATTCAGTCCTATGAATGCTGCTCAGTAAGTCATGAAGCCAACTTCCATGTGTAAAATTAAAATTCTACGTCGTACAGCCTCTTGATAACTAAATAAATACTTCTTTTCCACGTCCATTTGCTGAGCCTCTCCTGAAACTCTTTACGAAAGCCCCCTGTTGAGGCCTGCCCCCACTTTAAAAAACACTGATCTAGATGGATCAACAGCACTTCAAGTAAGAGGAAAAATATCTATTTTTGATCTTGGGGTGAACTGTCCCTTTAAAAAAAAAGACTTGGTTCACTTTTATTCTTGGTTTGGTTATGTCATCCCTTTGACCTAAACATGGAATATTCTGGACTTGAAAGAGATGTTTCACAACAAGGTCACAAATCCAAAGTACAGCAAACTGAATCCGCACCTATTATGTGAACTGGACTGGAGAGAAGAGGCTTGAAATTCAAGAGGAGACGAGATGAATGTCTGAAGCTCAACAAGTTATTTAAAGGGTTGGTTCTGCCAAACTACAGAGAACATATTTCACTTAGCATTTGTATCTAGCCATGCAGATAGTTTGGGTTTTATTTGCTCAGGTTTTGAGTCACTCACCTGAGATTTCTGCAACACAAATAAAACCACATTTTCCTCCATTGTTCTGGTTTGAAAGCAGAAATCTCAGAGAAGGATATCTCAAACCTGGACAATAAATCCAGGTACTATCTACAACTATCTACAAGGATAGAAACCACTAGAAATAAATGAGAACATGACTATTTGTATGTAATTTAGGTGGACCAACCCTTTCGAAAAATAAACCAGAAAAATACTGATCATTATTATCAATGACCTGATCAATGATGCCACCTACTGATGTAAAAAAACAACTGCATGTTGTGCCTTTTTCTCTGATCACCAGGAGAAACCTGAGAATTCATTCATTGTTATTCTGATAGACTTTAATACCAACTAGTCTGCAAAAAAACATCTGACCAGTTGTTAGTGACACTTCTGGACTTTATGTCAGGTTGCAGAGTCTTAGCTCACCTCTCCCAGTAATTGTACAACAAAAACTTGGCACTTTTATATTTCCGAGTCTCGTTTTGCATTTTGAGGATACAGGAACTGGCTGCAATTTTCAAAATCCCAGACATCAGTCGGTTTAACAGCAGTGGTTATTCAGTTGGTGTTTCCATCACATCATGAAAGAAATTAAAAGAATAAACACACCTACTACATAAACTGTTTTTCCTTTTTTTAAATTTATTTATTATCCCAGGGTCTTCCTTCTTGTTAAACACTCAACAGTTGTTGCTTCTCTGCCTCCTCTGATGAAGAATCAAGTGAAACATGTATAAAGGTGTTTATTCTCTGGCTGAACTGTTCACCACTTTGAACACTGGACAGAGGAGATGTACATCTGTTTAAAGGATAGTTTGGATTATTTGAAATGCATAGCCTGTATATTACCTACAGTATTGGAGAAGCCACAAGAGTTTGGGTGTAAGAAGCTAAGTAATGTCCTGCTGTGGACAGGGTCAGCAGCAAATAAAAAGCACCTAAAAAATAGAAGTAACATAGTAATAGTAATACAGTAAAATAGAAATGTAAGGTACATTAAAAATATTTTGCATGCTATATTTAGAATATTTTCACCATTTTATCTTGCCATCAGACAGCCTTTTCTGACAGGAAACCATGATTATATGAGTCAGATATTGCTCTCTCAAAAGCAACCAAACTCCATAGCGGAAATCAGTCATTTTGTCCTGGCTGAGGTAAAATTACTGTTTCTGCCAGAGAAGTCTGGTTGGTTTGGAGTGGGTGAGATATTTGGTCAAAAAAGGCTATCTGATGCCAGGGTAAAAAGATTTAAATATTGTAAATATAGTGTATACTTAAACTGATATTGAATGTTTTAAGTGTCTAAAATATGTGTTGTTGCTGACCCTGTCCACAGCAGTACATTTCTTAGCTTCCTACACCAGTACTCCTCTCTGCTTCTCCAAACTAGGGGTGTACCAACCGCCAACAACCACAGGAAATACACTGACAATCGATTAGTACCTTATACAACCCCACTTCAAATAATCCAAACTGTCCCTTGAAAGTTTCAGTTTCATTTCAGTTTCTCCACATCTCCTGTGCACTCCCAGGTTTGTTCAACTTAAACTGTTCTTGTGTTTCATCGTGTCTTGAATCGCTCCTCCAGGGTGCACTGGTCGACAACATGGCTTCAGATAAAACTCTTATGCTCTAGCATTTGGCCTTGCTGAAACTCTGTGATTTGCTGCTGATCAGTAACAGCAGACTGAGTGATTCTGGTAAGGGGTACTCCAGACTCACAAGAGACAGATTTTAAAAAGAACTTGTTTACCAACTCTCACTATTAATCAAAATTCATTTTTCATGGTTTAAATAATAGTTTACATAGCCAGCAGGTTGCCAAATATTTGTTCATCGACATGCTGTATTTCAGTCATGTGACCTTTTTTTTTTTTTTACCAAGTTCACTTATAATTATTCAGAGTGAAGACACCACTATGAACACTTTAAATGCCCACTTTCTTAATGCATCCCCTCACTCAACAGTGCAGCACCACGGCTGTGAAGCACTGTGCTGGACAATGTCTGTATGATGTCCTCCTCCTGTCAGGCTGCTGATCAGATGTTCGGTTCCTCAGCAAGACAACAGGCATGACGGGTAGTTGACAAAGCAGCGGAACTCATTGGACAAGTTTTTGTTGTGTTTTGGCAGGAAGCTGCACATTTTTACATCCAGAAGGTCTTTGGCGACATTCTCCATGACGGCTCCTGAAGAACAGACAGGACACAAGTTTTAATGCAAATTTGAAATAACTGCCATTTAAGTTTTGTACTCTCTCCTGATATGAAGTTGGAATGGGGCACGGTTATGCTTGGAAAATCATGCAATTAAGTCCATGAACTAATCGTAAAGCAACTCATGTGTCAGTCAAAATGACTGGTTTTGCAAAAGAAGTCTGGTACCTTTAAAGAGAGCACAGATGGAAAAGGCTGTCTGACGGCAAATTAAAGTGATGAAAATATTCTAAATGATGTGTACATGTAAACGGACTAAACTTTTTTTAGCTGGTTCTTTTTTAAGTGGTTAAATATACATATTATGTTTTGGTTTTCTGATAGTTATGAATGTTTATTTTTCTCCGATTTTTGTGGACAGTTAATGAGACACTCAACTTTGACATCATATATTCATTTTTACTATTTCAAGCCAAATGTCCACTGACTTAAAGAAAAACAGGTGTTTATTTTTGCATTTTTTTGCAAACTGTGCCCCTCCTCGTCTCACCTGTACACAGCAGCACTTTGCCTTTGCTCAGGTACTTGACGGTTTCAGCCACTTTGCTCAGACACTCCTCAGACAGGTACGGCGGGTCAGCGAGGACGACGTCGAAACTCTGAGGAGCCACGTTGGCTCCAAGAGATAACGGCTCGTTGTAGTCGTAGAAGATAAAGTCATCACCATATGTGGCGAAGCGTCGATCGTACTCAAACACAACGGCAGACACCCGATCCGAGCCATCCACCACACCCTGCTTCAACTTCTGGTACACACTGGGCGCGCTCACACACGCTATCCTGCAAGTAAGAGGAAACACAAAACATTAAAACACTTAAAAGTCATGCTGGAAGTGAAGCTTAAACTTCTGGCTGCGGTTCGGTGCTTTGTGAACGTCTCATGTTCCTGTAACTGGTCAAACACAGATTCAGTCCTTCAGAAACTGAAAATGAGGACTTCTTTCCACAGCTGCCATTTTCCACCAGTGTTGAATGGTCAGAATCCATCTGTCACAGAAGAGAGACAAAACAGCTTCTACCCACACAAGATCAGAAAGCAGATCAGAATACAATGCGACTATTCAACAACAAGCTGATGTTTGAATAAAAAATGCAAAATTAACATTATTATCTGAATCTTTTAGTTCAGTATTATTCTTTACATCTCTTAAAACAAGCAGTGTCTGTTTCCAACACCTTGTCATCAGTTGTACATGTCTGTGACTCTGTGATGTGACAGGTTGAACAATCAATGAATTTTTTTCCTTGTCATTGAAAAGAAGAAAAGCAAAGTAATAGGAAAATCTGAAAAAATAAACAGTTTTGTCAAACAGATTTATGTTTTATTCTGATTTTCTCACATGTTAACTGTCTCATGAGCTGTAGATCTCAGTAAGTTGAGAACCACTGCTCTATTGCTCCTCACTGTGTGTGTGTGTGTGTGTGTGTGTGTGTGTGTGTGTGTGCGAGTGTGTAGTTTTACCTGCCTCCCTCTCCAGCTTCACGTACGACCTCCTCAGCTAACTGAGTTGCTGTCTCATCACTGTACCAGAACTGGCTCATCCGCTGGTGGAGACATTCACACATTATTGTTAATTGATAATGATAAATATATAATAGACTAAATGATTAATCAATTACTCATGGAAATAATCAAAAGAGTAACTGATGATGAATATAATTGTTAGATGCAGCCTTAGGCAGGGTTTCTGTGTCCTGGCACTAAATCCATTAAACTCACCCAGTCCTCCTCCACTGCTCCCACAGCAAACTGGTCTGATGGTGTGGTGCTGTGAGCAGGATTGGACCTGGTCTCACTGTAAAATTCCTGCAGGGCGGCCAGAGTGTGAGCTGACAGCGTAGGGACGTCATCGTCACTGTCACTCATGACTGATGGAGGAGAGGAACGGCTGTGCTCAAAAAATGCGGATCAGCTCCCAGTTACTATTAAAGAAATTAAACAAATTAAAGCCAGCAATGCAGTTCAGCATCAGCTTTTCAACATCTGGCACACACGCACACACACACACACACACGCGCACACACACACACACACACACACACACACACACACACACACACACAGCTTCTTAAATTACTTCTCTAGTTGGATCAGGTAATGTATGAGCAAGAGAGGCCAGAATACATCAGAAGAAATAACAGCAGAGATAATACACGGCCACCCACTATTCACTATTATGTTGATTTTGCAGTTTTGTTTATCCTTCAGCGTAGTTAAGTGTTATTTGAGCTTTCTGATTTTTTTTAAATGCCGTCTCAACCTTGTTTATAATTAAGAAATCCTCCATGAAAAATCTATAGGTTTTTACCGACAAAACACTCTTCACACTGATTCACACATCATTTACCACCACTGACATTTTAAACGTTTAGATGTCGCCTAACTTTACATGTGTATCCTGCATTCATTGTTGCATTGTTGACAGACACTGTATGTTTGCAAACTGTGAACAAATGTGACTGACAGTCTTCATTTATTCTCCTTTAACGACATGTTTATTTAATTAGAACACGAACGCAGCCATCACCGGATGTGTGAGGAAAAAATGATAAATGAATAACAGCAATGACAGGAGTAAAAGTGAAGCTACCTGATCAGAAACTGCTCCCGATCGAAGAGCACTTCACACTTACCGCTACCGTGATGTGAACATGTGAGTAGTCGCGGCTTGATGACGTATGCCAGGAAGCATCGGTCTTGAGGACGGACAACACGTTTCTTTTCTTATTTATTTATTTATTTGTTTGTTTAATTTAATTTAATTTAATTTGATTTAGTTTTATTTTAATTTTTATTATAATTTTTTATTTATTTAGTTTATTTGATACATATTTCTACATTTAGTCTTGTCTGTGTTATGTTGTCTATATGGATTTACTTGAGTGGCAAAAAATAATAATGAAGTATTTGTTTTTTAAATTGAAGAATTATTGTGGAGCGTTTGACAGTCTAATTGAGTACATACGTCAAACACTAGTAACAAATAAAGACTGAATGCAAATCCTGAAAAAAAAAAGTGTACAAATGTGTGACAGTTTGTAAATTCAAAGTGTTTGACAGTTAAATATTATATCTGAATTTCAGTTTGAGAAGCGTAAACAAATAAACAGTGTTGCCAGGTTATTAGTTACGCTGGCAACCCTTTATTGTAAGGGTACATGGATTATCATGAATTCATACATGAGAAAGAATTAATTTATTCTTGTTTCTATTGTATATATTTCTTACTGTTTTTTAATATTCCCTCTTGTTTATACTTTTTCTAATTTTTAAATATTTCCTGTTGTTTACACGTTCACTACTTTTTAATATTTCTTCTTATATTGTTTGTTATTGATGCTTTTTTTTTAAAAAAAAACAAACAACAAAAAATAAACTTTGCTATGGTACTCTTGGAGCATTCAGAGCTCCATAATATCTAAATCACTGCTGGGGCATCCTGGAGCCACTGAAGGAAGACTGGTGGACAAAGTACTCAACTCCAGTATTTGAGTTAAAATATAGATACTCCTGCTGAAATACTCAACTACAAGTGAAAGTTG
This sequence comes from Lutjanus erythropterus, assembly GCF_056507025.1. Lineage (NCBI taxonomy): Eukaryota > Metazoa > Chordata > Actinopteri > Lutjaniformes > Lutjanidae > Lutjanus > Lutjanus erythropterus. Next base: position 22,515,269 of record NC_139324.1, read on the forward strand.
CTGAGTCAAAAATGCTTTTACTTTCATGAGCTGCTGATTTTTAAGGCTCCTGTTGACAAATGCAGAACTGAAAGAAAAGGAAAATAACAACAAAATATGATGACAGAAATGAAATTATCTAAATAAAAACTTCCTCCAGCTTTTTTTTAATTGACTAATGTACTGCTCACTGCAACTTTGCGTGGAAAATGTTAATCAGATTTCAAGCAGAAGCAGACCCAGGCCTAGACATTAAGAGTAACTATATAGAAATAGCCAGTCTTCTCATGTTTGGTATTATTTGCTTATGTAGCTCATATAGAGGCATCACTATTAATTTGAGAATATTTCATAACCAGTTAAAAACTTTTTGTAGGATGGTCAAGTCACAATAGAATATATTGGTATTTTAAAAATTTGGCCACATGCTGAGAGATGAAACATATATTTTTGATATGTTGTGATTTATTACATTGTTTCAACAGTAAATTTTGTCCCCAAAGAAAAACTTTGTCAGCATCTGTTTTATCTGTCAACATAACGTTCAGTCAGTTCATCGCACTTCATTCATTTTTTATTGCAGCGAAATGAGATTGTCAAGCAGACACACTGACCAGCAGTCATAAAAACTTACCAATTCTGCAGACATCTGCTGACCTCACCAGAAAAAAAAAACATCATCTAGTGGACTGAAAAAGCAACTGATTTTATTAATACCAAAAAGTTTAATTCACATTTTCAATATTAATAATTGATGTAATAAAAGATCTATTATCTATTCAGTGTTGGGAAGCTACTTTGGAAGTTCAAGTACAAATTCCTTCACAGTGGGAGAAGTTGAACTACAGCAAAGCTACCAGAGAGAGCTAGTTAAAACTACTTTGTAAAAAAAAAGACAATAAACACAAACAAACAACATATAATACAAAAAAGTTACATACTAACATAAATTAACCATGTTAACTTAGCTCTTATTTCATATTTCATCATTCGACCAGTGTTTGCTGAGAAGGTTTAGCCTCAGTCTTTGACTCAAGGAGTCAGCACTAACTTACATTAGCTAACTCGAGGGTGATGCTTTACAAAGGGTCAGTCCAGCTTTAAAATGTTCCTTTTTAAATAAACACCTCACTGTAACAAACACACTGATCTTTATTTCAAGTGGTCAGTTATTATTTCAAGGTGTCTGTGTAATGGAGGATTTACTGTGTATGACTGAAAAGGAAGTTTTATCTTCATTTTTGGTGGAATCCAACATCTACATTAATTAATCTTTTTGACTCAAATTGTTTATTTTTTAAAATAGCCAGTTTTTTTTTCATATGCTAATTTCAACCTGTATTCCATTGTGATGTCATAACATCACATTCCATTCCATTGTGACGTCATAACACAGAATGGAACTCTGGTCATCAAAGCCACCAAGACAAGCCTCCTGAGAGTCAGAATTCAACACAGCAGCAGAGTTAAATACAAGTTTTGGTTTTACACACGGACTTATTTTCTCTAATATTGGTATTGAGGACGCATACGAAACAGGATGGACGCTAAGAGATTAAAGACTCTTCGTTCTCTGAAGAACAATTCTGGTGAGTCTGAAATTCTGAAAAACAGCTGCAACCCTCTTATGGAGTAATTTCAGGATATTTTTGAAATAAGTCAAAATCTGCCAGTGCATTACAATGTTTGAACTTGTTTCTAGTGTTTTCTACAGTCAGTTTCTTTCTTCTTGATTTTAGTGCAGCAATCTGGCTTGTGTGTTCTTGTCTCCACAACATATTATTCTTCACTGTCAGATTTGTTTCACCTGTTTCAGTGGGAGAAGGTTTTAGGACTCAGTCATATATGGAAAAGACTTGATCTGAGAAGAGTTAGTAATGAGTTGAAACTTAAGTAAAAGTATCAGAACTACACTGAAAAATACTATTAACAAGTCCTGCATTTAAGTAAAAGCTTAATAAGTTTAATCAGCAAGTACTCACTGGTCAAAATGGACTTTGTGTGTTTTATTACTTTTGATTTACGAAATATAATGAATGATAATACATTAATAATAATGAAAATTATTATTACTACATGTACATGTACACAGAAATTTAGTGTCAGAGCTGGTTTAGATTAAGCCAGTATTGATCATTCAGCGATATTTGACTCATATGACAGCCTTTTTCTGCTGTCTCTGTTTTCCATATTGTTGTGAGATACAATAATAATCTGAGCTGGAGTTTTGCAGAAATGTTCACTAGGTTTATCTCATTTGTAGAGAGCAGTTGCAGCATCCCTGAACCCAACACCAGCATGGGGGAGAACTGTGAGGTGGCAAGAAACAAAAGGAAGGCCTGTACGTTTCTTGAGTCACCCAGTAAAAAGCCAAGAGGTGACTGCAAAGTCACTGAGGTGGCAGCCAAAGCTGCTGCAGCCAAGGGGACCAAAAGAAAATCCAGCACCCAAAGAGAGTCCCCCAAGAAGAAGCAGAGGATTGAACACACTGACACCCACACTGGTGAAGCTACCAAGGAATGAGCAATGAGGAAACACTGGAGAGGTTTGTCCTGGTGGATGCTGAAATGCTTGAGAAAGTTATCTCCCAGTTAAGTTCAACAACCTGCCTTTTAGACCCCATTCCAACATCACTTTTTAAAGATGTTTATAGCTTTTTAAACAATGATCATTCACTTCAGATTGGCGTTTTCCCTACTGCTTTTAAGATAGCTGTACACTTGATGTCCTTTTTAACTGTATTTCAGACATTAAGTCCTGGATGGCAGAGAACTTTCTACAGCTCAACCAGGACAAAACTCAGGTTTTAGTTATTGGTACAGGGAGACCAGAGAGAGAAGCTGGCTAGCAAACTACAGGCCCTCTCTTTTAGCCCATGTCAACAAGTCAAAAATCTTGATGTAATATTTGATGCAGAACTGAACTTTGAGGCTCATATAAAGGACGTCACAAGAAAAGCATTTTATCATTTAAAGAACATTGCCAAAATAAGACAGTTTCTCTCTCAAGCCAATGCAGAGACACTTATTCATGCTTTTATTACCTGCAGGATTGATTACTGCAGTGTTCTTCTTTCTGGTCTCCCTAAAATGTATTTTATCTTATGTATTTCTTTCTTTCTTTCTATGTTTTTGTTATTATATATACTTGTATTGTTTTAATATTTCAAATGTATGTCCTGTGTTTCCTCATTTAATTTCTTTTTAATTCAAGATGGCGTTTCCTCAGTATCATGATGTAACATGGGTACTGATTGTGTGGGTTTCTGTGATCTTGTGTGTGGGTGGGTGGGGGGTTTATTCTGTTTTCTATGATTGTAAAGCACTTTGTGCTATAATTCTTTTTGTATGGAAAGTGCTGTACAAATAAAGTTATTATTATTGTTATTCTTGGCGTTTGGTCCTGCATCAATATAATAAATGATTGGAGGCTCATGCTCACGGGCCCTTATGGTACTGAAATCAAGTATGACGATATTTTTTACCAAATATCTCATTGATTTTATAACATTGTAGGGATGACTGTTGGTGCTTACACAAAATATTAAGACAATGAGATTTTTGATCAATAATCAACAGTAATGTGGTTATAATGTCTAACAATAACAAAACAGCTGGAACAGTCTGATAAATTCAGGAAATTACATAATTTATTGTCATGCAGCCATGATGCAAAATTTACTTTTTAGTCCAGTGGCCAAATGGCTAGGAAAAATTCAAGTTTTCAAAAATCACCACTGTGTTCTTGACTGGTGAGTGAAACAGATTTTGGTTTGTCCTTTGTGCTAATTTTGTGCCTTGAATGCTAAACCATTAAAACCATGAAAAGACACAACACTTATGCCACATCACCATACAGCAATATCTAAAATCTAAAGCCGCCTACGCCAAGAGTTCTTAACATGTTTTTAAAATCATTCTAAGACAATGATGTGTGGACTTCACTTAACTTTGCAAGATTTTTTAAACAATATTTTATAGTTTTAGTTCTTGTTTGGGACAGCACAGTCAATTATTATGTTATCAATATAAAATCAATTTGTCGTCCCTTCAACTAGGCCAGAAAACCTCCTACTCCAGACATCAACACCATGGCTGCAGTCGAAAAAGTCCAAAATATGAAATCTTGTCACCTTTACTGACCACTTCTCCTTCACCTTGATGGGAAACGTCACAAGATTAAGGAAAGATGTAAAAGAGAATTCATGAGGACTCAGAAAAAGACAACTGCAGTACTTAGAGAATCCGACTGCCTGTACACTAGATAGATGTGACAATTTTCATGAAGATGGAAAACAAAAAGAGCATCTCGTGTCTGTGCAGACCTACCATGTTGTTTTATGCAGGCAATGAACCACCTGGTGAAACATTTACTTTATTACCAAGGTTGGAATTGAAATCATGAAGAAAATAGGTTACCAGTCACAAAGGTGATACAAAGTGTTGTCACATTGGAAATGGTTGCTCAGACCACCATCCAGTCAGTTTATATTTATTAACATGAATCCAACTGTTATTTGTATGAAAATATTATCAAATTCATGTAAGATAGGCCTGTCATATTTGGCCTACAAATATACTGCTGTTCAAATCATCATTCTGAAGTTTCAACCATGTTGAACTGAAAACTGGCTAAAAACGCCTGATATCTCTTAGAGAGTCACAAGAGGAGGCACGACTGCAGGGGCTCATGTTCACAAATGAAATGAGATGCCTTACACAACAATTATGCATCATCAAAATTAAAACAAGCACATGAGTTGCTTTTTTTTTCAATTTACACAGTATTTTGTATTTTGCAGGGCATTTGAGAGGAAAATTGCGTTTATTTATCAAAACAACAATGCTAACAATATTGACTCATAATTATTCTGACTTGTTATTCTGTTTTTGTTTCCTCATTTGTCCGATTTTTCCTTTCAAGCGGAGGATGGGAAAACAAATGTCTTTTTTCAATATTTGGTTAATACAGTAAAAAAAAAAATCAAATAAACAAAAATTTCATTCGTTTTTTGTTTTTTTGCCAGACTGAACTGAATAATTGAATGAACCGATGACACACGGACCTAATAGTTTATTTTATGTAGTACATTGAGAACTATCGGAAATATACAAGAATTAACAGTATCTCATGCATGACTTCATGCAATAACAATACATTAATTAATGCACCAACTAAGATATTCTAATCTACCATGATTTCTGAGTTATTAATGTCTTCTTCTTACGTATGCAGTTAGAGGGACAGGCAAAAAAAAAAAAAAAGTCAGTGCACATGTATTCTGTTGAATTCCAAGTGTTATACATTAATCATGATAATTCATACTATTTGCAGTCTTTTAAATAAAATCACATCTCTCATATATGTATTTGTAAAAAAAAATACAAACTGGATCATAATTTTGGACTATGTGTGATATCATTTATGCCACAATTCATCATACTATTCATCAGTGTTTCAGACAAACAGGTCACCACTTTTTTAATCATGAGTAGAACACTATTTATTTTATTATCTTATTCAACAGAAAACGTGGGCACTGCTGGGGCTGGTCAGGTTTTTTCTGTCCCTTTAGCTGCGGACTTACCTATGAATTAGACACATGCAGCTAAAACTGATGCAGTCTGCAAGGGTCTTGTAATAAGTCCTCCCTTCATGAAGGATATAATGTTCAGTTTTTTGCTGAAAGGGTTTTAGAGAGGAGCTGATTCCATTTGATGATCATTGTAGAGGATGTAGTTTGTGGTGCTGTTGTACTGCATTATACAGAGAGGTGTTTGTTATTTTCACTGCCCTCACTGATATAAATGGGTGTACAAAATAAGAGAAACACTTGTCAGTACTGCACAAAAAATCTGTTGTTCGTTTCATTAGCAAGACAGCTGATATTTCATCTCTAATATCTTGCTTCTGCGTTGAAGAATGGCCGCCAACATACCTGGCAGATGAAATATTCAGTGATTAAAAAAAAGTATAATCAATAACTTTATTTATTACTGAAGTAGAGAAAAGACATTACAACAGACATGACATGTAAAAGAAAATGCAGAGGCCAGAACATTTTATACAATAAGTTTATGTACACTTTTACACTTCATTAACAAAACAACCATTCTACAATAACCAGGATAGTGCTCTGAACAAGGAGGATTGTGTCTCCAACATAATGCTTTGACAAGTGGCTCTGTTCCTTTTTATTTGGTTTGTTATTGCTGTCCTTCAACGCAAACAGTCTTTGCTTCAATCCAGTGTGTGTTGAAGAGTGAAGGGTGGATGTGCTGCTGTAGAAAAATACTACTGAAATTAATCTGCTAAATTTTTTTTTTTTTTTTAGAGGCCCAGTCCTTCTTGGGGCCTTCATCTGTCTGGAGGGAAGAGGCCGCAACATAATAATACTACAATCCAAAGAGAGAAAAAATATCAAACTGCAAAAGGTCAACACAAAGAAAGTTGCTCCCTCTTTAGCTGAATTCATACAATGCTGAACTCATACAACTCTTCCTGCCATCTACTGGCATATAAAAACATTTCAGTCCTGTTCCTTTTTGTCTTTGAACATACATTTCTCATGGCATCTGATTTGAAAACATTATATTTATATATATATATTTACACCCTTTAGTGAAACACAATTGGATTTTGGTTTTCTGTCATCGCCAACAAACGCCCTCCTGCGCAGTGTGGTTCAGCAACCTCAAAGACAGCCAGGCTGGCCATACCTTTGTTGTCATGGCAACATTTCGCATGTGTGTGCGTGTGCACTTTTTCAGTGAGTGTATGTGTGCATCCGCTGTATTCTTGGCGAATGACAGGCACGTTATTTGTTATTTGTCATTTGTCATCAGTTGATGTATGACAGGATTTGCGCACATACAGAGAACAATCAACAAAACAAAGGCACTCTGGGAAGGACTGGGGCGGCATGTGTGCATGCGTGTGTGTGCGCGTAAGAATGGAAAATGTTAAAATGAAGTGTGTGTGCATTGGGGAGGAGGTGGTCGCCATGGCATTTTTGTAACAAAATGGCCCCTCTAATACCTTCGACTACAAAACCTCATGCTGGAAAAAAACACTTCTTTAATTTTCACTCACAGCAACCTCTTTGACCCTCAAAGTCACTCTGAGAGTGTCTGTGTGTGTGTGTGTGTCTGTTTGTGTGTGTGTGTGCACACACTCTGGCAGCCTCCAGGTACTTCAGGCGGTGGAGGGGGAGGACAACGCCATCAACGTCAGTTGCTGCTCCACCCCTTGTCGTCATGGTCAGTGCTCCGTCCATTCAGTCAGTAGGGCAGGATCCTCCAACTGAGTCCATCTGCTCTGCAGTTCTGTCTCCATGGTTACCACATCATCGTCATGAAGTCTGTCAATCATGCTGGAGGGGCAGGGCTGGGGTGAAAAATGGGGAAGGGAAAAAAAAAAGTCCCAGGAGGTGAAAACAGGGTAAACATTCAGGCATGAGATGGATTCCCCAGCAGGTAGCGAGACAGAGTTTTCCTCAGAGGCTTCAAGCCATCTCTTCTACCCAGAGTTCATAGGGATGAAGCAGGGGGGGGGTTCTTTGATTGGTTGCTTGTCCTAACGATGATTCAAGGCGGAGTCGGTTTCCAGTGGTTATTTCACACAGAGCAGGCCACCCACATTGGCCACAAACTCCTCCAGGCTCTTGAGGAAGGCGACCTTCTGCTTGCGGTCCATGGTGGGCGGCGTGCTGCTGGCCGTTAACTTGTTGAAGGCATCAGCCAGCCGCTGGTAGATGACGGCGTCTCTCTGTGAGGAGAGCAGAGTCTCCACCAGCTCTGAGTACTCCGCCTGACGGAGAGGACAAACAGACCATCAACTCAGGGTCAAATTAAGAGATTCAATAGTAGAGCCAATATTATCAGTTGATAGGTCGAAGTTTCAAGACAAAAGTGTCTCAATAATTTTGTTTGTCCACTAGAGGGCACTGAATACATGTTGTGATCACAATTCACTCTTAAATAAAAACTAAGGGATCCTTAAAAAAAACATTCTCCCCTTATTTTTCTATCATCTCCCTACTGTGGACTTCATGAAATGATAAATAATTCATGAAATACAAAAGAACACAACCTTTGTTTATATTATGTGTTGTAAAAACAAATATGAGCTGACATATTGTTATCAGATATAAATATTGAAAAATCAAGAATGGTCAGACTCCATTTAATCCTCACTGACAGGTGAAACAATGTCATATATAACTTATTGGTTGTAAAGAGAATTCATTATCAAAATGTACTATTTAAAAGTGAAAAAAATGCAATAAAGCTCACTACTAATGATTTTCCTTTCCTTTATGATATTTATAACAACATTGTATCTTTTAATTTATTTATCTTATTCTGTTTTTATTGTTGTGTTTCTTTTATTCATTCATTGGTCTGTTTACATTACAGAGAAACAGAATTTATGAACATGTGTACTATTATCTGTGGTGCCCTTGGCTCTTACAAGTTATGTTGTAAGTATATTCATGATAAACTTGAAGACTGTTGATTAAAGTTGTAGGACCAGATAGGTATATTACTTCTTCCTACTCCTTTTCAGACATGTGATACTTATTCAGGTTGGTTATTGAGAATCTCTTGTAACTTGTAAATGTCTGCAGTTGATGGTCATTCTTGTTTTTGTTTTGTTTTTTACTGAGAAATCTTTTCTATTCCATGTTCTGTGGGCCAAGTTATGTGCCATGATGCCAATCAACCACTAGAGGGCATTTGGTGTCATTTACAAAACCTTTTTGCCTTCTGCTGGTGTTGAGAGCAGGTCAGACTTCTTGGTTTATGCTGACATACTTCAATGGCATTGCATTCTTTTGAAACAGTATTTGACCTGTTAGATCTAATTGTCTTTGGTTCAGCCAATAACTACTTGATGTTGTATTTCAGCCCAAGCTACAATCATTCTGTATTTGACCACAAGACTATAAAGTTAGGCCTCTGCTTACAGAAGAAATCACACCATCAATTGGACAAAAGCTCAGACTGGGCACCATAAAAAAGAAAACGATTAATCATCTTGAAAGCAGAAAGAAGAAAAGAAAGAAAAGAAAGAAAATTAGCAGAATCAAAGCAACAAACCAGTTGTTAAGTGAATCCAGCTTTCTATGAGCTGATATCTCTCTTTTAAAACCTTGTTGGTGATGTTCTTTGTATTAGATTTTTTTTACTGTCAGCCAGCACTAACCCAGTATTTCTCCTCTGGATATCAACAGGTTGAACCACTGGAATATCCTGGAGCTGAAAGGTGCTCTGTTATTTACTCACCTGGTGCAGGCACACGAGTGTGTAGAGAGCTTCTCCTGCTGCCACCGTCATCTCCGTGTTGTGTTTTTGCAGGACCAGCATGTCAAACACCAACTGGGGGCAGAGATGATGGGAGTGTGCAAAGAAAAAATATTATGAATTAAAAGTGTACATTCAAATTAGTTAATTTTGCAATAACATGGCTTCAAGAGCTCAGCAGCATGTGGCATCAACATATAATGCAATGTTCCACTTGCTGCCGCTCTGCTTCTTTTCTGGCTTTCTAAAAACCCTTTCATCAAGGAACAGTTCTACATTTTGTCAAATTACTTATTGGCTTTGGTTTTACTCAGAATGAGCTAGAGCTATTACTTATAATAAATATGAAGTTACAGCCAGATAGCTTAGCACAAATACTGGAAATAGGGGGAAACAGCTAGTTAGCTAGCTAATAGTAGTACATCACTTAGCTTCCTACACTGGCATTCCTGCTGCTAGTTCTCCAAACTGGGGGCATGTTGACCTCCAACTACTGTGGGTAATAAACTGACTATCAATAACTACCTTATACAATCCCACTTCAAATATTTCAAACCATGCTTTTAACCTTTTTTTTAAACTGTACAAAAACTGGAGAGTGAAACTATGATTTGCAGTTTTGAGGGGGTTTATGTGCTAGTGCACTATGAAACTTCTTTTATTGCTTTGTCTTTGCTAAACTGCTGTTTTTTCAGGGTAAAATGCAGCTTCCTCCCTCAGCCTGTCAGATTGCTTAAATCACTCTGAGCTCTCCTCCATGTAAATTAGTTTGTTCTACATTTTATCTCTAATATAAGTAATCAATCAAAGATGGAACTGCATTAAAAATCTTTGATTTATCTGTAGTGTGTTTTGTATGTATTGCTTTTGCCAAACATGGTTAATTGTGACGAAAATACAACTCAGCCAGGTGTGTGTTGTACCTTGAGGAAGTGACGGGTGGCGATGAAGAGGGGTGTGTCCTTCTCCTGGTTTTTCGCACACTGCTCTGCGAGAGGGGACAAAGCTTCCAAACACAGCTGGCTGATCTCTGAACTCATCCTGATCACAGACATTAAGGAACAGAAACTACACAACAATTAACTTTTTTTTCCTGTCTTCCACAGCTGCACCAGGCAAACTGGCAGCTCCAGATGGAATAAAGAGGCAGCAAAAAACGACAAATCTGAACACAGACGACCAGAAGTAAATTATCGTCTGTAATTATTACATTTATTACGTTTCTCTGCTGCAGCCACATTTTGAGATAGGCCTATTTAAAATACCGCTGCTGTCCGCAAACTTTTGGTTCACACAGCTGTAACTTCAGTGTGAAATAAGTTTATTTTTAAAGCAAACATCTCTACAAAATAGACTTGGCTAGGTTAATTTGATTCTCCGTGTATGTCAGATGTCTGAAGGAAAGTTGTGTGCTGGAACCAGCGATGGTGTAATAAATCCTTCTCAAAGTGTAGATCTATCTGTTTCAGATGCCAAATTGAACATGGTGATTTTGAAAGACTCCTAAGACAGGGCACGGTTTGAATAACCTATACTAGTGCCAATACAATACCCAAGTTTCAGTAACACCAAAAAAGACTTTCAGTGCCCTCCATTTAACAAAAGTATTGTGGCTCAATGATCAGTCATTACAGCTACTAAGCAAGAGCATCATTTGACCTGCATAATAACACATCAATACTGTACACGCGCGCACACACACACACACACACACACACACAGGCTGTGGGAGGATACGAGGTCATTCCCAGCTCCAGGGAGAACATGAGGCTTTTGAAGAGGTCTTCAGGCAGCTGTGGGATCTTTTCTGGAAAGATCTCACAGATGAAAGTGATCAGCTTGTAGTACTGGTTACACAGAGAGGGGAACTGGAAAAGAACGAGGACAAGATCAGCATGAGTCCACAGAACATGTCATCATAACAGATCCAGTTTGATGACAGACACTGAAAGGAAAAAAAGTCAAGTCTGGATTTGTAGATTCAACACTCAAACACATCCATGTTCTGTGGCTTTACCTTGAGCAGGTCCTGAGACATGAGCGGAAGAACAATGTTGACACCATAGAGAACCACATCTGCTGCTGAAACTGTCCGATTGGACGCCGGCGTTCCCTGGTCTTGGTTTCTAAACACCTCGTCTAAAAACACACAACAGTTTGACAAGATTTAACCTTAAGCATTTGAGACAGGCCATGCAGAAGTCTTATAGTGTAACTGGTTGTGGATTTCTCCTCTTAATTGATATTTAAAGACACAAACATCCAGCCAGCTCACCGGTGTCACTGAAGTCGATGAACTCTTTGGAGAGCAGGTTTGTGAGCAGCTCCATGATGAGCAGCAGGTCTTGGTACTGGTCCTCCTCAGCTGTGGCGTCACCTCGCTTCCTGCTCTGGTTGTTTTTAGAGTAGACCTGCAGCAGCGTCAGACATGCTTCATACAGCTTCATGGACTTAGTCTGGATGAGGAGAGAGGAGGTGTAGTGACAGTTAACATTAATTGCAGTAAAGTTGTCAAATGTCTAAAAGAATTTATACTTTTTCTAAACCATGTTTAGAACAATATAATATCTATTAATTCTAGTATTAAAAGTACTGAAGCTACAAAAGAAATCATCCAAGTGGTCATTCAAGACTTCAGTTCAGTCTTTATTGTCCTGCCTGAAATTTGGCTTGCAACAAAACCACAACATTCAATGACTTTTTCTGTACCAGAACTGTGTGCATGTTGTTAAAAAATGAGAATTTTTTTTTCCAAAAGGGGAATCGACTACTGTCTTTTTCTAATGCTAGTGTTGTATTAGCGTTTTCTATCATGCAGATTTTGTCCTTACAGGGTGGACCATCTGTTTCCTACCACAGTTCAACTGAAGGTGTGTTCACATCTAACTTGTTTGGCACAGTTACAACAGACCCTGGTGCATTTTCCCTTTTAGTGAAGTTTGTTTGAACTAGTGTGAAAGCTGTCAAATCAACCCTGGTGCAAACCCAACAATCAGACTGAGACCACTTGACAAGGTGGGACATGGTGCGGTTGTGGTGCAAAAGCAAAGAAACCAACACAGGATTTTATGATAGCAGGTATGTGATTTATCTGTTGATCGTGATTTTTTTTCCCAGGAAGCAATCTTTCAATTGATCAATATAAGCCATTTATATTTATGCAAATCATTTAGTAACCATAGTAACATGTATGCACGTCACTGCAACCGAAAATGCTTGTATCAGTGTACAAGCAGATAACAATTCTGTGACCTCATTACAGAAACTTTCTATGCTTGAAATCCAATCTTATCTCAGTTTAGGATGACATTTACATTTACAGTTCTAGATAGGATTTCTAATGTTAAGATAAGATACAATGTCTGAGAAAGGACAGGACACAGCCACGAGTTTAAGAATTACTTCTGCAATAGAAAGATATATTTCCTATCTTCAAAACTCACATTAAGATAGGACAAGCAGTCAGGAAATGTTTCTGTAATGAGGTCCTTGTTGAACAGATGTGGTGTCATTAATCTCAATCTTATTTAGCCTGATGAATGTTTGCTGATAAATACTAAAATATTAATGAAGATGAGAGACAAAAAGATGTCTGAATCACAACTACTGACAGAATGTCCCACAGGAAACAGAACATTTGGCTGAAACACCTTTCTCAGCATCTTTTGTCTTGTACATACAGTTATGTGTACAGTATCAGCTGCTCTGGAAGGTAGCAAATCATTACCTATAAAATACGTGCTTATATTATATTTGCAACTTAAAATGTTGATATCTTAAGGTAAAACAGTGCAAGTATATTTACGTGTCACTCACCTCTCCCAAGTAACAGATCTGCTTGTGAGCCACTTCCACAAAAACCTCAATGATGAGGTTGATCGTCTCAGGCGTGTTGCTGTAGACCTGAGCAACACAAACCAAAGTTAGTGATCAAATCTGATGAAAGATTCTGTAATCATCTAGATGAGAAACGTATACACATGGGCCAATGTTTTAAGGCCTCCTCAACTGTAAAGATTTTACTGAAGAATGGAAAGATTAGGATTGCTTCGAACAGTAAAGGGAATTTTGTTGGTTTGTCTTTTGTGTTAAAATCTATGTATCAAATCAGATCATGATTCAATTTAAATCTCACCTTACTATGTGCCATTTTGTCTCCATTGTACTTTACTTTGAGCTACATAGAAGCAACAACTTGCCCTTACCTCCATGAGGCCGATGCAGCTGGACAGGAAGTCCATGAGAAAAGAGAAGAGTGAGGCCACATTGTCGATCTGTGTCGCTTCTGCAATGCCGCACAGCGCCTCTAACGTTGCCACGATTTCCTGTTTGACAGCTTCCTCCTGGCTGATCTGAGCAAAATTCTCCTGGTTGATGAGGTTGAGGAAACGCTGCTGGAGAGGGTGAAGCACCTGTACGGAGACACGGATGGAGAAAAATAACCATTTAATTTGAGAATCTAAATGGACTCTTGCCTTGACAAGTGTAAGATGTGCTCAGGTGGAACAAACTGTGTATTAACTTTCAAGTTGTTCATGTCTCCAAACAATTTAAAGTGGCCTACCTTCACTCAGCTAATTAACACATTTAATGAGACATTTTAGAAAGGTAAAATGACTGTTTTTGCTGAAGAAGTTTGTGGCTTTGGAGAGAGATATTTTGCTTGGTGGTTTCCCATCAGAAAACGCTGTCTAATGGCAAGGTTGAACCATGAAAATATCTAAATATTGCATACACTTAAACTGACATTGATTTTTTTTTTAGGTGGGTAAAATACATTTTGCTGCTGAACCTGTCCACAGTAGTACATTACTCAGCTTCCTGCACAGGTACTCCTGCCGCTGCTCCAAACTCTACTGCAGGTAATATTATGCATAAGTATCCCATATAACTGCACCTCAAAAAATCCCAACTACCCCTTTAAACTGGGTTATCTGAACTCAGTTATGACATATTTATGGAAACAAATCTGAGTGACTTGAGTAAACGGGATAAAAGTGATTTCACAGTGCATGTGAGGAAAGGAGGAGGAATGTAGCAATGTAACAAAGGAGTGTTTGATCAGTTGTTGGGTCCGTCTCTCCTCTTCCTCCTCCGAGTTCAGACGAAGCAGCTGCAGGAGCCAACAGCTGCTGTCTCATTCGTCCACCCACCATAATTACTCTGGAGTCATTGTGGCTTTGCACCCCCATTTACTACTGTCAGCCTATTAAGACAAAGGCCTCAAGGATCATGAAAAGGATCATGTTATACACCCGGGAGAAAGACTCGACAGGGAATATTATCAACTACATCCATCACTCCTCCTCCTTGGATCTGACTGGAGCCCGCAGAGAGGACTGACCAGTTTTTATGCATTTTTAAAGTTGAGTTGAAATGAATATGCCTTTATAATCCCTGAAGATCACATCTTTGGTGTGTTTTTTATATACCATTTTGTGCACAATATGACCAGAGGGTCAATTATACTGTTGATTACTGATTAATTGCTTGCACGTAAGTGAAATCCAACCACAATCACAATTTCACTACGTCCAAACTGATGTCTTCAAATTTCTTTTTAGTCCAACCAACAATGCAGAACTCAAATATATTATTCCTAGAAATGATATAGATGTACATAAACTCTCATATTTGAAAAGCTGGAACCAGACAGAGGTTGAAATTTTTTCTTCTAAAAAATTGACTGATCTTCAAAATTGTTGATGACTTTTCTGGCAATCATCGATCTGATTCATCACCAAATCATTCTGGATCTTATTTTTTACTGTATACCGTTTCGTGCGCATTACCTCAGCCCAGTATTGCTGTTTGGTGTCAGAGTCCATATGTGCGAAGCCTCCCAGCACCAGAGCTTTCATCAGAGACCTCTGCACGGAGCTGGACAGCAGGTGGAGGGGAGGGCTGCGGCTGGCAAACTGCTTCGCTAGGTTCCACCAGCTCTCACACTGCACCACGATATTCGCCCTAAACGCACAGAACAGGGAGGCAAAGTGTCTGTTAGTCTGTGGATCTGATGTGACCCCAAGCAATCTGCAAATGTCTTGTTTTTGTCAGACCAACCATCCAAAACACAAAGATATTCAGTTTACAGTCCTGAAAGACCAGGGAAACAGGAAGATATTCACATTTAACCAGCTGGAACCAGCGAATTTCAGCTTTTTTGTTTCTTAAAAAAATAAAATAAATCAAAACAATTAATAAACTGATTATCAACATAGGTGTCAATTAAGTTTCTAGCAACTAACTGTTGCAGCCCTACTCCACAGTCCTCACCTCTCCCTCTTCTCTACGAGCGTCACCAGCAGCTCCACGGTGTCGTTTGCCAGCTCGGCCTCTGAGCTCCACACAGACAGGTTATTGATCACCTTTTCTAGAAGATATCCCACAATCCACTGGGCTCCCTCTGTGTCTGCACCAAATGCTGTGCTCAGGGGCATGCTGATCTGAGGAAAGACAGAAACAGAGATTACACAGTTGGAAAACAAACATTTGTTTTATTGCTATTATGAGCTATAAAGCTACAGAGGAACACTGGAGGAGCAGAGAGTCTGAAACCTGCTCATAGAGCTTCTCATCCACCAGCAGGTACGTCTTGGCCCAGCGTCTAAGGAACCACACGATGTCCTTTCCCATCTGTGGGCTTAGCAGCTCCGTCAGGCTTGCTCTTGTTGCCCGGGACTCAACCTCTGACGTCCGCAACACAGCTGAAAGCAACCTGTAATAGATGAATGTAAGTGAGAGTTAAGGGCT
This sequence comes from Lutjanus erythropterus, assembly GCF_056507025.1. Classification (NCBI taxonomy): domain Eukaryota; kingdom Metazoa; phylum Chordata; class Actinopteri; order Lutjaniformes; family Lutjanidae; genus Lutjanus; species Lutjanus erythropterus. Next base: position 22,531,306 of record NC_139324.1, read on the forward strand.
GAGTAACATTCACATATGAACCAATACAGTTCCTTTTTTGTACTTTACTCTTTCCATATTAACAAAAATGTAATTTCAGTTACAAAAAATATGTGCAAACATCTCAATTTCAACTTTGTTATTTGTTTAGAAAATATTTTGAACATAAAGGTCATGACAAGATAAAGAGCTCAGCAGAGACACAACAATATTTGGCCTCAACATCACCATATAAGCAAAAGTCACGACCCAAAGGACACACAGTTTATAGTTTCAGCATCGTGGCTGCAAGAGTCCACGTAATGTAAGTTTCATCATTGGCCCATATCTGCAAGGAGTCTGCACGGATTCTCTGATGGCAACCTAAAAACTGTACAGGCCACAAACAGGCAGACAATCCTCTGTTCGGACTGGTGGTCTCACCTCCTCCACCTAAGTGCTCAACGCAGGAGGCCCCAGGGCTGTGCGCTCCAGTTTACAATGTAAACCTGTGGCTGCAGTCCCCAACATGGAGAAAACTCTATTGTGAAGTTTGCAGACAACGCCACCATCATCGGTCAAATTTCAAACAATGTGTCTTGCAGAATGGTGCACAGAAAACAACATGCTGGTCAACGTCAGCAAAACCAGTGAGCTGATGGTTGGTTCTTGGAGAAAGGAGGCAAAGATGAACACCACTGTCTGTGGAGCTGAGATGGAGCAGGCGAATGGTTTTAGGATTCTGGGAATCAAAATCACAGAAAACCTGTCATGATATCACAAGTCTCTACCTGGTAAAGAAGGCTCGGAAACAGCTGCATTTCTTAGAGCAACTTAAGGTGGCAAAAGGTTAATTGTTAACTGCTACAGAGGACCAATACAAAGCATCCTCACTGGAAACATTACAAACTGGCATCATGACATGTGCAGAGCCCAGTACAGAAGACTTTACAGCGGATCATTAAAGCTACACAGATCATCATTGGTAGCCATCTACTGAAGATCACTGATATTAGGGAGAGAAGGTTCCTGCACAGAGTCCAGAGGACACTAAAAGACAAGACCCAGCCTGGTCAGAGATTGTTTATCCTACTGTCATCAGGCAGGAGATACACAAGTGTCTGCTGCGCTACCACCAAACTGAGGAGCAGTTTCTTTTTACAGTTGCTTCTTTTCATTCAAACTTTCTTCACAAACAAAAGTATTAGCAGCATTTTTGGTTGGTTTGCACTAGGGCTGCACAATCAATGGCAATATTATTGAAATCGCTGTATGCTCAAGTGCAATATCCAGATCACAAGACTAGAACCAAATCACAATTTTTTTAAACAGGAAAAATGTGTGAGAAACATTATGAGCATTACAATAAGGTACTGTAGTACTGCAGTCAAAATAATTGCAATATGACTTTTTTTCCCACATCCTACAGCCCTACTTTGCACCATTCGAACTAAAATATAAATAAATAGCATAAATGCACTTGGAGGTTCTGTTTTTGTCTTCATTGAGTTTAAAATAACTCACACAGCTGACATGAAGACAGCACTCCTGACTGGTCTCATTCAGTTTCTAGCTGCTCTTCACGTGATACACACTGTTCATCTGTTTTGCTTGTGTATCTCTCATTATGACATGTCCCTCAAATTTTAGTTCAGCATTTAATTGATAGTTTAGTCAAATGGATGGCATTGGATTATCAATCTAATCTAGTTTTATAGACATGTTGTTTGTACTATCATGTGATTGTGATCTTGCTTAAATACAAAAAAAAAATTCAAATCTAAACTCAATTGTGTGGGCAGACTTTGGTCAGCTAACATCAGAACAGACCAGAAAGACTTAATTAGATCTGCACTGCAAGGATGAGACACTTGTGCAGACGTGTAATTAATAAGACAGTTACATTTATTGTCACAAAGGGAAATGTGATAGTTAAATGTGATATTGATTTCAGGTCAAACCACCCACCCTGAAAACAAAATGATCAGACCTTAGTAGGTAGTTATCTTGATGCCCTTTGTGTGTGTATGTGGACTTGGATTTGAGAAGCCAACACGCTCCCACACAGTATATAAAGGACAGAGAGACAAAGGGCTTAAAGCAGCTTATGGGTCCGCCCCCCCCTCAGTCGAGGACAGAGCGCAGTTTCACATTGTTTGCAGAAAACAAAACCACGTTGACATTTACGGGGCCGGGGTCGTCCGCTCACTGTTAGGAAACCTGATGCCATCGGCCACTCATCTCTGCAATCCTCTGTCATTGCTGTCACCCTCCTCTCTCTCTCTCTCACACACACACACACACACACACACACACACACCTCTACATAATGAACAATCTAGAAAACACAGGGGCTAAATGACCTTCAACAAACAATGTCGCCGGCTGCTGTGACTATTGTCGTCACTGTGATTATCTGCACACACACGCACACACATGCCTGCATACACACACACATACACACACACACACACAGATGAGCATCCAGTCCGACTGCCAGCAGCCCTGAAGTGTACAAGGTTTATAACACCACAGTCACATACTGTCAAGCTGCACAAGTAATTGTTGAAAAATAAATCCCGGCATCTGATAACAGCAACTATACGTGCTTTGCATCCCCCGAGTCATTTCATTATATGCTGGTGTATTTTTAGAGCCATCATTTTGTACTAATGTTCAACAACCACACAGGGAGAAACCCATTGTGCAACACCCATTATGTGTTGACAATTTCCAATCCCACAGTAGCAGAAACAGACTAGAATGCAATGCAGCAACAAGAGAGGTAGTTTTTTAAATTAGGTGCGACAATCATGAACACACATTTCGGCTCTAAGAGAAAGCGCTGGCTGGAAATTTGTTTTGAAAGTTAGAAATCTCAGCTCTTGGGGAAATAATCGTTCAGTATTTTTCATTGATCAATAATTCCTTTGACTGTCCTGCAGATACAGTATTGTCACTTGGAGCTGTGATAATGTAAAGGTTTTTCAACAGCAACAGAAAACGCCATGTCATTTTCAGCGCTGATACCTGAAAATTAGCTCAGCAACAGGAATGATGGCTCTCTGGTCTTTTCCTTGTTCATCATCATTATAATAGTGGACAGTTGCTGGGTGTCTGCTGGACTGTAGGGCAGCGACTAGTAATTATTTTCATTACTGATTTATTGATTGATCTTCTGGTTATTTTTTGATTAACTGATTCTATAAAATTTCAGAACATAGCAAGGTTGTCAAAAGTGTTGATACTTCAATACTTTTCTGTTTTATGGTTGACTTTTTTCTCTTTTTGCTGTAGGTATCAAGTATAATTTCTTGTTCCTACAGTTGGATGTTTGAGATACAAAATTTGAAATGGTAATACTAATCTTCAGGGAATTTTAGAGCAATTTATCATGGAACCGATTATCGTTCCATTTGTATATGACTTGATATGTGTCTGGAGAAGACCTTTAAATATCACTGGCGCTGCAAATATAAAAAACGTATTTATTTTGGGGTGCACTTTTTGGTGTTTGCCATCTATTTTTTATGTTAAAAAGTGGTCGACACTAATGGCAACCAAAGGACAAGAGTTGGTTGCCAGTTTCTCTAAAAGGTCATCAATGGCAAACTGGCAACCATTACCGTCGAGCTGTGCCTTTTATTTTTGGTCCATATGAGGGCAGACTGTCTTTTATGGGTTGGAGACTAAGGATCAGGAGTCTGAAAGACACACCTCCCTGTGTCTCATCCTTAGACACTTTATGTGAAAACAAGCCTGTATTACAGCAGTGACAGTTTTACTATCCATGTTTTATCATGCATGCTTGAGGGAGTACAAGTTTGTCATCCAGAGTCAAATTCATTGCAAGTTGGCCTCCAACCACGTTAAACTTAAACCACAGTGAGAGGGTCTTTGTTTCTGTGTTTTACTGGCTGCACCTTCTGATGGTGTTTGAGTGTGAATGTGAAGGAACGAACCCCACCTTTAGCTTTATAGCACAATAACTGTGACAACACCTAGAAGTCCAACTAGGCTTGGACAGTGAGGAAGTCTATTCTGGGTGAGTTTTTACGGGGGTCTGGCTAGTAAAGTGAGATGGACTGCCAGAACATTCAAGGACTACTGGACACAAAGACATGTCATCTCTTCCAGTACACCAACGTGACTGACAGCAGTTTGTCAGGTGCTTGAGTCAGCCTCATTGTGGAGTATAAAACCGGTGCTGCATAGCGTTTTTCACTGATGTCTTGCTCAACATTCCTTCCGTCACACAAATTCAAACCTGAGACCTTCACAGTTCACCCACAGTCTTATGAGGACGACAGAAAAGCAGCCACTGTATGTCAGAGCAAGTGAGGCTCAAATTCTTCTTTCACCCCACCTACACATATTTTCTTAAGTTAGTTTGGAGATTCAAGCTCTTGACCTTCCAGTTCTTAAAGCCGGATAACAGTTAAGTGTTAGGTCTGACAACTTTTCAGAAGCCTCAGTCCCTCAGAAGCCTTCAAACACAACAACGGATAAACAAATTGCTCAGAAGCTCAGGAACGCTTGGTAAACAGAAAAATCACTTAACAGCCAGAGAAGCAAATTGGAGTGACAAACATCTCAAAGAATCCGCAGTTACAAAACACTTTTTTGTACAAAGCAGAAACTTCAAAGTTCCTCATACTCGTACTCATACTCACACATAAAGAAAAGACCTGCAGGTATAGTTTGGATTATTTGAAGAGGGGCTATATTTTTTGTTTGAGTCTAGCTGAGTGAGAGAAAGTGATATTTGGCTTATATAACAGTGGTTTCCCACTGGAAAAGACTGACTGATGTCAAAGTAACAGTACATTACTTGGCTTTCATGCTGGCATTCCTCACTGCAACCCCCAAACTGGGGGTATGTCACCTAGGGCTGCACAACTAATCGAAATTTTAGCAGAATTGCAATATGGCCTTCTGCAATTTTCAAATAGCATGAAGTTCAGTATTTGTTTCAGGTAAAATGTGTGTCAAACATGTTTTTCAATCAAAATAAGAATAGTAAGGTAAAAATCATCATTACATCTTATATCACAAATCATATTGTAACTGCAATATCAGTCAAAATAATTGCAATTAGATATCTTTTCAAAATTGTACAGCCCTTATTTCAACTGCTATCCACTGTAAATAATACACTGACTATGGATAGGGACCTCATACAACCCCTTTTCAAATCCAAACTTTCCTTTTATCCTCAGTTCCAGGAAATTGGACACTAAAAGAGGAAGAAATTTGGGGTTTCTATATGACACTAAATATCTGCAAATCAATTTGCTTCCAATGAAAATGTGGACGAGCTTATATTTACTTTATATTTGAATGTCTCTACTTTCTGATGTATCTGTTTTTTTGGCAATCCAGCCAAATTCGCTAGCATTTCTCAGGACATCTTAGAAATTTAGCACTGGATTCCTAGGCAGGCATTCTTATTTTTCATCAGCATCTTAACCATGGTCCAAGTCATGTGAGTGCTTTACAAAATAACTAATTCACAACATCTTATGAACCTTTAACAAAACACAAACGGTACCTGATGACTGAGTCTGTGCGGTTGCAGCCTGGTATGGACGAGGCCTTCTCCCCTGGTGACCCTAAGATCTGCAGCGTTGTGTTGATGTCCACCTCCGTCGAGTGTTTGATGGAGAACTCCATCACCTCTGAAGGGATTAGCGGGGTTTCACCCTGAGGGTCGTCGGCTAGTAAATACCCTGGAGAATGGACAGACAGGAGATGACATTTTACAGCCTGTTCACTTTGTTGATTTTAGGTTTTTACAAATTAAACAAAACAAAACTAATTTTTGAACATTTGCCTGTTTCGTCTATGATAGCAAATGGAATATCTTTGGGTTTTTGACTGTTTGTATGTCAACCCTGGAAAATTATGATGGACATTTTGCACTATGTTCAGGCATTTTTTGTATCAGAAATCTGAGAACAGGTGTGACTCAACAACTTCACACTTCTCAGTGGTAGTAGTCTGTTTTGAACTGTACATGTGCAAATTTTGGGGTTTTGTTGTATTCCACAACATAACCCCAAATGGGGCTGAACAGTTTATTGAAATATGATCAAAACTGCAATATGGTCAAGTGCAATATCCAATTGCAGGAGCTGCAGTTGAAATGCAGGTAAAATGTGTCACAACATACCATTCACAATTCGCTATATCTGTCAAAATAATCACAATATGATTTTTCTTCCATATTGCTCAGCTGTAAACCCAACATGAAAACAACAACAACAACAACAAAAAATACAGACTTCATCTTTAAAAGGCAGTTCCTATTGGCAGTTAGGCCCACCCAGCCTAACTGGTAAGTTAATGGTGAAGAATCTGCAAAACAACCTTTTACGTCTGTAACAATGCTGATTCATTCATTAACACAAACCCACAGATCCGGGTGGAGCTCTGTGACTCTGTCTTGTTCACAAATAAAGTCAGTTAAGTGGAAAACACTGAACTGGAAAAGTCATTTATGAACACTATAAAACAGCCATATTCTAGCATATTAAACGTCACTCAGCTTTCCATTAACTGTTCTAAAGTGCCTTCAGTACTTCAGTGTGCATTTATTTTTAAACCATGAGAAGCCTTTGTGGAAACTGAACTCCACAACATTGATTTTAGAATATTTAACAGGAAAACTAAGTGTGAAGGTAATAAAGCATTTATCAAAATAACTTAAAGTTAAACACAGTATAACTACAACCATTCTGCCCCACTCCCCAAACAGATATTTTCATTATTGAATAATATATCATTTTCTAGATTTTTTGATCCATAAAATGTCAGAGGATTGTGAGAAATGTTGATCACTGCTCCCCAAAGCTCAAGGTGATGTCCCAAACATAAAGATATTCAGTTTACTGTCACAGAAGACTAAAGAAAACAGAGAATATTAACATCTGAGAAGCTGATGTCAAAGAATTTGGACATTTTTTCTCAAACAATTAATCAATTATTAAAATAGTTGGCAATAAATATAATAGCTGAGAACTAACTGATTAATCCACTAATTGTTGCAGCTCTAATAGATATAAATGTAAAAGTTTAGACCCCGATATACTTGACTGTATTCTTGTGCATGTATGCGTGTTTGTAATCAGTATTTTTTTTTAAATACTGTACTCTTTTACACAGTGAGACGCAGGGTAATAAATGTCACATCTAATCTATGTAGCGTGTGTGAACAAATCCATACTAATGAACAATAAAATCCTGAGAATGCAGACAGGAGTCCAATCCGAAACAGTGAAATGCAAAGGGAAAATCAGCAGGAAAACAACTACATCTTCCTCAAAAATGAATGGTTCATGTGCTGAATGAGTCCCAATTCTTGTGTACCAAACCCAAATCCCAAAATGCAGCTGACCTGAGACCAGTATGAGCCAGTGGATGTCCTCATAGAGGTCGTCCAGAACTTTGCGGTCCACTGATCCGGGGTCTGATGAGGCCATTAGGTGCTGCTGGGTCCTCTGGAGTTGACCATGCAGCCGTGTCACTCGGTCTTCCAACAGGCTGCAGGATGAAGACACAACACCAAAGTTGACATGGGAAACAGTTTCTGCAACCTTTGAACTACAACAGCCAAAGATCACACTAAATCTCCAATGAATCTGAGTTTGTAATATTTTGGAAAACAGTGATTTTTCCATGTGTTTACAAATGATGTTGAAATTACACAACTTGAACAGTACAACAATATACAGGTGCTCAAGTGTTTACCTTGTGAGCAGGGGGATACAGTGGTCGGCTGCCACACGTCCCAGCATGCCAATGCTGGACAGCTGGTCAGAGAACAGCTCTCTGTCGTCTTCCTGCAGCTCGTTGATCTCTTCCTCGTCATGAGACGTTATGCCGTTCACTGACTGAGGTGTGGGACGGTGAGCGAGAAGAAAGAGTGAAAGAAAAAGTATGTTAACATGTCAGGAGGAGGGTAGAGAGTGATCATGGCTGTGTTTAAATTAATGCTCTTATGTTGTTGTAATAATAGAGCAGAGTTCTTTATGTCTATCCTTAAACACAGTTTCCAAATCCTTAGCGTGCTTACACACTGGCTCTGCTTTCCTCAGCAAAATAAACTGTTTATCATTGATGACAGGTGAACATAGTTCAATCTTTCATGGTTTGATCATCATCATTTCAAGGACTAGAACTAGACAAGAACATTTTCAACAAAAATCTAGATTTTTTTTTCATGCCTTCATAACTAGTCAATTAGACTTGCTCTCTTCCTTCAGCTCATCCAAAACCAGGATCTTGACTCGGGCGAGGAAACACGATCACATTTCACTGATCCCGGCTTCTTTACACTGGTTATTTGTTACTGGTTATTACTTAGAAAGCCTTGAGAGGCCTCAGCCCCAGGTTATTTATCAGTTATTTTATAACATTTTGTTTTAACATATTCTATTTTATTTAATCTCATGTTGTTTTATTTTATTTAATTATTATGAAATTAGTGCATGAGGAAAAGGTAGAGTCTCACCAAGTTCCGGGTGCCATCAGGAGCAGCCAAGTGACACTGGATGTATGAGTTGAAAACCTGGATTGCCGGCTGGACGAAGCAGCCGCGAGGAAAATGCTCCTCGTCTTGGACGAGCGTCAACCATGACTCCAGCAGCTTATCATAGGCTTCCATGTAAACCATGTCGTCTTTATCCAGCTGAATAAAGAAAGACAGAGCAATTTATTCCTGATCAGGACGGCAGGCCTTCAAAACAATTTGTTTTGTTGTGTACCATGAATGTGATGTCTATATTGTTTGTTGTCTGTAAAAGTCGATAAGGCTGCAAATGGGTTTTCTCACTGGGAATTAATAAAGCTGCCTAATCTTTTGGTTCTTTTACAGTCTTAAAGACACACCCGTTTGTAAGACTTTCTGGGGTGCAACAACTTTTCAGATGATGACCAAAGGAGACTAAATATGGTCTTAGATTTTGGATATCGTTATATTGTGATATGGCACAACCTGGTTTTAAAGAGTTCATTACAGGAAAGGGATGTAATTTTCTGAATTTATCAGACTGTTTTTGCTGTTCTATTATTTGCCCTTACCCACATTATTAATAATTATTGATCAAAAAACTATTTTTTTGTGAAAGGACCAATAGTCTGCCCCTCAATTCTATTGCAGTATCAATAAATATCAATAGAGTTACATGGTAAAAATACTGTAATATTAGATTGTTTTGTCAGTCCTAATTTAAGGGTAATTCTCCAGCCGAAAGAGGTGAAGAAACATTGATTTGCAATAATTCCATATATGATTAGAATGCAAAGATGTTTCGTTTTAGACTATGTTAAATATGAATCCATAAATGTGACAAATGTTGTATTTTTCCACATATTACAGTATTTCACGCAAATCACATCTCAGGGCGTGTGATCCAGTTTCAAAAAACATTAAATAAAACACCTCAAGACATACCTTAAGATAAGTCACGATGTGACTGAATTCAATGAAGATGATTTGAGTTTGAGAGGCTGCTGAAGGTGTCATTACTCACCACCTCCTCTAGGGCAGCACTGCGTCCAAACGAGCAGGTGAGCAGCGTGAGGCAGTTGATGAAGGAGGTGAAGAGGTCGCTAGGCAGTGCTGTTAAAGTACTTCGAGGGAACATGGTGATCAAATTGGAGATAATATTTGAGATGCCCACTGCCTCTGAGTCCTCGATCTCAATCCTGGGAACACAGATTAAAAAAAACATGATCTAAAGATCTGATTGAATCCTGATCCTTATATAATCTAACAAAGCTCCAAATACTTTATGTAGTAGAGCTGTTAATAAAATGACTAAAATGACAGAAACAAGGTGAGAAATTAACACCTATCAAATGAAAACTCAATACAGTGCAGTGTCGGAAGCTTGCACGCAGTGCATCCTGGTAAATGTAGGAACTGCCTGCAGAGCTCTGCAAGCAGTTGACTACATTTACCATCATCACACTGACTGGACATCCACATGAAAACTGAAATGAATGAAAAACTTCCCTTTCAGAAACTCCCATATGCTTCTTTCCCATTTTTGGTTCAAACTCTTATTTTGGAGTGAGGAAGGACAGTTTCCACTCTCCAGGGTGAGGCTGAGGCTAAACTGGGGTCGCTTTCCAGTTTACCGACTGGTGACAGAGGTTTGGAAACAGTCATGAAAACTGATCCTTAACCAAAACTCGTGGGCAACTTGACCCCTGAGCAGTTTTCCACAGCTGCATCTGAGGTTATTTTTATGGTATTTCTGCCTCATAGGCCAGTACACAGAGTGCAAGATGACAGACCTCTTGTTTTAAAGAGACTTTTATGATCAGATCATACCATGAAGCATGAAGTGACGGGTCTGGACACGCTATGAATCATGTTGCTGTCAAATTTTAAACCAAACCTAATATAAAAGTGGCTTGTAATCTGAATTCTACAACATCTGAAGAAATCTAACCACAGCACATGTACAATCAATGTGAAATTAAGGATCACGAGAACCACTAAATCAGCCAATTCAAGGCTCAAAGTGAACAAACAGCCTTCAATCAGGTGTCAAACATTGTTTAACAAGTCCAAGTGTCTACAGCTATGCTGGTGGCTCTGTGCTTATTGACAAAATTGTGATTAGAAGTAAATCCTGGCGTCAGCATGTTAACATTCTCATGACATGTTGACGTAATGTTTGCTATGTTTGCTATGTTTTAATTTAGTGTGCTAGCATGCTAACATTGGCAAATTATCACAAAACACAAGATACTTCTGGCTGGGCCTGATGAAAATGTCATTATTTTGCAGGTATCTGATCATAAAATGAACTGAAATTTGGATCAAAGTCAGCAGACTTCACCCTCTGGAGTCCATGAATGTCTACACAAAGTTTAATGGGAATCCATCCAATTGTTGTTGAGATTTTCTGTCTGACTGACCCGCCAACCAATATTATCATCCATTCAGCCTTGCTATTAGAGTAGCTGAAAAAGTCTAAAATGTTATAATAAAGCATGTGAGATTTCTTGTTTTAACATGCCATAAAATGTATTAAGAGATTTCAAACTTAACTGTCTGACAAAGTTCCATTCATTTCTCAAAGAAATCTCATTCTGAACAATTCCTCTGTATTTGAAACATGCTAAGCGATCTGAATTTTGCAAAAAAAAAACAAATCAACAAAGGACTGTTTTACACCACATGACACAACTGTGAGTAGTCAGATGGGACAGAAATGAAAACAAATGTCAAAATTCAATGTGTGAGAGAGATGTGTGAAGAACAAAGTGGGGGAAAAGCTCCAGATGGGCAATAAAAACAGATCAAAACAAGTCAGAATCAAGGAAACCAGGCTGGAGGGCTTGGGATTTGTCCAAAAATGTGAGAGGAACTTTCCAATTCCAAATATTCTTTACAAGCATTGTGTCTACATAGTATATAGCAGTGTTGCACAGAGATTCCACAAATTACTTCTTTTTTTTTTGGTTCCACAATTACATGAAACACTGTGAAGACACTGCTAGCCCAAATCTTTTTTGGCATATCCAGATTGCACCCAGACTGATTTTACCAAGACTGAACAAGGGGAAAAAAAACAAACAAACATTTTTGCAAATCTGATCCAAGCCACATTTGGAGGTGGCTTGAAATGCCATTCCAAATGTTTTTCTGCAGATGTGTCTCAGTCCCGACGCTCAAATCAGATTTCTAAGTGTCTTTTGCAACACTCATGACGTGATTATTTTAATTGTCAATTAATCTGTCAATTATTTTTTTGATTATTTGATGCAAAGTTGTTTTGTCCGTAAAATGGTAAAAAATATTGATCAGTGTTTCCCAAAGCCCAAGATGACGTCCTCAAATGTATTGTTTTGTCCACAATTCAAAGATATTCAGTAAAGAGGAGTAGAGAAACCATAAATTATTCACATTTAAAAGGGTGTAGTCAGAGAATTAATTTTTTCTTTAAAAACATTACTCAAACCCATTAATCGATTATCAAAATAGTTGCTGATTGATTGAGTTGCTAACAACTAATCATTTAATTGTTGAAGCTCCGAACAGAGCAGTTGATCATTGCAATGCATGCCAGCCTCCTGTTTTAGTTTGATGCAACAAGAACCACAATGTCAGAAACAGCGTAACAGTTTGGAGGGCAAGGTGATCAAATGCAATCAGATTGGGTGGTGCAGGTTGGTGATGTCTGGACACACAAATCCAATCTGATCACTTAAAATTAACAGTCTGAGTCTGTGTTAAATATCTGATTTTCCTGCAGTCTGAACAAAGTTTTTCTGACCACGAACATGTTTTTTGGATTTCTGTACTAATGAGCTAAAAATCGGTGTGTTTGATGTTACAATAAGTATCACAACACTCTCTATATGAATCAGTACATTAGAATACTGCACAGTTTTAGGCAAACTGTTATAATATGAAGAACACACCATACCATGCACACCATATAAATCAAATCTGAGTTAAAAGTTTACTTTTTTAATGCAATCACAACAGTGATGACAGATAACAACACCACTATCTAGCAGTCAGAGGTTTAAACACAACACAAAATGAACCACTGCCACAAATCTTTTCACATATCGCAACATCCTAATACTGTTTTTCTGAGAATCAAGACAGTATCACAAAACATGTCAAAACATATTTCATTACACCTCTAATATGATGCATATATTGCATGTCTGCCTCAAGAGCTTTTCCAGGGGTTTCTACATTTCTGTTTGGTCAATAAAATTCTGAATATGTCATCTTACAGACACTAAAAGGAAAATCCCCTCTATAAAGCCTAACACTGCCCCTGAGGTTTTCTGTATATTTATGTCTTTTTTTGTTGCCTGTGCTGCACCAAAATAGTAAAACTCTTGATTGTGAATTTGTGTTTGAACTGACACACCTCTCTACAGTCAGAGAGGAACATTGTGTGAGAGGCCTCGCTAACCCCTATCAGATGGAGTTAAATTGCGAGCAGAACTGTTCAATCATTGTAGATCGGCCATCCCTCTCCGCATGGTTTTCCGATGAGGCAATTGGAAAAAAGCTCCAAGAATAGGTGATTACAGACAGAGCAGGAGAGGAGGGAATAGAGAGAGAGAGTGGAGCCTGTGAGAGAAAAGAGAGAGACCCCTACTCACTGAATCACGTGGTTTGACAACAAGCTCGTGTGCACATTCAAGTGTGTGTGTCTGTCAGTTATTTACACATGTGCATGTGGCCCCTTAATTCAGATCAGAACCACTCTGACTACAGACACACCCACAAATGAACAGAAAATACTTCTTCTGTACTCACACACAGACCCTCTGCTTGCCCATTGCTTTTATATATCCTTTTTATCAACAGTTACAAAGTGCTTTGACAATGGCAACAACATAACAAACTGGAAGAGGTCACTCAGTAGAGTGCAGATCTCTGCCAGGCAACAGATGGTGAAGCACCTACTCCAAAGCCACCACAACTGCCAGATGCAACCAGCAGAGATTTACAAAGTACAGCCACCATAAACATGACCCCACATACACTGTCCCCAACTGAAACAATATTTCAAATTGAAGCCAAGGACGGTTAAGAAGAAGGAGAAGTCTTACAGTTGTAAATCTCCACCAACCAGCCAAATTGCAGTTTACATGCATGTCTGTTCCAGACTCATATAATGTCTGAAGTGAAGACTCTGAAGGAATGCAATTGCTTGATCGCATTTTGACAACATTTGACATTTGAGAACTTAAGCTCCTTCTTTTATGTGACAAAAGTCTTACATGAAAGGCATGAAAAAAGTTTTTTAAAAATTATTTTGGTATCCATTTCCAAACTTAGTTATTTATCCACACTAATGTGGAACAATTCCAAACAATACAATGCCATACTTTAAATGAATTCAGTTTATACAATACATTCAATATACTATGGAAATCAATATACACAGAAATCCAGTTTGAAGGACAGTGAGCTTGCAGAGTAGTTTAAAGGTCCAGTGTGTCAGATTTAGGGGGATTTATTGACAAAATATGGCAGGAATAGAACAGACAACCCAAACACTGGCTCTAGATATGCCCTTTCATATTTTTTTTTGCATGTTTCGTGGCCACCATAGTTTCTCTACATGCTTTGAAGGTGAGTGATATTCACTTGGTTGTAATCTACAAGCTCAATGTTAAATGCTACTTAATCCTAAATGCTGACCGTTTAACGTTGGGTTATTCCATCTTTAAGGGGACTGTTAACAAAATATATCAAAACAATTTCAGGCTTTATGAACAATACAACCCTACACTGTAATAAAATGGGGCTACTGTGTTGTTCTCTCACAATTATTGTTGTCTTACAGGTGCATTTTGAACCACATGGAGACATTTACTCCTTTTTGGGCAGGAAAAAGTGAAGAGACTTCCCACATTTAATTCCCTCAAATTGATTTGTTCAGGAAATCAGGCTGCCACCATTTTTATGATTGAGAGGATGATGAGGGTCCATCAGATCAAAAATTAAAAAATCAGTAGTAATCATTATCAGTAATCAGTAATCAGTAATCATTAATATTGAGTGGAAAATGTCATCAAAATCATATTTAAGAGCAACAGTAAGTCAAGCATGTTGAGAATTGCGTCTAATGCACAGTTTAACTGCGTAAAATCGACATTAGCTCCTTTTGCTCTGGATGAAAGCACTTTATTTGTTGCTCTTCAATTTGACATTTTTCCCCTTCAGTATGACTGAACCATAGAAAAAGTGTGAGAAGAAGTGATTAAAAATATTTCAATGTTTTTTTGTGCAATCCTGTGAATGCATCAGTCCTGTGGGTCAAAATCAAGGAAATCAAATCACTGGAGGATAATCTGATCACACCCACATAGGTTAAGTTATAATAAAATGACTCCATTAAAAGTATGGTTGGGTATTGTAGTTTGTTTGTTTGTTTGTTTTCCAGATACTGGTGCTAAAGGAAAATGGTACCTGTGCCTAAAATGACAGTCAATGACTTTAAAGACTGGCTTTGTCTTTAAAGATGTACTGAACTACATCTGCCAACCGTATCACTGCACAGAAAGAAGCATGCCTCTACTCGTGGACAAAAGGCTCATTCTGATGGCAGCACTGGATATGACTATTAATTGTGTCCTCCTTGAATTAAATGTAATGTTGCACCACCGAGCTTGCTAGCATGGTGATATGATAGATGGATAAATAGCACTACCAGGCAGAGGAAGAATCTCTGGTTCAACAAAACAAGACATCTGAAGATGTCACCTTGGATTTTAAGAAATAGTGATGGACATTTTTTACTTTTCCCTGATGTTTTACAGACTAAATGATTAATCAAGAATTAATCCTTAACATAAGTCACCTCAACATTTACGGTAAGTGCCACCTCACAAAGCTGCCTAAACACAGCAAAAATCTCTTTTAATGCATCTTTCTGCAGCCCAGACCTCAGTCTGATTCCCTGCAACACACATAGGAACAATCAATAGGCTCCGAACAGCCGCCTGTGAAGCAAGCCACAGGCTCACACAACTCAAAATGTTTCTCAGCGCAGGATCACAAGCTCTATTTCTTCACATGACCTCTGCTAACAAGCAGGTGATACAAGAATCAGAGACTAAGGAGGCCCACCACACACCTGCCCACTCCAAATCAAATATAATACCAGTGAAACTGTGTCAGCCATGAGTCACCTGGAGTAAAATTTATAATGTGGTTACCAAAAGTCACAGGGGTCCCTATTTGTTTCATGTGGTCTTATCGAGTCTAAAATTTAAACATGGCTGTAGGTCACTTTGGTAACAATTCCTTGAAGCAAGTGAAGTTGAGTGAAGATTGAGTGGTAGATTATACCGGTATCTGCTGGACAGAGACCCAAGACAAGTGCTACATTACTTCTGATCGGATGCTCTGATTACAAACCCTCGACTCGTAAGTCCAAAATGACACGTCTGTGTGGATGAGACAGGCTAACTACTTTATAGCAGAAAGGCTGAGAAAATGTGGATTATTGGGGAAAACTGGCTTTGAGCAGCGCTTTGGGGATGGAAAGCATTAATTTCCTTTTCTCAGAATACCCAGGTTCAATACTGCTTGGTAAAGGGATTTTCAGGAAAATAAATTGAGCTGAACACTGGAGTACACACACAATTTATTCTAGTGGAAACCTATTGCCATTTTGATGCATACGCTGCTTTATGAGTAATGAATTGTAAAGTAATGAAGTAATGCTGAAACAAGGGCAAGAGCTAACTTTTTTTGTTTTTTTTGCATCAATGGGAAAAAATTCACCTCCCACTTTCACAATATCAACAGTCAAATATACATTTACTAATATAATCACAGGTGTATCTCTAAGACTGAAGAGGACCACAAAGGTTAATAAAAACTTAATCCTATTTCAGCTTCTTTGAGATGTCAATCAGCCCTGGTTTCAACCTATATTCAAATTATATTTATTTATCATTTATGTAAATGATGAGTTACATAAATAACTGTACGGTAAAACTATAGTTAATAACTATAGATATAAGTTATCAAAAACATTATTATTCCAGTATGACAGTATACAGTATGACAGGTTTATATGGATTTCAGTGTCCCCGATAGGAGGAGATTTATTTACAATTAAATTAAAAAAAAAAAAAAATGGATGAAAAGAACATAAACTATTTAATTTTTCTAGGACAGACATATCATCTCACAGAATATATATCATATCTACCAACCCTTCCTAACATCCTATATTACATTTTGTTGTTGATGCCTGACTGCTGCTTGCAAAAAAAAAAAAAAAAAGGATCCGTAGTTGCTCACATTGTTTCTACTCAACTACAAAAGGTTGGATTATTTACTCAAGAAATAAAAAAAGAAATACTCTGTTATGATTGTAGTGAATGTTAAGCCACATGGGACTCGTGGTTAGTGGTGGTGATTTTTTCATCTCTGGCTGAAAGAAAAAGCTGTCTCTGTGAGAAGAATAAAGACATAATTTGATCCACTTTCACATAAACTTGGTTTTAGAGGAAACTAGGAAACATAAGTTCCTGGTTAATTCCATTTGTTGCTGGACGGGAAGACAAGCTCATCCCTCTCCAGCCAGTTTCCCACAGAGTGCGCAGATGCTAGAATCAGAGGCCATTAAAAACAGACTCAACAAGCAATTACTTCCTGTAAATAAAGCAGAAATGGCACAGTATGAGTCACACTCCTGCTGACGTTGGCCTCCATCACTTGTTGAGTCTCTGAATTTAAGAAACATGAAATCCTTGAGATACTGGAGGCAGATAAACAGCTACTGAGACTGAAGCCAAGGTAATATAGCAGTAACTGTGCTTACTAATCTTTCTTTTTAGATGCTGCAGTTGAAATAAACAGTTGGGGTTTTAGAAAAGCATTACATTTAAATCAAATAAAGATACAAGCAGACATACAGTTTAATTAAACAATCCACATTTGAGCGGTCTCACAGATTAAAGATAATTTTTGACTAATCTGCTTTTTTAACCTACAACTCCTTCCATGTGATTGGCATGATTTTAATAAGGGAGTCAATAAAGATAAATGGTTTTACATGCATTAACTTCAATAGTGCACCTCACCACAGCAAATGTCCCTAACTGTATTCTTGATTTTGTCCTCTGACTTCAGGTGATTCTTATGCTCAGAATGCTGTTACTTTTTAATACATCCCTGCACAATAACATAAATTTAGCAAAGGGAAAGTTAATTTGCTATATTGAACTGGGTGTGCGATAACCCCTGCACCCCTGGGGGAGTTGTTTTCAATGGGCAGGTTTGAATTAGTTCCATCTGTTGATTCTAAAGCCTCACCTGTCAGTGCAGTGGAAATTACTAGAAGGGTGTGCAGATTATGGAATATGAGACTTACAAAAGCATGACAGAGATCAGTGTGATTGATGAAAATGGCTGAATAATTGCTGTCATCCACTGGAACAAAACTGCTGCTCTGAAAACAAAATAAGGTTCTCTATGCAGGTGATTTATATTTGAAACCAGCATGTCCCTTGCTGTGTGTTTTCGTTGCTTTTGGATTTGTGAACTGGGGATTTTGTAAAATGGGATCGATTCACAGCTGATATGGACGGGAAAAATGACTACAGCAACCAGTAATTGTCAGTATACATAGGACATATAAGCATTGTTTTAAGACAGACTTTGAATAAAATTAAATTAAACTTATCCTGTAAAGATTATTCTTGCTGTCAGTACTATACAGCAAAAAACTCACACTTCACTAAAGTATCTTTAAGAGAGACACTGTGGGTGGGCTGTTTAATCAGCAATGCTAGAGTGCATTATTAAAAAAAGTTTTGCCAGATGTACTTGTCAAATAATTAAGAAGATCTAGTGACTACAGAATAAGGCTGCAGAAGTATTATAATTCAATATCGTGTGATAAAAAATACAATATCCATTAATTACATATTTTCTGCACTAGCACTGTGTGTGAATTGTT
Organism: Lutjanus erythropterus; assembly: GCF_056507025.1. NCBI lineage: Eukaryota > Metazoa > Chordata > Actinopteri > Lutjaniformes > Lutjanidae > Lutjanus > Lutjanus erythropterus. The sequence continues at coordinate 22,549,737 of NC_139324.1, forward strand.
ATTAAAGACAAAAAAATATCCCTATGTGCATGGGACTTTTTTCTTTTTGCTGTGGCATTGAAAGAGGTATTGATTATCTTTTTGTACAGTAGTATTGCATAAAGCATTATAACAACCCAGAGTTCTCTCAATACCAGAATGTTAAACTTCTATACAATACTAGTTTTAAAAAAAAGATACTTCATATCTCTTTCAATACCAGAGGAAAATTAAAATTGGATTTTTTTTGTAATTTATTTATTTAGTTAACAACCTACATAAAGTGCTGGTACAGAACACTGTCTGGTTTTGCTGCAAACCAAATTTCAGACTGGACAATTAAGACTTGACTGACCTGAACTGAGGTCTTGAATGAGCAAACTCTATTGTTTTTAAACATGTGGTACTGAAAAAGTATCAATACTTTTGACAACCTTACACTCTACTACAGAAAGACCAAGAACAACATTCAACCTATGTCAGTATATTACAGAGTTTATTGCCGAGCTCAATTAAAAGACAATGTTGAGGATCCACTGTGCTATAAAATGGTCATGCTGTCAATAAAACTTACCATGTTCACGATCTTAGCTTAGCTTGTTAACATGCAAACATTTGATGATCCGATTTGATGTGTGAAATTTTGACCTGATGATATGTCATGTAAAGTCAAGGGATCACCAAAGCCCTAACCCTAACCCTTGGTAAACATGAAAATCTGTACTAAATCTGATGGTATTCAGTTTCATAGCTGTTAGGTCACAATTCTCAACCTCATGGTGGCACTAGAGTAAAGGTCAGAGATCCCCATTTGGTCATCCGGGTTTACCCTCTGTGGGGCCACAAATGTCTGTACCAAATTTAATAGCAATTCATCCAACTGTTGCTGAGACATGTCGGGGACAGACCAACCAACCGACCAACAGACAGACAGACCGACCGACATTACTATGAACAGAGCCATTCCTTGAGCACGGCTAAAAACACAACCCAGTACTTCTAGTATGACTGTGACTTTCACTGCTTTATTTACTGCCTCAAAGCACTGAGCACAGTACTGTGATGAGATCTGAGCCACCAACAAACTGCATGTTAGTCTTCCAGCACAGTGACACACTGACCCGTTAATCATGCTGAGCAGGCCCTCCACTAGGTGAGCTAGGTAGGACACCTGGGCGCTCTCATCGGGGAAGATGGGGCCGTGCATGGAGGCCAGCTGGGCCAGGCACTGCAGGGAGTCCTGGGCCATGTCTGAATCCTCCCGAATCTTCCTGTGGACCTGCAAGGTGAGAGAAGAAATGTGCGTCTTAGTCTCTGCTTTCAATGTATGAAAGAGGAATCTCATGGAATTAAGGACAAAACTTCTGTGTTGCTCATTTTGGATGTCTGAACATTCTTGAAAATAAGTGCACAAAGGAAAAAAGTTATTGGAAAAACTTTAATCATTTGCTGAAAAAGCACAGATCATTTTAGCCTTGACCTCTTGTGTACGTCTGAACACACCATCTCCATTTTTTTTTTACTTTGGATTAGCCACCTTTTTAATAAAAAGGGAAAGATGAATTTAAAAAAGGAGTGCAGTCTGACTCAGTGTTTCAAACACTTCCTATGACCGTCCGCATGTCTGCAACGCATCTAGCTGACATTCTCACTCAGTAGTAAGCTTAAAGCACAAGTTTTAAAATGGGAAATACAAAAATACACCAAGCTTTAAACATCAGCTGAAAGTGGTGAAATACAGAAGGTATGTTTGTAGATAAGGGGAAACAGGACACTAGGCAAAAAAAAGCTTGTCTCCTCTATAACATGTGGTCTGTACTCTGAGAAAATATGTATGGCGGCTCCATAGGAGGAATGGCGGCCAGTTTCACCTACAGAGCAGCAACCTTATCAGCAACAACACTTTATAGTGAGGTCGTTGAAAGTCGTCTCCTTGGCTCCTCTGGGCCAAGGAAATAATACTCAAGTACACATTCAGCTATACTGCATATACCATTTTCAAAAATCAATGAAATTGAAATCAATTTAAAATTTGATTTTGTATGTAAATGACTAAATTGATGTTCTTTGTCTAAACTTTGCACAACTTCATTTGCAAGGCTCCAAAGTAACACCCCCCTTGGTGTCCCGCAATAGATAAAGTTTTATTACTTTCGTTCAGTAACTTGCATCACTTCATTGTCTCTCTCTCTGGTCTGCCATCAAAGTAGTTCTTCACTGCACTTATATATAAATAAAAAAAACATTAAAAACCACCCGTGTATTTGTTTCTGATTGGTTTATGGTGATGGAAATTTACACACATACACTATGAACATTCACACTAAACACGTTCATTTTAAACAGCAAGACACTGTGTAAGCACGAGTGTTGCATAGTGTAGAGTTTGTGCAAATGCCATAGCACATTTTTTGAATTTGACCACCCAGCCATTAAAATGATACACATTCTATGACACTGTAAGAATTTCCTTTGTAATATTAAGTTTCTCTACTGTCCCAGGTGCTATTTTTATTGTTTCCAGGACAACAGGACAGACTTAATTTTGAGTGATGTGAATTTGTATAAACTTGTTAAAAATTCAGGTGTGGTTTCACATCAACTTCATCATCAAATAAAAGCAAAAACATCATGATTATGAATTCAGCTGGCTACTGAATTTTCAAATTTTATCAGCCACTCAATCGATAACTATTGTATTTATTTTGCCTGGTGTGTGAAGAAAATCACACACCAGGCACACAAAATCATTTGTCTGGTGATACCAATTTTGTGCCCTGGACTTCACTTCACAGAAATATCACAACATATTCACAACATGCACATGCTTAAGACTTTCAAATGACTTTCAAATAACCACACTTGTTCTTTTCAAAAAAAATCTTCGATTATGGCACATCCCAAATTAACAACCACACAAATCAGGGAAATTATCCTTTAGAGCTTGGCATATCAAGATCTACTTTAGTTACCTCCAGTAATATTTTCCTTATTATAAGCGACTGTCTGATGGTGGAGACTGAAAAACGATTTACCAGCCTCCCACATGCCCAATCACAGTTTCACTTGTTGTTCCTAGGTGTAAGCCCACAACCACAAACAAAAAAGTTTTAACTAATGCTTAAGGTAGGAAAAATTATCAAGACATTTGTTAATGAAATTCAAGACTTTTAATACCTTCTGTGGCCTTTACTGGTGAACAATGAATTCTAAGCTTTTCAAGATTTTTCATGCAAATACCCCAAGATGAGCAGGGATTTGCCTCCTGCCGCTCATATTATGTCTTTGAAAGGAAAAACAATGACCCTGGTCACAACGCCTAAATACAGCATGTGAAAGAAAATTTTATCTACAAGTGTTGATTTTGCTCTGATGCTCTAGTGATACTTTTTTCCAATTAAAAAAAGCTGCAAAGAATGCCACTCTGAAATAGAAGAGTCATAGGCAAAGAACAAAAAGGCGAACCCATCTCATCCTCCTGTCAACACTTTCAAAAACAGATCAGGCAGGATTAATACTCACTGGTGTAACCCACTACCCAGCAAGGCGAAGCGAAATGGCGAATTGATTTTCAACACGTCTGTCTTCAGACACTGTGACCCCCGGTCTCAAACAAACAATCACTGAGCTCGTCTGAGCCCACAGACAGCCTCAATCAAACCCAGAGTGGAGGGATCCGGCTCCTGATGGGAAAGATCAGCTCCGATTCAGTCTCATCTCAGTTCTGAGCTTCTGTTCACTTGTGGGATTTGGGGGTTTGTCCGTGCCGAGCTGTCACACTCCCACAAGAGAGGAGGCATTGTTGGTTTCAATTGTGCACACAGACATACACACACATACAGCAAGGTAGCAGCAGTAACAGCACTGCGAGTCATCACAGCTTCTCAGTAACATGGGTTTCCACTAACAGTACTATGCGGAGCTCAACTGCCTTCCTCCTGCAAGCTGTGGCTCTCTTCTCAGCCAGTCCGAGCTCTTTTCCTCTTTCTTCTTCTTCTCCCGTTTCTTGAACCATCATCCTCTTAAATCCAGAGTGAGTGCTTCTTCACCGGCTCCACACACTCCTATGCCAGCGCATGACCCCATCGCAGAAGCAATCAAACTTTCAACCTCCCTCTCCTTGTTGCTTCCTCCTCCTCCTCTCAAATCCTCTCCCCCTCTCACTTCCTCCCCCCCCCAAATTCTTTCCCACTGCCTCTCCCCTCTCCTCCCCTCTCTTCTCTCTCTGCTTTCCAGCTGGGGTGCCTGGTTGGTCATAAGCCACGCTTGCTGGGAAGAGATCTCAGATGCTAACGTAGCGTAGCCACCATAGTCTTTGCTGCTGCTGCTACTGCCCTCTTCCAGAGTGTGAAGTCATCCTCTGGAAGAGCTCAGTGAGAGGAGGGGAAGGAGAAGGAGGGGGGTGCTGGGAGAGTGAGCAACAGAGGGAAGGAGGGGTGGGAGAGGTAGTGCAATGCCAAAGGATTGAACAGCGCGAGGTCTGAAAAAGCAGCTGCACCAGTGAATGATCCATGCGATGCCAGTAATGTCAGTCGCCTTGAGTCTGACTATAGTTGGAGATACACAACGGATGTGTGTGTGTGTGTGTGTTTGAGAGAGTGTGTGTGTATGTCAGTATGCAGAGAGTGGGATGGATGGAAGGAGAGAGAACAAGACACAACAATATGGAAAATTTTGGGCATGCAGCTCAGATGACAGTAGATTTTGCACTCTGATTAATCAACGAATTCCGTATCAGCGAAGCATTAGTTGTCATTCTTGCTAATTCAGTGCTTATTAGGTTTGCTTTGGCAGAGGACTGGACTTGATCAGGGTTCAACGGCAATGGCTTCTGTCTCATGCCTAATCAGGCAAGTGAGTCAGAAATCTGCTTGCCCAGAGTCAGTTTCTACTTGCCCTAGTGGTTATCCAATAATAAAAAAAACATAAAGGTAATTGTCATGTCAGAAAATTGTGAAAAATGTCGATCCCAGTTTTTCAAAATCTGTTTTTTAAATGTCTTGTTTTGTCAGTCCAAAAGCCAAAGATATTTAGATTTTATATCATAAGTGGATAAAATCAGGAAAGGTCCATATTTTACAGTTGAAAACAGCATTTTCTGCCAATTTTGCATGACAAAAATTACTTGAACAAAATCAGTGATCAAAATAATTAAATATATTACTTCTTTTTTACCAGTCGGGCAAGTGAGTTGCTAGGTTAATTACTCCAACATGGTATTTAACTTGCCAATGGTAAGCACACACTCCTTACTGTTGAGCTTGTGCTTCACACTGATAAGAGTATAAACAGGCCAAGAGGTGGGAAACAAAATTAATTAGGATAGGTGCTTGACACTCTTGTTTTGATACAGCCCACAACGTTTTTCCTGATACTTCTTTTTTTTTTGACAATTATAAACTCTTGTCAGCAAGTGTTGACTGTTGTCTAAACACAAGTAGCTACAGGAGAAGCATAGCCTAAATAAAACTGGCAAAGTTATGAAAGAGATTAAGATCAAAGAATAATAACCTGCAGTGCGGAACTTTTACATATAAATGACAAATGTTACATTTAAGCCCATTGCAAACAAATTCACACAACGATGATTAAACCAATCATTGCCAGGTACACCATCAGGGACGAGCGGAGGAGAGTCGTGACACACTATGCTCCAACTTGGACTTAAGGCTACTCCCGGCAGGAAACCAAAACGGACAAACTGGGAATCAGGCTGGCCAAGCAACGGGGAAAACAAAGACTGTTGTGCTACACAAACAGACCTGCTCTATCGCACTCTGGTCTGACAGGACACAACACGCAGGACTCCAGCAGGATAAGGGGAGGTGGACATTGATGCACAAACACAGTTACAGTTGATAGACAATGTTTCCCAGATTTTGAACTTTTAATGTGAAGATGTAAACCAAATTATCATCACCAAATTGATGTCTTCGAATAGTTTTTAGAAAAAGTCCAAAACCTAAAGACATTTCATTTACTATTAGGGATGTCAAATTTTTAATATTAAATCAAAATTAAAATCCAAAGTCAAAGCGAATTGTGGATTTTAAGAATTGTGACACCTCTATTCAATATCCATCCCTACTGAGGAGTAATTAGGGAGAAAAGAAAGGGCAATGAGGCAATAACAACGAGAGTCAAGTGAAGAGAAAGAGAGAAAATGAGCTATAATGTGAAAACTGAGGGAAGGAGAAAGGCAAGCAGACAGTGAGGAGAGGGAGAGGGTGAAGGAGAAGAGGATGAGGGAGGAGATGAGAGAGCTAAATGACAGAAGAGGAGAGGGAAAGAGAAGAGGGGAGTGGGAGAAAGAGAAAGGGAGGGAGAATGGGGAATGATATTTATAGAAGGAGACAAAGCCTGGTGTCTGTTTCCTCAGGGGGCTCAGAGGCTCATCTTTCTGTTTTTTCAAATCAACACTGTGCTTCCAACTTATTGTCTTTCTCTCGCTCTTTTCCACCATCACTCTCTCTCTTTGAGATTGGGTTACTGTCTGCCTGCAGGCCAAGTCAGAGGAGAATCAGCCTCTGCTGCAGCCTCATCAGTCCCTGTACTCCACACTGATTGTGTTTATGGGGTAAACACGAAATGCTTCCCTGTGTGTGCGCCTGCATTTCTCCATTTGTGAGGACTAGTGGTAGGCCTCTATCACAATGTATAGTTTTATGACACAACAGCAATATGATGTATATCACAATATACTACTTTATAGAAATTCAATTGAGAAACTATCTATATATAAAAATGACCACAAAGGAGTGTCTGTTTTTGGCTAATCTAGTGAATGAAATATAAAAGAATGAAACTTATTTATCACACTGAGGCAACAATACTTCAATATTTCTATAAAGTAGTGGTTAATGTGCAACAATACCCACAACAGGCTTTGCAAAATAATCAGTAGTAGACAGTATATAATGTTATGTTCCTGAACTCTAGTGAGGACTATTGAGATTTTTTGGGACAATTAATTTGCAGCTTCATTGCACTGTGATCTGGCTCCTCCTTGTACGACCAATGCTGTACAATCATTGCGAATAGCATCTTTGATATCTGTTTCGGACACTTTAAAAAACCTCTACACCACAGACATACTGAAGTAGCATGCATGTGATCACAGAGTCATCTTATTGTCCTTTAATATCATATCAAATGTTAATTTTGAGCTGATACCAATATTTCATTTTAATGTTTTTATCACATATATACATACATATACATATATATATATATATATGGCAAGTGGACAACTATATTGTCTATTGACGATGGGCTGAATTCATTGCAGACTGCTTTTTTTGCCCGATTTTTAGGGCAATATTTGTCATTTTATTTTGCTAATGTAATAGTCTGCAGAGTGACAGCCTCTGCTCTGCACCGCGCTCTCATCCAGCGGCGCAGTGCACACCCACTCAGCCGACCATGAGTGCTCTGAGCTGGGTGATGAGTGAAAGGAAAACAGCCTGCAGAGTCATACTCTTTAAACTCTTTCCATGTGGTAAAGTGAGGATTTACTTTGACCAAACCAGAGCTGGTGATTGTTGGAAGAGTGGACAGACTAACGAAGACAGTTTTGGTGAGTTTTACATGTTTTTCTGTCGAGTTTAAATGAAGTGTGTTTTCTGAGGTGTTGATGAGCCAATTAAGTTTGAATTGGTTCTGTAAAAGAGAGAAACTTGAATTCAGAAGGTGAATGGTTGTATTTCTCCATTTAAAATGGAAAATAAGTGTGACATGTAATTTCTAGACATTTTGTGAGTTTATTTTGTCCACCGGAGGTAGTGAACGTACACACACACACACACACACACACACGGGAAAGATAAGTTATGGGAATGTATCGCCAGTGAGGGTCCTCACAAAGATTGAAGTACAAACCCTGTGTGTACACTATACATTCTGTTTATGTGAGCAAGTCTGAAGATGTGTATCTGCTGAAATAAGAGCATGTCTGCATAACAATGTGTGTGTCTGTGAAATGCTGTTCCTACTTATGGGTGAGTGGTTGAATGTGTATTACTGCTACGTACAAAGAATGCATGAACAGTGTGCTGGGGTGCGTGCATGTGCGTTTGCAGTGTTACTGTAATGTACTGTGTGTATACATGTCCACTTGATGCGATGAAATAAACCAGATGCTACCAAAAGTCTTGGGTGCGTGTGTATGTGCACGTGTACACACTCACAATCACAAATTGATGCTGCTCTCTAATCACCCAGAGCCAAACAGAAACTAAAAACCCAGATAAACACAAACAGACAAAAACACACCGTTGAAGCCAAAATTACAGACGCTTCAGTTTGTGTGTGCTTTTTTGTGCACTCTCCTTTCCTTTTTCTGGTTGGAGTGGGGGTGTGAATGTGGTTACGAGGTGCTAAATTGACAATAGCGGAGAGGGTTCATTTTGGAGGAGGCCAACAATCACCAGGGTCTTCTTCCTTTTCAATCTACCATAGCCCATTTATCCCCAAACCCACTCTGCTGCAAATTGCATCCATGTTTCACTTTCTCTCGAAATTGTCTTTCTCTGTTCTATTTCTGTTTTCTACACTCTCTTCCACTCCTGCACCTTGTTTCATATTCTCCTCGCTTTCTCTCACAGTACCATTGTTCTTTTCTTATTCTCACAAGTGTACTTTTTTTCCATTCTTTCAAATTTTGTCTTTCCCCTTGTCCCTACATCCATCCTCTATCAATTCCAGACTCCCAAGAGCCATAGCCGTCACCTGCTGAAGTGAAAAAGAGATGAATGCTTTTCCACTAAAACCTTGGGGGCCACAGGGACATTTTGGCAGATTAAGGCCCTTTTCAGACCTGGTATTAACATGCATCCCAGGTGATCTGATCACAAGTGGACAGCTTTGAGTACGTGAGCTCACATCTGGCATTACAATGCATCTCCAGATGCGTCCTGAGCGACCACTAGAGATTGGACCTCACTTCTCCGCTCTCTATGCAAATAAACATGAGGGCTGTTTTGTCAGTTGAAAGTCCATTATGCTACAGTCTGTTTGGCTGTTTAATCGTTGCTTTTTTTTTTTTCATTAAGCACCACACTAAACTCCTCTATCAGCCCTGAGCTCATCATGAGCCTCATATTTTACCTGCACTGTCCAGACAGCCAGCGCTATCAGCAGCCCGACAGGAGAGCTCCGTGGGGTGCTGCAATTTCATAAATGTACTCTGATCAGGACGATACACACTTTTACTTTTTCTGACCGTGTGTAAATCTGATGTTTTCATATCGCAAATGACAAAGGGAGACAGAGACAATCAGACGGAGAGAGTAAAAGTGTTCCTCCTGTCTCATCTGTCTGCTCTTCACAGCAGCACAGTATTTTTCACAAGGAAAGAAACAACTTAATGTACTGAATTTAATGTATGTCAGGGTTCCTACACCTTTTCCAAAGTCAAATTCAAGCACTTTTCAAGAACTTTCAAGATTATTTTTTTATTAGTATGCTATAAACCAAAGGGATATAACAACATATTGAATATTGCGATAGCCACCATACCAGACTCGGACAATATCTCTCGTGATATATAATGATGAATTACTTTATTTTATCATTTCTATTTTATTCTATAAAAAGACAGTGGCTGACTGCTGCATTGTTTTTGTTTTGCAATTGTACATACATAATTTAAACATTCACTATCACTGACAATTCATGCCAATGTTTTCATGTTTATAACATGTCTGCCTACTTTTATTATATTAAGACGGAAAGCAGAAGCACTTTAAAAGGAAAAACAAATTTTATACAAACAAATAATGCTGTAATAAAGTACACGAGAGTTTTTATTTAGTAAAGGACATTTTTTCTAGTCATCATGTTCCTTTGTTTTTCAATTATCATACATGACTTTTGGTTTTGTTACATCCCTAATAAACAACCAAAATGTTTTTTGGTCGTCTTCAGAAAAATGACAAATTAAAGGACAAGTTTCCCATTTTAAAATGTGTTACGTGTATCTAAGTAGAGCCAACAATTTAGTCAGGTAATTATTAAAATAATGCAAATAGTTTCAAGCACTTTCCAAATCTTGAAAAAACGCTACAAAAAATTGAAGTGTTTTCCAGCACCCCCTAATGAAACACGATATGTGGTTACACTTACAGTTTTGTATATCATAGAAGAGTGGACAAATGTCCTTGGTGGACATCTGTGCTCTCTGGATGCCCTTCTAGTTTAAAAAAAAAAAAAAAAAAAAAAAAAAAAGTTTGGCTAACCTGGAGGTTTGACTTTTATTGATGCTGTGTTATCCAGACGTTACCTCAGGATTTAACTTCTACCAACAGCGATCGGTATGAAAATAAAACCTTGATTGTAATACCCTGAATTATCTCTTACAAGCAGTGCAAAAAATCCTGAATATGCCTGATGAGAAGTTTCTGATCACCATCCAAATCTGCTGGCTGCAGAACCTGACAGCAGCCTCCTGTTAGCTCACAACACTAATCAGTGAAGGAGACTGGAGCCAGTTAATGGGAGACTGACAGACATCCACCCACAGAGGGACAGAGACTCCCCAGAGCCCCTCAACAGGGTGACAAGAGTGTGTGTGTGTGTGATGGGTGGGTTAGTGTGGTTGTTAACAGGGGCCCCTAATCCTGGGGCCGGGCTCTAATCCTGCCACCGGTCTGTTGTGGACTGTGACCCCGATGGCGCGTGTCTCTGAGTACCCCCTACACACACACACACACACACACACACACACACACACACACACACACACACACACACTTACCCTGGCCAGCCTGTTACCCCTCACAGCTGAGGAGACACAGCAGCTGAGACAGCAGAGGACCACATTAAACTGAACACACACACACTACGTGGAACACACAGGCACAACACAGATCCATGTACAGCATACACACAAACATGCACCACACAAACTCAAATTGACAGAATCCCACAGAGACAGATATGTGCCAACACACACAAATGCACACAACACAACCAGGAGGATGCTGTAGCACATACACACACAGACACACACAGACAGCTGACAGTGCCACAGCAGCCTTACAATAACAAACAGTTGAGCTACTAGAAATACCAGAGCGAGAGATGAGACTGGAGGCCTGAAAACTGAAACCAACACAAAACACATCCTGCAGATTCCACCAGCAAAGAGAGCTGACTAAAAAATGACAAACATTTTTATTCACGTCAAACTGCAGCGACGGGACAATCAAATCCTTGATTAGGCCTGTGTACGCTGTGTATCAAACCTCTGATTACATTCACTGTTTAGCGCCAATTATAGTGATGTGTGATTGTTTTGTGATGAAGTCATAACAATCAGACTGAAAACTTTTTCAGGTGCATGAAAAGGACTGTCAATGAATTGTGATTAATAGGCACAGTGATGGAAAATTCTTCAAATAAGAGCTTAGCATTTTTTTTTTTTTAATTTAAAGTGATATCATCAACATAGTACTTAATCAAAATAGAAACTCATTCAGATTTGGTACTGAATATATGTCAGTGAAGTTTTACTGCAGCATTGTTTTGTTTATTTTCACTTTGAACCAGCAGCATAAATATTAGGGGTGTCACGATTCTTCAAATCCACGCTTCAATTTGATTCCGGATTTTATGGTCATGATTTGATTTGACTTTGGCACTGACAGCTCTGCCATTGTTAGACTATCATGTCTTAATTTGTAAAGCTCAACAGATTATTGGTTATGTCCTGATAACTATCATTTACATTATTGAAACCAAAAGATAAAATATAGAATAATAATAGACCAGCTAGACTTACAATCTGTTAAGGTCAGGAAATTCCAGCATGAGCTCTACACTATATCATGTGTGGTTACCCACACAAAATCAATCATGAAGAAAGACCCACACAACTGCACTTGAAGCACCTTGAGTTTCAGGTGTTCTGTCTGTGCTGTGGGGAGATCTGAACAGTGTCTCCACTTAAAAATGATTCTGGAGATTCTTATGCTCCAAATGTCAAAATTCAAAACAACTTCAATTTGGGACAATGGTAATAAAGTCTGGGACAGCTGAAAAGAAGACTTTGGGACAGCTACAGGACACTGAGGAAAAAAGTTCATTTTGATTGCAGAAAATGGTAAAATCATGTTCATCTTATTAAACTGCATAACAACAACATAATGATAATAATGATATATCATTAACATTTGTTATAACTTAATATTCTTTGTCACAAAATAATACCATTGAAAATCCTAAACTATTGTTCAGCAGGTTTCCATACTGAAAGGAAAATCTTTTGCCAAAAGCTTCCCTCTTTTTTTCTCTTTTGTGTATCCCAAACAGAAAAGATACAATTAGGTGTATTACAAAGTATTATAAATTAAAAATACTTGGAGATAAAGTGACTGAAACAGGTTTTCCAAGGTTGAAAAACCAATAGAAATGAAAACAAGTGCTTCCCTTGAGCATCTGTTAAAATAACAAGCACTAAATAGAATTATCACAGAAACTAGAGGCCCATCATTTCCAACTACCTCCTTAAAAAATTGTTCAGTTTTAGGTATCAAACACCAATCCGGACAGTAAGTTTCTGCCCTGAACAAATGGGAGGAGAACCACTCTAAATAACTACATTTTTCCAACTTAAAAAAGTGGCACTGCTTTTGGCAGCAGAGTGTTTATCACTGTGGACCACTTTGATGGAATAGTAAACTGCACCACCCGTACAAGTAAAGTTAAGCGTGATTTACAAACTTAATAGCCATTCAGAGGAGCCACTTTACCTCTCAGAGTCCAGACCCAAACCATGGGCTATGTTAGGCCTGACAAAAATTAAAGTTAAAATGTCCATGCAGCAGTATTTGGCAATGGAAATGTGTGCTACTGTATTGCAGCAGTGGATCAGTATTTGGTAGCGAGAAAATGCCCTGACTCACCAAGACAACTTCAAATGTCAGAAAAGATGAACAGACATGCCGTCTCTTATGTTCTAATAACAGTTGTACTTCAACACACATCAAGGAACAATGACTACTGACACTAGAAGAAAAAAAATAGTATGTAGTCTTATTATACACCATAAATACAAATACAGGTAATATTATCTGTGTTGCTTGTAGAACATAAGGCAGAAACAATAAGTTAAAAAACTGCACAAATCACCTGATTCACACCACTGAAGCTCTAAACTAGGCCTAAGCAATAAAACAATAATGATATGTATCACGTCACGTCATCAATAGCAATAAGAAAATTGTTCATTAAAATGTTTAATAGTAAATGAATGAAACGCAAACTGCCTTGAGAGCACATAAAAAATATGTCCTGGCTCATAAACAGCCGATCATATCCCTTGATAATAACCACTAGTGACACGCAAACAGCCAATCTTTCAACAGGTGTGACACAAGAACAGAAACAGGGTGGAGTGCAGATGGGGAGAAAATAGTTAATAAAAGGGAATAGGTCAGCTCACCAGTACGGCAGATTGTTTTGGTTCTTTCTTTGTCGTTTAAGTCTGTTACTTGAATGAAGTGGTTAAGTTCAGTAAGGTGGTTACATTCCCAATGCACAAAGGATTAAGTGAGTGGATCAGCATTTGTCAGTTGGTAGAGTAAAGTCACATTTAGTGTGGTGTAGAGAGCAGAGTAGCATTTGACAGAACTTGTAGTGAAACAGACAGAAAGCTAAAGGAGTGGAGCAGTATATGGCGGCAGGCGGATGACAGGCAGAGTAGTGGAGCAGTATCAGGCAATGAGCAGCTATAGAGTCTGGATGGATGCTGAGTGGAAGAGGAGCTGACCAGTTTGTTCCACACTTCTCTTCCACACCGTTTGCTTAGCCAGCGTGGGCCGCCTCTTTAAACACACAAGTCACTGCACAAAAATACACATTTACTTCACCGGGCGGTCCTTTTGGACAGCAACACAATAACACGACCCTACTGCAAAGCACCCATAAATCTACTAAATGGGGCATCCAAAAAACCCACAAAACTAGTAAAAACTTAGCATGTGCCAAAAAGACAAGGTCAAGTGAGATTTCTCTGCCCAACATGAAAAGGCAAACTGTCTCTCTTTATTTATCATAAATAAACCACCATCCAGAGGTCAGGGAAGAAAGACGAAAGGGTAAAGCAGGACACAAGAGAAAACTCTAATGGAAATATTTGAGACACAAAAACCTTCACTTTGGACAAAAAACCTGAACAGCAACCTCCCTGACAGAGTGTAACATAAAGTACATCAGAGAGCAAAGCATCTGCAGGTTTGACACCAAATTTAAACTGGTGGGAAACCTCCAATGTCATACTTGAAATAAAAACACTTAACACATAAACTTATAATTTCAAGGCAACCGTCTTCGCTGAGTTTTCCCTTAAGTCAAAGTCAAACTCTTAAATTTTGAAATAATGAAAGAAAAATGTTTTTTCTGAATCTTTCAATTTTAGAAACCCATAAAATTCTGTCACCATGTTAATTTGATGGGTCAGAATTGCGACAAATATCCACCCCAGTTTTTCACAGTCCAAAGTGATGTTTTATGTTTTGTCTAAAATCCCAAGATACTCAGTTTAACATAGGAAGCAAAGAAAAATGGGAAATCTCCATATTTGAGAGGTTGAAAACTCCATTTAATCTATATTACTTTAATAATGAATCGATTATCAAAATAGGTTAATGGTTTAATTCTTGTTACCACTTGCCTGGCCAGCCAAAGAGGCAATCCTTACTGTGGAACCTGTTCGGATTTTTTATTTTTTATTTTTTTGCCTTGAAATTCTAAGTTTCCTCAACTTTTTTTTTTTTTTTTACAGTTCACAATTTAAAAACATTAAGATGCAAATTAAGTAATCTGAGACATTTTTCAAACTTATTAGAACCTGCAGACACTCTACAACTGCTTACTACTCATGTGAAACACGTGATGGAATGATGGATGGGATACTCACAGTGAAGAAGAGGTCCATGACGCGGGTGTCCAGCAGCGCTTCCCTCCAGGACTCCGTAGGTTTCAGCATGACGTTCTGTGTGGCCTCAAACATGGCAATGTAGTGGCGCCCCAGTGACCCGCCGACAGTTAAGGCCAACAACAGCATGAAAAGAAGAAGGAGGAGGAGGAGGAAGAGGAGGAGGAGGAGCAGCACACTCAAAAGCACCAGCTCCTGTCACTAAGCTCCCTCTCAATGGGTATTTTGGTCTCTGTGTGTGAGTCTTTGGTTTCTCGTGGCTGGCAGCAGAAAGTCACTTGTTAGCTTAGTCTCCCTCTCATTAACCTTGTTAATCTTTATTCCACAAAAGGGTTTATTTTTTCTCACCCTCCCCTCTGTGGTTGCTTTTCTTTTCTTCTATTTCTCCCTCGTCAGCTCTTCATCTGCCACATTTTTGGCCCACAAAATTTCTTTCTCACCCTCTTGTCCACCTCTCCTCACTCCTGCCTCCTTCCTTTTGCCTTTCTCCCCCTGCTCTCCGTCTTGTTCTGAACTTTACGTTCTGACTCGCCTGACACCCTCTTCCCTTCTTGTCCTCTTCTTCACCTCTCTTTCCTACCAGCAGTCCCTCGTTGTGCACACTCAGGTTTCTCTCCTATGCTTCCCTCAAGATCTTAAATGCACAAGACACACACGCACCGCAGCCAATCGAGACCCTGAGCTGCTCTGCCTCTTTGTCCACTCCTCTACAAGACGTCCTCGAGACTCCTTGCGGCTCCGAAACACCCCCTCTCTCTCCTCAGCCAATCACTTTGTCTCTCCTCCTGACTGCTTTCCAAGACCAAAGCAAGACTCTCTCTTTGCCCCATAACACACACTCTTCACTTAAAACTTCTATCACAAACTTTCTTCTTGTGTCTATTAAGACTGTATTTCCCTCTGGACCCCTTTACAAATATCTTTTTTTCTTTATCTGAACAAGATTCTGCCTCTCCTTGCCTACACACAACACTAAAAACTACAAAAATGTTTTCATCTTAATCGCTTTCCAAACATCTCTCTCTTCTCTCCCAAACAAGTCTTTCTTTCTCCATGCCCCCACAACACACACACACAGTCTCCTTATTTAAGACTTTCACTACACCCACAACAAGCTTTTTCACAAACCCACAACACACACTTTCTCCCCACACAGCCAAAAACACTTCCTGCCCTTATTCAAGTCTCCTAAACACACCCACTACATGCTTTTTCCTGAGCTCATCAAGAACAATCCCCGTTACTGCTCCTTCCACTCTCCCAACACCAGGCTCTTCTCACTCCTCGCTCTTACGCACACACACGCACACGCACACGCACACACACACACACACACACACACACACACACACACACACACACACTCCTTCCTCCATCAACACATCTTAAAAAACACACTCTTCATACACCAAAGGATTTCCATGTTTCTCTTCAATGCCCTGAAAACCCCTTCCTTTCTCCTATACAGATGTTTTTCTCCCTGTTCTTACAACCAACACAATCTCCCAATGAAGGCTTCATGGACGAAACAAGTCAGCCTACTGACTGCAAATAAATTCATCCAAAAGATTAACACACAAGGTTATTATTTTAACATTTTTGTCCTCTAAAATTGTCACCTTTATTCCTCACTTTTGGGAAATACAAACAATCTTCCTTCACTCTTACCTCACTAAACAACAACCAGTCAAAATTCTTAGCTTCTCTCCAAAACTCCCTCCATCGCAAGCTTAAACAAAACAAGCTTTCAGGACATTTGAACACACACTTTCTCAACCTGTTAACAGCTCGTTCACTGATTTACAAGTTATTTTCATTGCTGATTATTTTTCCAATTAACGTTTGGTCTAAATGTCACAAAAAAATTGAGCAATACCAATCATAATTTCCTAAAGCCCAAGATGACATGCTCATATCTCTCGTTTTGTCTGACCAACAGTTCAAAAGTCAAATACGTTTACATTCAGTTTACAACTTAAAGCAGTAAATCATCACATTTGAGAAGTTGGAATCAGAGAACATTAGGCTTAAATCACTGCTTCTCAAAACAGTTGCAGATTTTCTGCCAATATTAATTTTTGGAAAGATTTCAAATACCCTGAATTGTTTTAAATATTGTGTGTTTGTCAGAATGATTTATGTGGTATAATTATACCAAATATGACATATAATAAAATATATAATAATAATTATATTTGGAAACTTTGGAATCCCCAGTAAAAGTAAAATTAAATTCTATGGGTTTCAACAATAGCCATGTTTCTATTATTGTATTTTTATGTACATTTTAAAGTATCACATTAAAAAAAAAAAATTGATGGAAAGAAAGTTTGACATTTGTTTGATGTGCTTTTGCCTTTTTCAAAAGTTTTCAAAAGAGTTGATGCACTTAATGGGTGGTAGAAACACCTTTTTCAAATAGGTACTGAGGTTAATGAGTATTTAACTCACATGACTGATGAGCTGTTATCAGAAGAAGCAGTTTCGGTTTCGCTTGCCTCCCAGATATTCCCATAATGCATAACTCATTCCTATTTTCTACTGTAGAAATCCAAGGTGAAGGTTTTGTTTCTTCTTCTTCAAGGTTTATTGCAGGTGGCAAACTGCACCAACTAACCTACTGTAACATTTCAAACGTTTGCTTCAATGTCACTTGACAATTAGATGGAAACAGTTAACATTTGGCTGCACAGCATGTGTTTGTACTGGTCTGTAACAACCACTTCAAGTGGAGTTTTAGGGCTTTAACATAATAAATTGATTATTTCACTCTTATCCAGGATATTGGACAATACTCCTAGTACTAACAAGTGCTCCTACCACCACAAACAATAATAACAATAATGACAATACTATTTCTTTGTGCAGGTTTTGTTTCAATATCTTATACTCTGCAAATGTTAATACTCTTCTTTTACTTGCTTGTTATAAAATAAAACAATTAAAAAAAAAAAGACACCCTCTTTCTCTCCAACTTCCATTTCCCACACACACAACACATAAAAACACACACAAAGTCGTATCACTGGCCAGCGGCTCTGTGACAGCAGAAGGAGGAAACTTCCAGAGGAATGTCTGATCAAAGCCAAACAGCGGCAGAGGCCGGCGAGGTCATGCATTCCTCCGACACCAGCCCACAGTCACTCCCCATGCACACACCCCACCACAACACACCACACTTTTCGGCACAAAAGTTGGCACCTGTCTAAGGGTCTGTGTATGTGTGTATGTGTGCGTGTGTGTGTATGTGTGAGTGTGAGTGTCCAATGCTTGGCTTTCAGGCCTTGTTAAAAATAGTCGTGGTGAGGCAGAGGACCTCTAACTGAACCTTTCTGAAGCGAAAAGGAATGAGAAAGAGATCAGAATACCGGTAAGTGAGGAGGGTGGTGCAGTGTGACTCAAGTTCATGTTTTTTTTGTTTTAACTCAGGGTTTAACTGTTTATTTCTGTGAAAATGACCTGATTTTCTTTCTTTGGTTTATGCTTCCCTCTTTAACTTGCACTTCTGTTTTGATGCTGTTTTCACTAAATTAAATGACTTAAATATGCTGGCTTTTATCTCACAAATCCCTTAGATACAAAACAGAAAAACTGTGGACATGATGGCATAGAGACACACAAGAAGAAATGAGGAGTGAGGGCATATTCTGTCCTGCAACAAGAGGGACTGACCAAGTCCTGCAGCCTGGAGATGTAGGCCGCCTCCGCAGGGAGGGACCACCTCGGTGACAAAGGTCGCACAAACCCTCCTAAAGATCATATGACTGAGACAAAACTCACAAGAGACCTCAGGAATGATAACTACTGGCTACTTCAACTATTTTACATAGCCAGACAGAGATGTAAAATGGGTCTGACAGGTTGTAACTGCAAAAATATATATATAAAAAAGAAATGTTCTGAATTAGGAGAAAACAGGACACCTACAAATTTAATTAACATGAATTTAAGAGTATTAAATATTAAGAGCAGCATATATCACCAATTCTTAAAATTTTAAACTGATTATCTGGAGGAATGGTTTTATTTGTCCCAAAGTACACCAAGAATACCACCTTTGCGACAGCATTCGTACAGCTTTTCAAGAGTAAAATTCAACCATTTTCAAGGTACCTAATAAACCAACAGTTTGCAGACTTTTTAAGCTTTCATCATTACATCTAAATTATCTGAAAATGCAAATTGTTACTATAAATGGAATTGCAAATTCCTTCATATTTGAAGCAACAAATGTTTCTTGTCAGTTTGTTTATTTTGCATTGTATGTTTTGATCATGATTATTCAATCTTTGCTAATTTCCACAGTGAGGGAGCCACAGAGGACTTCGAGCTACAATGACAAATATGACAACAGCATTGTTTCATTTTAAAAATTAAAAGCTTTTTTGGTTTTTAAGAGCGATTTTGTAGAAGAAGCATCAGATTATGTTGAAAATCAAATATTTTTCAAGGAGTATATTAAAATTAAAGCTTATTGCTAACCTTGAAAACATAACTATTGTAATAAAAAAATATGCATTTCAACATTTTATACAAATCCTGTTAAGACTTACAAATTTAAATTGATAACATGAATTAAATTAGACTAGAGAATATAAAACACATAAGAACTTGTACGCAGCTTGCTGAGAGGAAACAAACAAGCACTTGTGATAAAGCCTGGTGTAACATGTTTACTAAAATGCCACTTCTGATAAGATTTCAGATAAGACAACTTAATCATTAAAGCAGCTTACAAGAAAGTTGGGGAAAATGCACCACAACAGTCCAAAACAAAAAAAAAAATACTTAAATTTACTCTGACAGAAGACTAAGACAAGCAGAAAATGACTCAAACCAAATACACACAAATTATTAACCGCTGCTTTAAAGGCACACTGATAACCTTCTGTACTTCTGTGGTATTCATGTGTTATGAGGTTATTATTCAGACTGTCACCATTGTTGGTGGAAATGACTCAACATAATGTGAATAAAACTATAACACATTACCTTGTCCATTCACGTGATGTCTGAGTCACGTCAGATTTTAATCAAAAATGGTGGTGGTTTAACAATAAAGAAAACAACTCCCATAATTCCATACTACTTCACAAAGTCAAACTATGTCTTTTTTCACTATATTAAAGCTGCTACCAGGAACTTTCATATTTTGTTGATTTTTAAGCAGCTGTGGAGAGAAGTGAGTATAGTTTCCACAGCAATAACCACAAAATATAACTTGAAAAATAAAATTTCTTCTAACTGGCTAAGGTATGACTTGTTGTAATTTTTTAATAGAGAATCCAACCTGGTCACAGGCATTAAGACTAATTATACAGAAACAGCCATTCTTCTTGGGGATGGTGTTGTTTAACGTGAGAGAATCCCCTAGCAGCAGAACTTTCATAATGAAGAAAGAAATGCTGGTGGCAGCTCCCTGCACTTTTTTGTTTGAAGATAACATTTTATTTTAATTGAACATAGAGCTTTAAGTTTTAGTTATTTTGTGTTTGTGTCTAAATTTTGACTGCAAGATTTTCATTTTTACTACAAATGTACATATAAAATATTGGTTTCTTGACTAATAATGTGTATAGTTCCTACAAAAACCTTTTGGTTGACCCCTGTTATGTACTGTCCTGACAACAGCTCAGATGAAATGGCAGCTTAAATGACATCTCATGGTTGTTAAGTGTTCACTTAGTTCAAGTTCAAGCTCTTGAATTCTGAGGAAAATCTACTTGCTGAGTTGACAAGTGAATTTACGACTTCAACCATGATATCCACTCTGCTTGAAAAGAAAAAACATGGACTGCATGTGAGTCTGTGTGTGCTGTGTGTGTGTGTGTATGTGAGTAGTGTACATGCTTCCAGGATGAGTAATGTGCGTGGAGTGACTAGGACATGTGGCTGTGGTTTGGTGGGTTTTTAAAAGACATCACCTGCTACTATCTCAACCCTTCCAGCCGGCTCAAGAATAACTAATGTGACACGTCAATTTTCCACTGGAAAGATAAGACGACTGACAGATAAACAGGACACGCGCACACACACGCACACACACACACAAACACATTCGACAGGCCTGATACACAGTAAATGTAAACCACTGACCACAAGAGTTTAAATCAAACACAAGTGAAGAGATTCACACACCCTTTAGTTCTCACATTCAGTTGCCAAATTTGCAGCCAGACAGACACATAAACACACAATGTAATACCTTAATTAACACCAGCCACCACTCAAATGCCAATAAAACTGCTACTGGTAGGTTTGTCTGATCCACCACTTACTCTGGCAGAGAAACAACCAGCATTTCAAGTTTAATTTCCTATCCTGATTCTATTTATTGTTACCAAAGCAAGCTGACATTGTTCGGCCCACAGCATCAGTGACAGACACCTGGGATGTCCAGGATTTATGGTTTTGCATGTGAACCTTAGCCCAGGTAGTGTGCATCAATGCACAGCTCTCTACTTCAAAGCATGAGGGAACATAGTTGCAATAAAAAACCATCAATCTTTCCTTTGTGGGCTATAATTCAGCATGCGTTGCTAAGCATAAACCAACCACATGACTACAAAACAGCAAATGTGGGCTGAGCTGTTCTGAATATACAAGAGAGGCTGAATTATGTGGACCACAAAACCAAACAACACAATACATCAATGCCAACATTTTGATTTCGTCATCTTTGTCGGTTTATTCATTGTGTTATCAGATGCTAACAAGAATAGAGGAGTACAGTAACTATTAATTAAACTGTACTGAAGTTTTCAGACAACTTGGTCAGCGTCTTCGCAGATTTGATTTGTGTCACTTTATCACAAAAGATTTAACAGTGTGCAGCCACACTAGCGGCTCTGTCAGGCTATACTCAGACACGACTAAATGCCAACATGAGCATACTAAAATGTACACAATAACACAACATGTTGATGTTAAACAGGCATAATGTGTCCACCAGCTTTGTTTAGCCTGTTAGCATGCTAACATTTTCTAATTTGAACTAAAAGCATGGCTAAGGGAATGTCACTAGCTTCTCAACTATTTGGTCATAACTATTAAGTCATAATCCAGGCCACTGGATGAATTAAAATTAAGATTTTAAATTTTAGCATACGACCATGGACAAATATACATAAAAAAAAGAAAAGACTGTTAAAAAAAATACCCCAGAAAATGGAGTTAAAGATTTTTTTAAAAACTTTCTATGGGTCTAAATTGTTGCATAACTGATTTATCAACTTTCAATCCTTAAGACCCCACATACACCCTGCAGCTATATTTTCCCTTTAACTCAACTTACTTTGCTTTCATTTCTTTTGTTTTATCTACACCCTTCGTCTATTTTTTCCTTTCTCCTTACCGTACTCTGAAGTAAGTTTCAAAAGACTGCAATACATTTTTAACACTATGCCTACGAACAGACAACAGACAGAGATACATCACATTTCACTTAACTGCACGGTTTGCAAATTGTTCACTAATGCAAAGTGTGTGTCATTCTCGCAGCCCCCCCCCAAAGTCAATTAAGCCTCTCAACAACAAAATCAAATCAGACTTCACATTTCACATTCCCGACTCCTCTTTCAACAGCAATTTGCAGACGTTGTACAACGCACTGAGCACAGATCTGTCCGATAGTATTTTCATGACCACTTTAAGTAGACAATCTCAGCAATCTGAACATTTTGCAAGCCTGAACAACCTTTGTGCCTGATGGCTGTGGATTAGCAAGCTTCTCCTGTATCCCCTATTCATTATTGTTGATCCTGCCTAAGGATGGACCCGCTGCACAGGAAGACTGGCTGTGCGTCTGCCAGTGGCCCTGCAAAGAGCGCAGCGCTATGCTAAGGCGCGTGGTAGGGTTTAAGTGATATATCCTGCCTTAAGTCTCCCCTACAGCCTCGCCATGTGAAATAACAGTCCAGAAATACCTCCTCAGCAACTCACCCCCCTCCCTTTCCTTACCCCATTTCCTTTTACTGTTTGGCCCCATCTGCTCAGAAAGCAGTTGTCATTTATTCTCTCACTACTGAATTAAACCAGCGATATATCAATAATGCCACTGTCTTGTATGAATCGCTGCAGCAACACATACGTACTAATCAGGGCAGGGTAGTAATGAGCTACGAGTAACACACATGAGTAAAAAGGTACTTTTCTTCTTAAAATCTATTGACATGCAAATTAACTTGAGTAACAGTGAGTACTTAATTAACCAGGTACTGTCTTCCTTTTGCTTTAGTAGGCTTCTGTAGGTCATTTCTGTGGGAGTAATTGTACTTCTACTTGAATATAGATTTTCAGTACTCTACACACCACTGGCATTATTATGTCATAAATGACTACGTTAAATCTCAGCAATCAGTGTGCAACACACACACAACAAAGAAAATGTTTTTAAAGAGAGAGCATTCACTCAAACAGAAAGTCTACTTTAAATCTCACACAGCTCATGCGCCAGCTGAATGTGCATTAGTCATTACCCATCTTTATACCCCCTGTCCGACGTGTGTTTAGACAGCAGCAGTTGAAGATTCTCCATACAGGTCAGGGCCAAGGCAAACATCCAGCATCAGCTTACACACTCCAAATCCTAACCTTAACCTGTGGGCCAAAATACCAATAAATTGACCTCTGAACGGCTAATGAGAATAGCGAGTCTGGCCGAGGCAAGTGTTAGGCTGACAGTCGTCTCTACAGCACAAGAATATCTCCTTACAAGGCTGCTGGGGGTAAATGTTGCTCAGAGAAGGTTAATGCTGTTTTTATTACACCCAACTAAAAATATGAAAAAAAAAAAATCCAAAAACAGATGTATTTTTCTTCCCCTCTTACGACAAAGTACATAACTACAAGTCAAGTAAGAGACAGAAATTGCAGTGTCTCAGTGGGAGAGGCAGGGAAGGCTATGCTTTAATTTGAAACAACTTGAGTCTTAGTGAGCTGATACACCATGAAATCTACACATTCCTCTCTTCTGAGGAAAAGAACAGATGGGAGAAAACGAAATGGGAAATTGCTACAGAACAAAGCGTCACTGGCTATAATAGTAACACAAGTGACAGAGAGGAATGTATAGATTCCATCACATACCAAATAGATCTAAACAACATAAAGAGGATCCAGATATGTAGACTGATCCAGCAGATCGGAGGCAGAAGGGACGGATGGCAATCTATCTGTCAGCTCGGACAGCCATTTACAGCACCTGACTGCCGGCCGCCGCAGCCTCGAGGCCTGACCGCGACCCTGGCCAGAGTCAAGCTCGGTGTGGAGTGACACGGTGTCGTACAGACGCCCAGGGAGCGTGCCTCCACCAGATGACACCAGAGATGAAGGGCCAGGGTTCAGACGGCGGCGAGGACAGATGACATGCATGCCGCTCGGTTCATCTAAGGGAGGGAGGCTTTTTAAAAAGGGTCTTTGAGCTGGTTGAGGAGTGTATGTATTTGTGTGTGAAAGGCAGCGGCTGTCAGCCACGCAATTAAGAGGAGGCCCCCTGATACGCATGCTGCCAAACTGTATGTTTGTGGCACATCACACGGGCACAGGCGTGTTGTGACACTTGCAGACAGGCGGCTGCACTCATCCAGGCCTCCCAATGGTCTTCATCAATCTGTTTTCCTTTTCAACAACAGCCCACACACTTGTAGGCTTCACATGCACACAGAATGCCACTTGATTTGAGCATTCATATACTATTTCTATGTCCTGAGACAGTCCATTCAATGTCTGTGACAACTAAACACAAAGAAACAAGAGAACTACAGCTATTTTTGCATGCAACTAATACCTTGGGGATGTTGTTTTATTTATGAATTATCCAGTAATCTTTGCTTGCTTTAGCCACTTAAAAAAAGAAGACAACAACAGTTGGCTAAAATACATCCATGTTCTGTTGAAAGAGTAAAATATGTTTTGTTTGACTAGAAAGAGCTGTTTTCTTGTTCCCACCAACTAACCAGACTCCCTTTGCAAAACTGAGTCAGGTACAGCTAAATATTGAGGTTTAGAAAATTGGTGTCAAACTTCAATACTGGGAATTCAACTGAAAAGCCATACACATGTATGGGTATACATAACCCCTGGGGAATATCTGGTTTTGGCTGTTGCACTGAAATAAATACTTGCCAGTCCCAGGTATATCATCACTTTAAAGCAAAAATCCTCCCACAAAGCAGTTGCGCTCACTGCCTTTCAACTTTGCCCACAATGACCTCACACCCCCTGACATATATTACAGGGAAAGTTACCTTGGTACAGTCAACATGCTATGGCAGATTCTCTGGCCATTAACACATTTCTTTGATTTCTTGGTTTACACAACCATAATTACTTAACTGTATATTCAACACATGCAAACTTATCAATACTTAAAAAAAACTCTAGCTACTGAATTTAAGACATGTAATGTTATTTTATTATTAATTAATATTATTTTATTTCACTTTTAAGCCATAAGTATCCTGCTCGCTCACACACACACAGACTTAAAAGTGCATCTTTGAGAACACACACATATCAAACTGAGCATGCCAGTCATACCAAGGGGAGCCTCAACAAGCCAAGGCGGGGGTGGTGGGCTGTTGGAATGATACGGAGATGGACACACGGACACCTCTTTGAAAGTGATACATGGCCCTGGCTGGCAGCGAGCGCCACTCAAGATCCCCTCAGACAGGCAGAGAGGATGCCAGGCTGGTGGGGATTTAGGCCATAATGAGCCTGGCCGTGTGCAGACACACACACAAACACAAAAGCCGAAGTTCACTCAACAATGCGGCCAACTGCAAAGATAATGTGGACGTGTGCAGATGAACTACAAAGCAAAACTGATGGACAGATATGCATTCCTTGGTATCACATATGTAGACACACACTCACACACACCATTAGCCATTATAGGGACACTGCATGGACTCTGAATATTACAAGTAGACAAACACAAAAATGTTCCACAGTTAAGACATTCCACTGCAAACCTGTAACAATTAACCAATTAATCAATAATTTATTGATAATCAAATTAATTGGCAACTATTTTGGAAACTGATTAGCAAGTTCAGTAATATTTTAGAAAAAAAGTTAAAATTCTTTGCTTTTAGTTTCTTTATTCATTAAATAGTAAACTGAATATATTTGGGTAGTGGACAAAACAAGATATCTGAGGATGTCATCCTGGGCTTTGGGAAACACAGATGAATATTTTTCACTATTTTCTGACATTTTATAGGCTGCACAATTCATCAACTTATCGAGAAAATGATCAACATATTAAGTAACATTTTTACTTCCAACATGACCATCTACTTCTTGTACGCCCTCTACTTTTATTTTCCTATGCAAACGTTTTTACAAATTGGGTTTACATGTTGTCATTTTTGTCCATCAACATTCTTTAGATCCATTAGGGTAAACAACACAAGTGGTGGGATAATCAAATTACAAAAATATGTATTTCAGTTATAATTGAAGAGAATTCGTTAGCAACCTTGTAAAGAAAATGTTTGCTATAATTCTCTCAATTTGCACTTTGACTTTCTTTTACTTTACTACAATATGAACACTAAATTTAATAATTTCAATGTCCACCATGTATTAATTTCCATATAAGTTGTTTAGATAATGTGTTTGGTTACAAAAGTTAAAAGTAACCTGAACACTTAACTTTTGTTGCTTACACAAGTGAAATTCTGTAGCATTTTTGATTGTAACAATATTTTGGTGTCAGAATAAAATCTCAGACCAATTAAAGTGATGCTAAGCTAAGCTAAACATGTACTGCTGTGGACAGCGCAGCAGCAAAACGTATTTTAGTGAGATCAATATCAACTTAAGTGTATGCTGAATTTAGATTATTTTCACCACTTTAACTTGCCTCCAGACAGCATTTTCTGATGGGAAACCACTGCAATATAAGCAAAATATTCCTCTTTTTCACTCACAAAACAGTGATTTTACTTTGCAGAACACATAAGTTGCTGATCTACTGCAGCCTTGATCAGTTAGTTAGTTTGCATCAGTGTGTGACTTTGTTGTTTTAAAAGGTTAGTTTGGATCCACTAAAGTCACACAATAACATAACTTTTCCTGTTGGAAAAGCCCATCTGATGGCAAAGTAAAGCACTGAAATATTCTTAATACAACACACACTTAACCTGATACTGATTTTTAAGTGTGTCAGGATCTATAAATAGTCAAATTTATTGGCCTGACCTTTCCAGGTGTAAGAATCTCCATCAGACAAAGAAAGGATATGATTTGGTGGCAGGAAGTTCCAGCTGAGGACCTGGTTGGCCAGAGCCAGGTAGCGCTGGAAGACAGAAGACATCTGGGCATTTAGGTTCTCTCTGCGGCTGAACTCCTGCAGCACCTCCATGGTCAACATAAAGATCTGACGCAGGCTCTCCTCCTGGAAGCGTGGGAGGGGGTGAAAAAAGAACAGGAAGATGGATGAATTACTGCTGAACAGCATGTGACAATAATAGGTGAGGAGGTTGGAAACAAACCTGGAACAGACGCTTGCAGCTGCCGTGAAATTCCATGCTCAGGCCGATGCTGCTGGTCTTACTGGAGCTGGAGAACTCACTGAGCAGAGCGGTCAAGATGGAGCAGGCCAGTGTTTGCTGCAGCAGAGACGGTTGTGTGATCAGACACGTCAAATTTTATACATGAACTGAAGTCAGACAGTCAAGGCCCAAAGCCTGAATGTGCTTCATGTGGAAAGACCAGTACTGGTGTCACAATTCCATAATACATACTAATTACAAGCAAGCTTTGAAAATCCCCCAAAAAATCAAGTATACTGAAAAAAGTGAGTGTGAAGCTTGATTTTTGAGTGTGTTTTTGATGAACAATATTGTCCCACAATGCAGTGCACAAGCAGCTGTAGAGTTCCCAGCTGAAAAACATTAAAACCAGTTGTGGTTAGTGGTGAGACAGCTCAGTGAAGATGTAAGAAAACAAACACAAGTATGAAATTTTTGGAACAACATTTTGTTTTCTCTTTTGTGAAGATAACTTGGTAATGACATTTCAAAGTCACAGAAAAAATGATATTTCCTGTACAAAAAAAGTTAAGTATGGGTTTCCTTTTACACTAACTGCAAAAGTACACGAGAGTATATTGTGTACTGTATACTGTTGGTATTTAGTATAAAACTGCATAGATACATCTGTTCTGGTGCACAGCGGCCCTATATTTGGAAAACTTGACTCTTACACACTATGGATGGATAAACGATCATTGGTAAGAAAGATTTAGCACAGGATTAATGATCATAAAATCCATTCTCACAAAGCTTGACAGTTCATACAACTGGTCAAAAATGGATAAATGATAATTAGTTAGCCTAGTTAGTGTGATCACTCAGCAGAGAAGCTTTAATTTCTCATTGTTTGAGAAAGAATTTATTGTCTGAAATAATGGAGCAACATGGTCAAATAATAGAAGAATAAAACGGACAACAGCAGAGTGAGAAAAAAAAAAAAACAGACTTCCTGGCAACAACTGGCAGACGGTTTTAATGAAACAACTGGAGTTAAAGAAAGAAGAGATACATCACAAAACTCAATTAGGTCGAGTCTGTCCCTTAAGTTTCTTTGAAGAACTTGATTATTTTGCTCAATCCATCTCAAAAAATCAGCCGTTTTAAAAATGAAGCCTCCCAGGGCTGGACAGTATATAGTTATTATATCGATATCGAGATATGAGACTAGATTTTCTGTATCGTTGTATGGTGATATGGTATAAGAACTGTCTTTTCCTGGTTTTAAAGGCTGCATTACAGTAAGGTACGAGGGGAATAATTGTCAGATTTCATCCCAAACATGCAGCACATAACTATAAGTGACTTCACTGGTCACTTCAACCCCTCTTTTTCTGTGCATCTTTAACAATGAAGTCACCTGCTTTAGTCTGTTTTTAAAATCAATCTGCCACCTTTAACCCTCCATGGCACATGGTTGCCCTTTTGTGGTTCTGGGTTTTGTTCGGGAAACAAATGGAACAGTGCCACCTACTGGTTTAATAGGAAAGCTCCAGTATTTTTTATAATGCAGTGCAGCAGTGGACAAAGTCATGCCAACATATTTTTACACACGAAAGGCAAATATTTTGCCTTCCTGCAGGAATGTTTCATCAGTGCACTGAGTAATACACAGTACATCAACATACTCTTCTTTCATGGCACCAAAAACCAAAATCACATTGCAACAAAAAAATGCACTTTGACAACAAAACACACAAAGTTGATTTGAGCGCATGAGCAATGAAAACAGACAGTCAATTTTATACTTTTCTTCTAACCACAGGAACACGCCTGGAGGTTTTTCCCCAGCACAGCCTTTGTGCCGTTTTTTATTTTCACACTGAGCTCACTGTAATCTGAGCCAGATTCCAAGCAGGAAGTCTGTATGTGCAGGGCATGCATGTGGTCCATCAAGTCACAAATATAATAAATATCATCAAAGCTTTTAAACCACGTTCATTCCATGCTTTAAATGTGTCTGAAATACACCCCACAAGTTCATCATTCATCTGCATCTGCAAGTGTGTTTTGGATAACTGTTTATTTTTTCTGTTACTACAAGAACAAGACTGAATTGAGAGCTGAGATTCAAACATGTATTGACAGTTTTTGTTTTGGATGTGAGAGGTACAAAAGAGGTGATGACAATTAAACAGTCAAACCTCATTATCGCACCTTATCTTTTGTAATACTCTTCACCCATCTGAACCCAAACTTACATATGTGATGTTTGACAGTGGCAAACACTGACTACGGACATCATTTTTGTACAAGCTAATTCTACCATTTCTAACTATGAACCAGGGTACTGACAATAACCATGATATTTAAAAGATGAAATACTGATATCATGTTTTCCTTAAACATACTGTAGGCTCTTAATTCATTTACATTCTGGTTATGTCTCCCTCCGCCTCCCAACAGTTTTGCCTAATTAATTTGCCACTAAAAGAGACAAAACACACAATAAACAAACTTAAAAATTAATTTGACTGTAGTATTATTGTTATTATTTATCAAATTTTATATACATATCGCAATGACCGTTATTGTGATCTTGTCAGAGTGGTGACTACCATATACTATATAACATTAGATTTATTTTTATCTATTTATTTACTAATTTCAGTTTTTACTTTTCATTTTTTATAGATATCTATATACAGTCTATGATGACTACAGACAGACTGGATGCTTAAATCTGGGCCAAAACAGCTAATTTTTAAATTAATTTACCCAAACCTGATCCATGTCTTTTTGCTGATCCAAAAAATTATCCGATCCATGACTCAAAAATGAGATACAATCTGTCTGTTTTGTGGCCCATTGCACGACTACTATGTCATAATCTGATCTAAGAAATTACTCAAAATGAGTAGCAACCCATCTCTAGTTTTACCAATAGTAGATGTCAGTTCACTATTTTTTTTTTCTTTTGCAAAAGAAATTCTGTTGACGGCTGCTATGGATGCATGCAATCACCTTCATATCAACTCTCTGTCTACATGTGATCCAGTCTTTGTGCAGTCAAACCAGAAGAAACTGTAAATTCTCTCAACCATATGAATGAAGTTGCCTTTTCCTCTTAACAGGATTATATGCAAAGGTTTTACACTTTTGATCTAATGTCTTGCATGTAAAAAACAAATGGTACGGTTAAAAACGAAATTTCATCTTGCATTATTCACATTTTTAAATTGGTACACTGCAATTATTTGCTCATTATAACTAGGATTAATTGATTAAAACACATTGTCTTTCTCACCACTGTGGGGTTGCCGCTGCTGATGAGCTGTCCGACCTCGTGAAAGATGCTTTTACAGTTGATACTTTTGTCAAGAGATCCCCTCTTCACGATGACCGCCACGGCCAACAGGATCTGCTCGCGGACATACTTCTGGAGACTGGAGGAAACAGAGAATCAATCCGCTGAACCACAGCAACTTACAGGAACTACAACAGATATGAGGTTAACTCAACACTGACCACCAGAACAGACTGAGAACAGCAAGAAAAACAAAGGACCCACATTTTATCTGATGCCACTGTCCAACTAATTTTTGGATCAATTTGTGAACTTAATTTCCTAAGAAAAAGACAGCAACAGACTTCAAGAATCTAGTTAG
This sequence comes from Lutjanus erythropterus, assembly GCF_056507025.1. Lineage (NCBI taxonomy): Eukaryota > Metazoa > Chordata > Actinopteri > Lutjaniformes > Lutjanidae > Lutjanus > Lutjanus erythropterus. The sequence goes on from NC_139324.1 coordinate 22,580,801, forward strand.
AAAAACCCAATTTAAGATAGAATCTAAATGACTTGTACAAACAACTGACGGATTTATATTTTTTATTATTTAGCTCAATAAAAAGATCCTAATAAATCTGTGGGATTTAAAGTATTTGTTGCTGAATATTAATAGCTCTTGAACTACTTAGCTGCACAATTTTCTGTGCTTTAGACTTATGTAACAGGAGATGAGGTTTATCAATGTTCTTGTGAATCCTACCACTCACCAACAGAGGTCCATAAATGTCATACATAGTTTATAGTTGAACACACAGGTTTAATTATGCCTCTTTCCATCACTCTTACTTGGGTCTCTGTAAGACGTAGGTGAGGAGGAATGCCCGGAGTGACTCAATGCTGGTCTTTTCCAGCAGGATCCACTCCCGCACCACCGCCTCCATGATGGCTGTGGCTGCCTGGAACAGCACATAGTCCACCTTGCTGGTCTCTGGAGAGGAAAAACAGAGGTGAGAGAAAAGAAATATAAGCAAGGAGGAAGAAAGCAGCAAAAAGAAAAGTCATGGTCATTTAAACTTAGTTGCTAGGAAAACTGTCTGATTGCACACATGTAATTTACAATCCAATGCACTTAAATATGTGAAAAATGACAAAACCCACAATAATTTAGTAGTACAGTAAAGGAATTTACATGTTTTGCAGTAATCTCACTTTCCCCAATAACTTAAATTTACACTGTTGTCGAGTTCAGAGATGGAAATTCTTTTTCATCTAGTCATTTAAAGGTTAACTTTGGCCTTTTTAAACCTGGACCCTGTCTTCCCATGTTTCTGTGTCTAAGTAACTCATGGGGGCAGCAATTTATGAAATTGGTCCAATACTGAAGGACACTGCTGCTGATGGCAGTAGTTAAAGTAAAGCTGCCTTCACATGATAAGAAATTTGCTCTTGGCTCACCGTGGCATATAGAAGCAAATGCAGCCCTATACATCATGTCTGCCTGGTATATAAACAGCTAAGATAACTTTAGCATTGGACTAAGCTAAATTTGTAAATTATATGCCTATTCATAAATTTGGTAGCCCCATCTGACTCTTGACATTTCAGCATGTATTGCATTTGCTGTTGAGAATGATAATGTTGTGTTATAAAGTTTGATGAACACTTCACTTCCATCACCGCGTTCGATGTGAAAACATCAGAAGGACTCTTCATAATGTTGTCAGACACTTATATACAACAACAAGCTGACTCTGTCAGAGCAAGCTCTTTTATTGGAAGTATGTTGATGGTGCGCAGTTAGCCAGTGGGATTATTATACATTGGAGCTTAGTTATGCGCTGCAATCTTTCCTATATAAATTCATGTTTATAAAAACCATGTGGGTTAAAATAAGATATGCAGGCTAAATTATTAAGTCACTAGTTACCTAAAATGTGCTTGCAGATGGCAAAAGGGGATTTGGATTTCCTGAAGGAGAGGAATATGTGTTCAGCATGTTGTCTCTGTTCTGTGCTGACCATGGACGGCGGTGCCTGTTGAAAAAAAAAAAAAAAACACACACACAAAGAATTAGAATATATAAACAAGGCAGAGGGAATGACAAGCAGCAAAGGGCCACAGGTGGGAGTTGAACCAGCAGCTGCTGCAGAGGACTGACAGCCTCCATACATGGGGCGGACGCTCTACCAACTGAGATAAACAGCCAGCCCAGGTTTGTGTTTTCTTGATAATTTTGAATGAGATTTTCTGAGTTTCACAAAAATGGAGGTTTGGCTACATAACATTATGCCATGAATCCATATACTCTATATTCCTGAAAAGAATGTTCTTTCTGAGCACAACCCCTCATGAAGCAAGAACAACATGCCATGAAGCACGAAATGGAAAATGACTTTCTACCAGCAGTTATATTTTATGACAAAAAAAGCTTTTGTAGGTGCAATATCAGACATAACATGGAAATATGAGTAGACAGTAAACATTATAAATCCAAAACTATACAGATGACTGTTACTATCGCATATCCTGATATTAATGCTGTATTGTAGTATGCATACACACACACACACACACACACACACACACACACACACACACACACACACACACACACACACACACACACTTTTATTGAGGAGTGTCGCCATGATACAGCTCAGTAAGAAAGTCACATTCCAGGCCTAATTGCAGTGAAAGCAGCTCTGCGGCTGAAGGCAGCAGAGGAAAGAAAGACCCTTTCATCTAAAAGTACACACACATACTTCAAGCCACATAATATACTATGATGAGATGGCAGACACATTACACATCATGACTTCTACAAGAATTAAGGATTCTGACCAAAGGAACATGTGTGATTCAAGAAATTTTAAAGCTGCACTAATGAATAAGGATGTAACAATATATCGAATATTGCAATATCAATAAAAACATTGTACTGTACCATACTGTGACAATATCTACGATGATATCACATGGCTAATTATTTTATTATTTCATTTTATAAAAGGACTGTGGCATCACTTTTTTTGCAGTTGGACACACAAAATTAAAACATTTATTGCCAAAGATAATTCATGCCTATTTTTTGCACACGCTTAGGTCATGGCTGGATACTTTGATTTTATTTAATATAAGAAGGAACTCAGACGTACTTTAGGTTCAAAAGAAAACCAAATTTTATACAAACAAAAAAAATGCTGTACACATATGTTTAATCAAAAACATCAAAAAGAGTAGCTTGTGATGACAAACTAGGATTCATCACCTGACTCTGAGGCTTCTGACTCAAGTGTAGCGTAGCATCTTTCAGCTTACAGTTTTGATTTACAGCACACAGCTGTACTGTTTTTGGTCTGTCTAATCACACTCATTTGCATCATTTTCAGCCACAACAGGCAGCTGTTTTGAACAAAAATGGTCTAGTAAACTAAAGCCTTTGTACACTTGTCCAGCACCACAAAAAGCAGACAGACAAAGAGACTAGCTGATGAACATAGTGGAGCATTTAGCAGTCAGTGGGAAGCAAAGCAAAGCTAAAAGGAGAGTGACTATTGGACTCACATTCATCAAGAGGCCAGAAAAACAACTCCAAATGACTGATAATGTTGCTCTGTGTCCGATAGATGAGTAAATCAATTGTCTTCTAACACAATTGCTATTAAATTATATCTTATATGGTGATAACATGTCAATGATGTGTTTATAGCTTGTTGCACGGTTTCTAAGGGGCCTCCCAAAAAAAATCAATTAATATATCACTTTTAATGGCTGTGATGCAACTGTATTGATCTAAAGTGCACACATCAGTCCCTTTAGGGTTTATTTCAATATACTGATCATAAATGCAATTTATTACAGTGAGGAATATCTACAAGCCGTACTGATGTTTTGAACTGCCACTGATATCAAACAGTTTTATTACAAATCAAAACTGAAATTCATATACCTACAAACCGTCAAGTAAATATTGACAGTTTTGCAGATCTAATTGAATGGACAGTATTTTCCTTGTAGAATTGTACATATACCCCACCTACACAGTTTAGACACAGTGTACATTTTCATAACCAAAGAAGGCAGACCTAATTTTACTCAGAACAGAAGGACAAACAGCATTTTACACAAAAAATCTGGGAATTCTTTTTCCTTTAAGGTCTTTCTGCTCTTGAGCACTGAAAATTTTGACAGGGAAGCTGCTACAGTCCTACTCTGCTCTAAAATCATCTCATACTAGTAAAGAAAAGATACTGGTTAATACAGAAAAAGGTTCTCTATCCTGATAACAAGAAATATTTCATTACGTTTAAAAAAAAAAGAAAAAGAAAAAAAAAAAAGCAATTAAAATTTCCACTGTAAATTGGCTGAGAACTGAGACCATGCTGAGTGCAATTTAACAGGAAAGTTATGTAGTCAAGCACCAACTCAGAACAGTTTAATCTGATATGTTACAAGAATTTCTCCACTATCTGTAGAGCAATATACAAGGTATTTAAAATGGTTCTGTACCTGAGCATGTGTCTGATATTTTCATTTTCAACATCACGGTTGTGTATTGGCAAGACTCTCGAGCTACAATATGTATCATGATGCAGGGATTACAATTAAATATACTGCAATATATTGCAAAACTGTGATACATGTTAATATTTTTAAATTTAATTTTAGGAAGTGTCATAATATAACAAACATAAAAACAAATGCATAAATCTGAGTGGAAAAAGTTCAGAAACAAGAAACAACACTGCTATCCATAGTTTAGTAGGTATAGATACTGAAAATTTGAAATGCTTTCAATACGCCTCTTTCGGAGTACTGTTGGAGTACTGTGCTCCACCGTCTCGCTCTTTCTATTCTTCGAAAGAGTTGTCACACACTGCCGCCATGCCCACATAGACACACCTGCTCTCATTTCTCATTTTCTACATCAGTTGTCATGTTATAGTCTTGTTATATCTATCTTTTCAGGAAAATCTAAAATTTTGTGCCCCCAGTGTTGAGTCAATTTTTCACCTTGGTATCAAGAATGGTATGAAATATTTATATTTTTCAAAGTATTCTACTGAAATTAGAAATTCCAGCACAAACTGAACCACTGCCATGAAACATAATATAGCAATACTCAAGTGTATCAATATTTTCAACTTTTAACTTTCTAAAAGTACAGAATCTGAGACTACAGAATTAAACAAAAGAGTTCAAACTATACCATTATGAATGAATCATAACCTTATAGTGACTGGTAGAGAAGTATCCAACCTATTTTTTAACCCATATTTGTTTTTGTTTTTTTTAATGCCTCTATTTTGGCTGAAGTTAGAGCAGGGAAGAGGGAGAGAGAGCGAGGGGATGACATGCAGCAAAGGCTGGAATCAAACTAACGGCCTCAATACATGAAGCACCCGTCCTACCAACTGAGCTACCAGGGAACCCCTATATTTGACCCAGTTTAGAAAAGCTGAAATATTGCCAGACAATAAATGGTAAACATCAACACACTCCCTATATCTGAATTAGTGCTGGGCAATATAAAGATGTTATAATGATATCAGGATATGAAACAAGATATTGTCTTACATTCTGAATACTTTTATATGCCATAATTGTTGTCTTTGCTTGTGTTTAAAGGCAGCGTTACAGTAAAGTGAACTAATTTTCTGAACTTACCAGACTGTTCTAGCTGTTCTATTATTTGTCTTTACCCACTTAGTCATTATATCTGCATTACTGATGTTACTGACTAAAAAAAGAGAATCTCACTGTGTTAACATTTTGTGAAAGCACCCAGTCATCCATACAATACTGTTGCAATACCAATAGTGCAGTATTTGTCCAAAAATATCGTCCACCAGCCACTTATTGAGAATTTATGGTATCTTAATGCATTTTAGAGAAAATGTGTATATCCAGATATATATTTTACACTGTGGCATAAGATAAAAATAGAGATATTATTTATAAACCCTATTGCCAAGCCCTAGTCAGAAGAAATCTAGTTAATAAACAGTACTATGGTAACAGGGTAACAACTGTAGATCAACAGATTGACAGTAAGTGTAGGAAATCACATGTAGGTTAGCTGATGTTAAAGGACCAGTATGTAGGATTTAGTGGCATTGGCCATGAGAAGCAGGTAATTGGTTATGAGCTGAAAAAAAAAATATTGTGCATCCCTAACCTGTATATATGTTATATATGTGTGGCATGATGGGTCTACAACTTAAATTTTTCCATGTAAGCCTGTGTTTTAGAACGATAAATAAATTACCTTGATTCACCAGTCTGACAACTACAGTACTGTTCTGTTCAACTGCCATAAATTTACTTACAGTTTCAATTCAATCTGAAATTCAGTCTTACTGACTATTAAATGGTGCAACATATTGCTAAACCCCTGGTTAATCTGAAACACTAAACTAACTTAATACCAGATATTGCTGTTAACCATCCATGCAGAAGACACCTGCTGAGCTAACATGTGAGGGTAGAGCACTTGTATGGCTCGTGTGGTGCTAATCCATTAAACAGACTGTCGTATCACATTTAAAACATGACAACAATGTCCGTTATGTTTAGTTTAAAAATCATACCAAGCGAAAGCAAAATGTCAGGAAGCAAGAAGAGGCTGTAGCTAGCTAATTTAACGTTATCTAACCCAGACTCATGACATGCACATGGTTAGCCACTTGCTCCTAGCTGCTGTATTCAGTCTTATTTATTCTCAGTGAAGCTGGACGGTGTTGAAGGGAGCTGGAGAGGCAAACACTTCATATAAACGAGTGTTTTAGGAGGCGGAGGAGAAGCTAAAGCTACGCACCGAGATGCTCCAACTGTCTCCACGGAGTGCAATAAAACTTAACGGCTGAAAGGACAGACAGGCACGCGAACCGCTGAACTTTCTGGACAACTGAGCCACGCTGGAAAGTGTCCAGACGTGGGGTTATATTTTAGGGTGGTGGTGGTCTGTGAGAGGACGGGGGGAAATGAAGACGGAGGGGAAATTTAGCGATGATGAACGGATTTTTTGCGGGATGGAGACAAGCCAGGCAAGGCAAGGCAAGGCGCCACGCATCGCTCACATACCGTTTCTCTCCGGTAAAAAACTGAACACATTTAACAACAAAAACCGGGAAGAAACAAACAACCGCGGAAGAGTCCAACTGCCGAACTCCACCCGAGACAAAGTTAAGGTACAACTGCCGCCACCCTCGTGGCTACAAAACAACGATGAATTTCTCACCATTAAAACTTTGGCAGCGTTTTCCAGCTGTGTGATCACTTCTGGTGCACCGACCGCCGCCATCATCGTCCCTCTCCAATGACGCGCCATGCGCTCTGCATTGTGGGATTACAGCGCTGGTACCCGGCAGGGTTCAACCCAACAACTTCAGCGTGCTACAGGGAGAGAGAGAGAGAGAGGCGACGGGTTATGTAATCCACACAAGAAGAGATATTTACTGCTGTAGAAGCCCATTCCCGCCAATGTGTTAAAATAATAATGAGATACTTATTCGGAATAATGGCTGAGTATCTTAAAATAATGATTTAGTACTTAGTTTTTTGGGAAAAGTTTCTCATTACTTTAAGAATGTTTCTCATTGTTTTGAGATACTAAGTCATGATTTTAATACTAATTGTTTGATAAGTTTCTCATTATTTTGACAAGGTTTCTTATTATTTTCAGATACTAAGTCATTATTTTTATAAGGCTTCTCATTGTTTTGAGATATTATCTCATTATTTTCAGATACTATGTAATTTATTTATACTATTACATTATTTCAAATAAGCATGTCATTATTCTCAGAAAGTTTCACATTATTTTGAATGAAATAATGATTTTTTGTTTCTCATTATTATCATATTCTAAGTCATTATTTTTTGACAAATTTTCTCGTACAATAACTTACAGGAACCTTTTTTTCAACACATTGGCATAAATGGGCTTCCTTTTTGCTGCAGCAAATATGAAAACGTGAGAAAAAGCGCTGGCTGTACCCCCAGTTGAGCTAAAATAAGAGTTCATGCAGACTTTGAAATGTAGTTAGTTAATGTAGTTACGTGAGCATAAAGTTTAATTTGGAGGTTTTTAATATTTCCCTCTGATACTATTTTATGACACCACTGCACACTTTACTTCACATTTAAACACTGCACTTTGCTTGTCATGTAAGAGTTGATAGAAATATGATTCAGAATTACAAGCTACCCAATTTTATATAACATAATTTGTTTTTAAAAATAACATTACTTCAACCAGCTGCTGCACCATTAAAGTGTTGCTTTCATGTTAGCCTATAATAACAGGCTGGAAGGAACCATTTTGAATAGTGATGAATTTTGGTAGGCTACCTAAAGTACATTTTTCTGATGAAATGAGATTTGGAATGCAAATAGTTAAGAAGTTTTAGCTATTTTCACTTATGTAAAAGATCAACATCTGAATGTAGTTGTGTCTGTATTATTTATCAGACCCTGATTATCAGCTCATGAACTCTATCATTACTGTCTGTATGTACAGTATATATAAAATATATATTTAAAAAAATCAAATTCAATATATCGATCTGTGATAGGCCTAAAAATAACTGTTACAAATGCTAATAAATTCAATACATCACTTTAAGTTCACACATTAATGTAATGAAATAAAGAACAAGTCCAAGTTGGTTAATTTAATTTATACATACATTTTACACACAAGGACTGTGAAAGCATTTTTACAAATTCTCAGTTCATACATAAATGTAAAAAAAGAGATAGCTGTCCACATTACATCATCTATAATACTGCGTAGACATGGATTTTTGAACATTAGCACAAGGGAAATTGAAAAAGGGGGAAAAAAGATACAAAAAATATGTATATCTGTATAAATATAAATTCAAGAGTAACAGAATTGCATCATACATTAAGGAGCATCAAAGACAACAGGAGGCTCCTTAGAGTAAAAATACAAAATGAAAAAGCATACACAAGTAAGTCTTGTGAAGAATTCAGATCGAAGGATATCAAGTCAGTCAAAGATTGTCAGTCATCACTCTCTAACCTTAAAAACAGAAAACACCTCACACACTTTGTGGAACTCATACACTCTGCAGAGAGCTGCGGCTCTCGTTATAAAGCTATTTTTCACAAAGCAGTCTGTCCTGGTCGATGTGGCTTGACAACACAGTCAACAAGATGTTTTGAGAAATGGAAGGACGTCAAGGCAGACGTCTGGACCAGCTCAAAGAAAAACTGAATGGGGAAGTGTGAAAGAGCAGCACCTGTCTGCCTTAATCTCAATGATGGAGCGAGGCACCTTGAGCAAGGCACTTCACCCATATTTGATCCTGTGGCGCTGCTCTGCAGGAGACTGGGCAGTTCACAGGCAACACTGGCTGTGTTTACATGTGTGATGCTGCAGTTCAAGACACCGTCAAACACGCTCATGACAAACACCAGAAAAAAAAATCACTTCAGGATTACACAGGGCTGCCTAACATATCAATATTATATCAATATCTTAATATTCAACTACATATTCTGACCTTGTATTTCCTTATATTCTGTTGTCTTTTCCCGGTTTTAAAGGCTACATTACATTAAATTAAACATCTGAGCTTAACAGACCTAGCTGTTCTATTATTTGTCTTTACCCACTTAGTCATTACATCCATATTACTGATTATTCATCAATATTCCATTGTGCTATATATTTTCTGAAATCACCGCTACAATATCCTTGAAATAACAATAAATATTGAAGTATTTGGTAAAAAATATTGCAATATTTAATTTTCCATCCATCTCAATCTGAAAAAAAAAACCCAGCAACTTTTCATACATTTAAACATGACTTGAGTTGCAACATTTTCCACCAGTGAAAACTCTCTTTCCCTTTCCTAAAACAAACCGTTGCAACCAGAAATACATTGAGTTATGGAAAAATGGCATCTACATTACATTTTCAAGTGACTATAGGGGAAAATACACCTTCAGATCATACTAGGATAGCAAATGATAATTTCAATATCAATTAATCTGTGGATAATTTCCTTGATCGATTAGTTGTTTGGAGCATAACATGTCGGAAAATTGTAAAAATATTTAATCACCGTTTCCAAAAGCCCATGTGAAGAAATGTGTTTTTGTCCATGACTCAAAGATATTGAATTTAGTGTCTCAGAGGAGTAAAGATACCAGAAAATAACAAATTAGCCACTTATCAAAAGATTAATTAAACTAATCAATTAATCGTTGCAGCTCTGGATTATGCATGTTATCTGCCCTTAAAGTCAGAAGTTTAAATTTATTGTTCTGCCCACTTTCCCCTCAACTTCTGCCCTTTCTAATTCTATTTACTGCAAGTTTCTGATGAGAAGAAGATTATAGATGCATGTAAACAAAGCCAGTGTGTGAAACAGAGCGTGCTCAGTCAACTTCCCCAGATGAAGAATAACAGTAACAGATAAAAGAGGTCTGTGAAGAAGAGATGATAATAAGAAAGCAATCTTTTAAGATTGTGCTGCTCACTTCAGAACACAAGGCACATTTACAGAGAAAAAAAACAAACTTTCAATACATTGTCAAGCAAAATAAAAAAAAAAAATCTTCTGTAACAAATTTGATCCACACGTTTTCCATCATTCTGCCAGTTATGCATCAGAGAGTCAGTTAAAAGTTCTGACTCCATCAGCACTCCTGGTCATTGAGTCAAATTCAGAATACTGTTGAAACAGTTTGGTATGAATCAAGCAAACAGTTCAGTTTGACACAGAGAACAGTTACTGTTTACTGATTGTCAATAAGCAAGAAGGTACTGGATGACAGCAGAGCTCCAATACACAAGATGGCACAGGTCTGTAGTAGAAGTACAGAGTTATTCAACACTCAAACTTGTGGTCATTTCGGATAAATAAACAAAATGTACCAAACACAAACTCTTAATTGAAGTTTAACCATTTGTGGTTTTGTAAAATAGAGAAAGCTATTCATTTTTTTTTTTTTTTTTTTAATTTTCAGATTACATTTCCTGAATCCAACCTGCCTCACTCCTCCTCTTCCTCTAACTTTTATCTACTCTGTCTCATCTCTTCCTGAACCTTTACACTCTCCGCTCCTGCACTCAGGACCAGCCCGGCAGCAGGAGGTGAAGAGTCTACCATCGATGCTCTGCAAACACTGATCGTCGTCATCGCCGTCGCCGTCTCCTTCGACACAAACTCCAACATTCATATAGAAAGGCACGTGGCTCATCACTTTCAAAACCCGAGCACTCTTGGCGATGAAGCCAACACTTCTTTAAGCCACAACAAAATAAAACAGGTACACATGTAATAACAATTATAATAATAATGTAAATAATATTAACCACAATATTAAGCAGCATGTTGTAACTGAAAAGAGAAAATATATATATAAACCAATATATTTGTACATTTCAGTACTAAACGTTCAAAAGGATATTAAGTGTTTAGAAAACTATATATAATGTATTTTCTGTATTGCACATAGTCATACTATCACATGTTTGCTGTTGTAAGAACATGTTGCTTTGTGTTTTCATGACTGCCTCCAGAACATACAGGAAGCTGGTTAAGTTACAATGCAACTGCGGGACTGATCTTTGCAAAAATAGCTGTAAAATCATTCATCTTAGTGAATGTGTGTGTGTGTGGGTGTGTTTGTGTGTGTTAGAGCTTTGATTCTCAGTCAGAAACCAACTCAGCTCCATCCAACTCGACAGGTTCAGGCCATAGATTGTATATATAGATGGATGACGTGTCTCCACTTCCTAAAACTGTACAAAAATGAAGGCAAATTATGAGCGCTGCCATCTCGTGCAGTAATGATCGGGGTGTCAAGGTCCACTCCGAACACCCGGCTGACTAAATCATGAGTAGGGCTGGGTATCGGTACTCAATACCTTTAAGGGACTGAGTGAAAATCAATCAACCAAGCAGTGAACCAAGTAGTGACTGGCTCACTACTGCAGTGACTACAACACATACAGTGTGTGTTTGTGTGTGTGTGCCACAAAATCATTCAAAAGTATGGCTGTACTACTTACCTGTGGAATCAAACGAAGTAAAAAAAAAAATACTGCTGGTATTTTTTAAATGATACCCAGCCCTAATCATAAGCAGGGTCCAGCTGTCACTGATGACGTGAAACCCTCTTTTTATAACATGAAATAACTAATTCAAATTCAAATTCACACAAAAATCTGAGAAATTAACACTTGAAAATACAAGAAGATGCTCCTCTGCTTTCACGTTTGGAGAGGTGCCGTGTCATCCATCTTTAAATACATCAATGATTCAGACCTGTCCAGATCTGGCTCTTAATTTTCTTGAATCAGGTTGGGTTTCATTCTATTCATCGGTTCTTTTCCTAAAATAAAGCATAAAAACCTGTGTGTGGTGCTAACAAGTGAGAAATCTGCCTCCCCCGGTAAACAAGTAGTGTAATTTGATGGCAGGAACATTTCTACTCTGTGATTTATGAGCAGAAGTTCACTACATGTCAGGCTTACGCACATAAATGCTACAGTGGTTCAGTCTTTGATCAGGTTAAATCAGAATTGAGCTTGATTTTTAAAACTCAGTCTAAACTCTGCATACAGTCTTTTTGCCCGTGTAGGTTACAGAGATAGTTCAGGTTTTTTTTAAGTGGGGTTGTATGAGGTACTTATTGATAGTCAGTGTGATACCCACAATAGTTGACAGTCACTGCGCACCCCCAGTTTGGGACAGCAGCAGGAGTACCAGTGTAGGAAGCTAAGCAATGATCTTTAAGTGTACACTATATTTAGAATATTCTCACCTCTTTATTTTGCCATCAGACAGCCTAAATATTTGTCTCCTAAAGCCACCAGACTCCTTTGGCAAAAGAGTAACGAGTAAATGATTAATTTAACCTTGTAGAACACAGAAGTTTCTGGTCTACTGCTGCCTCGATCAGGTAGTTTGCTTGTTATTGTGTGATTTCATGTTTTTTTAAAAGGTTATTTCAGATTTACCAAAGTCACACAATAACACAAGCAATCTAACAGATCGAGGGAGCAGTAGAACAGCAACTGCCATATTCTTAAAATGTAAAAATTACCGTTTTTCCTTATGGAGTCTGGTTGCTTTGGAGTGAGTGATATTCTAAACATAGTGTACACTATAGCTTTTTGGTGCTGACCCCGCCACAGCAGTGCATTTCTTAGCCTCTGTGCTGGTACTCCTTTCTGCCTCCCCTAACTGGGGGCAAGTTCACCGCCATCTGCTGTGGGTAAAACACTGATTATCAATAAATACCCTATACAAACCCATTTCAAATAATTCAAACCATCCCTTTAAGGATTTCTGGAGGTGAGCTATTAGATGGTCAGTCGGAGTAGAGCATCATTAACAGGAACAATTTTATGAACACAAGGATGTTTGTAACAGCAACCTCAAAGGGAAGAAGGATCAGGCTCAATATGAAGGACAAAACATTACACTGAACTACAGTTGGCACAAAATGAGGCAGCTGTGGATATATGAGACAGATGGAGCAACCAAAAACATTTTGCTTGCTTAATTTGATCCAATTTTTTAAAAATCCGATCTGCTACAAATGCAGAAATTTAAACCACAGACAGAGAAATACATAAAATTTAAAGGCTGAATGCTGCCAAGTGTGACGCTTTTTCTGTCACACAGCAAGATGGCTGCTGAACTGTTTTTGTCACATGTCAGAGGAATCTGTGAGAATTTATTTGTCCATTTAAGCTTTTTATGGACGCTGAAATCTATCTGCGGAAAGCAACGCCTTTTTCACCCTGTATGACTGAGCATGAGCTGTATTGAATAAGTGTGCGTGAGAGTGTGCATGTGCATGCATGTGTCTTTGTAGCTTATTTTGCAGCAGCTGTGAAAGAGGCGTGTTGCATATTCAACCCCCCTCCTCCTCCCTCCTCCCTCTGCGATCAACAAGTAAACTGGTTCCACTCTTCACATCGCCGTGTCCAATATTTGAGTGTAAAGCAGCTTGGGTAGAGCAGGAAGAAGCTCCTGTTTCAGAAGATCACCGTGGGGGTGTTTCAGTCGCCCGTAAGACCAAGGGTGGAAGGAATGGGACAAGAAACCGCTGGAAGAACCAGAAGCAATCCACGAATTAGACATCCTTACATTCCCAATAATATTAACTCCTCTTTTCAACCTGTACAGTTCCTCTAACCGCACATGCTTCACCCTTGATGCAGTCAGTCACACACAGAATGTTGTTTCTTGGTCCCGGATGAGGGGAGTTTTGTATTTGAAGTCACTGTAGCCGCACTATAGATTCCACAAGGTGGCGATGTCAGCCCTGCTCCTGCATCTTAACAATCACACATGCCAGATTTGCATGAACACACACAAACACACCTGTGTTAGCATGCTCACCTCGACACACACACACACACAGACACAGAAGAAGAAGAGCAGCAGCAGGCGGGAGCTGAATGGTGAGCATTAGTTAACAGACATACATCGCTGTCAGTCTGCGGCTCTAGACATACACTGGCTCACATCCCTCCCCCTGCTCTCCCTCCTCCTCCTCCTCATCTTCCTCCTCCTCCTCCTCCTCCTCCTCTTGCTCATCCTCCTCCTCCGGGCCCATACAGGTGGCTCCGGTGATGCTTGGCGGCACCTCACTGGCCTCAAGCGGTTTAGGATAGCGGAAGGGGCAGCCGTTGTCGTCGAAGAATCTGCGGAAGGTGAACTCATAGAAAGCATGTTCTGGGTGCTTCCCGTGCGGCGAACAGAGCAGGTCCAAGGCCCGGGTGCTGTCCCCGCTGTCACTCCACGCTCCAGGGCCGCCCTCCTCTTCCACGGGGTCGAAGTTGGATGTGTCCATCGGGTGGGCGATCTTGGGCCGGTAGGGTGCTGGCTGCTGCCGCAAATTGCTGGAGAAGTCCATCTGGGTGAAGAAGGGGTGGGCCTTGATCTCGCCGGCGCCGTTGGCACCCAGACGATCCTCTGCAGAGCAGCACAGACGGCCGATGATGTCAACGGCCTCAGGGCTCAGTTTGACCTGAGCGGGCACCTGCAGGGTGCTCTCCCAGTTAATGACCTGCGGAGGGGAGAGACACAATACATGAGGTTGCCACAACTATAGTGATGCCAGCTGCAGAGGTTATACTTAAAAAAAATCAATTTGCTGGATTCATACCTACAACTTTTCATTCATCTTAGTTTTTCTCCATTGTAGTCTATTATTATTCTACAATTTCACTACTAGTTTAATTTGGCAGCTCTATGAATTACCACTTTATTAGCCATTGCCAGCTCTACTGGTCCAGTCCAGCAGACAGCAACAACGTGACAAAATCAGCGTGGTCAGCACCAAGAGGGCATGGCTCAACTGTAGGCCGTTCCCACTTTTTGCTCTATTATATCACTGTATTGATGTAACTTTATTTATTGCTGACAATTATTCCCTTCCTGTTGATTGTACCATCTACTTTAACTCCATTTGTTTATCCTATCGACATTACAAATAAAAGTAATTCATGTGCAAAGTATATCAGATGTCTAGGATGTTGGATGAATATACGGCACATATACAATGGTGCTCCTTTGTAATTACCTCCTAGGCTGCAAACACACAGAAATTACAATAGAAATTAAGCATCAATTAATGAAGCAGGAGGTCTCTTCACAGGTGCAGTAATGTAATTCTGGAGAAAGATCCTTCTTTTGGTTTGAATCTAAGGATAAAGTGTTCACAGGTCATCTCTCCTCTTTCTATTTCTTTTTTTCTTTTCTTTTCTTCCCGTCTGACGGGCTGCTGCTGACAGTGAGGCACTCAACACATCATCAAAGAGGTCAGCTGCCAGAAGCAGTTAATAGTTTTGCTTGGCTTTTCAAGATGGCTAGATTTATTAGTGCTTTGAGTTGGCTAATTACTGTCATCTAACTTAGGTCGTCTGCACTGAAGAGAGCCAAATATTTTTATCTCATCTTTATTTGTCAGGACATAATGAACAGAGATTTCCTCATAATTTTTGTTCTCAATATTTTTTAGTTAATATCACTGTTACAATTTAGTCATGGAATAAAAGGATGTTGACAAATACCCACCCTCAAAAGTATCACAGACGGTGGTATTTGAATTACATTATGCTGAAAGGTTGTTATGGAATTTATGCCCAATAACGCTAAAAATAAACCACTTACTACAGCTTTAAAAAGCAAAACATGAAAAGTGGAAATAAATGTACATTGAGCATTTAAGCTGCATTTAAAAATGTAAATTTAAATAAAATTTTCAAGGTTTGTATTGTTTTGGAGGATCACGGTGCCTGGGGTGTATTTTCCTTTCAGATACAACTGTTTGATTAAATGTAACAGTCTTTTATAGTTGAAGTCAAAGCTTAATGCATCTCACAGAGACAAGCACTGAGTACTATGGCATTATCCAATTAATAATGACCAGCCACCACTGCTATCAGTGCATGAAGAACTGCATCTGTCTATTATGCATGAAATCACACACTCTGGAGCCTTTTCCTGTGGCTGGTTCAGACTGCATTCTCACTTCTAACAAACTACACTTAATTTCTCTTGCTTGGGTGCTCAGACATTTTTATTTGCCTCTGTGTTGTTATTTTTGTGTCACCTGATTTCAAACGGACTTGTTCTCACCCGGCCAAACAAAATAATCAAAAGGAAGAAACACTGCAGAGTTTTGGTGAACTGCTCTAAAGATGATGTCTGCAGAAAACTGACTTGGCCTGCTGTGACTGAACTGATCCACAGGACACCAGGCTGACATTCATTCATTTACTGGTCAGTGATATAATTTATAATTTAAAAATCGAAGTGTGTTTTATTCTTCACTGACCTTGATTTGAGTCTCGGTAGGTGTGGGTGCCAGGAAGGGCGGCTGTCCCACCAGCATCTCAAACAGGATCACTCCCACGCTCCACCAGTCACACAGCTGGGTGTAACCTGCACACAAGACACAAATATCAGATGTCAGAGACAAACTTGCAGCACAATCCAGTATGAACAGTAGCGTTATGTTGCCTGTATGCAAGCATGTGGGATGTATGATAACGTATTATTATCAGTGTGACCCCTAGTGAACAAATCTGGAATAGCAGTGTGTTTTATTGAAAAAATGGAATAATGACATCTCTGACATTTTCGCATTTTGCAACCATCCAGTGGGCTGGTCTGGACCCTTTGATGGGCTAATTCTGGCCCATGGGTGATAAAAGGTTGTGCAGCAATTATCCATTATGTTTTCACTCGCCTTTACGCAGCAGCACCTCCGGTGCGATGTAGTTGGGTGTTCCCACCAGTGAATGAGCCAGGCAGCGCTGGTGCTGCCGGTTGGCACGCTGCTCCAGTGTCATCAGCCGGTCGCCACAGCGACAGTTTGACACATCGTCCCAGAAGTCACTGGGCTCCATACTGTCCTGTCTGACGTGGCTCCCTGGAGATGGAAGAAGGGAAACAAAGCTGTTAAACTCCACTCAGAAAACACACAATGGCACATGACCGGGATTAGCTGGAGATCTAATTGAGATCAATATGAAATCTGATTCTTTATCAGAAATCAGTGAATTTCACTTTGGTACACTGGATTATTCACAGTATATTGTTGTGTTAAACTAAGTGTGTATGTGTATGTTACGATATTTTGGCATATAAATGTCTAAAGCCAACTGATATAATGTCTGTAACATACACCAATAAAACAATAAGCTCTAGGATGTGGAAGGAGTTTTCTTAGAAGAACTTGGTCAGATTTTTCACTACTCCCACAACTAAAAGTAAATTTTCAACTGCACAACATACATGCTGGAGAATGTGTGGAGAAAATGTAGATGTTTTATGGGAATGTAAAAAAATGGAAATAGTGGGATGATAATATGGGTAAAAAATTAGACTTGGCTGTGAATTACAAACAACATTTGTGATGTTAAATCTAGGCAATCTGACCAAGGATAATGTTTAAAGTGAGAACCAATGTCAGTAAGCTCAGCTGGCTGTGTCCAAGAAGACATTCACTAGAAAATGGTGCAAAGAGGATGCTGCTATTCTGAGACACTGTTTGAACACTGCTGAGGAAAGACTCACATATATTATACTGAGAATGCAACAATCAGAATTTATTAAGAAATGTAACAAACAAGCCACTTATAAGACCATTCACAGAGAGACCACTTGAGCCCCTGAATAAAGGCAAAGACATCTAGAACTGTACTGATATGTTGTGTTTTGTGTGAGCGTTTGTTCTCTGGTTACTAAATGAAAAACAGTAAACCCTTTTGGTCATGCAGCGCGACAAGAGCACTGAACCATAACCACAAAGCGCCCCACCTTTCTGGTAGTACTTGGAGTTGTGCGTCCAGCGGAAGCCCGTGCACAAGCCAAAGTCCGTCAGCTTGATGTGTCCGTCCAAGTCAATGAGGATGTTGTCGGGCTTGATGTCGCGGTGGATGAAGCCCATCTTGTGGACACTCTCGATGGCCAGTGTCAGCTCCGCCACGTAGAAGCGTGCCAGAGGTTCGGGGAAGACACCCATTCGGATGAGCAGGCTCATCATGTCTCCTCCGGGGATGTAGTCCATGACAAAGTACAAGCTGTCGCGGTCCTGGAAAGAGTAGTAGAGACGCACCACCCACTCGTTGTCTGCCTCTGCCAGGATGTCACGCTCTGCTTTCACATGGGCCACCTGCACCACAGAGAGCATCATCATCATCAGCTGAAATAGCAGAACTAATCCCTTCAAAGGCACAAACAACCTGTGCCTCTTTTGAGATAGTTTAATATTGTTCACATTTACGTGGTAAAAAGAGATCAATGCCTCCATGTAACTGGCACAAATCCAAAGACAATAATACTGTGTAATATATCCAGTATTAATTTTGTCCACAGAAATTTTGACAATGAGCATTTGTTGTTCGTCCTTTTATTTCACGACTACATTGTGATGACTAGTAAATGAAGAAACTATTGCCAACAAAGTTGCAATTAAATCTCTGTTCATTATGCCCTGATGAGTAAAGATGAGACAAAATGGTTGGCTCGGTACAGGCAGACA
Organism: Lutjanus erythropterus; assembly: GCF_056507025.1. NCBI lineage: Eukaryota > Metazoa > Chordata > Actinopteri > Lutjaniformes > Lutjanidae > Lutjanus > Lutjanus erythropterus. Next base: position 22,599,316 of record NC_139324.1, read on the forward strand.
ACGTAAGTTAGATCAAAGCAATCAGCCATCTCAAAGCACTAATTAATCTAGCGAGTTTAAAAAGCCTCGTGAAACCATCAGCTGCTGCTAAAGAAAAGAAACAAAAGAGGAGAGACAACTTGTTGACGCTTTTGTATTATGTTCAAACCAAAAGAAAGACTGAGTATTTTGTTTCTAATGAGGAACACCTTGTGGATTAAAGAAAAAAAACAACCAGTTTAAAAAGATACCTGAAAACGCAACATCCTGCAGTGTCTGCTAAGGTAAATATCAGTTATGTAAATTGATTGATTTGATAATATGCATGTTAATTACCCTTTAGGACTAAATGTAATATTAGCACAAAGTTAACTCAAAAGTTCTGGCACACTGCCTTTCTCCCTTAACATATTGGTAAATTTGACAGAGCCCATTCCTACTAAAAGATAATTTATGATGTCTTATGACATCTTATGACTCATAAACAGACACTAACTTATCCAGAAAACATTTTAAAAATTTAACATAATTCTTATTCATTTTAGCTTCATGTAGAGTGAATAAATGTGATGTTTCCAAGATAATGCCATAACGTCGCAATTAACAGATTTTTACTGCTGATTTATTGTAACAGAGTTCAACTAAGTGAAACATGACGCTGAATTTGGCAGAAGACCTCCCTAAAAGATAGAAAGACTGTTTTATCAGGCGATAAACATTATCAGCGTTTGATAACCAATGACTTATGCATTAATTTGTATGATATGAAGAATGTGTCAGTAACATTTTCTCTGCCTAGATGACTAAACACAGTTCAAGGTATGCTTACTTTTACAGCCAGGAGAAATATCAAGAAACTGTCTGAGAAAATAGATCTTGACTAACATTTCACTAAAACCAAAAACTGGCTAAATCTCCATTAAAACAAAACAAAAATAAAAGTCTAAAATGTGACTTAAACTAATTACACTTTTCAGTAAGTGACTGTGACTGAAACTAACCTAAAAATTCTCATCCAAATTAACACTAAGTCACTGCCACTGCAGCTGGTATAAAGGCACAGGCCCACAAGACTTCTTCAAAAACAGTTATACTATTTATATATACACAGAGATACATGAACTCACCTGGTTGCGGTTGAGGACGTCTTTCTTGCGCAGTGTTTTCATGGCATAAAGTGCACCAGTGTCCACCTTACGTGTGAGACACACTTCACCAAAGGCACCTATGCCCAGAGTTTTGATTTTGACAAACATGGACTTGTCCATTTTGGCACGGCGTAGCCTGTTGTAGTTGGACTCTTTCTGGTTCAGCATCTTCCTCATCTGTTCCTGCTCTGCTTCCGACAGGCCAGCCTGGGCAGGAAGGACAGTGGTCGAAGAAAGACGGTGAGGGAAATAAACGACACAACCTTTTCAAAAACAGTCTCAGAAACAACTTCAACAAGTCGTCACTTTGGAATTATAAGGGCCTATCTGCATTCTGAGAAGTTTTATAGATACTGAACTTCAAAGTTTTTGCATTTAAAATAGCAAATATGATATGTGGAACCAGCCTCTTTCACACATGAAAATGACACCGTCAATTTATTCTAAACTCAGAATTACAAAATCCTATCAAATTTCTATTGGAACTATGAGATTCAATTTCACAAAACCAACAGAAGCAGTGATTTTCAGAGAACAAAAACAGTTTAATCTGAATTTGTTTTAAACTATACAATTAGTGTAACAACAGAGTTCAAATTTAATGTTTTCTATTTTTATGTGGTTTTGATTTAGATCAGAAATATTGATTATGATACATTAAGATATGTCTTATTTTTGAGGAAAGGATTAAGTAAAGAGATCATTGAAATTAGTATTTATGTTGTCATTAAGACCCCATTGATTGTGTAGACTATTCAATGACCTTTAACGCTCAATATTTATAAGATTTAAGTCATTTAAAGACTTTTTAAAGAACTGCAAGAAGAGAGACAATGCTTCATGTTCACAAAGTTTGATAAATTGCATAATATAAGTTTTTTTTGACAGCATTACAAATGCTTAGCAAGTTTAGTCTTTAATTGTTTATTATCTCACTAAGCAGTTTATTTTTATTATTAGACACCAGCTAGGGTTAGCTGGCTAGCATGGCAGCTAACAGTGTAAATAAACTTGTCAACAAGATCTAAAATTATTGTGGAAAAAAAGAGACTGAACTGTCCTGTCATTTGTACGGCTATCCTTCTCAAGACCATCAACAAAATTCTTGCTCTTGAGGTTGCTTATAAACATCGCATCATGTGACATTTTCTCACGTCTTCTCTGCTTCTTTTCCCTGTGTCACTGAGAGCAGTCACATAGCAAAGAAGCACACCCTTATTTGTCCTCTTGTGCGCAGACTGTCTCACACGTAGATAGAGCCTTAACTTAAAAAGAAAAAACACCTCACATGATGTTAATAAGTTGTCACATAATTTGAATATGCAAATAACTCAATTTTGAAAATTAAAAAGTCTGATGTATCTTTATAATTCCAGGGTAACAAAGTTGATTTTTCATTTATTATGATTAATGACCTTGGAATGTGTCATGACCTGAACCCTGCACCCTGACTTTTGAACTAATTCTGTTACCTAACTGTCTGGGTCTAGCTGTGTTTTTTTTTTTTTTTCTAAAAATGCATTTCAATCACTTTAAAGTGGGTCAAAAGGGCAGAGGCCAAAGTCTTGACTCAGGACAAGCTCATACAAACAAAGTGTGAACTCACTGACTTCTCATTCCAAGACAAAGGTCTCACTGTCTAAGACAAAGTCCTGAGGGAGAATTCTTTGGATGACAACCTCTTGGACATCACTTCCCTGTACAACCCCATTAACATACTCATACTTTCTTCATTGAAGACATTTTCTTTCAACGCACAATGAAAATCAACTGTCAGGAGCCTAAAGCTTGTTTGAGGATCATCCTGACTTTGAATACATTGTTGCTATGATTTCTTTGTCGACATTTATTCAGAGGATGCCTGAGAACTTGAATGTCAGCCCTGTTTAAAACCACCACATAATAATGTAAACTTGGCTGTTTTTATCAAACTGAAAAATGTTGCTGCTGCCAAAATAGTCAGTACTTACATAATCTAACTCTGACACAAAAATAAACATGCCAGCCATGTTTCCTATGATAACGGATCTCAAACATGCTGTAAGACTGTATTATTTTACTAAAATGTACTGAAAATGAGGGCTGACTGGGATTGATAAAAATCAGTCTGAACACTTAAGGTATCATTTGGAAAATGCTAAACACAATTTGTAGTCATTGGACTAAAACATGCAAAACCACAGGTGAGCTCTGTTAGTTTCTATTTAAAGATGTTTTCCAGTAAAGCCAGCTGTTGATGGCGCTCAAGATACCCATTTTCAGATGTGCATGTTCATTTTCAAGTCCAGGTCAGGCTAAAAGGATAGCTCAGATTACCTGAAGAAGAATACTAATCAATAGTCTGTATATTACCTACAATAAATGGTGGTCAACATGCACCAGGTCTGGAGAAGCAGAGAGGAGTATCAGGACAGAAGCTACGTAATGTACTGCTGTGGACAGGGTCAGCAGCAAAATGTATTTTAGCCATTCATACAACCGTACTTCAAATGATCCAAACTATCCCTTTATGATGATTCAACACTTGTCTTACCTTGGACATCTCTTGTTCCAGCTGCAGCCTGCGGTTCAGCTTCTGCTGGTAGGTCTTCATCACGTTCTCTATGTGCTGCTCCATGTAGAACTTGAAAGCGAAAGGTGAGTAGGTCTTGATGCGTGACTCTCTCTTCTCCTCATCACGTCCGTTCTTCCTCACCGGAACAGGTGACGTCTGGATCTGCTTCTTGTCTTTCACTGTTTTTTCTCCCTTGCTCATCTTTGCCTTCTCTTTCACCTGCTGGCTCTCCTCGCCCTTCCCGCTCCCTCCGCTGCCACCATGTGTGCTTCTGGTGGCGGGGTTGCTGAGGTCCTGAGCTCCACATATGGCTCCAGCTCCTTCCAGGGCCCCTGGCTCACTAGCCGCCCCAGACATGAGCAGGTTTTTGGGGTAAGGTGGCGGTGGGCAGCGTGGCTCCTGAGCTGGCTCCAGAGGGTAGGGTTCCTCTGGCATGTAGGCCAGGGGCTCACCTGCGTCCTGGGCCTGAGCCGTCATCCAGCTGGGGTGACATGGCCCCACAGCCGTCTTTGGTTCAGGCCTCATCACACGGATACTCTTGACCGGCTGCTGAATGGGCGGGGATGTAACAGCCGTGATGGTGTTTGGAGGGCCCAGAGAGGGATCTTGTTTGCCAGCTGTGGGTGGTGCAGTCATCGCTGGTCGGACCCCGTTGGGTCCTGCAGAGCGACTGTTGAAGGAGTTGGTTCTGCTAGGGACACGCACCTCCCCCCTGAATGGGCCCTGGGGTTGGGGTTGCCTAGCTGGAGGGGCCCCTTCAGGACCTGGAGGCCCTGCCCAGTGGTGCTCATACAGGTCCAGATTGAGGCTGGCCCTGGATGGTGTCATCAAGCCCTGCGGCATGTCGGAGAAGTCAGGGCCCATGGCCGCCACTCCCCCCGGAGACCGGGACATCATGTGAACCTGGTGGGAGGTGGGGCTGGCCTGCCGCGGGTGGGAGTGAGGGGGCAGGTACAGGTTGGCGGGATACCCTCCACCTCCTCCTGGACCGTTCTGGCCCATGGCCCCTTTCCCCTGCATGTTGACGTAGTTGTCTGGGGGCGCCATGGGAGGCGGTGCCATCTTGTTCTGGAAGGAGGCAGTCCTCTTGACTCCATAGGCTGCAGGCTCCATCATGTGCTGCCTGGCATGGCCATAGTCATAATGGGGGCCTGGGACAGGGCCCCCTGGTGGCTGAGGCTGGAGCTGCAGAGGCTGGCCAGGGACGTTGTAGCTCATCATGGGCCCGTGCTGCTCCATACTGCCTGGGTAGCCCTTCTGCTGGGCCCCTGGAGGGTACATAGTGTTGGCTGGGTTGCTTTGGGTGGCCATCACTGCTGGATAGGTGCCCATACTTGGAGGTCTACCCATCGGGTTCCCCATGGCGGGACCCTGTGCTGCTCCAGACGGGGGCATCATGTAGTTCATTACTGGGGGAGCACTCATGTAGGGTCTGGGCATCTCCCCCTCAGGGCCGTATCCAGCTGGCCCCTCATACATAGGAGCCCCCATCTGGTGGTATGGAGGCATGGCACCTGCCTCACCTGAAGCCTCTAATGTAGGTCGGTGGTCCATTGAGTTTGGCATGCCAGCTTTTCCTGAAAGGACAAGGAATAAGATTACTCAATATATTAAAAGGGGCAGATCACTCCAATATCAATAATGCACATTTTTCTATCCATCTATAAATATAAGAAAAAACAGTGGCCAAAGTCAACTTATCGAGGTTGTATGTACCTGGTGAAGTCTGCTTGATGACACGGACGATGAGCTCATTGCGAGGGTCAAGATAACCCATTTTGCTGATGTACTCTAAGGCTGCTTCAATGTTCCTGCTTCCTGTCTGCTTCAGCGCCCGCACTGCCATCTCCTGTGAAGCACACATGTAAACAATGAGATTCTTTCATGTAATAAAAGAAGCCAAGGTTTTGAAACATTTAATGCTGTCCATACACGCAGCTGTAGAAAAAACATGCATATATGAAGAGGCTTGAATTGTTTAAGGGGTAGTTTAATTTTTTTTTTTTTTTTTTTTTAAGTTGGGTTGTATAATAGCCTTGCAATGTACTGCTTTGTAAACAAAACTACAAATCTGGCCCGACATTCAGTGCCTGCTTTTCAAACACACAAACACAAAAAAACACAAGGAACTGAAACATAAGCTGTTAAGACATTAAAGACATTGCTGCAGGTACCTGCAATTAATCTCACAAAAATACATAGACACAGACAGATAATCTGACTTGAAAAACACACTTAAAAAAAAAGGCATTGGCCCAGTAGGTGCACAAGCACCTGCATCCTCTCTACTAGGGGTCACATACCAGTGACTTCCTGTGCCTGTCACAACAGCACACAAAAAACACGCCACCAAAACGAGGTCAAATGGCTATTGGACATTTGGATGATAACTCCTAGAAAGAGGAATATTTTAAATGCAGGGCTGGTGAAAAAGTCTGTTTCATATTTTTATTGCTTTTTATTTTACGGTGAAATAGACTGACAATGTCATTGTTAATACATAAAAAAACTAATACTTGAAACTTGAGAGAAATTTAAATGGTTGAGGTGGGGAGAAAAATGAGTGAACAAATCTTTAGTCAACACTCAGAGTCAAGGCAATTATCATACCACTGCACGATAATTTGTAATGGGTGCAATTATTTCATGTGAATGATTCAGTCGTTGTAACCTGGCAGCAGGGTGCGGTCCTGTGTGTAGCCCCATGGCACTAACAGACAAGCTTCACTGGGAATGACCAGAAACACTCTATATCACCACCCACCATTTTCAAACACATACTGTAGTATTTTGCAGCATTTTCTCTCCCTTTATTCATTTCAGTATCATTTAGGAATGAAAAGGGACTCAAAACTCGCTTGAGGCTGATAGTTTACAGCAGTTAATATCGCATCACCTTTATTTTCAGTCACACTTGTGCTGCAAAATTGTGATAATGAAATTCAAAGCGCAGATCAATGATCAATGTCATGTTGCTGGACAATCAAACACAAAAAGACAAGCAGTAACATGTGGATATAGCGCTGCTGTCATACTGCTTTAATGAGATTCCACTCTCAAATCTTGCATATGGGAGATTCCCCATCATCAATGATGCATGTATCACCCAAATTATTCATGTCTAGTTTCTTACGCAAATTAAATCAGCTAAACACAATGAAATACAAAAATCAAGCATCAAGTTGTTTCTTATTCTTTAAATTAAAAACAGAGTTTCATTGCATTATTTGTTCTTTTGTCCTCTTCACTCATACACTGGGAACTCATCCCGGGCTCCAACAGGTGGGCCACAGTAAAATCCCAAAAGTATGTAGGTCACCTATGTGAAAAATGTTGGTTAGCCACTTTGGCATCTTCTATTCATCAGCTGCCGTGTAATTTATGATTGAGACGCAGCGGCAAAAATGAGAAGGAGGAAACATGCAGAGCATTCCTTTTACGCTTACAGCCTTTTTATTAAATAATGCCAATCATTTCTTTGGTTCTTGTGTTAACTTAAAGCAGTTCAAATGTTGGGATTTATATGACATGAAAAAAAAAAAATCCAAACTAACAGTTCCACAGACTTAAGTCATAACAAAGTTTCAGCATTATTGTAACAGAATATTCTAAGAAATAGGTCATTGTAATGAATGAACACATACAGCAACTGACTATGTTTAGTTAATACTTATTTATTATAATTAAAAAATACCAGTGAAAATTTACTGTTTCAGCGTCCTGGCATCATGTTGGACAGTAAAGTTTATTATTAAGCAATAGAATATGCTGCCTAAATTAAATATCTTTGTTAACCTCTGTTGAGGGATCATCATAATAAATGTGCATTCATGTATATATTTTATATCCTGTTTAAGGAATATTGGCCAATATATCAGTTTTAGAATTGTTTTTCTCCCTGTTATCGTCTCGATCTGTAGTCTGCTTGCTGCGACCGAATTGTGCATAAGGTGAAAAGCTCTACAGCGGCAGTGGGTGTGTGTCGGGTTCAAGTGTGTGTGCATGTGCACGTATATGTCGGGTTATAGAGAGGTGAGCGTACTGTGTGGACGTGCAGGGCACGGGTGTTGTGTGGTTGTTTAATTCTGTGAGTGTCCTTATTGGTACTGGGTTATTGTAGGTACTGCACTGATCTGACCTCACCTGCAAATCAAAATTACTTTAGATGATGTGGTGGGGGAACAAGACAATGGACAACTGCCTTTATCTTGATGAATTTCCTGTCTTTTTCACAACATGTAAACAAACAGGAGTGCAGAGTGTGAGATAAACACAACAGAAAATCTGTCTTTCCCTCTCCGACCAAACGATCCACACCTAGATGAGGAAATCCCCTGGAATGGCATATGACCTCACTGCAAAGACATTTCAACTCAGACCTCTGCCCGGCCGCTCTGACAGAGCCGGCATTCAGGTGCCCCTGCTGGCCACATGCAGTAACTGCAGCCACATATGAAAGCCTGCTGCCTTTTATTTTAAAATGCTGCTGCTAGTTTACAAATCCCTCCGCAGCCTGGTCTGGTAGTCAGGTAGAAATGCATCGAGCCAGAGCCAAAATGCTAAGAATGAATTTAGCCATTATGCTACACAGAGACAGAAGCAATTTCCTGATGACCTTTCGATGTGCAACAAGTTTAGCTGTTTTACTCTGTCAGCTCATTTAAATCATGGCTTAAAACATTACGTTACTGAGGCTGCTTGTTAAAGTAATCTGTAACTATAGATTTGTTTGCTTTCTCTGTTTGTTTGTATTGTCCATTAAATAAAATTTCTTTTAGGGCGCAACTGATACAGAATTTTTGAGGCTGATGCCGATAACTATATGAGGGAATAAAAAAAATTCTGACATAAATCTATCAGCCAATAGTGTGATGATCCCACACTTGTGGTTATGAAACACTTGTCACATAGATGTGTATAGAGACAAGATATTTTACAGTATAACATTAACATTCATAGCCCAAATCGGCAAATATCAGCTGATAATATGGACAGACCAATTTATGTGTTAGACTCTAATTTCTTTAATCTACTTATCTGTTTGTTTTTGCTTTTTGTTTTTACTGGATTTTAAAGGCAGTTTTAATGTTTTCTTAATGTCATATACTGAATGCATTTCAATGCCCCTGGAAAGCACTTTAAATTGCCTTGTGTCTGCATGGTGCTATATAAATAAACTTGGATTGCCAGTCACTGCACTGCAAACTATTTACAATCATTGCCAGTTATGAGATACACCTAGCAAAAATGAATGTTATCTAATACAACAGTCCTGCTACAAATCCTTCCTACATGAAGGTTATGGGTTTTTTTTATTGAACCTGTTTTAGAGAGGTGTTGTGTTACACTGAAAAGTGTTTTTATTATTTTGCCCATTTATATATAAAAAAACTTCCTTACTGTGTCATTACCATGATAAATATTTAACCATATTAAAATGAATTACTGTGGCTGCGATAACACGCAGGTAGAGGGTTGCACACGTAGATCTGGAGTTACATCAGGTCACTACTATTTTCCTTGCTAACACTGACTCTGGTACAACATGCAAACTGTGTAACACAAAAATGTGGACGATAATGTTATGAGCAAAGCACGCCAACTACTCTGTTGTTAGCTGCAAGACCAAACACAAAAGTCTTCATTTTACATTACTCCCACTATCTGGGGAAGTGAAGACCAGTGGACTGATTTTTGATGAAAAAGCAATTTTACTTCAGACTGATTTCTTAAGAAAGACCATTAAAACACAAGCTTTGGATCAATTGATACTAGGGCTGAGAATTGATACTCAGTACCTTTAAGGTATTGAATGAAATAACCCAGTACAAAGTAGTATAAATCACTGAGACATTTTGTAACCGACTTCAAAACAGTTACTGCAAGAATACAAGGAAATGCAAGAAGGAGGAGGAGAAAGGAGAGGAGGAGAGAAGTTTCATCCCAGTGCAGCCATTTTGTGCCCGTTCTGCCTGCAGTTTCTCAGAAACACTGGTCGCCTTTATTTGTTGCAAGGAAACTAAATCAAACATAAATGGTTTAAAAGTCGGACCATGTACGACTGTGGGGACAGTTGGCTCTCAAAGCCAGGAAATGCCAAGGCCACACAATTTCTATGCCTTCTTTAACGTACGTCTGTGTGTGTGTGTGTGTGTGTGTGTGTGTGTGTGTGTGTGTGTGTGTGTGTGTGTGTGTGTGTGTGTGTGTGTGTGTGTATTGTCCATCACAGTGCATCTTTATAGGTGTACTGCATGCAACGTGCACGCGCCTGCTTTGGTTACCTCCCACTGCATCCGCATGCACACATGCATAACTCTGTCCCTGAGCCCAACACTGACCGTCTACACACACACACACACCACTGTTTATACTTTGTTTCCTGTGTGTGTGTGTGTATGTGTGTGTCTGTTACATTCCTGCGTAGCCAGTAGAGAGTGCTGGCTGCCAGAGCCGCCCAGTAATGTCACATAGTGTCCTTCTCTCACTTGGTCTTTCTACCTCGTTTGCTTTCCTCCTGCTTCTCATCCACAGCTTTTTCTATCTAATTCTAATTTTCTTTAATGATATGACGATAACTAAGAACAGTATTATCAAGTTGTACATGGTTCAAAATGTGTAAGTATAGCACTGCAGAACTAATTTAGTAATGTAGGCATTTCTACCTTATTTGAGAGTACAGTATAGAGCTGAAAAGTAAATGAGTCCCCAGCCAGACTCTAGCTGGGCACAGAGTTAATACATGGTCAACATCTACAGATGCAGGTGTGCTCAAAACAAAATAGTACGTGTTTAAGCTGTTCTGAAAGGCCGTGCTAGACAGTCAAAGATGGGGTGAAAAGCCGTCAAAGAGAGGGGCGGGGATAATGACACTTTAACAGTCTCTTCTTGAAGGCACTCACGCTGTTTCACTCAGTTGTACACACAAAAAGAAGTTGTTGTGTAAAGAACGAAAAAGGAGAGCTTGAGAGACAGCTGCATGTAGAAGGTGTGACTGTTCAACTGCTGGTTTTGGAAAGTTTCTGAACCGTCCAGCACAACACTTGGTTGGAGTTGGAGTGCACTGACACGTTTAAAGGGACAATTCACTCCAAACTCCCAAGAGTTTTGGAGATACAGGCCGTAGAGATGTCTGCCTTCTCTCGAATATAATGGAACTCGATGGCACTTAGCATGTGGCGCTCAAAGTGTTTAAAAAAATTACATTTGAAAAGCTCAGCAGCATGTTACTCAAGATAATCCACAGGAACTATTTTTTATTGGCTAATATCTCCAAAACTCCCACATCAATGCAATCTAGATGGCTACACAGCACTACAGGTAAGAGGAAAAATATGCATTTTAATTTTGGGGTGAACTGTCTCTTTAAACCCCTTGGCCACCAAGACTCACACAGAATTTATGCAGGAGAAGAAAACAATGATCAAACATATTTTAATTATTTACAGGATAAGAAAATGGAGGAATTTTTATATGAAAATAATGGACACATATTTAGCATCTATCAAGTGATAATAAATGAAAAGATAACACAGTTACATTTCTGTTGTGTCTTTGAATATTATTCTTTTAGTTGCATTCTTCAGTGTGATCCGTGCGCAACAGGAAGCATAGCTGAAATATCGGTTCATTTCACTCCCCTGTGCTGAGGACAGGAAATGTGAAAGATCAGAATGAAAAGAGTAGTCTGATTGAAAATGGTGAGAACACATTATTTCCTTCTCTGCAGTCAAGTTCTCTTTTTCCCACTTTGGGCTCATTGAATTTTATCTTTAGTATTACAGAATGGTAAACCAGTTTTAACATGAGTTAAATATTTGGTTTAAAAACAGAGAGAGTTATGTACTCAACCGTCAAAATGCAGTAATGCTCTCTGATTTTTATCTCTTGGATCATTCCCGTCTGTGTGTGTACTGGGTGGAGGCGGGCCTAGTGACCCTGGCTGTCATGGCGACAGATGTTCCTCACTCACATTCCTCAGCCCAGGAAGCAGGAATTCAAGCTATTTGTATTCTGGATAGTCTTTCTCCCATCTTTCCCTCCCTGCCTCTGTCTCTCTGTCGAAAATATCAAGGCCACATTTGTACCCTTGTCATAATGGTTGCGGGCTGCAAGCCGCCAAGTTATCCAAAACGCATAATCACCAGCCTACAAACTCCACGCACACACAAACTGCTCTAACACACTGACATAACTAGCACAAACACTCCTTTTCTTTGCATGAGGGAGAAGGTCAAGAGTGTTTTTTGATATTACTCGTCTCTTTGACCCAATTCTGAAACACATTCCAGAGTGGGACCCTGCAAATCAAAGCCATATGGGAGGATGTTCAGGAGGAGTTCAGATGGATGGACAAGCTGAGAGGGATGTCCATCCATCCATCATTTCCACACAGAGAGCCGTAAAGCCTGTCATGACTTCCTCCCCACTTCTCCTCATACATGGCGTAACCTAACATGCAAAAATCTCGTCTGAAGATGAAACGAGTGTACTGCAGCGCTTAAGCGAGGTGACACCTTGCTTACTTACGAATTATTACAGTGGAAGCGGAGGAAAGCCACGTCCTCCGCCCCAACATATGAACCATAAACACTAACACATACACTGCCTCCAAGTCACGTCCTGTTGGCCTTGCTGTTACATAAACGCTGCACTGTTTGCTTGCTCACATGTCGAAAGCTTTAATATGCTTAGCGTGCACCGGATTCCTGCCCGGCCGCGGTTTGTCCTGTACGTACAGTAGAAGGCCTGTGAGGAATGGATGGCTGAGAAGTTTTGGGAAGGAAAACGCTCAGCGCACTCCTCCTTGCCTTCATTTCCTTTCTTTCCCTGTCATCTCGATGCGTGGCATGCCACCCCCCACCCTCACTCCCCCTCAAAAACATTTCCTCCTTTAAAAAAAGTGATTATGTAACAAGCCACATTGCTCTGTGACTTGCAGCTGGAGAAGACAGGAGAGGAGGAATAGCAGGAGGAAGACGAGGCTAACTGATAAGAGTTGGGCTGAGAAAATAGGGTTGCCTCCAGAAGAGTTGAAGGAAAACTTAGATGAGGGGTGTTCAAGGACACAGTAACAGATCTACTATCTGGAACACACTTGAAAAAGAAAAAAATACAGACCCACAGCCTGGTGGCCTAAAAATGGAGGCTGTGTATCTGTAAGAGCCAAAGTCCACCACAGTGAAACCACTGCAGCTGTAAGCTGATATCAGGAGCAACAGTACTAATGTGTTAGAAATGACACATACAAACAAAAGTATTAGAGCTGCAATAATTCAGCCATTAATTGATCAGTCAATCAACAGAAATTAGTTGCCAAATATTTTGAAAATGTTTAATTGTTTGAGGTTTTTCAAGTAAAAATGTCAAACATTTGCTGGTTGCGGCCTCTTAAATGTAAGGATTTGCTACTTTTCTTTGTCATTTATGACACTAAAGTCTTTTAACTGCTGTTTGGACAAAAGAGGCATTATGAATTCAATTTTGGCCTTTTGATGAGCGTTCTTCTCATTTTTGGCATTTTATGGAGTAAATGATTAATCTTAAAATAATCGGAAAGATTATAAATTTAATCATTAGTTGCAGCCCTAATTAATACAGTCAAGTGTGTATACAGCCCAAGGGAGAAAGGTCAAGACATGTGTAAAGACACATTGTGGTCTGTATTCAACATGTAGAATTAGCATCAGAGTCAGTCAAGAGACTGAGCAGATGTTAAGACAACTACATCAGTGATTTCACGCATTCAAAGATTCTTCTGACTGTTTTACTTCTGCCTTTTCATTTCATTTTCAACAACATCAGAGCAAAGTTAACAGTTGGACCAAAAACCAAAACCAAAAACATTTGATCTAACCAAGCGGCAACTTGAAGTACTAAGTGAAGCCAATGTAGAGCTGGCAACGACCACTTCAGGCAGGCTCTAAAAACAAGCTGATCTATACAGACATCCATAAAAAGCCCAACCTTTCAGCAGAAATTAACATGTTTACAACAAGGTACAAATAAGTTTTTTGTTGGAGCTAAATTCTTTATTAGTCCATTATATAAAGACATTCAATTCTGTAATATACCTTAACTGCATTGCACTTTTGTTGATATTGAACATTCTTTTAAACAAAAACTTTTCCCAAAGCTAAAATAAGCATTGGATTCTTGCTTACTCACTCTTTTCACTGGTATACTAGTGTGGAATTTACTTCAATTATGATTACCGTTAATGAATCAAAGCAGTTATTTACAATGTACATTCCTGGTGAGAATACAAATGCATCAACACATCTACAGAGACACAGAGGGACAAAGGCTGTGGAGCAGTTAGTCTGACAAACTAGAGACAGGGGGGAAGGAGAGGCGACATGTTGGGTGGTGACTCGACTGTAGCAGAAGGAACTGTTCCACCCTGTAGCCATTGAATGTTCACTTCCTGTTTGTATTGACTGGGACCGCACCGCTCTGGTTCGTTTACAATGGTGGCAGCAATGGAGGTCAACTAGCTGAGGAAATGGCTGCCATTGTAGCGTACAAGCTTTTCACAGTTTCTTCTCTTATCTTTGACAGATGCTTGAATTGCACCGGAAGAATACTACATTACAGTGCTTCATTCAAAATCTTTCTTACATAAAAGTACTTAAAATAACTAAACTACTAAGTACTTATTCTGAAGAAGAATGGCCCCTGTGACTGGTTTGGTCCAACTGGAGCCCTTAAAGGAGTCATGTGGGGATCATGAGATGATTGATGGGAGAAGAAAAAAAAGTTGCACAAGTCTGTATCTCTTCGTGAAATATTAGACAATTTGACTTCTTTTGACCTCAAATACGTATTTACTGTAAATGAAACCATCTGAGACGCTGCAGCCTCAATACATGGGGCGCAGACTCTACCAACTGAGACACAAGGGCACCCCAAATCATTATATTTTAAGTGTGTCATATGTTTCTTAGGTAAAATTTTAATCTGAGAAGTGAGTGGTAATTATTATTTGCTAGCCTTGCATGTCAAAGAATATGACTCAGTTCCAGCCATCCTGAAACCTGACTGCCAGCCTGCCGAAGTGTTACTGAACAAATCACTGAATCAGTCCTGCAGTCTAGCTTTTCTCTAAGCAACTATTGACTACTGTAAAGGAATAAGCAGCCTGAAAGTATGTCAAAATTGTCACAGTACAGTTGTGCAGATAATTCAGTCATGTAAGACGCAGAGCAAAGCCCTGCTATCAACAAACACCAAACAAACGGTGGGTCTAAGGCTGTGATATAAGTGGAAATCGATTTGGCTCAGGCGGCCCCACAGCTTTTCCCTGCAGGGGCAGCCTCATAACTTTGAGTGTAGTTCTGTGCATAGGCTTGAGATGAGCATTCCTCGCATGCCAAGCTCCATCACAGGGCCTTTAACCACTGGTGTACCAAATCCAAACTGGATCAGCAGCATTTTATGAAGAAATCCTGTGATTAGGTTCCTAAATGTAATTCCTCAATCTTGCCTCACTCATCTCTGGCAGGGAACAGAACAGAACTTTGAGGAAATCCACAAAATACAAAAGAATGTTTGTTTCCAGTTAGAGTTGTAAACTATTTTAGTGATTTCCGACTATCTTTAGAACAGATTAATCAATTCTGTCTTCTCTGATCATTTAGGGCTGACTGATTTATATCTTTGGGTTGTGGACAAAACAAGATATTTCAGGATGTCACTTTGGGCCATGGGAAATACTGATCAATATTTTTCACAATTATCTGACATTTTATGGCTCAAACAACTAATCGATTAATTGAGAAAATGATAGACATGATTAATCTATAATGAAAATAATTGTGAGTAGCAGCCATATTTCCATCGACTACTGTTTTGCGATTATTAGGAGTTGGATCATTAAAATAAGCAGTCGCAAAACCATTAAACAACTGCGGAGGAAGAAGGCACAACGAGATGACAGAATTAAAAGAGCAGTGGCCTTTACCACAAACGGCGAAAACTGAGGAAGCTTTTCCAAAGTTTGCTGCTTGCAACCTTTTCTATTGCGAAATTTCAAAATGTATGTTGATGGAAACACTCCTAGTGTTGGCCAGAAATACAGACTTCCTCATTCATAATCAGTGAATCCTGTCGCAGGATAGATCTCTATGTGGTGTCACAGCATTTCATAAGCTTTCAAGCAGGACCTCCTGGCTTACATTTCATCTTCTCACAGCACAAAGTAGCAACCAACCCACATCAATGCAATGGTCCTTGCATTGTTTTTGCTACAGTTGGATTAAAAGTGCCCTAAGTTTCAGCTTCAGTGCAACAACGAGGTGCCACATGATGAATTTCTGTCCCCTTATGTAACAGGTGCAATGACTTGTAGTGGTCTACTTACATACTCTGTGTTTAACAGCATAAAATCTGATGTTTGGGACAATTACCAAAACCATTTTACAAATTTAATTCCTTCCAGATGTAACTTTCGAAACTTAAGGCGTAAATATAACAGATGAATAAAATGGTCCTGATGTTGAGATCAACTCTCCTTCAACTCAAGGGAAGTGAAGTGACCCCTGATTAACAGCATCCACATGATGCCTTTACTCAGTGATTTCTGAGGCCTCGCTTCCCACGGAAACAGTCTCCCTCCTCACTCTTCTCCACAGACGTCTGATGACGCTCTTGCATTCCTCAAGTAGGACAGAGGGAATAGACGCCAAAACAGCCCAGTTGGGAAACCCACCTGATATTTCAACATTTGAACGCTCAGGCCCACGTTACGTAACCACAGCACTGTATACTTGGCAGGGAAGACTTGTATTGTACTGCATTTAAGAGCGTATGGCACTCTTGACTGCTTTCGTATAAGATTCCTGACTGAAGGAGGCAGAGCGGCTTCAAACAGAGTGAAGTGGCTTTCACAACACCCGCGCAACACTTGCCAAGACACAATACTCACATATTCATACATTGCATTAATACACACCACAATAGATCCTCTGTCTCTCTGCTTCTTGTGAATGTCTCACACATTCACACATTTGGAGTGTAAAAATACAACATGGCAAAATAAACTGCAGTACAAAAATATGACAGAAGCATAATAGCAATAAAAAAAATCAATCATAATAGTAATATAATCCAGAGCTCAAGAAACTCACATCTCCCATGTTTTAATCAATCAAACAAATATATGGGAAGAAAAAAGGATCCAAGTTGAATTTTAGTGAAATAAACGTCAGCACGATCATACTCGTTCAACTTAGTTTCGCTCAGTATTTTTTCCTGTTTATCCACCACCCTGACCCACATTCTCATTCATCCACATTTTCACTCATTCACATCTTAGATTAGTTTAATGGAGATAAAGGTTTGTTTATTGAATAAAAGCAATAAGGAATTTGCTTTTCTATTATCTGTATTTTCAGGGATAGACACTAATATTTTTAAGCTCTGGTCCCACAGACCACCAAGACCTTGAATTTGGTGGCCAAATTTAAACTTAAACAATAAAAACAATACAGAAAGACAATTTAATACCACCTTTGAGTTTGACTTTGAGACTTCTGTTCTCCCCTTTTCCCACAAATAGTGACGTGATGTTTGCTGAAGGCATTGTTTCAGGTGAAAAACAAACAAGACTTCTCAGCTGGTTGAGGAAACAGGCAAAACAAGGCAGTATATTACTTAGATGTGCCACTTAAACTCCTGCTTTCATTCACGATGACATTTTTGTTGCCGTTTTGTTTTTTTTTCAAAGTCTGCTTTTTGTGTTTCTGGTTCTTCTGTAAGGATTGCATTAACAGTTTTAGAAGTCTTAGTATACTCATACTTTAGTAGCCTCAACATATCAGTAGCTAGACGGCGACAGGTACTGTTCAGTGTTTCTGTAGAAAGCTGACTAAAAGGTAAAAAAAAAAAATTGGAATATTTGTGAAACTCGAACAGTATGTTGGTGATGGCTCGCAGTTTGGGCATACTTGAGAAACAGAATATTTGAGGAGGCCATAGAGAACTTTTTGTGGCCATGGGCCATTATGTCATGGTCAATGTCGAACTCTGACTACAATGTAAAATTTCTGGAAATTCAGCTGAAAAAGTGGGGCATTCTTGGAGACTAGCCTATTCTTCCTTTTGGATGTGATTATTTAAATTTAAAGCTCATTTCAATCGACTGGATGGGACCATCCATGCCTACAGGAAACTGAAGAGACACAGACCTATATTCATACACACACACATGCGCGTGCACACACACGCAAGCACCCTCTCACACACATGCACACACTCTGGCTCACCTGGTCGCAGCCGGCATTGACCAGCTCCTGAAGCATCTGCCGGTTGACCTCCCCAGCACCAGGAGGGTGTCCTGATCCGGAGGATGGCCCCGACTCATTGGCAAAGGGCATTAGGGACTTGCGGATTTCCCGCAAGGCATTCTGGTAGTTGTTGAACTTCTGCGGAGGTCGGAGCTGCTGCTGTCGACTGGCTGTGTCTTTCCCGCTCTTGCAGTCAGCCCCTCTGCCGCCCTCTGTCCGGGAGCTGCCCCCGTGCAGGGCTTGACTCACTAGTTTGGCCGGCTGCTTCAGACCCTCCTTGATCTCCTGAAGCCGCTGGCGCGTGTTGCCCACATACGGGGCGGCTGGGAAAGTCTTGGGCCTCATAGCCTCAGTGCCCAGGGCAGGCACCTACTCTAAAAGGGAAACACCCGCACACACACACACACTCATACACACACACACACAGGCGCTCACTCCTCTGCACCCTCTGACAGATCCCTTTCAAGCTGGCTGACCTAAATAGATAAAGAGTCTCCAGGAGCACAGATTGGAGGCACCGATGTGGGAGTCCTCCTCCTCTGTCCCTTATTTGTTTGTGTCTCTCTTTGTGTTTTTGATTCCTGCTGGTGGGGTAGATGAACGTGAACTGCAGTACTACAGGCATTCCATGGTGTGGCTTTCAAGGCTCAGGTTCCAGCTTATTCCAGGAAATGCAGCCGGTCACGAGGGCACCACTGAGCCAAACCATGATGCTGCCAATCTTCGCCTGTGGAGGAAGGGATGGAGTTAGAGCATGGAGACTGTGGTCATGCATACTGTTCATGTTTTTCATATTTTCTAAAATTACAGCAAGCACTGGGCAGTTTACACCTTAAGCGCAGGCAGGAGAGCTGTGCTTTTAATTAAAAAGACCAAATATGTAGAAGTGAACCAGAGATGCCAATGACTCAGAAAGAAAGGACCGCAAAGGGTTGAAAAACACACAAAGCCGTAACAGAGGATAAAAATCTTGGAAATGTTAAATATGATGGCAACTGAAAGACAGAATTTCTACTTTTAACTGATGCATGTTGATTCTCTCAGTGCACTTCAGCAGGGTATAGATTAACAATAGCAATACAGAGGTGTAACTTGATTTAAATTTTATGTAAACATGTAATTGAGATTTTGAGTGGATGTTCGCTATCTTTTTTCCTCCCTTCTGCATGGTGATATGGTTGGTTGTGTAGTTTGATAGCAAGAAAATTATTTTAATCATTCAAATTCTGATTCTAATGATCGATTTTGTTTCTAAATGAATCACTAGTCCGATCCTTTGAACGTCCTGCATTCTCTTTTCTGATTTCTTAAATATTTGGGGGTTTACTTACGCTCCTTTATTGTGATGAGAGGAGTATCCCGTCCTTGTAAAATGTTTAGCATAGCACTGGCTGAATATTGAACTGAAAATAATAATTGACTCAAAATTAAGTAACACAAATTCATTAGGAGACAGGAGGACATGAATGCATTCAACTTGTATGTCAACAGGTGCAGAGAGATAGCCAGGTTGATATACAGTAGAAGTTTAACTTGAAACTAGCACAAGTGAAATTTGTGCAGGAACCCACAAGCAGAATTTAAATTAAAATTTCTTAATGAGTCCTAAGGAATCATTATTTTAGAATTGGCTCATGGTGCCAAAAACCCTAGGTCTATGGATTATCCTGAGTAACTGGGTCATGATTACAGGAAAGAGACACTGGTGTTGAATTTTGAAAGTATTTTTTGGTGCTTTGAGTACAACAGCCCGAGTACCATTTCGTTCCATTGTATTTGAGAGAAGGCAGACAACTCTGTGGCTGATATCTCTAAAACTCTAACAAATATAATAATCTAGAAGGATATATAGCACTACTGGTAAGAGAAAAAAATAGCTATATTCTTGATTTTGGGGTGAATTGTCCCTATAAAGGTTACTGGAATACAGCAGGGTTTGATGAAGTGAAAGAATAAGCCTAAAATAAAAATCATTTCCCTTTAGAGTTTTATTCAGGCTTCACATCAGAGATGGATGATATAATCAAATGTTATCAGTTTGATATCAATGTGTCCAAAACAAACAACTTGTTTTCCAGAAATAAAATAAGACACACGGGATCAGTTTGAGACTGGTCTAAACCTGTAAGTCAGGAAGTCAGATTCAATATTAGTGCTGCTTAAGCTGTACTCTTGCACACCTAATGCATAATTCAGGAATGCAAGGGGTCATAAAACACCACCTGCCCCCCTGCACACCCCATCAATGCATAGCTGCGGTTGCAAAAGTCAGCCCCCGTCACCGCATGCTTCTGTTACGTGGTCATCGGTAAACACCCTTGTGAGAGCGTCGAGCTCCAGCTTGGGGTCAAAACAAGTCAGCGGCCCTCCCCTGCGTCCGCCTCTCTGCCTGCGATGCTCCCCTGTGATCAGACATTTAACACCGTTTGACAGTCTTATCTGGAGGAACATACTTCACATTCTACCACAACAACATTACTCCTCCAGGGCAGATGGGATAACGTGTGGAATAAATGCACATGTTCCTGTCAGGAGCCTCACGTGAGTCCAGTGTGAAACATCTTGGGTGATACAATATGTGAGATATTTGGAAGGTTTTCTCTGTATTAAATAGAGGGTACAAGAGGACAGGAGCAACAATATGATGGATAATAAACAATTGCTTTAAATGTTTGAATGTGAATTAATTCAAATATTGACCATCTCAAACACTCTAAAATGGCAAAAACTCAGTGCTTCCCACAGGAATTTACTCTTGCCTGGATGGAAATGATGTACTTGGACAACAAACTCCCCAGTGACATAACTGTCTTAAGGGTAACAAGCATGATGTAAGCAAGACTAAGAATCTAAAGCCATGCTAGTGGCTCTGTGGGGCTGAACCGAGACACAGTGGTGCTTTCAGCTAGCATCAGGCATGCTAACATGCTCACAATGGCAACATGCTGAAATTTAGCCAGTATAATATTAACCATGTTCACCATCTTATTTTAGCCTGGCAATCAGCATGACACACAAACTACAGCTGAGGCTGATGGGAATATTTTATGTCAAAATATTGATTTTTTTTTTTGTAAGTAGCCTCATAATATGTGGGATAATGTACAGGGAACGGAACCTGCATACAGATCTGTGCCAGATTCACCAAATAGAAAAAATGTCAACCTGCTTGTGGCGCTACAGGGGAAATCAGTGGATCACTAACGTCAATATAAGTAGTTATCCGGAGACTATGAAAGTATGCGTAAAATTTCATAGGAATGCATCGAATAGTTGTTGAGATATTTGAGTTGGACCAACATGGCCACAAACATGGCTAAAAGGCTAACAGCCTAATTAAGTTTTTTGTTGATATTTGTTGTAATAAAGAGTTGTGACAGTTTGACAATGTTAGACCATATCTGATCTTCTCAAAGGCTCGTATCGTATTAAATTTATATATCTGACCTGAGTCACTATATGTAAGATTCAGCTGACAGTATATGACTAAATGGAGCTCATGTCGATTTGGCATTTTTCTAAATTAAGTCAAAACTAAACAGAGGAATATCCCAGATTATTTAAGAGGAGGAAATATTTAATATTTGCATTAACTTTTCACCATTTATTGGTTGGCTTTTGTTCCACTTACATGTTTTTCTTACTTTCTCTCCTTCTTTCTTTACATTTAGGATCCCCTTCATTAAAGTCTCACTTTTCTTGCCAAGCAATATCTCTCGATAGAAGATCCTGAACCTGACAGGCAGGTTGGTTTCCTGTCCCACTGAGCAGCTCACAAGCGTCAAATATCTTCCTCAGCCAGAGAAGATTTCCGTTTGGCTGGCAGGTGATTTCTCGTCTCCAGATATTAATCTGGTTTGTTACCTTCATGGAAAAAATGCCAGACACAATCATATTCTGGCAGGTTTCAACATGGCTGTGGTTTTAAAATCCTGTCTGCTATTCCAACCATTTTGTTTAACAACCAACCTTCAATTGTTCTGGTTGTATTTAAAAGTGTGATTGATTAGTAAATGAAATTTACCTAATTATTTGAGCAACAATTGTCCTGACACATGAAAATAATTGATGAGTTGAAGGAGTTTCCTCCAGCTGTTATCTTTTGTGCTTATATAGTGCCCATGTACCACAGACACAAAAACAAGCTCTGTTCAATGATGCATTTAAAATGCATTTCAAAATGTATTTAAAGTCAGTTTAACCCTATGTTTGTTTCACCACTGAGAGTTAGCTTAACTCTGTGTTTTTCAAACTTTATGCCAAGGCACACCAAGGGACAAACCAAAATTTCAAGGCATGCTTTTATAATCAACCTAAACAACAGAAACAACAAGACTAGCCAATTAGAGGCCGAGTTTCTCGAGAGTGGGTGGGGGAAAAAATAGGGCATCAATCAACCAGGGCCCTTGATCTGCCACAATTATTATTCTCACCATCAGACAACTCCATGAACGGCAAAAACTGTAGTTCGCTTTGACAGATGGTTTTTAAAGGAGCTGTTTGATGAGTGCATACATAGTACTGATATATTAACTTAAAATAAATTCATAATAAATAAAAAGTACAGTGATGGTTCATCTCTATCATACTGGTGGCATAATGTTTGGGTCAATCAAAACTGTCGTCCAGTTATTCGGCATCAACTTTATCGGCTGTTGCTATGGTAACTAGCATTTTAATGTTCAGTGTACAGTGATTTAGGACAATACTTAAACTACTGACTGGAACTATGGCTGAGGTGTCCTGTTAGACTGTTTTAACGGTCAGACATCTGCTAGCCAATCAGCAAGCCTCGCCGTGATCATCTAAAGTGTGGGAGTATTTTAGACAGCGATGCAACAGTTTGGCTCTCTTTAGCTCCACAAGCTGAACATGACTTATCTTAGCAGGACAGCTGCTCCACACAAGTGCTGAAGTGAAGCACCGTGCGACCTGTCCTCCTCCTGCAGCTGCATCATCATCATCACCCTATTTACTTTCTGTCAGCACTCTAACACGATATATGAGGATAATCAGCATGTGGAGCATGTTTCTGTTAGTAGAAGTCTCTTTAATAGATTATCTATAAGTTTCTTCATCAGCCACAAGTTAAAAGTGATGTCCGCACCGCTGCTCTTAACTTTACACCATGTCAATCTCATCTGATGGTGTTATTCTGCTGTTTTGTACTTTGTGCTCATTTTATCAGCCACATGTGAGACAGAAATGGCTAAAACTAACATTTAAGACTGTCTGTAAGTCATTTCAGTCAGCAGAAAAACAACAAAAAGTATTTTCCTTGTCCCACACTAATGTAAAAATACACTGCTGATCATCTTACCTGCATATTACGCCAGTGATGAAATTTCTTTTTCCTCTGTATGTTTAGTTTCTCTACCTAGCACATGCCCAGGTTTTCGAATACTATGGTCAATTAAGTATAAAAAGCTAAAAAAAAAAAAAAAAAGAAGAAGAAGAAGAAAGAAAGAAAAAAAAAGAAAAAAGCTAAAGGTTTATTATACAACAGGTAGTTTTGACCAAGTAATCTGATTGGTCAGCTAGACATTTCAAATGTGATAAAGTCAGAATGAAACATTCAGTAGTTTAAACTAATTATTTTTGGATGAATTCAACAATATAATTAGAAAAATGAAGTGTTTTAAATTTGCTTGAGCTCAGATTTTTTTTTAAATTCAGTGTGGAAAAATTTACTGTTGTGTGTGATTCTACATATATCACTAAGTTATTATTCTATATATAAACACATATGTTCTTAATAATATTGTGATAATGTTATCTACCATATTGCCCACAGCTACTTTCCAGTAGATGCAGCGCAGGACTCATCATGGCATTCATACCAAAGTTGCCAAACATAAGAAGCTGTTGAACTGAACCCCCACCCACCTCCTCCCTGGCAGACTTCATCCCTTTGGGCCATTTCTCAGAAGGACACAGCCCTCACTGTTCAGACAGATAAAACTTTGTATAGACAAAAACATGTTTTTTTTTTTATATCGGTGGGTGGTGGGGCAGGGTGGGGCCAAGTGTGCCAAGCTGCATAAATGTTGCCCCATCTCTGGGATCTCTTGCCTCCATTCCTGTGATGCTTCAGGCACCATGTCCGACCAACGAGCATTCCATTCCACAAGTAACTACAAGTAACTCATACCACTGTTGAATCATGGGACAGTCTACGCTGACCAAAATAACCCAAAAAACAAGAATTATGGATTATCTTTGTCTGGAAACAGGCTTTAGGAGGGTGGATGGGTATGTCTAACAGCAAAAATCTACCAGACAAAAATGTGCAAAGACATCGCAAACCACAAGTCATACAAACAGCCATAAACACACAGCATTCTTCTATACTTAACTCTAACCTTCATCAATACATTCCTCAGCTTTATCTCTACTTAGACCTGACTTTAAATCTAGCCGCTGACTCTTAGTTGGACCACACTCCACTTGGAATTGACAGATGTGTTCAGTTTCGTAAAAATATTCATACTTCATGCTACAAAAATGTAGGCTACAATGAACACAATCCTATTTAATGTGTCATTTAGTCTGATACTTACTCTTAAAATCTCAATACTTGTTGAGTTAAAAAAAAAATCTGCAAGCTGGTAAAATAATGCCATTCTCAAATAAAACATAAAAAAATTGCACAAAATACAAAAATTCAAACAT
Source organism: Lutjanus erythropterus (assembly GCF_056507025.1). NCBI lineage: Eukaryota > Metazoa > Chordata > Actinopteri > Lutjaniformes > Lutjanidae > Lutjanus > Lutjanus erythropterus. Next base: position 22,623,951 of record NC_139324.1, read on the forward strand.
GTTACAAACACTCAACTGTAACTCTCTTTGGGAAAAAAACATTTTTTTTGCTTCAAACGGCTATAACAATCACCTCTCCTCATGTATCTTGTTGGTGACTTCTTATATAGGGAATGTTAAAGCTTAAAAGTAAAACCTGACCAATATAGGCTGATACTGGCTTATCATAGTGATATCTGTTTATATCGGTATCAACATATATGTTGTCTCATATACACACCTACATGAAGACATGAAAACAAATGTAGATTGTTTTTATTTGTTTGCTTTATAAGCAGCATTTTATGTGTATCTGATCCCTTTTCTTAATTCAGGGAATACATATATTTTGCTCTATTTGTGTTTATTTATAGTTATTTTGACAATTATTAAAAAATACTGGTGAAAGTTCACTGTTTGAGTGCCCCGATATCATTTTGAACAATTAAGTTAAATTGAAAATATCCATTACATATGTTTGACACAAGTATTTACCACTTTTGAGGGATCATTGCAAAAAATGCATGTCTACAGATATGTTCTATATATTATATTCTTGATAAAACCTATTGATATAAAAGCAAAGCTAGCTGCATGAACTGAGTCAGCTGACAGATTAGGCTGTCAGTGACAAACAGAAAGCTGAAGTGGATTGTAACTCCCCCTGATTTTACTATTTCTCTGTGTGCGATTAAAGCTGTATGATTAATTGATTAGGCTAATAGATTAGCTGTCAACTAAATAGGCTATTCTGATAATCAATCAACCAGTGTGAGTACATTTTTAAGTTTCAAAAAGTCAAAATTCTCTGATTCCAGCTTCTTAAATGTGAATATTTTCTGGTTTCTTTATGCCTCTCTGACAGTAAACTGAATATCTTAAGGCTGTGAACAAAACAAGACATATGAGTACATCGTCTTGGGCTATGGGACATTAAACATTTTTAAACAATTTTCTGATGTAAAAAAAGAAAAGCAAAGACGGTAAAACTGAACTTCAGCGTTCAAAACAACCCTTATAAAATCTAGAGGTGACAAGAGACAGACACTGGAGCCACACAGTTTTTCAGTCCACTGAAACAGACACACATGCACATCAGAGTTTACATCTGGTGGGCACAGTGGCCGACTGATCGCAAATATCAATCAGGGTCTTTGCTATTTTGTCACCCAGTTTGTTTGTTTATTTCCTTGGTTATAGCTTAAAGGGACAGTTAATATTATCTGAAGCGGGGTTGTATGAGGCTCTTATCGGCATACGCCAGTCGGCATGCCCCCAGTTTGGAGAAGCGAAGAGGAATACAAGCACAGAAGCTAACCAAAGACCTGCTGTGGACAGGATCAACAACAACGAGTATTTTAGCCCCTTAATAAAAGTGTACACTATATTTAGAATATCGTCAGTTTATCTTGCCTTCAGACAGCTTTTAACAGGGAACCGCTGTTATATAAGCCAAATATCTCTCTAAACCAACCAAATTCCACACAACACAGGAATTGCTTGTCCACCCTGTTTCTAGTTTGTTTGTGCTATTTTGTAACTTCTGTGTTTTACAAGGATAGTTCAGATTCACCAGAGTCACACAATAACACAAACACGCTAACCAATCGAGGCAGCGGTAGACCAGCAAGGTAAAATGACTGACTTCGCCCGTCTCCGGCTTGGAGAGAGTGATATTTGGCTCATGTAACAGCGGTTTTCCCATCTGATGGCAAAATAAAGCAGTGAAAATATTTTTTTTATTTTTTTGATGGACCTTTTTTCAGTGGCTAAAATAGCTTTTGCTGCTGACCCTGTCCACAGCAGTATGTTGCTCAGCTTCAATGCTGATACTTTTCTCTGCTTCCCCGAACTCAGGACATGCCGACTGCCATCTATTGTAGTTGTTGTTGTGTAGCCCATGTTAAACAATCCAAACTATCCCTTTAAATGGCCTCAGCCTACATCTGCCAGCATCTGTCTGCAGTCCGGTGGTGATTTCCCACTGCAGTCATCCCTGTGGTTCTTCCCTGACAGATGCCTCAGCACTGCCTGACAGAATGAAATCCAGCTGTGGCCTGATACCTGACGACACGCTGTTGCACCACTATAACCTTAGCAGAATGGGCCTAATTGTTTAACAAAATGTGATCTAACGCCTTAGGAAACGCACTGGCAGGAACGTGAAGTGTCTAAATAAAACTTGGGTGTTATGATTTGTTTTTTACATGAGGAGCATTCAGAAAGTCGGCTGCCACTGAGGGGACCGTGTCTCTGCTGCCAAGTGAATTCTTGACAATTCAAACACCTCTGGAGTGATAAGAATTAGCTGTAGTAAAACAGAAAGAGAGCCTCTGTGTGTGTGTGCAAGCATAGTAGTAGCACACCTGAATGAAACACATGGTTGCATCAGTACCGAACTATGCAGTCCTTTAGGGTGGAATAAAGTGAAAAAAGTAAATTTAAAAAAAGGCCTGCATACATCCTGGGCATTTTTTCCACTTTTCACCCAATATTTACCCCCTTTATCCAAACAGACCCAGATACTATTTCTTCCATAGTGTTATCTTTGACAAAATAAAAAAAATAGGGCTGCAAGATATGATAAAGTAATCATATTGCAATTATTTTGGATAGATTAATAAAAGTGGAAACTTTATTTTCACTGAAAAAACTATCTAAATCATGCTGATGTTACATTCGTTGGGCTCTGCACCAAACATATTTTCTTACATCTAGAGAGAAGGATTTGTAGGTCAGGGCATCTCTACAGCTCTACAATATTTCATTATAATGCTGTTTTGTCACACATTTTTCCTTTATCAAAACAATGCAGCATCTACAATTTAGATATTGCACTTAGCCATATTGTGATTTCAATAATATTTTGAAGAACTGTGCAGCCCTATAAAAAATAATCCAATAATTCCAGGGTTAATTTGGAGAAATCTATGTCTGTTCACAGCTTGTTTTTAATCACTTCACTGTTATTATAGAGTTATGGATACAGTGTTGCTCTAGAAACTCCACTGAAACACTGAAATGAGCACAACATGTTCTGATACACAGCATTTTGGCAGCAAATCTATAGCTGGATAGCTCCTGGGTCCCCAACATGTAGTTTGGGCCCCTTGGAGGTCCTCAAATTAGGTTTTGCATTTAAAAAAAACTTGGCAATTTCAACATAACGTCAATGACTTCAAATCAGCAACAAGGGAAAATGTATAAAATAGACTATTGTGTTGATTCTGCATTTGTGACAAAGCTTTAAAACCTTTACAAAATGGTGACTGTGTAGTTTACAGTCTTTGCCTGGGGCCCCTGGACATGAAAACGTACGGAAACCCCTGTTTTAACGTCCTGTGGCCTTCCTCACTGTATCCCAGCAGGCTGGGGCTGGGGGCTCAGAGGAGCAACATTCCTCTGCAGAAACAACTGAGGGAGACCTGTTAGACCTAAAAAAAAAAAAAAAAAAGGGAGAGGAAAGGAACCCTTTCTCCATATCCCTCACTTTAACACACCCGTGACGGAACTTTTTCCTCAGCAACAAGTCGTGGAAATAAAGTAACACCACCACTCCCCTCCCCAAAAAAGTAAGTCTCAACTTACCATGTGATAGAAGTAGCAAGAATAACTCAGATTGAAGTGTAAATCCCGGCAAAACGACAACTTTTAAAGTCCCTTTCTCGTGTACAAACAGCTGAGGAGCTCAGAGAAGACGGAGGAACTGGGTAAATATGATGAAATGAGCCTCCATTTTCTCCCCAGACTCCAGGCAGGATCAGAAATGCAGCACAAAGTTGGACACTCGCTGCATTGTTAACATTCCACAGGTCACGTGACGGACCGACGCACGTCAGTACGGCTCCAAAGATCGTCTATTGGAGACATGATCCACTCTGAGGCTTTGTGTTACTTAGGGACAACTATTGATTTGGAGAAGTTTGTCTACCTGAACAGTCGCGTTTCATCACCAAATGCAAACTTAACACCGGAGACCGGTAAAGTATAGAAGCTCGTATCTGCCACAAAAAGAAAAAATATCTCCATGGTAAATTACATTTATGAGATTAAAAAAAGTCATAATGATGACATAAAAAGTCCAAATAAGATTAAAAAGTCAATAGTATGACATAAAGAATCATAATCTTGAGATTAAAACATCAAAATTATATTAGTTATGGGAAAAAACGAGGTACTAATCATCACGTTATCTCACAATTATGACTTTGCCTTACAATTTCAACTTTATACTTCAATATTTTAACTTTTATCTCATTTCAACGACTTTCAACAAATAAGTACTTGTAATCTTAAGTTTCTCTTTGTATAATAATAGATAATTTGGTAAAAATCCTCGGCGTTGCTGTATACCCCTGGGAGCTCCCAAGGCCTACATTTTTAAATTCTACATCTAGTGGTGACTTTAAAAAGCATCAGAGTGAGAGGTCTTAGTATTTCCTCCTCTCTGACCGCACATATTCTAGGCGGGGCTTCCTCCAATGCATTTCTCTCCTTGATACATCAAAAAAATATCTGCACATTACTCAGTCACTCCTCGCTGGCCTTGGAAAGAAACTTTACCAATTAGCCAAAGGCCATGAATCAGTGTGAATGCAAATAGAGGCCTATTCTCTGTGATCAATCATCAGATCAAACACATGGATAAAAGAAGGGACGGCAAATACACCACAAAAGTTAAATATCTGTATACACACACGTCCTCATCAGTATGGAGGAAGAATCAAAGGGATGTTGAATTTCCCAAACTTTTAATTTTTCAGTCACAGAGGCAACAATGAGGAAAAACTCAACAAACCTTTAGACATTATATATCATGGAAGCACATGCACCCATAACAGTAAAGGCGTGTGAGATGTGTGAGATGTAAGATAGACAGAAAAAACACAAAACATGGACAATAACCAGTTTGTCTCTGAACATGTTGCATTCATCTTAACCTAGAATCTCTTTCTTTATTTTAGAGTAGGAGATCCATAAACCATTGGCGGCTTTGTGGAAGAAACATCAACCTCAAATCTCTTATATAAAACCCAAATAAACCATTGGATTATTCCTGCACGAACATAATTCAACCACCACTGATTTCAAAAGTTTTACTATTAACCATTCTTAATACTGGTAATTGTCAGGTTTCACCTGATAATAATTCTCTTGTATACACAAAGTGATGCATTTTATGCTTTCAGAGGCAGCAATAGCAAAATATAAAATAAGAAATTAGTTGTTACAAAAAGATCCAGGAAAAAAGATGTCACAGTACCCACCAGACTGTCTTGCTCCCACTTTCAAATTATTACTCTCATCACCTCTCCCGTCTAAAAGTTTTCTTCCCCATCCTTTAAGCAGGAAAGAATTCTGTGATTACAGCTTCTTACATGTGAATATTTGGTGGTTTCTTTCGTCCTCTATGACAGTGAACTGAATATCTTTGGGTTGTGGACAAAACAAGACATTTGTGAATGTCATCTTGGGCTTTTGGAAAACCTGAGCAACATTTTTCAACATTTTCTGAAATTTTATAGGCCAAACAACTAATCAATTAATCAAAAACATAATCAGCAATTAAAATAATAATTAATTGCAGCCCCACGAGCACCAACGTTCACCAGTTTTCAGACATCAGAGGAAGGACTGAGCAAGGCAGCATGGCTACTCATCACAAAAAAAACTAACCCTGACTCACCAACAAAAACATTAAGGGAGAAAAGCATGATGACATGCTTCAGGAACCACATGAGCTTACATTACGAGCACATGAAAAACATAGCTGGTCCATGGGAAGGAACATCCATCAGCCTGACAATAGAAGGCACATTCCACTTTGGGCTACCATAGCATGCCTATCTGAACCTCACACTGCTTATGAAGCTACACCAAAACTGAGCCTGTTTATTCTCTCTTATCACTGTAACAAGTTTCCCATTGTGAGAAAAACCTTTCCAAAATTACTTTTAGGTCCTGAGCCAAAGCACAAGAACCACTGTTGTAAGATTTAACCCCTTCAAAACTTTTCTCCTAAGACTTATAATCTATGTATAAGTACGTGACATTATTTGGAATTTATACACTGTAAATGGTAAGAAGGTGATTAATATAAAACTTAGTGGAAACATTTCTTCCTATACACAAACAAAACCTGGTGAAAAATGATAAGAGATGCTGTTAGAATATTTGGGCGCTGACTGTTTGTGTACATTTAGCTTACAAACCAAACGAGAAGAAGGGTTTGAAACATACTGTATGATGCAAAAATAAATATTTGTGGAATTCGTACAAACTAAGGCACCAGCAATGCAGGACAACAAAAGAGTGTTTCAATAACCCTTGAGTCTTGTTTTTACGCAGATAGCTCTGAAATCATAATCAGATGTTCTCTCAAGATATACTGGATTTCTCAGTTTATGTGACTACATGTAAGCCTGTAGCTTCATTTGACATTACAAACCCACAGCTGCATTTCAAGTTGGGTAACCTTCGCCTCCAGCCTTGTAACTAACAGGAACGTCTCTGTGGTATGTCCTCATGGTTAAAATCGGTTACAATCAATTAGAACAGAACACACTGAGCAAAGCCAATCAGAATTACACAGTCACAAATTAAACGTACATTCTCTGACTGCTAAAGACGAGCATGTGCTCAGCTGAACAAACTGTTAATTAAACCTCGTCAACAACACTTCAGCGTCTGCGGGAAAAAAATGCTGTGGTTGCCTTTGGGAAATCATTGCTTTCATAAAGTACGTCTTTCAATCGCTTGTAATGATACTTTGATTCAGTGTGACTGTAAAGAATCGCAGAGGCATGTAAAAGAGAATGATACTTAATTTCAATTCACAAATGCTGCCTTTGAAGCTTTTCTTTTGACAACTATAAGTGGCCACACAATGAGTTTGTCCTGCTCCCTGCTATATAATGTTAGACCAACATCAAACTTATGGAAAATTAATCTAGAAACACAGGAAACAACATCATCTTTCATTTCTATCCAGCACAAAGAACATCTTTTAGAAATCTCCAGCTTTGTATTGAATAAGAAGGCATGAACTGGAATTCTTCTTATTTGAAGTGGGGTTGGAGGAGATGCTTATTGATAATCAGTGTATTACCTACAATAAATGGCAGTCGATGTGCCCCAACTTGGGGGAAACAGAGAGAAGTACCAGCACAGAAGCTAAGCAACAAACTGCAGCAAAAAAGGAATTTTAGTGACTTAAAACAGGTTGACCTCTGTTGAGAAGCCACAAGTAAAATAATGCTCTCTCCAAAGCAAACAGACTCCTTATGAAAAATCAGCAACTTCACCTTGGAGAACGTAGGAGTTGCTGATCTACAACTGCCTTGATCTATGATTTGTGTTATTGTGTGACTTTGGTGAATGGAACAATCCTTTTAAAACAGAGGTCACAAAATAAGACAAACAAACTAACAGATCAAGGTAGCAGCAGACCAGCAACTCCTGCGTTCTGCGAGGTAAAATGACTGATTTCACACATGGAGTTTGGGTGGAGAGAAAGACATTTGGCTTACGTAACGGTGGTTTCCTCTCAGAAAAGGCTGTCTGACAGCATAATAAAACAGTGAAAATGTAGCGTTCACTTGAACGGATAGATTTTTTTGGGTGGACCCTTTTTTATGTTGCTAAAATAGGTTTTGCTGCTGACCCTGCCCATAGCAGGACATTGCTTAGCTTCCTCTCTGCTTCGCCAAACTGGGGGCTTGCTGACCACCATCTACTGCAGGTAATACACTGAATATCATTATGTACCTCATACAACCCCACCTCAAATCATCCAAACTATTAGAAACCTGCAGAATCATCTTTAAGCACTACTGTTATGTGGTAAATATTGACATCATTGTTAATTAAGCAGCCCAGGTTTAAGTGGAACCACCTGACCTACTATTCCATTAGTGCTTAACTGTAGTTAATCCTGTGGTCTTTTTGGTCCATTTCAGTTATTTTACCACCCAGCAGTTCCCATTTCTGAACGGATGGCTGTTTATTTTGTGTAAAAGTCAGCAATGCTAATAAATCCTTGTTGAAGAAGACATCTGCCATTCTGCGAAACCAGGGAGCTATTGTTGAAAACTTCTGGAAATGAGCTGCGTTTCTACAAAGCCGAAGAGCGCTGCGGATAAATTAACACCAGACCCTGGCCATATGGTAGTAAATTGGCCTGTGGGTGGTAACAGGTAGCTAATCATCCTGGAGTGATTGTATTCTATTGTTATTAAATCTATCTCGCAGGCAAAAATGTGTAAAAAGTGTTAGTTTTCACCCAGATAGTCCCTCAAAATCCTCATTAACCATGACGTGTCTATCCCTGTGCGGTGAACAGGCAGGAAAAACTCTTATCTATGAGCTATCCTGTTCTTATTCAAACCTCTTTCATGTCTCTTTGTATTGTGTTTACGGTTCTTGATTTATAAGCAGGGAAGCAATAATACAACTGGTTTAATCAACAAACCCCCTTTCTGTAACAGGGGGAGGGCGTAATCAGTGAAGTCAGCTGCTCTACTGTTTGTTGAGGATGAAAAAAAAACTTGCAGACTCCAGCACAGGATTGGATTAGTGGGAACACTGTCTGCACCACCCAAACAGTTGACATACCACAGTATTTACAAATGTTTTAAGGTACATTTTAATCATACAGTTGTCATTCAAAATCTAAATTAAAAAAATAACATCCTCTGCAAGCCTGCCATTCTTCGCCAGTTGAGTTGCATAACTTAATGACATCATATCTTTGCAATGTGGTTTGTGGATTTGAGTAAAGTACTCTTATCGCCAAGTACAGACCAACCTAGATAACTGGGAAACACATACACTGGAAGTGTTAGATAAAAGGGATAGTTTGAATTATTTAACGTGGGGTTATATGAGGTACTCATTGATAGTCAGTTTATTACCTACAGTGGATGCCGGTCAGCACACCCCCAGTTTGGAGAAGAAGAGAGTGAACTCAATATCAGTTTAAGTGTATATTTAGAATATTTTCACAGCTTTTCTTTGCTGTCAGACGTCTGCTTCCGCCAGGACACTGTGGTTATATAAGCCAAATATCTCCTTCACCAAATCAATCAAACTGGGTGAAATCAGTAATTTTACCTTGCAGAACACAGGAGTTGCTGGTCTACTGCTGTCTCATTCTTTGACTTTAAGTGAATTCAAACCTTTTAAAACACAGAAGTCACACAACAACACAAACTAACATATTGAGGTTGCGGTAGACCAGCAGCTCCCATGTTCTATGAAGTAAAATGACTGATTTTACCTGTGGAGTCCGGTTGGTTGGGAGAAAGCGATATCTGGCTGTCTGCTGGCTAAATAAAGCAGTGAAAACATTCTAAATATACTGTACACTTAAACTGATATTGATTTTTTTTAGGTAGCTAAAATACATTTTTCTGCTGCCCCTGTCCACAACAGCACAATGCTTAGCTTCCATGCTGGCACTCCTCTCTGCTTCTCCAAAGTGGAAGCATGTTGACTGGCATCTACTGGAGGTAATACACTGACTATTGATAAGTACCTCATACATCCCCACATTAATCTGAACTGTCCCTTTAAAGTGGGAAGTGTTTATCAATTTTCTGTAGTAATCATGTAGTGTTGACACACAGAGATGTAGTGAGACAACATGGAATGAGGTCCAAAGCAGTAAAGGGAACTTAAGTGCCTGAACAGCATTAAGGAGCACTAGGCATTTCTGTATGAATCACTCTAGTGGAGCAGCAGAGATGCACAGGTTGTTTAAGGCACAGGCAACTTGCACAATCTTATCAAAGGTTGAGAGGTTCGATGTGCGCTCAGGGGCTGTGGTGAAGGGGCTTTCAACGGGGCCTGTGAGCATGGCGTACCTCTGCTTGACCATGGAGATCACCCTGTCCACATGCCTCTGCACACTCATTGTCTCTGAGGAAGCATCAGCCAGTGGCGAGCCCTCAGAGCTCCCGAATGCTTCTCCTTGGTAGCTGCCAGCAATTTTAAACAGGGCCCCACGGGCAGCCACAGAATCTGTGATGTCGAGATCGCGACTCGCCAACACTACATCGCCTGGAAGGAGCTTGCACAGAAGGCCACAGCCCTCAGCCAGGCTTTTGTCACTAACGTTTCCCAGTACACCCCTAGAGACGAAGGTGACGACGCCTTGTGGAGCCACACCAATCAGGTACTTTAACACATTATAACTCGTCCCCACCCTCTGTTGCTGTTGGTTGCCCCGGGAAACCGGCTCCTCAAAAGGCACCGTGAAACAGTCTATGATGACAGCACAGTCAGGGTGGGAGGTACGCAAAGCTGCCGGTAGGTTTTTCCGGAGCTCAGCTCTGGAGGGCCAGAAGACAGCCGTCGGTACCAGAGTGGAGGACATGATGCTGACCATCTGGTGCACCGTCCTGGTTACCGTGCCTACTTTCACACCAAAGCGGTAGGCCAGGTCTTGGTTACGGAGGTCGAGACGGAGTCGCATCAATGTCAGCAGCAGCTGCTGGAACTTGGAGAGCTTCATGTTTTTCATCCCGTCCATGTGAGGTGCCAGCAGCCACATGACCGTGTCCAGGACAAAGTAGTTGGGTAAACCGGTGTAAAACTTGACTTTCTCTGCATCGTTCCTTAAGGAGCTCTCAGAGAGGGACATTTTCTCCACTGACTCCCTGAGGCTCTGGTTCTCCTTCTTCAGGGCTTTCAGGATGTCATCAAAGTTAACCGGTGCATCAGATGTCTGAGCACACCTTCCTTTCTTGCTGTCACTTGTAGATTCATCATCCTCGTCATCATCATCTTCATCGGTGCTGAGGGAAGAGGAGGCGCTTTCCTCCATGATGGCCTCCTGCTCCCTCTCCTCAGGGTGCCCCTCCTGGCCCCGCTCCCCCACCGCAGACCTGCCCTGGCCCTGCAGGAACAACAAGGCGTTGGCCGCCTCCACACGCGCCTCCTGCTTGTCAAGGATTTCCAAGGCAGCCGGCTCTTTCATCTCTGGGGATAAGGGAGCTGTCGTGAACACAGAAGGAACATAATCTGGCGAACGTGGATTCTTCACCTGTTTACCTGCATGAGGAAAAAGAAGATGGAGTAAATGTATATATAGAATTGTTGGTTTATAGCACTCCACCCAATTAACAGACTACTTCAGTCAGTGGAGACTGAGGACAAATTGTAGTGGGCAAGCAGCCATGTTTTTCCACTGCCTGAGCTGGTACATTGTCCCAGCCTTAAAGAGCAAAGTGAGCAGTTTGATAACAGCTGAAAGAACAACTGATTTTTAGGGTTAGGTTTATGATTTGGATCTGTCTAATGTCCATGTTGATAGGAAAAATCTTCATGTCATGAAGTAGAGTGCATCTTGGGGAAAATAACAAAAGAAAAAAAAAAAGAAAAAAAAGAAAAATACTTGGTAGGGTGACCAGACAGCCTGAAAAAATTCAGGACATTCCTGAATTCCAAGCAGTTGTCCCAAATCTTGTCTTTCTTGAAAATGATCCGTTATAGTGATAGATCATATGAACAATATGAATTCATGAAAATATTCTGATCAAATCATTCTGTAGGCTATAATTCCTGCCTTTAGTTGATAAAAATATCCTGTAGTATTGCTGATGTGTTGTCTCTTGGCTATTGCACGGAATAACGGCTTGTCGATGTCATTCGATCTGTTTTAAACCAGATGACAAGTGCCACCGCCACTGTGGGAGGAATTTGTGATAAAAGAGTATCTAAAAACATTTGGTTTATAAGCACCTAGAGTTTAATGACAATCTTTGCTGCTGAAAAGATTTTTAAAATGACTGTAAAGTACCAGTCACCAAGACACTGTATACATACCATCCTCAGAATGTGTAACTCATCTTCATAATATAAATAAGTGATGTTACTCTAAATTATTTTATTTTAATTCTTACAACAAGACACGCCTAACCCCAGCCTGAATTTCACCCTTTCTCATCTGGTCACCTAAGTGTTAATGCTAAATTCATTAAAAGTGTCTCTAAACAATAAATTACAACAGCATGGAAAACTACACTACTAAAATTTTCTTATTAAAAAATAAGGAATGAAATAGAGCCAGACAGATAGTACAGCTGGCTAATATGATCAGCCTGATATTGGCCTTGCACAGTTTTATTGGTCTATATCTGTATCAGTGTATATTTTTTCAAAGAAAATAATAGATTGTATGTATGTATATCTTCAACTTATTTATTTCTCGTATACTACACAGACTTTACAGTCTCATTAACTGAAAACAGAGCCGGCATAAGTCACTGAGATTCAGGCAGCTTAACAACTGCAAATCATATTGATTTTCTATTCATGTCACCGAAACTGATTTCTTTGACGTTTTTGAATGATAATCAAAGTAATTTTCAGACGTCATTATTGTTGAAGTACTTAAGAATTGTTGGTTCAAGAGGATGTAATACAATGAAAGTAAACACGTACAGATTTTCAGTAATGAACTGAAACAAATGATGATTAATACATAGACTTGCCACTATTAAACTCTGTTGCTGTTATCTCTATGCTCTGTTTGCTTGCAATACTCGCAAGCAAGTTAGTTAGTTTCCAGAGTGGGTTTGTTCAGTTTGATTTTTATTGCTTAACAATATTTAGTTTCAATATTAGATTAAGTTTTTTTTTTTCCTACTAAACCTTCCTGAAGCCAATTAATTCTCAGTCATGCACCAGTGTCTCATGGCGTAACTACCCAGAAACCATTAAATTTAACCAAACACAAAATCTAAATCTTTACAAATATTACATCAAAACTTAAGGCAATGCATTTTGAATTCATCAAGAATATATTCCTGTAAGGAATTCCAGCAAAATTAATTTGACCCGCATCTAAACAAATTGGGATACTTCCTCTGACAGGAGGAGGAGACTTCTTGCCTCAGCGCTGCACTGCATTCATACCTGAGATGAAGTGAGTACTACACAGCCGACTGCCGTCGTTTGGCACCCAGCCTTCTCGGTTCACAGCAGCTATCCAGCGCTGCTTCCTCTCGGGGTCCCGGGGGAAACGGTAAAAAGATAACGTGGTGCCTGGTGTCCTTCTGTTCCTGCAGCCGGCCACCACACATGTGTGAACCATAGTAAGGCCACGGAGGAGCGTGGAGGTGTGCGCTGCTATTTGTTGGGTGTTTTGACTCCCAAAATGGTGGCCGACTAGAGGGTGAAAAAAAAAACTGCTGTACCGTCATCAACGGTCGTTTGCATTCATCGATCTCATTGGAGCATCTTGGTGCGACGTCAGTGAAATGCGATGCTAACTAACGCGGTGCTGCATCAACGCTAATGGCCTGAATGATAGTTCATCAACCCAAATATCGTGGGAATCACAAAAACGTTAACTATAGGAGCTTCCTAAGAGTGTCTACAGAAAAAAAAAGACCACTAGCGTAGTTACGTCTATGTGTAGCTGTTATCTAGCTAGCTGGCGTATGTGGAGATGCTTCGCTAAAGGCTACTACGCGCTGACGTTACCCTGGTTACGCTCGAATCTTGAAGGGAACCCCAGAGCCGCGAAAGATCTCGCGAGAGTAATCACTTGAAAAGAAATCATGGTTTGTCTATAACTCTCAGCAAATATTTTAAGTCTTTCAACCTACTCAGATTTTCAAAACAGTGTTGTAACACGATAAAACAGAATTAGTTCATATACGGTGCACAACAAAGAAACAAAGTGTATATATCTCGCGAGTTTGGCGATTCAGGGGTTTCCTTCTAGACACGGCCCTTAGTTACCTTCTTTTAACCAACTTTGTACCAAGTACACTGTACTGTGTAGGTATACAGTTGTTGATGCCACTGAGACTGTGATGGACTGTAACTGAGCCAAGTAACACATTACAGTAGTATATAGCTTTCATTCATGGCAGACAACCATGATTCAGCTGATCATTTAAAGGAGTGTGGTTCTGCTGATCCTGAATCAGGAGTCAGCACCAGCTGAGCTTAAAATACTGGGTAAGGAGGAATGTCACTGGTTTGCTTTTATATTTTGTTTTTACAGACATACATTCACATTATAAGAACCAAACTTCACATATATTATATGGCCAAAGTCTGTGGACCTCAGCTGTCCTATGTACTTTTGGCCTAGGGCTGTTCATTTTCTATATAGCTCCCTTGTTGTTAATCTAAGCTCCTTAATGATTTAAGGGACATATTATTGTATTATAGCGTTCTCATGTAGATTAGACTATGATTGCCCCACTTTTTTACAGCTCATCTTTTGCTCAAATAATGGTAGAGTTGGGTAATTATATACCAGGCAATGTTACCTACACATTATATAGCCGATATATTCTGAATAAGGAATGTGAGATCATGCTTACAACATTCAATAAATACATATTTAAAATTTTCCCAAACAGCATTTAATACTATTTAATACTTTTAAAAGACCTTTTTATTAGTAAATGTGAATTTAAGACCTTTTAGAACTTTTTGAAGGACCTGTAGAGTCAGAGTGGCTGTTTGAGTGCTTGACCCTGTAAACTAAAGTTGATAAAACAACCTGACCACAAGATCAGATTAGTAGCTGTTCTGGAACTTTTTTCCTTATCAGTTAGAGTTTGCCCATTTGTCATGGAATTGTAAGATGTTCACATTTCCTAATATCAGATATCGGCTGCTCCTAGACTTCTACATGTTTGCACATTAATGTGACAGTAAGGTCTCCTCTACTCACTGGAGGTCAACTCTTACACATGAAGGGCTTTTTTAAGCCTTAAATATTAATTCTGTAGACTGGAAGTCAGATCATATACTTATACAGCAATTTTATCCATAATTAAATTTACATCAAATTTTTTTTTCATATGATCCATTATTAATAGTCTTTAGAGAGTTCTCATTTACATATTATGTGTAGTAATGTGTTACATTTGATTTTATTATGTACAGGTCAGGTAGAATTTATTGACTAGCCATGCATTCAACTATTTACAATCTAAATAGAAAAGTTACAAAACCCACTTTCTCTTGTAAGGTTAATTAGTCAGGATTTCTCTTGTGAATTGTTCTTTTTTTGACTGTAGTGACAGAAGCATATGAGAAACAGCCACAGATCAGCATTGCTGTGGCTTAACGATGGCGGTACAAGCAGGTTTTTGAGTCTAGATGAGACACTGAGTCCACCCACTCCACTAAATTGACTGATTCTATTCGATATCAGGCAAGATAAGACTACATTTGTGCTCCCAGTCGGACAAAGCGTAATGTATCCCAGCAACCGTTAGTTGTGTGCGCTCAGTTTATACACAGAGGTGTCCCTGGTTCCTCCAATGTGCGTCAGCCTCTTGAGCTCTGTTAGACACAGGATGTAGAGTGGGGTCTTGGCTCCAGCGCTGGTAATCCTCCTCAGTTCCTCCATCTGAAACTCTGTCTTTTCTCCTGCAGAGGGCACCAAAGAACAGCAACCAGGTTAGATGCAGCACAGAGCTTCCAATTCCAAAAAGTTCCCATATTGTTGTTGTTGTTTTTTTAATACTTCTTGTTCGTAATATTGTTGGCTTGTACCACAAGAATAAAAACAAAAAATTTAAACTTTCATATACTTAAACTGGAGGCATTCTCTTGTTTTGGTATCTATATTGTTTACTTGCCAAAACCTGATCCAGCATTTTAAGCAGTATCCGATGCATTTCGTCTGAGGTTTTCTTATTATACAAGATACATTACACAACACCTCTTACTTCTGCATCTGTTAAGATTAATGGTTATTGGTGCTTTAAAACCTTTCTAATTCCAACATCAAGTTCTCATTCAGACATCCAACTCTCCTGTAGCACTGACCTGGCCACTCTTCCATGAATTTGTTGATGTTGTTGATTGCCTGGTTGAGGCTGTACAGAGTCATCTTCCTCAGGTAGCCGGGTAAACTCTGGAACTCATTCTCTGACACCACAGACATACTTGCAGCACTGGGAAGATGACGAGATGAAAGAGGACATGTTGCAATTAAAATCTTGATTTAAAAGAAATTACAAACATGAATACCAGAATGGCATAAACAAATTAGATGGAAAGAAAGAAATATCAATCATAATGAGAAACAAAAACCACAAACTAATAATGTATTAAAAATGTTTATACAAATGATGATACTACATTCCTGAATATTTTTAATATTATTTTCCTGTACTCAACAGTTGTCTGGTCTCATCTGGTCTCTAACTTTAGTAGAAAGAATCTATAAAAAAAATCTCAGTGAAGGTTTTAGCCACACTTGTCAAAAGTATTTCTTCAAAGTGAGTCAATCCTTGGTTAGGGGTTTACCTGTTATGATCATTTTCTGGCCTAACATGTGGGGGCACCACTGCCGTGGCAGGCTTCTTCAACTGAGCCTGGGACACAAGCTACAAACAAAATCATAAGTGAAAAAATACACAAAATCAGTATGGCTAGAAAGTTGAATCTGATGACAGTCAATCATAGCATCCTGCTGCATCATTTTGAGACTTGGGTTGACATCAAGGGCTCAGTTCGTAGCTTAGTTTTCACATACCACTCCAACAGAACCTTTTCTGTCACTGTGCGTTATGTTACTTCCTCTACAACTCAGTTGAGTTGTGTTGTTCCACACTGTTCTTGGCCCTGTTGTCAAAACCAAGATGTGTTTTACTGATTTTTATGCTGATGATCCTCAATTACACATACCATTGAAACACGCAGATCCTAGCACCCTAGCTAATCTCACAGCTTGCCTCTCTGATCTTAAATCCTGGATGTCCAAAAACTTCCTGAAATTATAAGTCTGAGATCATTCTGTTCGGTCCCCCAAATTCTGTAAGCTCTCTTGGTGCTAATCTTAGCAGTCTGTCGGATAATATTTAGCAGGCTGTCAGTATTATTCAATGCTAACCTGTGTTTTAATGACCAAGTCAGAAGTGCTGTTCAGTCACACTTTTTCCAGCTTAAGATAATTTGAAAAATTTGGCCATTTTTTAATCTTTCGCAGATGTACAAAAATCTATTCTCGCTTTACTCAGGTATCAACCATGGCTCCCTCCACTGTCTCCACTTGGTACAAAACATTGCTGCCCGACTCATTACCAGGACAAAGAGGCATAATTACATCAAATCTGTGCTTACCCTCCTACACTGGTCTCTATTTTCAAATTGTATTGCTCATTTTTAAAGCCTTAAACAGCCTGACACCAAAATATATTTCAGATTTACAGCCTTGGTATGTGCCCCCCCGTCCACTGAGATTCGTGAATGGAGCCCTGCAGGTTACTCCCAGATCACAGCTTGTGACAAAGAGTGATGGGGACCCACACACGGGAACTCTTTGCCTAATGAGCTCAGACACACTAAGTCTTTAGCCTCTTTCAAGTCTCTTACTAAAATTTTTCTTTTTGTGAAAACTTTTGGACATGCTTGATATGTTTTTATTCTTATTAATATATCTTACATACTTTATTGCTTTTACTCCCTTGTGTTCCTTGGCTTTTATTTTCTATTTTACCAATCTTTTGTGATTCTATTTTCTTGTGTAAAGCACTTTGTAACATTGTTAAGTAAAGTGTTATTCAAATAAAGTTTATTATATATGATTATGTTATAGTTAGTCTTGATGTTCTGGATAATATGTCAAACAAATTTAAAGTCTATACACACTTTACAGATGTCTTGTGTAACAGAGCTGAGGTCTGGCATCTCCGGGGTGCTGGGGTCCTGGAAGTCCATCCTGATGCGAGGTGTCCCAAAACTGAACTCCTGGGTCGGTCCATTCAGCTCCAGACTGTTGACAGTGGGCTCCTTGGTGAGTTTTTCATGCTCACTAGCTTTCTTTGGCATTTTGGCACTTCTCTGAAGGTAAACACAAGACAAATTAAAAAGGCAAACAAACAGTAAATAAAGAGGTTGAGGTTTATCTTTTAATATAAAATACTGTATTCACTGCACAAAAGTCAAAAACAAATTTCAGCTCATTCATGCCCTGTGACTGACCAGGAGTGGAACAATGAATCAGTAAACAGGATATTGGTAAAACAACACTCAGCAATACTTTTCATTGAAAAATGGATTGTGGATTTGATGAATTTGCTATTTTTGTTTTAAATAAGCTGTTCAGAGTTGATGCTTTGACTGTTTTACTAGTTTCAGTTTCTTTGAAAGAGTTACCATCATTATCATCCCAATTGTGTCATGAGTGTAATCTTATTTTAGGTACCCTTTTCACTGACTGGAGTAAAAATCCTTCTCAATACAGAGAAAATAATAAAGAGAAATGATACAGAAAGCTTTCATTAAATTTAAATATTGCATATGTTAACTAGAGATATGTGCAGCTAGTCATCTAAATGATTAAACGCTGCTACCCTTGCTAGTTGGTGTCAGAAATGCTAATCAGTTAAAGTAATTATTAACATTTTATTAATGTGCGATGCTGGTTAACTGTTGCCTATAAGATGTTATGCAACTATCTGCCTCTAGAAGGGCTGCAGACCTGGATGGCAGCACCGCTCTCCCTGTCAGATGTTGTAATCTAGCCAGGTGGAAAGTCAAAAGTGGGGCAGATGACAGGGAACTGACAGGGAAATTAGTCGTTGGAAACATTCCTACTCAAAACAAACAGTGAAATCCCTAATGACTGCAATACATTAAACACTGCATCTGTCAATCACTGTCAGACTGTAAGGTAAGAAATGACCACAACCAAATGGTGGTGAATTTTTGGATGTGACTACAAAGACTTCAATCACATAGCCACATCTGGTAACTGCTGGTATACAGCAGACAGTGCGACCTGTGGCTAACAGACAAACTCTCTTTTCTTACATTTTGTAAAGAATTTCCCAGAACAGACTCCAGGTTTGGCATCTTTGGCATCTCATCCTCCTCCAGATCCAGGATGGACATCTCTGGCACATTGTATTCCCAGGTGCGTTTAGAGCCAGCTGGTCCGTTATGAGGAGATGTTGGTAGTTCAAAGGTGTGGCTGTCATCATCACTTTGCATGTTGTTAAGCCCAGGCTGCCGTGCACTCTGTGAACACATGAAAAGGCACAAACTCTCAGCCAGAAGTATTTGTGTTCAGCCAGTCGAGATGAGGAAATAAAGAAATACATTTCTATCATGTTTCTTTTGGCTAAAACAGATTTAAGGATGATACTTTATTGATCACTCAGAGGGGAAATTTAGGTGTTAAGAATTTCAGAATTTAAAAAATATCAATTAAATGTTACACATGTAAACTCCATCTGTATACCTTTTTGGTGCTGACCAGTCGGTTCACATATGGGGTTTGAAATGCTGGGACATCAGGGGTGGTGTTCAGGTTTCCAGGATGGCTAGGAGACTCTAGGTCACCACTGACTTGCACAGGTGGGGAGCAGCGACCATTTGTCTGTTTGATTTTGAACCCCGGGGTGCAAAACGCAGGTGGCTCTGGGGACTCCATGTTGTCCACTGAAGGCAATAAGAGCAATGTGATATAAGGTGATAGCAGAACATGTTTTATTTCAGTGGAAAGATGGCAGAATTTTTGTAAATTTTTTAGTCATGTCATTTATTTTCTTTCAGCATTTTTTCTGAGAAGCCTCTTAAAACGGCTGTGTGCTGTGTCCTCAGCAATATTTTATTTTATATTTTATTCACGTTTTAGTATCTTAATATAATATTAATTCATATCAAAACCAAGTTCTAAATAACTGATGGTTTAAACCTTAAGAATACAATTCCATTGTAATATTTCCACAAGTAATTTTGCCTTGACTTATAATTTAGAGAAACTGTAGAAAAAAGGCCAATTAATTAATTCCTAGTTGAGCATAATTACAAACAACCAATGTTCAGTGAGGAAAAAAGATAATTGAGGAAAAGTGGGGCAAAGACCGGTTAAAAAAAAAGTATCCCAAACTGCCAAGTACTGAAAGCTGGTATGAAATGTCACAGAGGATGTTTTGATCAGAAAAGTCCTTGATAAAACTGAATATAAGAGTATATAACAGAAAACATATTATGATTACCAATTGGTAAAAACACAAGCTTTAACAGTTTCATACCTTTAGCCTGCAAATTCTCCATTAGTGGGTTCACTGGTGCAACAGGTATGTCTTGTGGTGGTCTGTCAAAGAAGAAGAATGAATGAAACCTTTATTAAAACCTTTATTGCCCCAACAGGGAATATATACAGGGGAATGACATACATGACAGCTCATAATATAACATAAAACACAATAATCACAAAAACATAATGAAAAGCATCATTTTTGGAAATCAGTCGAGGACATAAATGCAAGTTCAAGAAAGTGCAGCACTGATAACAAATGGTTAACATACTCTGAATGAAGTTCTTGTGAAACAATGTCAGCAACAGTTATGTCTACATTAAAACTTGCATCATCTTGTTTGCAAACACAGCATGTTGTAATGTCGTGTTTTGTAATGAGTTAGCATTACATGTCAGTTTGCTATCAATAATGGTGTCTACGCACTAATCACAGGTGACAGAGAGGAGCCTCTTCTGAAACCAATGATAATTTCTTTAATCTTTAGTTTTGTTTCTGGTGTTCAAAATCAGTAAGTTATTTTAGCTCTATAAGGCCTGTCAGAGCCACATCTACACATTTTATCATTGTACAGTTATCCTGATGACTAACACATTGGCATACAATGTGAACAACACAGGTGAGAGGACAAAACTTTGTGTTATCCCAGTCATTATATAACTGATGAAAGATGACGGTCCTCCATGGATGTGGATATACTGCCACCTCTCAGTAAGGAAGTTGCATGTCCATCTTATGAGGGTACACACCAACAATGATAAATTAACACCACAACTGTGCAGTTTAAGTGCAGACAACAACATACACTTGGGTGTGAATGATTTTTAAAACAATATATTTATAGTTATAGTTATTGTTTTGGGTGTGGATGGCCCTTTACAGCTGTGCTATCCAGCTTCACTGTCAATAGATCTGCCCAGACAGTATTAAAGACAGATGATAAATCAGCAGTCAGATCAGTATGCTGCTTAAGATGACGGGGTTGCTGTTGCATTTTTCACACCACTCTTTGTTCTGTAAGGAAACTGTAGAGCATATAGACCAGAGATACTCAACTCGCAGCCCACAGGCCAAATCTGGCCCTATACATTGTGCAGGATGGCCCTCTATTCTCTGTGAAAATAAACTACTGACTACTTTCATTATTGATTGATCTGCTGATCATTTTCTCTATTAATTGATTAGTTGTTTAGTCAATTAAATGTCAGAAAAAAATGTTCTCCAAAGCCCAAGATGATCTCCCCAAATGTCTTGTTTTATCCATAACTCAGCAATATCCAGGAGAGGAGTCAAAGCTAAAATTGGAGAATTTTCTAAAAAAGAAAAACTATTAATTTATTCTCAAAATAGTTGGAGATTAATTGAGTGCAGCTCAAATGCAATACAGTGGGATCAGATGGTGAGCTATGGAGGGGAGTATAACTATTACTTATAGCTGAAGAGGAGAAAAAGTTACACAGAAATGAGGATAATTGTGATCCCTTAAATGTGTATTTTATCCTAAAAGAGCCTGGCCTTCTGTTATTTTGCGAAAGTGGCCCCTGGGCAAAGCAAGTTGAGTATCTCTGATAGACATTTATAAAGCAGTAATAAGCAATGACTACAGATATTACTACAGATCTCTAGCTGCACTGCTGCAAAAACTGCATGTTGCCAGTAGAGGTCGATAAAGGTCATGTACTGTATCCATTATGTAATGCACATTATGCTCTACCTTGGGGGCTTTTCAACGTTCTTCCGGAGCAGATCCATAGTGAAATCGTTGTTCAGACACATGGTGTGCTCAGAGATACCAAAGTCACGCATTTGGGGTGTTTGTAACTCTTCGTCATCCATCCGCAGGGCACATTTGGGGGTTATGGGCATGGGTGGCGGCGCAGGCGTGTCGAGTGAGGGGTGAGGGAGGCTTATCTCAGGCATAGGGGGCACTTCAGAGCACCACTCTGCCCCAACCAGAGCTCTCTTCAGCTGCATCTCAGACAAACCAAAGTCAGAGAGCTGCGGGGTCCGCAGCACCTCACTGGAGGGCAGCAGTCCCACTTCCTGAGGCAATGAGGAGTGATCACCTCCAGCCTTTTCCTGGCTTCCCTTTTGTCCTCCTGCTGACTTAGTTTCATTCTCCTCGGCTTCCTCATCTTCAGCATCTTCAGACTCCTGACTTTCGACCCCTGTGCAATAAAAAGTTACGATAAAAACACATTTTGAATGCATAGGTTTCTTTTCTCTAATAGTTAAGAGCAGTGGACATAATGACACCTTGCACTGCAGTGCATTTTCAGTTCTCTCCTTCTCTGTTCAAACACATACCACTTTAAACTATGATTGACTCACACTGATATAGTTACAGTCATTACTTACTGTCTGGTCTATGAGGGCCTTCGTAACCGTAATTTTCCCAGTGTGCTTTCAGGGCCTGGATGTCCTCAGTGACCTTCTGTTGCATCACTCGACAGGCCTTAATGAAGCCGCTCACCTCATTTTCCCGTGCTTTCTGCTGAGCCAATTGTTCCTGGACCTGCCCCTGTATGACGACAGACCAGAGATGATGAGTACACCCCTGTCAAAGGTTAACAGTCCCACAGATTTATCACATATGTGGTAATACTCTTAAAATAGCAAATGAAGTTATCAGCGCTCGCAAATAAGTGTATAACACGTTTTAAATTGCACAGCAGCAGAGGAAAAAGTCTGCCCTATGCTTTCCTCAGTGTTTTTAAGACATTTGTGGGTGTAACCCTTATTAAAAGTAACCAGACACCTTCCAGTGATTAACACCTAGCTGATGAACATCACAGGGCTCAACAATAAGGATTGTCTGCAAAAGGGCTAGTAAAAGCCCAGTTGGGCAAGTAAATCTTTGGATTTTTGACTGACAAAACAAGACCACCTTGGACTTCGAAAAACTGGTATGGAGCAGCCCTAGATTAAACGTGATGATGAACTCTAGTCTTTGCTGTTATTTTATAACTGAAAATTAATAAAACAATTTGTACCTGGGCAAGGATAAATTTGTTTTGGCCAGTAGGTTTCTGACACACTTATCCAGTCATTAACGTTAAACTCTTAATCATCAAAACAACATTTCCAAAACAACAACATTGACATTGCAAAGGACATAATACCATTTCTAAAATCATTGAGAAAGTTTGTGTATAAAACTTAGCAAAACTATTTCAGGGTTTGTACTTGAACATTTTCAGCACATTTTAGCAAAACCATGGTCATATCTATAACCATGATAACTTTGGTCGCTATACTCATTTTCATAAGTTCAATTTCTTATATGCATATATTCAAGTAAAACAAAGGAAGGAATAGCTGGACAAAAAATTAACAAACACAAAACACTGCATAGGGCTGAACAATTTTAGCATATTTGGTAAGGAGATAATACCAAAGTAACGAAAAGTAATCAGGTTACGTTCCTTTAATATTGTGACATTTGGATTAGGCTACTGACAACATATTTTAACAGATAGGCTAATTAGTAATTATATCAGAATACATTTCAAAGTAACCCTGCTGTTTTGACTGATGTAAAAAAATATATATATATGTATTTATATTATATATATATATTTATATTATATATATATATATATATATATATATATATATATATATATATATATACATATATATATATATATATATATATATACATATATATATATATATGTGTATATATATATATACATGTATATATGTATGACGATTCAACCATATGAGGAGTTAACTCATGTAACTAGCTTACAAGTATGCAGCTTTCATTGTCAGGGTGTAAACCAACTGGTCAGTTATCCTCATGACCCTTTGGGGGTTAGTTGTTAGGGACTTTGGTAAATTCTGCAGACAACAAAAGAACCAGTTTTGTACTAAAATGTCAGTTTTAACTTATGAAGCACAGAACACATCACGCTAGTCTTTCGTGTATTCGATCTAAGTGGCCTCTTGGAATGTGGTAAACAAATAAAAGGTAGCTATAACCTTTCATTAAGCCGTTAAACGACGCCATCTTAGTGCAGTTTTCATCGTGACAGAAAGTTACCTTCAGTTTTCCGACCTCATACTTCAGTTCATGATATGCTCGCATCGCTTTCGCTGAGGTTTCTGAAATAAAAAAGGAGCTCGTATTAACACATATAAACTAATATTTTATACATGCTTCACACGAGCTGTTGTCGGTGTGTCACTCACCGCTGTCACTGTCGTTATTTCGGTTTTCAAAGGTCTGCTGAAGCTTGGCAGTTTCTGACTCTAGAGTCACCGCCAGCTTTCTCAGCTTGTTGAAGAACCGCGCCGTCGGGTCCATTTTCAGATTAGATGAGTCTAAGTTACACAAATATACATTCAAACAAATTCATACAAACACGGCACGAACCGGCCGTTTGTTTACCTTCTCCTCCCTGACAGGAAAAAGTTTTGGATTTTGGCGCCTCTTCCGGCCTAAAGCGGAAGTGTCTTCTTCTTCGTGGGTTGTAGGTGACAGCGTCCAAATAGTTTCATTCACGCCCTCTATCTTGACAGTTAGGATGTTGTTCAAAGTTTTAAATTATTATTGTTATACTAATAATAATATAAAAATTTAGAAGAAAGGTCAACAAGTCTAAATTTCTAGACATTTCATAATCCAAACTTCTAAATATCTGCCTACAGAACTGAAATTTATTCAGCACATCCTCTGAATTGTGACTTAAGTTTATCTCACTGCAGCCTGTAGTCAATTCAAAAGCCCATCACTCTATCTTTTAATAAATATGAAAAATCAATTAACATCTGTATCTTCACAAATTTTCTTTTAAATGCTACCAAAATGGACACAGACATTCTGTTGATGGTCGATATCAAGTGTTTTAAAATTGTGTTCAGATCAAACGGTGAGACAGCAGTGATATTTAATATCTTGCTGTAATTTCTACTGTATGCACAATATTTTCTTTTTTGCTCAATGTTAGATGAAACGCCACCAATATATTTGACAAAACACCTGAAATAAAAAGACTGATGTGTGATTTTGTAAGTGTTTTAAGTTTACACAGATAAAAATGCCCCAGTTTTGCACATCTGATGCGATTGCCTCAACTTGTAAGAAGATATGCAAAAGCTTCGTTTCCCTTGTGGTGCACTCTGTAAGTCTCCTTCTCTGGGGATCCTAAGGTCAAGGGTTAGAAACCACATGTGACCAACTTCCACTTGTCAACAATGTGACAACCTCTACAGGACTGTATTGTATCTGTCTTGTCAATCTTTGTTTTTACAAGCATCCAAATACTTGCAATCGGCTTGGACCCTGTTAATTGCAGCTTGCAGCTCTATTTTTTTTTCTTGAATCCATACAGATTACATTGCAGTGTGAACATACAGTACCTCTACACATCTGGAAAAGTAAAGCTAGCTATACCTTTACTCCTATCATGCATCAATTTTCAGTTTTTCATGCTCCATCCTCCTCACAAGCTCAGCTGTGGGTGGAGAGCACTTATCAGATTAACTGGTTGTTCAGGAGAGTGTATAAATATTGGACAAATTGTGAAGGTCAGTACAAACGTGAACGCTGAACAACTGAGGTGACTGCAAAAAGAAATTTGGTCTGGTAAATGGGTAAACTTATACCAGGACAGGGAATAGATTTACAACAAATTCAGTGATGGCAAACACCATTTATCAAGAATCTGGGGTTAATCTTTTCCATGATTTTTTTCAGAACGCAGCTCTGAAGCCATGGCGATGTTTGGAAAGGTTTTGGAGCCAGTGGGCTACATGCAAACTGTGAGGTGAGTTTTACCTTTGAACAAACACAAGCTTCTGACATTTGAAAGATTTCCAGTGAGTGAATCAGGGCTGTGTATGTGTGTGTGTGTGTGGTGCTTAGGGTTCTGGTCCAGGGGATAGGCTCCTATTTGGGTGGCAGCGCCACAGCAGAGGAGACTGAGGTGGCCAAGAAGAACCTGGACAGCATTGATCAGGAGCTCGGAGCATCAGGTCATGGTCTGCTGGATGACCAGGAGGTCCACCGGCTGGAGGACGACCTGGCGGTGGTCTACTACCAGCTGGGCACAGCGGTGAGGAAACTGTCCCTGGGTCTCATACATGCAGTTATCTTAAGTAGAGACATCTTCTTGTCTTTGGAGGGTAGTCTAATATCTGCTTAGTAAGCCCTAATTTGTATTGTAACAGCACATCCTTTAATCATTTCTCCTCATGCAACAATTTTGTTAGCATTAAAAACTATTTGAGTTATAGTTTTAAGCATCTGCTTCAGATGAGAGCAATTTATGGTTGGAAATGCATCGTCATAATTTGGTGCCTTGAATCTTTTGAAGGTGAAACCACCTTTCTCATAATTTGAATGAAAGCATACACGGCCAACAGCTTATTTGTCTCTGTATTCAGAAATATATATGATCCACTATCAAATTGCAGCCCCTCTTGTGCCTGGTAGGGGTTCAATGTCCTGATCAAGGACACCTCAGTAGGACAGAAGCTGAACAATTTTAACACTTTAAACTCTTTGAATTTATGAATTTCTATTTTTGAAACCACTTGTTTAAAAACATATATATATATATACATATATAAAACATAAATTTCAAAACTGTCCTTGAACAGCCTTGAGATAGACTCCATTACTCTCCCATAAAGTTAGACAAGAAACAGTGGGTTTGTAGCAGTGATAGACTTAAAGTGGAACAGTGTTCTGTCAACTGCTGCTGGCTAATATGTAACCATAGTTAGTGCACATGTTACATTATATTTTATTTTATTATATGTGTTGCTTATTAAGCTGTGCATTTCTGACCATTCTGACCATTTAAGTTGCTTTTTGACGTCCCCTTGCCTTAGAGCTAATCTTCGTTCCCTGTTCTTGTTTAGGAGGGACAGATATGAGTGTAACACAGCTAAAAGAACCATGTGCAATAGTAGAGCGCGAAGCCTGCTGTGAACACCCAAGACAGTGAAGTTGCATGTAACTCTTGTCATATTTTTTGTTGATTAAAGAACAGCAAAGGAGTATACAAAAAGAAAGCAGCCAGCTTATTATTACCCACAGCCCAGAAGGACTGGAGAACGGCACAAACCAAGAGGGCTACAAATAGAGAGATATCCGAGAGGAAAATATACAGCTCCTATAACTGCAGCAGTATATTTGACAGTTTTATAAAAATGGTCAAGGGCTCTTGAGGTGCAGTGACCTTGAAGAGTAACCACCGATCTGCCAATTTTCCTGCACTGATGCGTGACCGTGACTGAACTCATCATACTAAGCATGTTATGTAAATGTCGATATGTGACCAGATGTATGACTGAAGCATCTGTTTAGTTTGACCAGGCTCAGTATTAACAGGCTTTTGCATTTTATTTTCCATGTAATTATTTCAAAATGTTAATAGGAAATGCTGTACTTTCACTGAATGTTTATTTGTACAAATCTCTTAAATAGGATAGCAGCCTTTTCATCTCATAAGATTTGATGCATTTGAATGTGAAAAAAAACACCTCTCTGTATTAGTTCAGCTGAATTAAGTGGACTCCTGTTTGGTATAAATTAATTTGGGTGAAGAATAATCCGTCTCAGTGTGGGTTGTTTCTGGCTTGAGAATATAAAAGAAAATGTGACTTAGTCAAAAATTGTCAAATTTTGCAGGCTGTAGTACAAATTAGCTGAAACTCAGAAAAAAAGGTGCCAGGTGCCATCGTCAGAATACATTAGTTTTACACTTTGGAGCTTTTTTAAAAACACTGAAGATGTCCCATTGAGCCTCATCTTAATCAGCAATGAGGTTTGTTTTTTGATATAGGATGAAATTACATAACTCTAAATAGGTAGAGGATAAAAATATGGAGGTGTGAGAAACCTATTAGCAAGACAATCATCTTTATACATATTATCAATGTGATATATTCTAAAGGCCATAAAATTAACCCAAATCTTAAACCTTATAATTATTGCAAGTGTCAAACACAAACACCTGATTGCACATTAATGATGAGGTGTTAGTAAAACTTGAAGAGAAAAGTTATAATTCTAAATTTTATAATGCTTTGACTGGGAGTGTTGTCTCAAAAAAGAGACATAACGCAAAAAATAATGCGCAAAAAGACAAGAGAGACGCAAAAGAAAAAAACAGAAGCAAAACAACCACAAAAAGGCACAAAACAACCACAACCAGACACAAAAGAACTACAAACTGACAACTACAAAGTGACCACAAACACACAAAATGACCACAGTGTAACGCAACAAAGAGACACAAAATGACCACAAAAAGACCAGAGAGATGCAAAATGACCACAAACAGAAACAAAATGACTACAAGCATACATAAAATGTATAGTTACATTATTGTACATTTATGCCTCATTACTGTCTTAATTTTTTAAATTTATTTTACAAATCTGCCTCTAGTCTGTACCTGAATCTGCCCCTTTGACCCCTTTATCTGAAGAGAACATTCTGTCACTGCTGCCTGTTTCAGGTGAGGGCCCACCCAGACTTCTCTAAGAAGGAGAAAGAAGTGTTCCTGCAGTACGTGCAGGAGTACCGGCTGGAGAGGCAGCTGACGGCTCTTTACAACCGTATGATGGGAGTGTCGGCGCTGACCGACCAGCCCACGTTGCTGGAGGAGCTGATACTGAGCCGTAAGCCCAAACGCTGGGAGCTGAGAGAGTTCTGCGTCAAGGTTTGTGAAGTTACAGGGCCCGATGTGGAGGGGTGGTGGTGGGGGTGGGGGGTTCTGCATTCAACTCACCTCCCTACAGGGGTCCTTAAAGTTTAATTTCCTCAAATTATACAAGCCATTACACAGAGGCACATACCCCTGCTTAACAACAGCAGGAGGGAGTCCCACACACAGGCATTCAGAGGAACAAAAATGAAAGAAACAAAAAGGGCATTCGCACAAACAGCTTTGCAGAATGCAACTGCAACTGATCTGTCATCAATATGTATTCTTCATGACATCATATCCAAGAATTAATAAGCTATTTTGGATTTTGCCATTTCATCAAATAATCTAAACATACATAGCCTCTCTGTGGACAAATTTATAAGAAGAAAAAGCATTGAGGAGCACAGCTGTACAGGATTAAATATTCAGTTTCCAGACCATAAAGTTAAATTCGACAGAATAACATTGAGCTCCTGTGGGGAATGAAGCATGCTGCATTTATCTTCTTGCTACGAAAATAAACTGAATATTTAATTCAGCAGAGCTGTGACCTTCTGCTGTCTTTCTTCTGTGCTGAGTCGGCAAATTCCTTTTTGCCTACACAGTTGGTGCGGGAAACAAATGTTTTTATACACTTAAAGGAGCAAAGACAGAGTGCTGAGCTCCGCAGGCTTTAAATGAAAACGTCAGTTTCAAAGCCTGAATATTGTACTCTGAATAAAACTGTGATGTCACTAAAATGTCACAAGTATGAGACCTACAAAAGCCAGCATGAGTGCATATATTTCCCTTTTCGCATAGGTTCAAATCAGAAGTTGTACAATGGTCTTCACTCAAGTAGAAGTACAGAACTTTGTCCAAAAAAAGACTGATTGAACTTCTTTACTCAACTAAAGGTGAAAAAGTACAGGCTCTGAAATGTATTTAAAGTATAACAGTAAAAAGTAGCGTTCTGAAGGACATTTCTGACAGCTATTCTTTGCAAAGTAAACTGAACTTCCATCTTTTCTCTGCCATTGAGTTCATGGGCATAGATTTTGTTTAAACATTTGGAGGGACACGTATAAAGTGGAGGGCCAGGAAATTCTTAACATCAAATACTAAATGTCCTGCATTTTGGTGAGTTTTATACATAAATTTGTGTCTTTTCTGCATCAATTTATGGTGGACATGTCTATTTATGTAACGAAAAACAAAATGTCCCATACTGTCATCAAATCACATGCTGCTGTTCTTTTACTGTCTTTGGAGAGCTGTGGCATAGCTAATGCTAAATTAGCATGTCTACCAGTTGCTTAGCCAGCTGACAAGCTTAAATTATGGGAAGACAACATTATCTTAAGATTATTTAGCAAAGGAGCTGACAACACATATGAAAGTAAACTTGAAAAAACATTACCTAGCTCATTAGCTACTATCACAGCTTGGTTTTGAGAAAAAAAAAATGCAATAGAGAACCTACTGCTCTCTGTCCCTTCTGGCTCCTCCATTCACCACTTTCACGTGTTGGCCATTTTCCTCTGACATCATGTGAGCTTCCCACCCCAAATGTGACGTGAACAAAAAATGGCCGCCATGGGAATATTGTAAATTATTATCAACTGTGCATATTTGCTTCTTCTTCTCTCCATTTTATGACAGATTACAACCATTGCTTTTGAGGTCGCGTACCGCCAACAACTACTTTTCTGTAAAGTTCAGATATCTGTGTTAAAACAGAGAGTAAAAGTAAAAAGTTGTACAGATATAGTCTAGACACCTGAAAAGTATTATAGTATTTGTACCTCCTTAAATCCAACCTCGTGTTCAAGTAGAGCTTTCTCTCCTATTTCTTAAGTAAAAAAAAGACAAATGTTGTTTTTTCAAATGAAAAGCCGTATGTCCATTTGTACATCTGCCCTGATGCCCTTGAGCAAGACACACAAAATGACCATCCGCTGTCAGAAGAAATGGACCTTAACAGACGCTGTGGCAGCAGTCACAGGCTTGCTCGTTATGTAAAAGAAATTATTTAATAATCTTTTAAACATATTTGAGGACATGACCTCGGTTCGGTCAGTATTTACCCCTTATACACACTATATGTGAGCTCTTTTTAAGGATAGTGGTTGTTCATTCGGCACAGCTGCTGTTGTCACTGTTCTAAGGACAGACAGAGTTTTCATCCTAGAAACTCAAACCAGTCCAGAGTTCCCTCATCACGGGGCTTTAGGGTGTGAGGGAGCCAGACTCAGTGGATTAGCCTGTAAACTGTAAGTAATTTATGCTTGAAATTGGTGCTGAACAATTGATTAGTTAGTGAAGTGCTCTGTTCAAGGACTTGTTTGCATTACAAGCTGATCTGCATAAATGCACTGAATAATATAAAAGCTGAGCACTTTCACTGAGGCACAAATAATTGCTAAATCTGCCCTCACTGTGCAGTCATAGTTGATCAGATTGAAATTATGAAATTAACATACAATCAACCAGACTTTTTGTGTTTAATGAGCTGAGAAATCTTCAGTGCACAATTTTACTTTGAGAGAAGGGCAGCAACATGTCGAACGTACCCAACTCTAACCAGGAATCAAAGTCACTGCAGTGAATCGTGTGTCCAGACTGGAGGACCTGACCTTGCTAAGCAAAGGAACCACAGCCATGTGTCTTTAACCTTGAAGAACTTATCATGTATAAACATGTTATAGGTGATAACAGGATTTTTCACACCTGCTGGCACAGGAACACATGTCTTTATGTATGCAGTATGATAAAAAGTCTAAAAAACTAAAATAAACTGTGCCACTCATTTAATTTTGACACCCTCTGTGACATCACCTAAAGACCTGCAGACAGTGGCTCTGTGCACTGACCTTGGATAACTTTGCATGTGGGTATAAAGAGTACAAAGTACAAAGAGTTTGTGACATCTGCGTGGTTTATTTTGAGGACAGTGAGGAGCTAGGACAGTCTCACAGAGCCAAGCGTTGACTTTAGTCAAAGAGATTGAGCCAAAACAGTAATAAACAGCCTCTGTTCTGCTGTAGCAATGAGATTTAGAAACACTTTTATGTTCAGTATAGTCAGCAAAAATCCCAGGTGGGTTGGTGTTCTGCTGAAGATGATAGTGTCATGAACAACTCATTAAAGCTGCGTTAGGCGGTAGACATAATTTTGATATAAACTACCTGTCTTATCAAGCCCGCCCTCCCTAGAAAAAGGGGCAAATAAGTCATGTGCACAAGTAGTTTATTATGTTAGGTGATGACCTCTATTGGCCATAGTAATTATGACTGGAGAGATATGAAGAGTGAGAAAGTCTGTGTAGGACAGAGGGGTGGGATGGAAAGAAACAACTGTCTGCACATAAAGATAGACAATGTTTCTCCACTTTTACCCACTGTACAAAAACAAAGTATATACAGGATATAAGCGCTGTCATCTTGCACTAGTGATGTCATTTGGAGCCAGACTCTGCACAGTGGTGATCAGAGGTAGAGCCACACTATCAAGATCCTGCCCATATACCCAACTGACTCAAGTGGGACCAGGGCTGAACTGTGGCAGTGGGATTTATGACCTGACCAGTTTCCTCCTCTTACTCTCCACAGGTGAACTTTGTCCTGGGCACTGGTCTGCTGTGTCTCTTCACACAGGCTTCTCTGACAGGCAGAGACCAGGCTCTGCTGATGAAGACCTGGTCTGACCGCATGGGCGCCCTCTACCGGAAGATGAAGAACACTGGAGGCCGCTGCTTAGGCTACTTTCTCGAGCAGGCCGAGGAAGATGTACGGCAGCAGCTGCATGAGGCTGTGCAGAACCGTGCCCCCCCTGAGGAGGCGGCATCGGGCATCCTGAAGACCCTGGAGAAGAACTATGACTGGCTGCGCTGGGCGGTGATGCTCCACCCTGCTGTGGGACCCATGGAAGATGAGAAGGACGGGGAGACGGAGGAAGAAAAGCAAGAAGCACCAGCAGAGCAGGAGCCCAACAATTTCCTCTCTGTGGCGTCTGAACCACCAATTCCCCATGTGGTGGCGTGCTATCGTGACACACCCACCTCGCTGGACAAGAGCAAAATCCACCAGCTCATCGTGGACCTGGAGTGGAAGATCCCCAACCCGCCACCTGAGGTGTACGCTTCCATTGAGGAAGACCCAGGCAGGGCACGGCGTTACTTGGCCTCACGCATGCTGAAGAAGCTGCAGGAGGGGCTGGGGTCTGGTGTGGCAGTCCACGTGGTACCAGGCAGGATGGAGATGAAGTGCAACTTCCCTCCAGCCTCCTACTACCTCTATGAGTACAAACACCGACTGGCCTCAGGCACCGTGTGCGTGTTTGGATGAGAGAGAAAGGCAGAGAAAACAGCTTGCTGTTCTCACACAGATGTTTCATAATCATATTACAGTATTGGCTTTATTTTTGTTGCTTTCACAGTGGCATTAACATGTCTTGTGCTTCCAAATAAATGTCATTTTAGAGGAAAAAATAAAAGACATACATGAGTGTTTTTTACCTTTTCTGTAAAGCTAAATTCCAGTTTATTAAAACTCAAGTCTTATTTAAGTCATCCTTAGAGAAGGGAGTGACGTGGCTGCAGTGACGGCCATGCTGGTCGATTAGACAGTCTGTCCCCCACTTAGGTCCTGGCAGAAATATCTCAACTACTGGATTTGTTGCATGAAATGTGTACCGACATTCAGGGGCCCCAGTGGATGAATTGTAATGACTTTAATGATCCTCTTAACTGTGAGGTCAACATTTCATTTTGTCCAATTCGTTACCTGTATAACTTGACATTCAGCCTCACCTGTGCTTTGTACACGTGTCAATGTTAGCATACTGACATGCTAAACCGAGATGGTGAACATGGTGGACATGTTAGTATGTGTGTATTAGTATACACAGCACCACTGTGCCTAAGAACAGTCTCACAAAGCTGCTAGCGCAGCATTCAAAGTCATTGCTGAAATCTAGGAACAGCGTAACGAACGCCCCTCTCACAAATGCAACTCTGCACTTCTGAAGACCCTACCCTGAGGAGCTCTGTGTGAATGACACAAATGTCAGCATTATTTGCCCCGCACTTGACCCTGCCACCTCCCTTGTCTAAAGTCCATGTGAGTCATATAGCCATTTTAAAAATGTAAAATTAAATCTGCACACCAGAAACTGCTCCTTATAGACATTCATCATGTCTGATGAAGGGCTGAGGCCTGAAACGTTACATGTGGTGATACTATTAAAAATGCTATACGGAGCAGTTTCTGGTGTGCTGACTTAATTTTATACTTTTGTATCTGCATTTTTGTCTAGCACCCAGTGCACTTATCACTTTTCAATGTGCGTGCTATTTTTTGACTCTTCACATAGCTGTTTTCATGTATGCACTCTGAATTACACCCTGAGAATCATCCAGATGTGCCCTTTTACACACGCAGCACACATTAGAAACAATAAATAAATATAAATATAAACTGAGTCTTAAAATTCTGACGGAGGCTAAGAGGAGCAATAGATGCAGACATCATGTGATTCCAGTCTGTCTGTCTATAGGAGAGACACTGGTGATGTGCTGCATGAAGGATGCGCACTTTTACTTTAACACAGGTGGTGATGATTTGTTGGTCTAAACTGTGATGGATTTTTGAACAGTTGGATAAAATTTTACTGTTTGCATTTTGTTTAAATAAGTTAAGTTAACATAGGAGCTTATTGTTTGACTGTGTTTCTTTCCCAGCCTTAAAAACGATGCTTCTATGCCAATTCCATGCCAAAAACAGTTCTTCCAGATATGACGAGGCCAGCATGTAAACTTAGTCTGCTATTAAACGCCAGAGGAATAGAAAGAAGGCCTAGCAGCATGGAAGAACAACAACACAATGAAGATAGAAACAAGTGCTGCTGCAGCAACAGCTCCACCTCAGTTTGTTTAAAAGACAAACAAACCAAAAGAAAACCCACCATATCATTATCCTGAAATACACAGATTATTTTGTTTGAGACAGCTGGTATTGCTGTGTAGCCATCTACATTCCACAATGGTTGCAATGGTTAAATGCTAATGGCTAATAAACAAAAAATGGCTTACACACTGTTTATTTGACTATTTACTCACCTTTGGTTCAGCACCTGCCCCAAGTTTGGTTTGGATGTGTGTGCATACTGTTTATGTAAATGCTAAAGGCTACCATATTTAGGCTAACATAACCATAGCTTGTGGTAGTAGGCTACCTCCTGACCCTATACCTTATACAGTTTACACTACCATCACACTGACATCAAAATATAATGCCAGCATTTAAAATAAATATTTCTAGAATAATGGTCTACTTCTTCTCCTCTGAGTTCAATATATATTCAAAGTTCAGGAGCAGATATCACTTTTGCAGTCCATTGTAGTCCAGACATAGCAGTATGCTTCCACTGACAATGATTTGCATCAGGTTTAAAAAATACTCCCCAGTCTTTTGTCCTAGAAGCTCAAAAGGTAGTATAGAAAAAATAATGTTATGATTGTTTTTGTTTTGTAACGTGGTATCCAGTCAGGTATCAAGAACTGCGGGATTTCACTGGTATTGTGATCAAAATATTGTGACATCCTTAATAGGAACGATGGCCAAAACAATGACAATAAAGCCCAATTTGTATGAAACCAGAATGTCCCTTTAAGGCTTTTTGCATATTTTCTTGATTTGTCATTGAGATATGCATTGACTTTCCAAATGCTAAATCACAACAACGACAAGGCAGCAGAGATCAAACATTTGAGCCGTCTTTACTGTTAAGGTCTTTGTTTATTGCTGATAACTGATGGATCAGAAGACAGAATAATTCCCAGTCTGAGTGAAAACAGTCAATTCCCTGAAACTGTCCATCTCATCAAATGTCCCAATTGTATCCAAATGAGGAATCAGCCACAATCTTACTGTCCATCAAATAACTGCACGGAATGTCCTGGAAATATCCGCATCTGTCTTTTTCATATGATAAATAAAAAAGTCCAAGCACTGTTCATGGTCTCACACAAGTCCACCATCAGAGTTGAGCTGAACCATTTTTTCTAGGTCCTTCCTGACTTCTGGGAAGCCCTCCAGCGCCTCCTGAAAGTCGTCCCAGGACAGAGAGAAGCACTTGCAGTCGGTCAGCGCCTTCACTGTGGCCAGATGTTTGCCTTTGGTCAGCATGCAAGTCTCTGTTGTACACACATGGGGAACCACAAAAGCGTGGTTAATGAGCGAGTAAACCCTAATGACGGGGATGAGATCTGACAATTAATCCTAAATTAAATCACCAGACTTAGATGAGTTGTTTCGGGAAGCCTGCTTAGCTCTAAAGGCTGTGAAGGTTTGCTGCCAAAAAGATTAGGACCGGTTCCCACTTAAAGCCTCAGAATTAAATAAATCCCCTGAATTGGAAAAGATAAATTCATTCAGTTTGGTTTGACAGTGACTTCCTGACTTGGTCACCAATGATGTGCAGATGTGTCCCAGATGTGTGAGGTAGAAAAACAATAAATGCAAAGCAGTGAAAAATGCTTCTCTGTTTCTCTAGCTCCCAAAGCAAACATGGAAACTTAACGAATTAAATCCAAAATTGAAATCCAAAACCACCAAAATGGATCAGATTTCACAGCAGTAATATTATCAATAAATCTAAAGAGTTTTGTGAATTAATTTACATATTAAATACCCACATGGCAGATGCCTAAGCTTCATTTTTTTCTGTCTTTCTCTGCTCCACCCTTTTGTAAAAACTTCTCTTACAAATGCAAAACTTAGTGACTTTGGTATTTTTCAACCTGGACCAAATTTTCCTAATGACAAGGTGACTAATGGGGACAACAATTTTTAAAATTGAACGAGACCGATGCAGTCCATCAACCGCAAGGCAGGCTGTAATGTTATCTTTGGGGGCAATTTCGCCCTGTCAAAGTCTGTCCACTAAAGTGCTTGTTTTGCCACTGACAGGCTCAGATTGTTATTCAAAGTGTCTGACAGCACTATTGAAGGGATCCCTACAGGGACAGAGCTTTTGTGAAAGAGTACGATACATTTTGTTTAATCAGAAACGCCCCATTTACTGCATTCGCCAAAGCAATCAAACTCCCTTTACGGAAACAGTCATTTCATTACTGTGAAACACACTTGATTGAAACCTGAAAGAAACTAAAAAACTCACAAAATCTGCCTTGGTTTGTCTTTCCACCACTCCAACAAACACTGACTCTCTTCGTTTAGTCTAAATAAATCCTTAATTCACCACGTTAGATGTGAAAATACTGTGAGTCTGAGGAGAGAGAGGGAGGAAAAACATCAGAGAAGCAGTGAGGAGAAACTGTTCCTACAGCCAGAATATTTTCACATCTAACTCTGAAAATTAGTTTATTTTGTTTCTGTTTGAATTAAGTGGGTTTTACAATGATATAATTACTAATCCTGTAAATGGAGTCTGGTGGCTTTGGTGAGAGCATAAAAAGGCTGTTTGTGGTTAAACACTGAGGATTTAAATGTGACTAATGAGGACAACAATTTAAAAAATTGTTGTCCTCATTAGTCACACTTATGCATGTAAAAATATGGTCCTGGTAAATACTTAAGTTACCCTTTAATACACAAATCACCTTCCTCTAGTGGTGCCTAACCATGAAGAAAGTTTTGTTTTTTTTTGTCCAAGTTTTAAAATATCATCTCATCTTTTTCCATGTTTTTCCAAGGCAGTGGAGTGGAATGACATTTTGTTTGTCGTCCTCACAGACACCAAAAATAACAACAGCAACATCTTTTCCAAGAAACGTTATCCCTGTTACTGTGATAATATTAATCCACTGAACAAACTGTCAGCTGTTTTCACAGGGGCTCCCTCTCTCGTCCATAGTAATTCACAGCGAGGTTTGTGGTTTGTCCAGAGTCTAACTGTTTACTGGTTTTATTAGACAGAACAATTTTTAAAGGGAGTTTGTTTTCTTCGTTTCTTCGTCTTCCTCTATGATCTGATGTAGGTTTTTTCATGATGATTTTTCTACAAATAAACCCCCTTAGTTGAGGAAGGGGGGGGGGGGGGGGGGGGGGGCATTGCCGCTCTAACCTTCTGTACGCCACTGCTTCTTGCTAACGGGTTTCCATTTGAAAAATCCGTAAAAGAACGCAGGTGGAGTTGCCCTTTAAGAGAGACAGCAACGTACAACGCTCCCTAATCCACTGGCCCTGTAATACCAACCTTTAACACCTCTCTGAAATAGTCTCAACAAACACTATTTCTGGAAAGAGATGTTAAGTAAGAAGAGAGTAAGAGTGTTTTTCCATCACACAATATGTAAGTTAATACACTTGTATTAACACATATCTTACTGAGTATTAATTTAATCACCCTAAACACACAAAAAAGAGCTTAAATGGAGCAATCACCATCTGCTGAGGAGGACCATAATAAAAAAAATGTTAAATTCAAGCTTAAACCTCCAGTGATTTGATCCCAGAGTATGTAACTTCAATATATATTGAATATTAAAACACATTATAGTGATAATAAATTTCCTTAATGCATAATATACCTAAATGTGTTTAACGACATAATGGAAGCTCCAAATGTGAAGACAAATTAGCTTGTAGCACTTTTTCCTGTGCATTCATCACATTACATAATACTTACACAGCACTGTTACGTTCTTATTGTACTTTTGCTTTAGGTTACACAGATGTCACTAAGAGTTTTTTTTTTAAATTAAGTAACTGACTCTGAGCTAAAAATTGGATTTCGTCTTGGTTTGTTGTTGTTTTTCTAAAGGTGTGAACAATCTGTTTTCCAGTTAATTGGCTGTAACCTTGTAAGA
Organism: Lutjanus erythropterus; assembly: GCF_056507025.1. Lineage (NCBI taxonomy): Eukaryota > Metazoa > Chordata > Actinopteri > Lutjaniformes > Lutjanidae > Lutjanus > Lutjanus erythropterus. Next base: position 22,662,437 of record NC_139324.1, read on the forward strand.
CAAGTTATAAAACACAATCTGGTATTTTACTTTCGTTATCGTGAATCATTCGTGAAATTCCATTATGTTGTCTCACGTCCTTTTCCTATCCCACTTCAAATTTCTTAAATGTGGCTGCCTGGAAATCACTCTTCAAATCACTGAATGATGTCCCAGGTATTCACCGATCAGGGAGAATCCAGCTCACCTCCAAAAAAGTCTCCATCACACAGCTCCCTCTCGTAGGAATCGGTCTCCATGAGGACCTGGCCGTGATCGATGAAGAACATGCGGTCGCCTGGGACGTTCTGTCGGGTGATGACGTCACCCTCCAGGAAAACGTCGTAGTCCAGTTTGAGGAGGACGGCGTTGATAAAGTTTTCGTCCCTGTTCTGAAACACTGGCACGTTTCTTAGCAGTCGGCTGCACATCACCATCAGGATTTGCTGAAAAAAAAATATATATATATTTTGTTATGAATATAAGACGAGAAAGTTAAACTATAAGATTATTATAAAACCTGTAACCACAACAGAAAAAGACAAAATATACATTTAATGCAACCTAGATTAATAAGTAACAGAAAAAAATAAAGACAAACTCAATCAGACCAAAGAAAGGAAAGAAAAGGAAAAAGGAGGGTAGGTTAGGGTAGGAGAGAGGCGACTGGGATTGGGGATTAGGGACGAGCACCTGGTTATTGCAAATCTTGAGATGCTATTTTATGTTTTGTGTGATCTCTGATTGTAAAAATTAATTTGCTCTATTCTTAATAAGGCACCTCTTTAAGCGCTGAGGACACTGTGTCCATGACGTCCTTTTCATGAAACCACTTCCCTCCATACCGAGCCTGGTAGTAGTTGTTGATACGAAGCTGCAGTTCTGGTGGAAGCTTCATGAAGGCCATGTAGTGCTCCAAACGGCTCATCTGTGGAAAGTCACAATGTCTTCAGGATCGACCTCCACACATCACATGACAGGCTACATGACACACAGCCTGCTACGTTCTACTCAAGTTACTAAATCAATCCAGTCTCCTAAAAGCTTCTTTGTATTTTACTAAATTGTTTTCATGATAACGTTATGGTAACAATGTAATTCTTGCCTGGATTATGGTTACAGACAACGTTTCTTTGAAACAATGCATTTGCTATTCAATTTCTGATTCACAAGAAGGTGGCTGTGGTGGATGAAGGCTGTATAAAATGCAGTATTTTAACACCACAATCCAAGATTTGACTCTTCGACTCTTGCGACAAAAGTGCTTTGGTTCTGTTTGGTTGGTTGGTTGGTTGGTTTCTGCTCCACTTTGTAAAGTAACTTTTAGTACTGAGCTGTGTTTTGTAATGAAAGACATTGTCATCCATGATAACCTTGCTCTTGTACTCCTTGGCTGCTGGGTCGATGTTGGCAATCATGGTTGTAGCATTGGCCACAAGGACGGTGTACATCAGACACCCGGACACCATGCTGACCATGACGATCCACATTTCAACATAATCTGGAGAACAAGACACCAGTACAGCAGCTCGTTTAGTGTGAAATGGAAGGTATTTATATCTGAGAGAGAACATGATACACATGCTATGCTGTTTTTAGCAGTGGACAAAGAAAATCTATAACACTCACTTGTTGGTGCGTCCATGGAGCCATAAGAGAGAGCAATCATCTGGGAGAGAGCTCGGAAAACTCCCCAAGAGTACTTCACGATCACTGTAGCGTTCTGTAAGAAATGTTTTCATCATTAGTGACACTTTTTGTAGATCTGGACCTTCACAACAACAACAACAAATCTCTGCTCCAATTATAATTAAGCAAACTTGGTACCGGTCAAATTTCACCTTTTCCAGTATAAGTGACATGTTGGGTTACATCTTAAGTGAGCTAATGTTGGTTAGTGGTAGGTTAGTGATAGTTTAAGTAAGATGTAAATACAGGCTGCTTTTAGCAACATCTTCTACCCATCTTCAAAATTTGATTTTTGTTTCAACATAGCACATATTGTATTTAAGTAGGAAAAAGGGAAAGGAGAAAGTTGACAGAGGTGCCGAGTTTGTTCAGCTGTCATTGGAGCACAGAGCAAAAAGTGTCAAAACTTAGGAAATGTAAATTTGGATTTACAGCTCCAACTGACAAGCCAGAAAATGAAGAGAAACTGTGTAAATGTTATTTATACAACAGGTAGATCCAACCAAGCAATCAGATTGTTCAACTAGATGATTAACATGACAGCAAACGGTGCTCATCACAGAAAAAATAACTCCACCTCCAAGAATGATGTCTTTGAACCATTTTTACTTTTGCAAATATAAAACCTTAAATTTTGCAGTTTGAGTTGTCTTGTCAACAGTTTTACTGAAGTCTCATTTATAATGGTGGCTAATGGGAAAAATGCAATTTTTTTTTTTTTTGCTGCAGTACAGCGAGTGGCCACTGGGAAAAACTGGCAGCAAATGCCCCGTCCAGCTCATTGATGGGTGAGCTCTACAGATATGGTACTCTTACCATTACTGCACCAAATCAGTTCATTTATCATAAACACTTCATAAATTACTGCATTAATGACAGCTACACTAATGGTAATTTATTTTACATTTCTGAGCATGTTATAAGTTTTTGCCCCAGAAATTGCTTAAAGCCTGTGATGTACTTAAGCTGTAAAAAATACTTTGATTATAAAATCATTTAATTTTCATTTGTCTACAGGAGAGTTGCCTGAAAGTATTGTGTAACTAAATTCACCATCAGGTTTTCTTTCCGGACCCAGCAGTCAGTAGGAAACTCCTCCAGCATTGGGACAAAGTACTGGATGCAGCCGTTCCAGTGACACAGCAGGAAAATCATCATGAACAGAGACAAGATGCGGAAGAACAGGCGGACCACCTCCAAGTTTGCATTTGACACCTGTCAGGAAGAAATGACAAGAAAAAAAAAAGGACTTTATGGTTGTTGTCAAGCAAATCACACAAAATGTAGCATTTTCAAACTTGCTGCAAAAAAAACAAAGTTGAACTAACTCATTATTTCAAAGCAACTGTCTTCACTACATTTTTGAGCTTTAAGTCAAACTCAAACTATTTGAGCTTTGAGATAAACTAGACAAAGTTTTGTCAGCCTGTATTATTTTGTTTGGAAAATTTTATTTTCCTCTTTAGATAATCTTGAATCTTTGGACTTTAAAAAACCCCAAAATTCTGTCTTTCAAGATTGTTCACAGTGAGCTGTGAACCTGATAACATGTTAAAGTATTCACTGTCGACGCCCATGGTGATCACAGTCAAGCAGAATTTGGAAAGAGTTATATACAGTCTTTAACACATCGACGTGAGATTGAGGACAGTCCAGGGTGTGTTTCCCAACTCTGCAACATCTGGAGGTTGAAGCAGCGTAAAAACAAAGGCCCGTCTATATGACAGCGATGTCAAGTTGATCCTAACATTCAGTTCCAGGCTGTCATAAACACCACTGGATGTCTGTGTAGGTTATGTGACATCCTCTAGCTTAAATGTACTCTGTGAAGCAATTTACATTTATTTTAAAAAATGAGACAGCCAGTGGACTGATTTCTATGTAAAGGAACTGGGACGGTTTTTCTATTGTTGCAACACGGACCTTTTCTCTTGTAATACTGCAGTCACCAGTGCACTGTTGCTAACTGTGCTGCAGCTGTCATTAGCCAGTTAGCGGTCGTATTAGACTGGGATGCAGCCTCTGACGCAGTAACGGAATCAGTCATGTTACTGTGGTGAAGTACAGTTTTGTTTGTTTAGTGAGTATTTCTATATGAAGTTGGACTTTATTTATTCCTGTTTTGAACAACAAGGTTATACTCCATTAAAATAGTATAAAATAATAAATATAAAATATAATATAAAATAGTCTCTAGTGTGCTTGCTATATGGGCCACACAACACAGAGGCATATGCAGAAGATCCAGCACAGAAGCCGGCTTCATGCGCTACTGAGCAGCTTTCACAGAAATAAACGGCAACCAGCCTCCAGCACTGTATTCAGTTCTCAGTTATATATCCATGTAGCTAACAAATGACTGGCAAGCACCAAAACAAAAGCTTAACTTTACTTAACTTAGCTCATCTATCAATATGATGCCGGTTAATCACGTTCGTTCTTGTTCAAGTCACGTCACTGTTTTGGCCCGATGCTCGCTTACGTCTATGAAATGTGAGCATACATGCAAACAACAGGCTGCTGACTGCAGTTTACTTAATGGTCACTGGTGTCATTTATAGCAAGTATTTTCTGAAAATTCCACATAGTGACTTTAACAAGATTACAGTCTTTGGAAGAAAAGCAAGAACATCATTTCTGCAATGAGGCCAAGGCAACAGCACTGGCTGGACCGTGTGTTTCAAATGGAGGCAGATTGCATCCCAAAAATTGATGAATAGATGAACTCAAGGCAAAAGAAAACCTGGAAGACGAAAAATGACCTGGCACTGAACCCTGGCGGATGAGCTATCCAAGATTAACTTGACTTTGCGGGGAGGGATGCTCAGCATGTTGCCAAGGAAAGATGCAGGGAACTCACTGTGGCCTCATGTCCCATAAGTGACAAAGAGGATTAGTTGAGTAAACTGATTTATCTGTGTGAAATCAATAAATCAATGAGAATACAGAATATTTCACTAAGTTTTCCAAAGAGAGAAGTCCAGCAACCATCATTACATCAAAATATACACCAGAAACCATTATCTCAGCCACTACTAGATGATTAAATGTTGGAGTTACGCCAAAATCCCAGACAGCATACATGTGCAATATCAAGATATATTGTGTTTCATCATGAGACTACCACTGACATCATAAAAGTAGGTTTAAGGTGTCTTATCCCTTTATTTTTTATTTTTTGCAGACCTCTGACGTTTGAGCCCATGTTTGGGTACATGCACACAAAAAAGGCAAACTGTGTTAAAAATCAGAAAATAAAACAAATGCATTGTTGACCGTGAAGCAATTTGTAAGCTTTTGTTTTACAAATGACATTGTAAGTGTTCAAAGTCAGATTTGTCATCGGAGCCAGGTGTGCTAAGGTATCTGCAGCTAGGAAAAGGGTCGATTGAATTTCAAAGGTGACGCTGAAGACTGTCTGGTGTTTGAACTTACTTTCTCCACTTCGTTGAAGAACCTGACCAGTCTGGACACTCGAGCCAGTCGGATTAAGCTGAGGATCCGCACAAACATCAATATCCTCATCATCTTGTTGGCCTTGGAGGGGTTGTCATCATTGTGGTATTGTAAGTCCTGGGATAAGAAAATATTGATGCTTACTTTTTCCATTTAACTAATCTTATCTCTGCTAGATGTAAGCCTGGAGAGGATCATGGGTTTGGTTGTGTGTGTGTGTGTGTGTGTGTTTGTGTCTGCCCATCAGAGGTTGTGCCACACTCAGTTTTAAAGCTAGATTGAAGAAACTGGTAAGACCTAGGGCATTGATCTCAGTGGTTTACATGGGGAAGGAGGGAAATAAAGCTTTCAGATTAAGTTAAATTGTGAGGGGAAAACTGGTATAGCCATTTTCAAAGGAATATTTTGACCTCTCACCTTAAAATATCTGAATGTAAATGAGTTCTGTGGTTACCCAAGAGTCTCCCCTTCACATACGTCCCCACTCTATACTAATCCCATGCAGTTTTTTGACAAAACCAATGCACTGTTTTGCATGCAGTATCACTATTAAGGCCTATTTAAAAAATAGTATTTGAATATTCCTGCCTACTGTGTCTCTTAACCAGTATTTCCCAAACTCTTTTCTATGGGACCCACTTCTTTAAAATGACAGACCCAATGACAACCCAATTCACAGTAAGCCTTATTAATAAATTCTGGGAAGAGTTCATTCGTGCATTAATGAACATTCCTGACCATTTTTACTGCCATTTCTGTATCACCTTATATTATTGTGACACGTCATTGAAAACATTTACATATTAAAACTTTAGAAATGAGAAATAATTTCAGGTAGACTGAGACTGATGTTTTTATGTCCTATCATCAGGAAAACTATACAGGACAATTTAGCCTACTTCATATATGCATCAGTTTAAATGCTTTATAAGAGGTGGACTGCAGATTTAAACCTTAAAACTGCAGAAGTCTTTTATTTATTTGGGGACCCAAATATAATTTCTTGTGACCCACCTGTGGGTCCCGACCCAGTCTTTGGAAATGACTGCTCTACATAGTATAAACAAATAATATAAAGCTAAGTGCATAACTGAGAAATACTGCTGCACACTGTTGGGGTTAGTCAGTCTGTTCATTATTACCGCAAACAGCAGTATGTAGCCGATTGGGAAAGCAGCTATAACGTCCGGTATGAACCACGTCCTCAGGTAACTGACTCGGATCCGCTTGATATCCAGAATAGCTTCCTGTGAAAGAGAACAGAGCAGCAGATTGAACAGATGGATGACGATGCTGTGCAGCACGTGCCACGATCACATGTATAATTTAACACTTGAACTGAACCAATATTTTGGGCGTTTGTCCAAAATTAAGGGAGACAGTTGTGTCAGATGAGATTAGCAATGTGTTCAAAGAAAATCAACATTAATTTGACAGCACTGCTGAATTGTTGCTGAAGCACATGCTGTCCATAAATATTTCAAACAGGGAGAAACCAACTGAGAATAAATCTGGCAAAACCAGATGTTTGTGCCGTCCAGAGTAAACACGACCACAGACACGCAAACCACCACAGATGGGCCATTTGTGATTGGCAAGATAGAAGTCACAACGCATGAGCAGATGAAAACAAACAGGATATAGTCTGCATAATACTTAATTGGAAATGTTATACTTGTCATTCATCCAATACATCATAATCCCTGTTATAAAATCAACCAGCAGGTGCCAAGTTTGCCCATGTCCAGGAGCCGGGGGAGGGCGGTTAGTTAATCTAGCCTTTCGTGTATTGAGTAGATTACAGATGGGGCAGAGATGGATTGTATGTGCTTGTCTGCGCAGGGATTACGGTCTTCCAGATTGTGTCTGAAAATAGAGTACAGCCACTCTCACCTCGCCGTCCTCTGTTATGATGCCCATTCGGAAATTCAGAGCCACATCTATCAGGAACAGCGTGTCTGAAAACACGTTAAATCCTTCCCATGCCAGTCCGCTGTTTCCATCCAGAAAGGCTATCTCCATGGGGATGCCAATCAGGTTCAAGAATGTGATGGCCATCATGCACATGATGTAGTAACTCCTACAGGATCACAAAAACATGTGTGACTTTTGAGTGAGCCTCAGATCTTGTTTTTCACATACGTCTGTAAGTGTCAGTTTGCCAGACGGACTCATTAGATGGTCATGCTGTAGCCGGTAAGGCAAGCTGATTTATGCACACTAAATACTCTGGTACTGTAATTGCACATCTCCTCAGCCAGGGTTCGATTGCCAGGCTCAAATAACCCTGCTCTCTGATCCCAATTGTTTCATTCCCTCTCTGTTTTCACTCCATCTGGTCACCTTACAAACTAATAATAGCAATGCAGCACGGATGATGCAAAACCGGCTGTATGTAATAACATATTCCTTCAAAAAGACATTTGATCCACCAGCCTTTTTTCTTCTAACCCTCCATTTTCATGTGAAAAATCTTGAAGGTTACTTGTTTGTATTAATGTTTATATGCTCTTTCAATTTTGTACTGATTTTACTATATTTGTTTGTCTGTTTTTGATCAGGTTTGTAAGGTGTTTTCTATTTGTTTTTTTGCATTGTTGACTAACGCTTAAAGGCAAACTATGCAGGATTTTCCCCAAAAAACATTGCTTAGACTCATACAAAAAAAAAAAATCCCTCTCAATCATTACCCCTGACCCACTATAGGAGTGTAGTGGCACCTGCATTTGCAATCCTACTGATTCTACCTTTACTTTGTGCCAAATACTGATTAGTGATGCAATATACAAATTATATGAGAGGGAATGCAAATAAGGATTATTTTCATCATTGATTAATCTGCTTATTGTTTTCTTAATTAATCTATTAGTCTAAAAGATGCCAGAAAATATTGAAAAATGCCCAAAAAACAGTTTCCTAACACTCAACTGAGATGCATGCATCACTGCAAAACCTAAAAATATTAGGTTAACTGCACTAAAAGACAACGAGCAAATGTCTAATGTGTCAAGAAGCTGAAAGTATAAAATATTTTGATCCCTGTCAACTAGGGCTGCATCTAAAGATTATTTTCATTATCAGTAAATCTGTCAATAATTTTCATGATCAATCAGTTAAATGATTAGTCTGTAAAATGTCAAAACAAGTGAAACAGTTAAAAAACCCAAATCTCTTCAAGCGGCATTTAAGAAGATAAAACCAATAAATGTTTGACATTTTGCTGAAAAAATGACTATCTATAGAACTGGCAACTAATTTTCTTTCGATCAACTAATTAGGGCTCAAGAATAACAACTGACCATTTTCCTGGGGAAAGTAAAATGCCATGTCGGGCAAGTAAATCTAGCAAATCACTTGCCTAGGGAATAATCGATTAATCATTAGTAAGTAAGGAAGTACTTTTGCATGCAAAAATGCTGCTTTCAGCCTCTGAGATATGGAGAGTTCAAGTTTTTTTTGTTTATTATCATATTAAACTGAATGTTTTTGGGTTTTCGACTGACAAATTAGAAATTTAAAAACATCATCTTGGATTTTCTGACGCTAGCCTCAAATTTTCTGACATTTTATATATGTGGCAGTGCTAGATTAAACATAACAATTAACTTGGTTAATCTCTCTTGTTATTTGATAACTGATAATAGATAAAACGATTTGTATAGTGGTAAGTAAGAACTGACTTTAGGCAAGTACATTTCTGCGCCACTTTCCCAACCAGACAAGTAATAATAATAAAAAAAAAACATTAGCGTTGAGCCCTATGAATTGATTAACTGACTAATTGTTTTGGCTCTAGTAAAAAGACCAATAAATAAGACTTAATTAATCCCCAGTGCTAAATGAAGCAAATAACCAGCTTCAAAAACTTACAGAAACTGCACAACTTTTAAAGGAACAGTCAGATGTAAAGGTGAAGTTGGTGTCTCAGGACAGGACTGGCCTGAATCTATCAAATATATTAAATACCTCATGAGGCTGAACGGGTGGATGACAAAAACTCCGCTCTGCAGCTGTCGCATGCACTCCTTCTCCACGGCCATCTCGCTGCCGTACACGTACAGGGACTGCCTGTTCAGCTGCGGGAGAAGCAGGGCTCTCCATCCACAGGTGGCTTTGCTGCATCCCGCAGGGGGACCTTTTATTTTCTCCATGGCCGGACCTCCTCGTTCCCCTCTGATCAGCCGAACGCGCAGGCCATCCTCCCTCTGCTGCTGCTGCTGCTGCTGCTTCTTCTTCCTCTGCTCAGGACAAGTGGAGTTTGACTCTACCAGTCCTGACCTCCCCTCTTGGTCACAAGGTAATTTTCCATCAAGGCTCCCAACCTCAGGGCTGATTGAAGCTGTGTGGAGCAAGGCGAGTGGATACCCGCCTTTCTGCTCCCTCCCTCCCTCTCTGTCTGCCTCTCTCTATTTCTGCCCCCACCCCACCCCTTCACTTCTTTTCTTTTTCTCCCAGCTCATCAACTATTCAGTATCTGTGTCTCATCCCCACATGAATCAAGCCATGTCAAAGAGGGTAAGGTCCAGCTCACATTAATACTGATGACAATGGCGTGTGTGTGTGTGTATGTGTGTAAATGTGTGTGTGTGTGCGTGTGCGTGTGCAGAGAGGATCACAATTATTGTCATGTGAACTAGACATCTGGCAGTGTGTGTGCAGGGACAAGTTCAGTCTGGGCCATCTCTGACGACCAGGGATGTAATTAAACACTTTACTGTGTTACCTGATGCTGTACATATGCTTGCAGCTCAGAGCCAGCTCCTGAGTTGTTTGTTTGCACATTTCACATCATCATTAACAAAAACAATGCACAAGCTGAAATATTTCATTCCAAGGATTACAACACAGAAGAGTGGGAGTTTATTTAACTGGATGTTTTTACGTGTTCTTGGAAGGTTTGCAGGCTTTCAGCAAAATGTGAAAAACAAAAAATAGAAATGACTGTACGGGATGTAGCAGCACGGTGGGATTAACTGACGTGCCAGGTCAGTGGGTAAGGTGAATTACCGGCAGCTTAGTGCATGAGATGTGTCTAATAATGTGAGGGACATTTCATGAGTTTTTTTTTTAAATCTTTAATCATTTTGCACGTGTTTGATTTTTTTCATTAGAGAGGTACAGAAACACTATAAGTCGTTACATGGATGAAAGAAGAAAACATTTTCATATTTATACTGTATACTGATCAAGTCCACTGGCAGGGTGATGTCTTTTAGTTCAGAGTTTGAGGTTGAACGAATCAGTATTGAAAAGACATTTTGTTTTGTTTGCACAAATGATCGATACTGTCGTAACAACTCTTAAATGGTTACCTTGGCGTTTTTCAATCTGGACCCCACTTTCACATGTTTTTGGCTATTATGGCTGTATACGGTGTTTCTCCTCACTGCTCCTCTGATGTGCTCCTCTCCTGATATTTTCACATCTGACTGAGTGAATTTAAGGTATAGTTTGGATTATCTGACGTGGGAATGTATGAAGTGCTTAACAATAGGTAATGTATTACCTACAGCAGATGGTGGCTGGCACACCTCCAGTTTGCAGAACCAGAGAGGAGTAAAAAATATATTTTAGCCAATTAAAAAATGCCCACCTAAAAAGATATAATCAGTTTAAATGTACGCTATAGTATATTTAGAATATTGTCAATTATATTAGCCAAACATCACCGCCGGCTTGATCAGTTAGTTTGTGTTACCGCATGACTTTGGTGAATCTGAACTAACCTTGAACCTTGAAGTAACTCAATAACACAAACAAGCTAACATTTAAAGGCAGCACTAGACCAGCATCTCCTATGTTTGTGTCTGGTTGGTTTGGAGAGAGCAATACCTGGCATATTCCCATTAAAAAAAAAGCTGTTTAATGATGAGGTAAAACTGTGAAAATATTCTAAATATGGCTTTTTAGGTGGCTAAGATACATTTTGCTGTTGACCCTGTCCACAGCAATTCATGGCTTAGCCTCCTTCACCGGTACTCCTGCTGCTTCTCTAAAATGTGGGCATGTTGACTGCCATCTACTGTAGGTAACACACAGACGATCAATAAGTACCTGAAGTATCTCTTTAAGGATTTATTTCGACCAGACCAGACCTGACAGTTGTGGTAAGTTTATTTTGTTTTATGATAAAATTACTAATTCTGTAAATGGAATCTGGTGGCTTTGACAAGAGTGATAAGATGGCTGATTGTGGTTAAACAAAAAGGTTCTTCAACAACGCTTCAACAAAAATTTTCATAACGTTGTTGACTGAAAAAAGCTGGAGATCATTTTAACAGTTCACTACTGATGGTGCACACTGACGGTGTGCAATAGCCCACAGAGATTAGCCTGTTTTGGGAAAATGTTAAACGTTCAGTATCATTGGACCTGAAGAGTCAGCATCATTACCACACTGCAGCTCATCCTAGACTTTTAGACTATCCAGCCAAACAACAGCATTTTTGTGGATGGATCTTTTGTTGATTTGTTATCACAGTCTATTGTGGGACGATACTACAAAGTCACTCAATAAAGTCAATAAAGTTTGGTCAGTCTTTTCTAATGCACTGCTTTTCGCATTTGTGTCTTAGTATGTGACAAGTTCTGTGTTCCAACAAAAGACAAGGACTACAGTACATGGTAGAATATTCATTCACTACATAGCAAATGCTGATGAAAGAAAGCTGGACTAAGAGTGCTTACACTTCTGCTTTCCTAGACGCTGCTGTAAGCTTTGTGCAAACAGGAGGAGGAGGTGACAGCCAGGTCAGTCAGGTCTCTGGTCCTACACTTGTCCTCCTTCAGGGGGCAGATTTCTACAGGGAACACCCAAACAAAGACTGACTTCAGATAAAACTGAGAGGGACTTTAAGGGTATTTCAATGCCACTTGCATATTTTGCATTCATTTTACCACATTATGTGGATGCTAATCCTGTGAAAAGCACAGCAAAGACTGTAGCGTGTGTGTTTCAAATGGAGGTGTATAACTCCACTATCACGCAGTACAGAGGAAACGAATAATATGCTTACTTGCTCATTTATCTAGCACACAGCTGGCCCTCAAACTAGAATAAGTGACTCAATGCTACTGCTTACGCACTGCTTTGCTGTGCTGACGCACTGTAGACCCAGTAGACACGTGAAAACAAACACATACCTGCATTACAGTAGGACAGAAAATGAACATTTTTCATATTACAGAACTCCCAAGCCGCCGCTCTGCCCACCAGTAACTATATTTTCCAGCACAGAATTTGATTTCTGTCAAAGTAGCTGAGTCAGAGTAGAAAAAACAAACAGCAATAAGTCTGTGTAGTGTCTAATGTTAATTTTCAACTCGGTTCTTTATTTTTAATTATTAATATTGAACATGTACACATTTTGATAACAACCAACAGTGTAGTGCTGAAACAATCAGTACATTAAAAAAAAGATAATAAATTAATAATTCAAGTTATTTATCAAACAAAAGTGTCAAACATTGTCTGATTCCAGCTTCTCAAATGTGAGAATTTGCTGCTTTTCCTCTTTTTTTATATGATTGTATAATGAATTTCTTGGGTAGTGCAAAGTTGAGATGATTTGTCATTTTATAAACAAAATGATTCATCTGAAAAAAATAATGCACATATTAATCAATACTGAAAATTATAGGTAACTAATAGGGTGCACGAGGAGGAGGAAAAGTCTCTGGTGGAACTACAAACAACTCAAATCAACATCTTAAACATGAGTGCTGAAACCAGACACTGTTTTTTTAAGAGACCAGAAGTCAAGAAGGCTGAGAACTTTAATCTTTAACAATGGTTTATATTTCATACCTGCAAAGCTACTGAAGCCCCACAGGTAGAGAGTGAGGCGTTCAGTCTCAGTTCATCTGGCAGTTTAAAAAAGGTTTATCTCAAATTTTATATTATGATACATGACTAATGGTGCGGCAGCGGCAGCAACTTCATCATTTTTGAGCAGCAGAATGATGAATTTTCACTGTATTAATTTTTTATAGGTCAGGGAAACTTTGTGGCTGTGTGTGTACTGGCTGGGTAGGAGAGGAAGTGAGCAGATGAAGAGATGCATCAGCATGCTCCGGCGAGGGCTGATAGTCTCATATTTTATGCAAACTGTCTTGTTTAAAATTATGCGTACAAAGCATGTTTCAAAATAACACTAATTGTGGTGTTAACTGTAGTGTCACGGCCATGCCTGATTGTTGACTGCATCTCCTTTTTTAAAATGTTTTTATCACTTTGCCATGGAGAAAAAAAGTCATACACAATCAATTACTTTCAATGTAATGTGGATGAAACTTTTTGTTAAGAGTCTGCTACCCATATTTTTAGTTTCACTGACAAGTCTTAACTAATATTAAAACTCGTTTCAGTACATTGTATATTTTGATGGATACATTTTATATTGACATAGTTTGCTGCCTTTCCTAAAGGAGTGTAATATCTTTTACAGTCTGGGAAGCTGCCTTGACAGTAAATCATGTTTTTGTATTTTGTATCACACTATCTTGTTACTGTATGTATTTTAACTAATATATGATTTACTCCACTTACACAAAATAAGGTCACTTTTTTAGGGTTTTTGTTTGTTTATTTTTCTTTCGTAAATACCATGTTCACCAATTCAAATAAAAAAATGCAAAATCATATTTTTTTGGAATGGGGTTGTATGCGGTATTTATCCAGTCAGTGTATTACCTACAATTGATGACAGTCAGTCTGTCCCCAGTTTGGAGAAGTAGCAGGAGTGCCAGCATAGGAAGCTAAGCAATGTACTGTTGTGGACAGAGTCAGCAGCAAAACATATTTTAGCCATGCATGCAAAAAAGGCTGAAAAAAAATCAGAAAAAGTCAAGTGTTCTCTGTATTTAGAATATTTTCACTGCTTTACCTTGGCACCAGAAAGCCTTTTATGACTGGAAACTGTGGTTATATAGGCCAAATATCAGTCTCTAAAAATCAACCAGAGTCATTGGCAAAATCCATAATTTTATCTTGCAGAACATGGGAGTCGCTGGCCTACTGCTGCCTCGATCTGTTAGTTTGTTTTTGTTTTTGTGTGACTCTGGTGATTAAAAAAATGTTTAGATTCACCAAATTCACACAATAACTCAAACTAACAGGTCTAGGCAGCAGTAGAACAGCAGCTCACATGTTCTCCAAGGTAAAATGTGTTCAGGAGTCTGGTTGATCAAGCGTTTACACTTGCAATGATATTGATTTTTTTTAGGTGGGCCTTTTTTTAAGAGGCTAAAATACATTTTGTTGCTGAGCCTGTCCACAGCAGTTCATTGCTTGGCTTCTATGGTGGTAATCCTCCCTGCTCCTCCAAACTGATGTGTGCCTATCACCATCTAGTATAGGTAATACATTGACTATTGATAAGTATCTCATCCAACCCCAGTTCAAATAATCTGATGCATCCCTTTGATTGTTGAACAGGAACAGGGAAATGCCTTATACGCCAGTTATTAGTCCTGCCCATTCACTTTGAAAGGGAAGAAAAATGACAAAAAGGAGTTTGACCGAGAGTTTGAGATAAAATAAATTAACATCACTTACTACCATTTAGCTAGTTTAAAGAGCTAAATTAAGTGGTCCTTGAGTTAGCATGTTTAGTTAGTTTTCAGGGTCAAAAATATACTTTGACATTCAACTGAAAAATACAATTACAATTGTACAATTAAATTTACAAGTCTAGAAAATTCTGGCTTTAAATATCACAATACGCATTCAGAAAGCTTACTGTAAATTCACGGATGCTCTTGTAAAATGTTGTTTCCTTCTCTTCCCCGGCTTTGTTGCAGAGTACTCCATATCCCAGAAGTCTCCGCTGTCTCTTGTAATCACGTGAGTTTGTATAAAAGCGGACACGTGAGCTTTCCACTCCATGTTGCTTTCATTTTGAAGGTGAAGCCTCTGCACACATCTGCTGCCAGCCTCCATACATGTAAGTTACATAACACAGCTTAAAGCTACTGTCAGCAGTAGTACATCGTGTTTTCTGTTACTTCAATCGTGTCATGTATTCGCCATGAAAACAGCGATGTTTATATGAACGTTCGTATCGGCAACGTTATCACTGTTAGCCATCGTTAGCTAACTTTGTTAGCCGGCGTGTGCGTTATGCAAGGTCTCCAAACTAGTAGCCAAAAGCTAGTAAACCACATCTCAGCCAAACACGTGAAGGTTTACACTTTCCCGTGACAAAGACTCAAATATTTCAAAATAAACACTCGTGTCGTCGTGACCTGTGTAGTGTGTGTGTGTGTGGGTGTGTGGGTACCAGTCCATGCTGTCATCCTGGCTTATGTTACATCAGTTCAGCCCCCTTCCGTGTCGAGTATAATGCTGCCAATCAGGCAAGATATTGAGATAATCCGTAGAGTAATCGACAATGTATTGATGATATTTGCAACCAGGATGCGACTTTTTTTCTCCCACTGGTCAAACGGCTAATTAATTCTTTCAGTGAAACTGTAGGGTGAACGCAGGTGCTTCAGTGACTCTAATTAAAGTTATATTCAGGGGAAAAAGTCCAATAATTCAACAGCATGAGTTGACCCGGGTAAACTCAAATGGGACGACAAGAAACATACTCAACAGTCATACAGGTGCTCGTAATTATAACTAATTGTTCTCTTAGTTTTAACTTATATTTGTCAAAGTTTTTTCATTCACTCCTGTGGGCTCTACATCTGTCATGATAAATTTTCCACAGGGCTTTTTCACAGTAAACTTCTGGAGTTTACCTTGTTGGAAAAGTGTCCTTAATAGAACCGATTTACAGCAGCTGGCAGAGTAAACACAGGTGTTACCAATGATGTTAATTAAGGTCTGTCGATTTTTGGTGTAGCAGAGCCTTTCAGTGAGCCAACATGGACAACGGCACCCTGACTGTTTGTCCTGAGTGGAACAGAACCTAAATTGGTATGAGTCGTAACGCCTGTTTGCCATATTTCATGCCAAAGTGGCTGCTGTGAAGAATCCATATTTGTAATGAACCTTTTTAACATCAGACATATTGATATGAAATAGTAGGGTAAACATTAGTGCTTGAATGATACTAGTAGGTTCCAGTGAGACTTGATTAACAGTATAAACGTCAACTCAAAGTAAACAAATACAACGATAGGAAAGTTACTCCAACTTTCACACAGGTGTTTGTAACTGTAGCTGCCTTTCCTCTGCAGGAAGAACTGGAATGATTTTAGGTTTTTGTAGTTTGCTACAGCATTTTTTTTATTGTTGGCTCTACATGTCATAAAAGTTCATGGGAAACTCATTGTAGGAGGGCGTTGTTAATGGCTCTGCTCCAAGTGTTGTAGTAAGCAAGGCATGTCCAAACTATTCCAGAGAGGGCTTTGTGGTAACACTTCTTTTTTCCCATCCAATCTAGAGCACGCTTTATTCGACTGATCAACTTGTTTTTAAGACTAACAGCAGTTGATTAAACGAGTAAAGTCTGGCATGCTCCTGCTTGGTTGGAAAAGGTGCAGCCATAAGGTACTTTATGGAATAGTTTGGATATGTTTAAACCAGTTGGATATGTCTAAGCCAGAGTTAAACTCATGGATACTGTACTACATGTCAAATTGTCTTGTGTGAGAAAGCCCTCTGCTCATCACCACTTCCCCTGAGAACTGGGCTCACCTAGTGAGATGATTGGAAACATCTGACTAGACAAGTGCATGTACTAATTATACAAAATTGAAGCAGAAATGCACTTGGGTGCAAGTGTGCCATTTTACATCCCTGTGGTGATAGTAAAGTGAATTGTCACTGCTTCAGTTCAGCCAGAAGATGTCAACCCTGTCTGCTGCCAGTGTGGAGACTGCTACTGAGGGCACTGAGCAGAAGAAGCCACTGAAGCCCTGCTGTGCTTGTCCAGAGACAAAGAAAGTCAGGGATGCTTGGTGAGTACCTGGCCAGAGAGCGAACAACTTTTCTGTGTTTAAAGTAAAAATATTTATGATTCCTTATGTTTGTTTCCGCCAGCATCATTGAAAAGGGAGAGGACAAATGCACAGACCTGATTGAGGCACATAAAGATTGCATGAGGGCACTTGGCTTCAAGATCTAACCACTCCATTTTGTGTGCGTGTGGTAAGTATCAAATCCAGACATGCACACACTCACACAGGTAGCTTCATTTTCAGTTTCCCACCAGCTTGTTTGCAACTATAATGTCCTTGTGTTGGGTCATCTGTATCCCTCAGCTGTAGCTGATTCATCCATTGTTCAGAACAGTCCAGACTAGGACGGTGTACTGGCATGCATTATAAGTAAAACAGAACCCTGGGGGTAGGTGTTTGTGTTTTGGGAGGGGTGCCTAATGATGGTACATGCATATATTTGGTAGTGAGAACTCTGCAAAGAAGGACAGTTCAATGTACCTCTTTCATGTTGTAATCCTAATGAGTTATTTTTTATTAATGAGTTAATTCCTGGTGGCACTTGGCCTTAACATTAATCTGACCTTCATGTTGCATAAAACTGGCTAGTGGAAGTTTAAGGCCAAATACCCACTAAAATAAAAACTGTCAGTTAACTGCCTTTTTTCACTCTTGAAAAACAGAAACAACAAATCCTTTTATGCTTAAGCTTGAATCAGCAAGTGAACCATTTTTGCTTGACTGACTGGAACAATCAATCAAAATGGTTGCCAAGTAATTTTCTTTCACCTGATCCTTCCTGCTCTAAAAACCATGGCATCATCCCTGCAGTGTTAACATTGATTCAAAAGTTGGTCATCACAGCACCAGCTGACAGATTAAACATCGAAATGATGGTCCCTGTGGCACAAGAAACATTAGCTATATGTTCATTGCATGTTTCATGTTTAATGTGAAAATTTCACAACACCATCAGTAGTGTCTGGCTCCCAGTCTTATGAAAGACCAATGTTTAAGTTGCTGGCTTGTGATCTTTAGCTTAAAGGTCACCCCAAATCAGAAATGCATGGTCCCCCCTGAAAACAATTGTCTTCCCACAAATGACTAGATCTTGTTGTGAGCAGTTGCATGTAGGAACTACTTTCTTTATGGGAGGGGGGAAAAAATGCTAGCAGCAGAAATTATGCCTGTTATTGCTAGAGCAAAAGGTGGCGTAGAGACCTTGGGTAAGTATGACCTATCCTTCAATAAGCAAACCTGAATTGCTTCAGGTACATGGACCTGCTACCATTAGAGTTTTGCTTATCAGAACAAGACAGGCCCACATTGCACAGATAAAAGCAACTTCATGCCTCTTTAATTTTGAGCAGAAATTATTTTATGAAGACAGATGTATAAAAAAATGACATTTGCTTGTTCATAAATCTTGTAGATTGTTTCAGGTGACTTTTCTATTTAAACTTGGACATTGTCTACATTCCATTGTTACCTACAAATTAAAACTAGAAACAACTTGAGCCCTCAGTTTACATGTGTGCACTGGTGACGCACTGCACAGTTCATGGGCCACTGCCAAATGTATTCTGACAACCTAAGCCAAACTTGAATTGACTCACTCTAGTGTGCAAATGAGTTCCTGCCCTTTCTATGAACCATACTAAATACCCAACCCCTGATATTTGCAGTTGGAGGTATTTGAAATTGTAAAAGAACACTACTTGCAGAATACGGTTTCCTCTTGCTGGGTCAAATGTATCTCTGAGCTATTGCTGATTTTAATCCACTGTAATGGACTAACTTCAGTATCAGGCAAGAACATGAGGCAGAGATGGGTTGTGTGTGTGTGTGTGTGTGTGTGTGGAGGGGGTGGAGGACGTCTTCTATGCTTACATGACTACACATAAAACATGCCTGCAGCCTCGTGGCTCAGTTCACGTTTCAGCAGTTCAAACAGCCTTTATATTCACTTGCTCTTGTAAAGGAGAAATGTAGACCGTAAGCTGGAGGGAATGTGAACCTGTGTAGTGGAATTGTCTCAACCCCTAATCTGATGGGTCTTATTTTTCAGTTGACATTACAATTTTACAAGCACTGAAGAGAAAGTATAGCTACTGTTTTGTTGTCTTTAATGTCATTACAATAACTTAAATGTTAACTGCCCTTTTTTTTTCTCTTCTGCAGTGTGCAGCTGTGCAAGTGGATAATGACCAGACATTTCCCTTTCCCTCTTATTTATACCTCACCTGGAAGGGGAGGATGTGAGGATGACTCACTTAGGCTGTGATGGGTTGACTGTCTTTCTGTGAAATTGTTTTTTTAAAGTCCTCAGAATTTGAGAAATATGTGAATATCTAAAATGCTGTCTGAAATTGAATAAAGTCCTATGCAATAACTTGTTTGTCAATTTTATTTAGACTCATTCATGTGTTCATCCTGAGGCTCTGTGTTGAAGGTCCATTCTGTAAACGGTTGCTTGCCACAGTTGCTGTCCCTGGTATGCACTTAGGCTTAAAAATAACTCTTGACCCTGCAAAGTCAATACTTGGCATATCTGCATTCTTCCCCTGTAGTGCTGCTCAGCCTAAAGTGTGCCTGGCAGTGGACACCTAGTTTCACACATTCACAAAACCTGCTGGAAATGCTAAGCTACAGTAGTGTTAAACAGTAACTGGGTAACTTTCTTGGTGCTATTGTTAAAAGGATTTTTTTTTTTTTTAGTTGCATGTGCAAAATTTTCTACCCATTAAACATTTGTGTACATGGTTCCTTAAACACACCAGCACATGGTGACAGTCATGCCTTACTGTTGCCTGACCCTATGGCTTCAAAAACGCAGACGGCTGAGTCACCAAGATTTAATTCGGCAATGTGAAGGACTTTAATCCTGTTATTGTAACTACCAAATGAAAGAAACAGTTGATGGGTCTCTCAATGTGTCCACTCAGGCATCTCCTGCTCTGACAGAACGAGCCTGATGTGAACACCCGATGGCAGCAAAGTGGACGTGTAATGTCAGTTATATAGTATTCATCTTACTTCATAACAAGACAGAATTTACTCACCTCCACCACATCTACTAAGTTATCTTATTTTTCTGTGTGTTCTGTGTTACTTGAGATTCTACTCAAGATCAAGTTTCTAGTTATTTTGCCATGCAGTCAGCATGTATTTACAAGACACTTCAGTCAGATCCATAATGATATCCATATTAAAAAAAAATCAAATCTCTAACAATACCAGTTCACATATTCAGATTTTCAAACTTTGACATCCACATCTGATCAAGTGTGATTGTAATCTAAAACAAAAATCAAAGTTAAGCCTAAATTTAAAAAAGTCCATCTTGCCTTTTCCTCTTTAATTACTTAAAACTTTTTAAATCATACAACTGCATATTTTTTATTACCACAGTTTTTTCTTTTTCATTCATTTTGGAGGAGACGTTAAATATGAGAACAAAGTAACTGAAATACTATGTTGACACTGCATAACACAGCTACATAAATTCACTATGGTAATCACATATGCAGTATGAATGTAAATAATTTACATTCATGTTGTAACAGATTATAAATAAATAAAGTTGTGGACAATGCAGAAAAATAATATTTACCCAAGATAAATCCATTGTTGTGCTGTATGTCCTAGACAAAACTTTCAAATAAAATTAGATCGCAATTTATCAGAAATAATTTTCCAAAATCCATTTGAACTCCCAACAATCCTAATTATCACTGTACCCCTGTCTTCCTGTTCATCTTTTTGACCCTCTCCCACCCCTCACCCAGTAGTCTGAGTTCATTATAGGCTAGTTCTTCTACAATATTTCATGCTTTTATGAAGCCAGATCATTAAATGAATGAATTAAGGTAATTAGTTCTTACAATACCAAGACATTACACAAGAAAAGGTGTTTCACTTTTTGGTTGTCCCTCATCATGCAGCTCAAAATCTATTCTACTCCTGAACATTATGACACCTGCCAACTTTAACTGTTATAACAGGAAGAATACGGCTTTTTTCTGTGTAAATACAGGTCTTTGCCTTTTGAACATGGCCATAGTTTAGCATAATAAACATTTCATCTTTATTTTTTTATTTTGACAATTATGTATGTATTACATTAATATAATATCTGTTTATAGTCTTAGTCTAATGAAGCAGAGACACTTCTAATGGACCAAGATGGACTTGTCCCTGTGAGCTGTGAGTCCTCATGGCTGTGAGGTGGTAGTGGCGGTGGTGGGTGTTGTTTATACCTGAAATCTGACCTGTGCTGTCATCCTACTTATTTCAGTATCTCTAAATATGCACTGGCTGCTCTCCTGAAAGTAAACTGGACTCGTGAAGTTTGGTTGAAGGTAGAACTCTTTTGTAGCTTTGATTTTTTTTCAAACAGTGTGACACTCCGTGAGTCTCTCAGAGATATTTGTCATAGAGTCCCTCTCCTCCTCCTCCCTCCCGTTTCCTGCCTCTCTCCCTCTTTCTGTTATGTTAAGTAGCAGGCCTGCTTTCTGTCCACCACTCTTTCCTCCTTGGGTTTCAATTCCAAACATGGTTATCCTTCTAGGGCTCTATCAACGCCCCCCTCCTCCCTTGTCCCTTCTCCTCCAGCTGTTGGCTGTACAGTGCAGGCCGGCGGGTGAGAGAAATAGACAGAAAAGCACAGCAAGAGAGACGACAGGAAGACTCAGAGGAGAGAGGAAGGGACGCATAATGACAGAAGTGGAAGAAACCCATTCCAGCTGTGTTTCTATAACAAATAGAACCGTGAGAACTACTTCACATTGAAGGATTTTCCGCTGCACGCCAAGGGAACAAACATTTACTTCTGACATTTTTGGTCAGTATTAGCTGTTTATTTTGGTCAAGATTTTATTCAAACAAAACTTCTAGTTGTAAATGTTGATGGGACAGAAATAGCACCAAGTCTCTTTAGATAAGTATTTTTAGTTCTTTTTGCTTTTTGTTTTGTGCATCAAAAGCTTTAGCTTGTCATTTGAAGAGTTTCAAACATGAGCACAGACAACTCAACCCTGCTGGACAGCTTGTTCTTTGCTCCTCTCTGCGATGGATGGAGCAACAACACAGAGGGAGCCATCTACCATTTGGGCAACACCATGCTGTTCCTCGGCTACATGGGAGGCAGCGGGGCCTACGGGTGCCTCTTCATCTTTGGCTTCCTGACCCCGGCCTTCGTGTGCCTGACCCTGTGGGGCTGGCTGACCATGTGCGGCCTGGACGTCTTCACCTGGAACCTGCTCCTCC
This sequence comes from Lutjanus erythropterus, assembly GCF_056507025.1. Classification (NCBI taxonomy): domain Eukaryota; kingdom Metazoa; phylum Chordata; class Actinopteri; order Lutjaniformes; family Lutjanidae; genus Lutjanus; species Lutjanus erythropterus. Next base: position 22,684,718 of record NC_139324.1, read on the forward strand.
TGCTGGCCTGCTTGGCTCAGATCTGCCACCTCCTGTACCGGCTGCACCAGGAGGGCATACGCAGCGAGGAGCTGACCGCCCTCTACCAGGCAGTCTACCTGCCGCTGGGCGTGCCCGTCCAGGTGTTCAAGGAGATCACAGGCGCCTTCGAGAACAAGGTGGTGGAGCTGAAGGCCGGGGAGACGTACGCAGTGGAGGGCAAGACGCCCATCGACCAGCTCTCCTTTCTGCTGTCTGGGAGGTGGGGAGTGTGTGCATGTGTGTGTACCTTTGCACACCTGTACTACATAATGCAAAACACCACAACTAACTATCTCCACACAATACAATCAACACTCTCAAGTAAAAGTAGCAATACTACAAAAAAAATTGAAAGTCTACAGTCACTGATCTTTTTGCAGTTTGGACGAAATGTGAATGAGCTGTAAACACAACCTCAGTATTATCGCTTTTGAACTTGGTGTTACAAATGTGCAACATTAGCATCATTTGAAGTCATCTTTATGGCCACTCGAAGAATTAAAGTCCAATATTTTAGTTCTGTTTTTGGTCACTACCGATTCCTGAGAAAAATATCTGGCTCTATCAAAGCGATAGTTTGGATTTTTTGAAGTGGGGTTGTATGAGCTTGGCTTAGTCAGTGTATTATCAACAGTAGATGGCAGTCGACACAGACAGAGAAGCTGAGAGTGGTGCAATGTAAACAATGTACTGCAGTTGACAGGGTCAGCAGCAAAATGTGTTTTAGCCACCTAAAAAATAATATCAGTTCAAATATATGCTATATTTAGAATAATTTCACTGTTTAACCCTGCTGTCAGACAGCTTTTTCCGACGGGAAACGGCCGCTATATAAGCCAGATCACTGTCTCCAAACCAACCAGAGTCCATAGGCAAAATCTGTATTTTTACTTAGCAGAACATGGGAACTGCTGTTCTACTGCTGCCTCAGTCAGTTTGTTTGTGTTACTGTGTGACTTTGGTGTTTTAAACGGTTAGTTTGTATTCACCAAAATCAAACAAAAACCAAACAGATTGAGGTGATATAAAAACAACCACTGTGTTCTGAAAGGTAAAATTACAGATTTTGTGAATGAAGTCTGGTGGCTTTGGATACAGTAATATTTGACTTGTAAAACAGCTGTTTCCCATCAGAAAAGGTTGTCTGATGTCAAGGTGAAGCAGTGAAAATATTCTCAATATAGTGTTTTAGAATCATTTGTTCCCAGTTGACTGGTGAAATAAGTTAAATAAATTTGTGTGGCAATATCACACTTGATACCATGTAGCCTATCTTTTTTAGAAGAATATAAAAATGAATTAATTAATATAGCATACACTTAGCTGGGCTTTTTTTTTAAAAAACTTTTTTTTAAGTAGATAAAATATGACCCTGTCCACAGCAGCACATTGCTTAGCTTAGCTGGCACTCCTGCTGCTTCTTCAAACTGGGGGCATGTCGACCACCATCTGCTGTAGATAAAACACCGACTATGGATAAGTAGGTCATAGAAACCCACTTCAAATAACCTAAACTAGTTTTGGACACAGCTAATAGTATGTTATAGCATGTTTTAGTGTCACTGAATGTAAGAATAAAACAGTAGGTGTGCACTCATTTGCACCATGGGTTTATACTGTAGTATAATTGGTTTAAATCTCCTATTTTAACTGACTATTGCAGAGCTGGATCCCTATTTCTGTCTCTTTTATGCTGTTGGCAGCGTGTAACCATCGTCACAGGAAATGTATCCTCTCCATCCAAACATCCTCAAAGTAGAATTGCATTAGATTTCACAGTCCTGGAGCCGACACTAGAGAAATGTTGTAAACAGAGTATTTTTGTCTGTGACTCACCAGTGTGTCGTCCCCCTGCACGCTGCCAGCTGGTTAAATGATACCTTTGTACATGTTGGGACAGGACTGGACGCTGACTGCTCCTCTTACCTTACATTAAATGCTGGCCACGCTGATGACAACTCAGTGGCCAAATTTGGAACAACAAACAAACAAACAAAAAGCTCTTAATGATTTTCCAGAGTTTTAAAGTGTTGCTTTTTGGACGTGCTTTCGGATACAAAAAATTGTGAGTCTTATCTAATCAACACCCATTTTTTTGGCGTTACCACAGAACGTGTTACCTAAGACATTTCTATTAATCAGTGGTCTCCTGTTTGAAATGACTACACTACATGGCCCGAAGTTTGTGGCAAATATGTGTTTGTTGGGACATTTCATTCCAAAGTTACGTGCATTAATCTTCTGCAGTAACAGCTTTCCACTCTGCTGGGAAAACTTCTCCATCAGATTTTGAATCTGGTCCAGGGATTTGCTTCCATTCAGCCACAAGAGCATTAGTGAGGTCCAACCCTGATGATGAGAGACATGGTCTGGATCGCAGCTGACGTTCCAGTTCATCCCAAAGGTGTTGGACGGGGTTGAGGTCATGACCCTGTGCAAACCAGTTGAGCTCTTCTTTAGTTTACACTATGTAAGGGATAATGTACAGTGAGTCCATTTCAGGATGCAGGTTTCTTTTGCAATAATGACCTTCCATTATCCAGCTTATTACATGGTTATTTAACAAAAAAAATCTACAATAATTTGATACAAAATAATAATTTTTAAATGATTTTATTTCTCCCACAGTCTATGATCAGAACTGCTACCATAGCAACGGCCTGTTCTTCATAGCAACAGTCTGCCATAGACAAATAAAATGCTATATATGACTGATCAAAATCAAGTGGCCATGCAGCTATGTAGTGAATTTAGAATATTTTCATCCATTTACCTTGCCATCAGACAACCTTTTGTGGCAAGAAACCACTGTTTTATAAACCAAACATTGCTATCCTCAAAGCTACCAGACTTCATTGGCAAAAAATTGGTGTGTGTTACTGAGTTACTTCGGTGTTTTAAGTTTTAAGGTGTTTGGGTTCACCACAGTCACACAATAACAAGCAAGCTAACAGATCAAGGCAGCAGGACACCTGCAACTCCTGTTCTGCAAGGTAAAATTACTGTTTTTGCCAGCGGTGTCTGGTGGCTTTGAGGAGGGTAATATTTAGCTTAGAAAAACATCAGCTTCCCATCATATAAAGCAGATACACTGATGTTGATTTTTGTTTTTACATGGCTAAGATATATTTTGTTGCTGACCTTAACGACAGCACATTACCTAGCCTCCTACACCCGACGCTCTTGATGCTTCTTCAAACTGGAGGCGTGTCAACCTCCATCTAATGTAGGTAATCCTCTGACTCTCGATGAGTACCTCTTACTACCCCCCCAAAATCTGAACTATTCCTTTGAAGGCAAACTGGAAAAGAAGTCCCAGACCAAAAGATAGGCCTGTCCACATACTTTTGGTCATACAGTATGTGGGGCAGTACAGTACTAGCAGTTCAGTGACACTTTTAGCATGGGGCTTCCCAGTGGAAAGCCCTGCTCCTGGCAGTTTAAGTGGCATACAGGGTAATTAATAGTGCAATACACAACAAAATAGCTGTTAATTAACACCCATTGTTATGAAAAGTCTAAATATAGACCTAGCAGTTTTAAACTGCTACAAAGATAAACTGTGAATAAATACTCTAATAAGCATTTCTCTGAATACAGAATACAAGTAGACTGCATTTTAGACTTTCTCTATCAGTTTACAGGGATGTTTAATTAAACTTTTAATTAAAAGACCTTTTGGTATCCTTTGTAAGTGCCAGTTCTACCTTACAATTAGCTTCTGTTATGCATAACAAAGACACACAAAAACTTGCATGATATGAAAATAAAGTCTGGAGGAGAAAAGTTATTATTTCCTGGAGGACACTACCATTTCTTTCTGTAGATGTCAGGTGATTGACATGAAGCAGATCGTTTGCAGCGCTGATATGACAACATTCAACTCACAGTGAAATAAGGATAAAACAGAAACTTTTGACGTAATACAATGAAAGTGTGCTGGGGTATCTCACTCTGCGGAAATTATTCTTTTTTTTAAAGTAAAACTTCCTTTGACAGAGGAATGTCCTAATGTCTGGGGGAATCCTGGCAGAAGCAGAAACTATTATCAATGTGTCTGAAAAATGATTTATGTACACCAAACAAAAATATAAACCTAACACTTTTAAAGACTTCTATGCACACAACATGTTTATTTCTCAATTTCACAAATTTGTTAAAACACTTCTTCTTTGCCATTTTAATATTTTATTCCATCTAACATAGGCCAATCTAAAATGTGCAGCTCTATCTTGAAAAAAGACTACGGTGCTGGAAGTAAATTTTCCCCTCATTTACTCCATTGACGTTTCAGTAAATCTTTATATTAAGAGTTTTAAGCACTTTAACCAAGCCAACCAGCTACGAGGTGAATTGTGACCATAAAGCTTTTGATTCTAAGAAAAAAGAAAGACTGGAAAATGGAAAAAAAGCAAAAGGCACATGATTATTTTGAGAGTGAAGGAACTCACTTCTTCTAAAATGTAACTTCGGTCATTATTAGAGTGTTTGTTTGTTAATGACAGTTGTAATTTGTTGTAGTTTGCATTGTGTTTGTGTACTCACTGTGGCATAATGACAGTATGATTCATGTTAGCTAATGTTAGCTACCAAGCTAGCTAGCTTGCTCATAGAATTACCCACTCACGGGTGCATTAAACATTTCCACGGTAACAGCAAGCGCCACCAATTAGAGACGCTGCTGTCACACTTGAGGATTGTGGGTCATGTAGTACCTCTCCATGAGATAGCGAATAAAATGTGAATTTTCTGTAAACATGGGTGATATCATACAGACTTGTGTCTTCTATAGGAGCATATACCATTGTTTAACAATCTCATATCTCATGGTTAGTCTACTTCGGATAGTTGTGGAATTATGACTTATAATCTGTTGTGACCAGTCCAATGCACACCCAGTCATGCTGTTTAATCAGTACCTCTATATGCCACACTGTCAGGTGGTTGGATTATTTTGGGACTAACAGGGATTTTAACAAATTTGTGAACAAAATTTGTGAGAAGATTTTTTAATTTAACTCATAAAAAATGGGACCAACAATAAAGGTGTTGGGTTCACATTTTTGTTGAGTGTATGTGGTGTTGAAGGAGTGCTTTGTAGCTGCCCTGGCAGAGATTTTCATCTAATGCTAATCTTTAGTATCAAGGTCTTGGACTGGCACCGGCAAAGTGACCTCCAAACATCTCCCTGGTCTCATTATCACATCTTAATCCATGTCTCTGTTTCTAAGCTTGTACCTTACTCTCTCTTTCTCTTCTCTTTCAGGATTAATGTGTCTTTGGAGGGCCAGTTCTTGCATTACATCCACAGCCACCAGTTCCTTGACTCTCCAGAGTGGGAGTCTCTCCGACCAAACGAGGAGGGAAAGTTCCAGGTACTAGAATGGACATGTAGTTCATTTTAGGAGGAGGCGCTGTGTGTTTCTTAGTTTCTGTGTTTTAGTAGTAAGTTCGTAAATTGAAGCTTGCAGTCCCAAGTGTAGCAGTGTAATGTTAAATTAACTTGAAGTGCTGTCATTGATGGATTTGGAACAAGAAACCAGACACGGATATCGAGTTGTCTTTTGTTGCCTTCTAACGGAGGCAGCATCTGACCGATAAGCTGAACAGGGGAAAGCAGTTGTCCTCTTGTCTTTCACATATCCTGTTGCTTTAGATTAAATGAGTTAAATTAGAAAGAAGCTTGGAGGTCATGGTGGACATTCAGGGTTTGTCTCTAGGTCTAACAAATGTGCAAACAAGAAGGCTAATTTTTTATGAATTGTTTGTGAAATTGTGAAAAATGTCTGTTATAATTTCCCACACTGTCTTCTTAATAATACTCCTATTGATGAAACTCACAATAATTCCATGCAAATAAATAAAGACATGACTTGAAAAGATGTGAAAAGATTCAAGTTATTATATTATTGCTTATGGAAAAATAAGTTAAATTGTGTCTAAGATTATTGCATTTAACTGCATTCAGTAAAGTTCCCATGAAATGGTTAGAGGGTGTGATGAACATCCCTGATCTTAAACCATTCATTAGGGGCATTGGAACCGCTCTTAGTCTGACCCGTCACCTGGGACCTGTTTGCCTTGGGAGACCCTACCAGGGGCAACAAGCCCATGACAACATAGCTCCTAAGATCATTCAGGTTCTCAAAACCCCTCCACCATGACAAGGTGGCGGCCTAGTTCAGTAGCATTTCTTTATTATAAAATGTTACTCCATACGGCTATTAGTGGTCAAAAACTCCACACTGATACCATTGATACTCAGGTTTTTCATTCATATTCCCCCCAGGTGACCCTTACAGCAGAGGAAGACTCCCGCTATGTCTCATGGCGTCGCCGCCGCCTCTACATGCTAATATCAAAGGAACGCTACATTGCCCGTCTCTTCTCCATCATGCTGGGCTACGACATTGCTGAGAAGCTCTACAACCTCAACAACAAGCTCTACATTAAGAGTGGTGTGCTGTTGGACATCCGCCTTCCCAGCCTCTACCACGTGCTGGCTCCTTCCTCACAGGGCAGCGAGGGCGGCAGTGGCAGTGATGGCGGCATCGCCAAGGAGCAACAATCTGAACAGCGTGGTGAAGACCCAACACCGGCCCACCAGAAGTCTGATCCAGCCCAGTCTCAGCCCCTCCCACCCCACCTGCAGGGACCAAGGAAGACCACCCTGGATGAACCCCCTCAGCATGACCGTTACCAGCACCCCTGGGCGTCAGACCCGGAGCTGCCCTCTGGTGAGGACTCCACCAGCCTGGTCCTCGAGGACTTTGCCGATGTGGCGGGCTCCTTAACGGATTATGGCAGTGAGACGGGTTATTTGAGGTAGAGGGGCAGGGTGCTGGAGCTAACACACTGGGTCACCACTTAAGCTACATGTAAGTACCTCACCTGGGCGGAGAGTGGCGTGGGGGGTGGTGTGTGTGCATGGGTGGCTTGCGGTGCACAATTCCTACTAACCTGGCTTCATAGTAACATATAGCACAAGGCTGGGCAATATAGCTGAAAGCCTCACAGCAATAAAATTATTATTTTGTGACAACAACTTAAGTTACTGAGTAACTGTTGACCTGATCTGTCATACTTTGCTTGAAAATTAAATTGTTTCAACTGAAATATTAAATGGACCGTTATTCACTTCCACATCATTGAATTGAGAAAAAAAAAGGAAAAATAGTGAAGACACTGACCTTGAGTTTTCTCAACTGTGTTTCCTTTCACAATGTATTTACAGCTATAGATTGACATCATATAGTGGCTGGAATTCTTTGCTGCTGGCCTGCTCTGTGTTGGGGATACCTGGATTATTACTCTATTTTCAAACAATACTTTAAGATTAAAATTCCTTCCCAGCCAGCTGCTCTGCATTAGTGTTTGCTTTGGCTCTGCCACTCACAAGCTTATGGTTGTCTCTGGTACAGTAGCAGAGTTCAATTTGTTCAAGCAGATCTGCCCAGCAAAAACAGTTTAACAGCAAATGAGCACAGTGTGGGCTCAAAATGGTCTCAGACAGCTGATCAGGTCCTGTGTCGAGCTGTACTGTGTGTGTGTGTGTGTGTGTGTGTTTGTGTGTGTGTGTGTGTGTGTGTGTGTGTGTGTGTGTGTGTGTGTGTGTGTGTGTGTGTGTGTGTGTTTGTGTGTGTGTGTGTGTGTGTGTGTGTGTGGTGAGCAGGAGTTCAATAGTGTAGCTTGTGAGAGCGGACAGCGAGACAGTGGTGAGGTCAGCAGGGTAACAGCTGTGTTCCTATCTGATCGGGATTAGATCTCGGAAATTCAGGCGATGTCCAAAAAATGTCCGTGCCATGCTAATAATCCAGTGTGCCCACTGTCTGTCTGCTCATCTGTTCATCCCCCTTCTGCCCTGCCTGTCCTCCAACCATCCCAAAGGCAGCCAATCACAGGTGGTGGATCACATTTCATAGCTGGATCGTGGGGTCAGTGTTGGGTTTGAGTTGCAGGGTGGCTGTGAAGCAGTAGGCCAAATCTATCTCAGACAGTATAGTAACACAGCCTCAGTTCAGAGTCTAACAACTCAGACTTTTTACAAACTTGTAATGTTCATGTGGAGTTTTTCATGTGTTACAAGACATATCAGGAGTGAAATAAGCAGTAAACACCATGTCTGAGAATTTCTTTTTTTGACACTGCAGTGAGCAAGGGCAGTCTCAAAAAATGACTTCAGTTAGGCTGGGTATATGATGTCATAAACTGAAGGAATCAATCCTGTTAATCGAGCAGGTGGCACTATACATATCAGTAGTGGCGATGCCCAGCTCACAGGATACACCGGAAGTAACTAGTTACTGTGATTAGCTAACAAAACAGAGGAGAGGCCTGGTGCAGCTACTTAGGGGTAGGGGTGTATGAGGAGGGCAGGGAATTTATTACTTCTTGTAGAGCATTTTATATTGTTTAAAACATGACTGGAGGTGGACTTTTAATGTCCCATCTAGGCCTGTCATGATAATTATATTATCAACATATCGTGCACGACTGTAATAATTCATATATGAATATATATGAACTGTCAGCAGCGACAGTGGAATTTCAGCAGAAAATCTAAAATATATACATCTGCCTGGATTTGGCATCTGTCCCTCAGTTAAAGAGCAAAGGTGTCTTTGCAGAGCTGATATTCACCACTCACACACATTTATTATGTGAGCACAGAGTTGAAGTTTGGTGTTTGGTTGGTGAATGTGAGTTCCCTGTAGAGGGACCCACCCAAACTTTTAAAACCTGAGTTGAAATTATGCTTATATTATGAATATTCATAAATATATTAGCATTTAATGAAATTATAACTAAACTAAAATGTGGGTTGGAGGTCTCAGTTGCGTCCCAGGGCTCCTGGTCCTGACCTCAGCATGAATCACAGCCCACTGGGGCTCACGGGGGCTGATAAAATTCTCTATAACTTTGCAAAAACATTTTGGCATTAATGCTGTAAGTTAATTTTTCTTAAAGGGAACATTAGTCTTTATTTTTATGTGGACGTCCAGTGTTCCAGTATTGAGGCATTAACTTCCTCAGTATGTACTATATTGACTGAGAAAGTTCAGTTCTCCTGCTGCAAAATCTACTGTTCTTCCTGCATCACTGATGTCACAATGATGTATTAGGTGCTAAAGAAGAACTACAGAATATTTCAGCTTGGATGTCTAGTCGCCGCCTCTGGGTAAGCCGGGGTACTTTGTCACCTAACGCTATGTTTTGGCCAACAAAATGACAGGCTAGGGTGGTGATACACAGCCACATGGGTGTGGACTTCATGAGTGCATGACGGTACTGCTGGCATGGCTCTGCAAGCAGGAGCACTCAGCTTTCTCTGTCAATGCAGCACACGTAGAGGAATTTAGGACGATGACAGGACATCCACATGAAAGTGCTGAATTTTCCCTTTAAACACATTGCGTTGAATGGTTTTGTGCATTTGACTGACAAATAACCTTTGTTCTAACCTTTACATGTTACATTTTCAAAACCATTGAGAGTGAATTGTGAAATGTAAATAAATACTAAGCTGTGAATTGGTAAACATTTTTGCTTTACTTTGTTTAGATGAATTACAACTGGTTTGTTCACCAGTCATTCTCTGTGGGAGAGAAACAGTGCCGAATCTGTGCAAAATAAATACAGAAAAGGATCTACTGATTTGACACATTGCAGTTTGAGTGTAGTTTGATGTGGCACAGCAACACTGTCACGTTATCAGTAGGACAACACTTTGAGTTTGCAGTGTGATCGTGACACTCCTAACTGAAGCTTTGATGATGTCTCTGCAGGAGGTGATAGTGACGGGAAACTACCGCCTCGATTCCAGAGGGGCAGAGCGCCGCTGGCTCCCACTGACACTCCCAAACTGTGAGGACAGTCTCTGCTGGAAACACGATATTATTTACAGTATAGCAGTATGAATGTGTCACATGTCACTTGCTATGACACTGTCTCCTCCTCGCTCTCAGTTCACACTTTCAGCCCTGAGCACGTAGAACATAATGCTATTCTTCTCTCTATTTAAAGGGACAGTTCACCTTAAAATAAAAAGTACACATTTTTCTCCTGGCCTGTAGTGCATTTTATCCATTTATCCTTTTTGGTGTGAGTTGCTGAGTTTTGTAGATTTCAGCTGTAGAGATGTCTGCAATCTCTCCAGTATAATGGGACTAAATAGCACTTGCCTTATGGCGTTCAAAGCACCAAAAAATGCATTAGAAAAAAATCAAAAACAATGTCTCTTTACAAATATCATGACCCGGTTACTCAAGATAATTCACAGACCTTGTTGTGAGCTGTTTTAGGTAGGAACTAGTTTCTTTCTGCAGTAGAATCTGTGGGAACCACTTTAGAATCTACAGTACTACTTCATTTCAAGTAGAAAGGAAGTAGTTAACACCATGAACCATTTAGTTCCATTATATTGGACAGAGGTCAGACACCTCAATGGCAGGTATCTCCAAAACTCTGCAACTCACACCAGACAAATTTTAATTGATAAGTAGCACAACAGGCCACTGGAAAAATGTTTTTGATTTTGGGGCGAACTGTCCCTTTAAAGTACATAAGACAGCCGCTATTAATATCTTTTAGTAATCAATATTTGAGGCTGATATTTATCACTTCATTAAATTCAATATGGTCTCGGAAGCAGCATCTCAAATCCGCCTTAAAGGGACAGCTCAGTTGGATGAGGTATGAGGTTTCTCCAAACTGGAGGCGTGCCGACCGCCATCTACTGGAGGTACTACACTGACTATTGACAACTACATACAACAGCACTTCAAAAATCCCCTTTCTATCTTTAAAAACTATTGGCTGCTCTTAGACCCACCACATCTGTTCAATTTAAATAACATGGATATTTTAGCGCTGCAGCTAAGATGCCATTTACAAAATCTATAACTAAACAACTGAGTGAATCAGTAAAATGTTCAAAGCACATTTATACTGTGTTTATGTAGCTGATCAGAGAGACGCAACAGTCCAACTAAAGAAGGACATCTTGACTTACAGATACTGTATTCAGAACTTAATAAACTGTCAACAATCAGTCAAACCCTAATTTAAATGATAAACACATTTGAATTGGCGCTGGAACACTGAGGACAGAGGAACGGCCTTCACATTGTTACTTACCAGCACATTAAATGTCTAAAATTTTATTGTATGTTATAGAAAATTGATTCTGTGATATTGAAACAGATGAATTTGATTTTCATCTCACTTTGATGTTAGAACTATGATTGTTTGTTTTGGACTTAACTTCACATGATTGAATGTTAAATTTAATTTTTAATATTTTATTTCTTCACACAAATCACTCATACTTAGTGCTACAAAACATGTTGGTTCAACTCAGTGAGGTTATTACACATCTGAAATTTGATTTGATTAGAAAAAAAACATTTTTTTTATGAATCTATAAGAATTAGCTGCATAAAATCATACTGAACTGATCCTTTGCCAAACCCCTCCTCTTAACAGCAACTGTCCAATCATAGATTAGCAACTGTAATTAGGCACCACAGGCCTGTCAATTTTCGTATTTCTCTATACGTTGAAGCGTTGTACATGCAGCTCTGAGAGGAGTGATTATTGGTGTCTCTTGGTTTCTGTTGTGAGTTTAGAGGGTCTTTTTGGCAGTCTTTCAGAAACCTAAAACACAAGAAAGCTTCGTGAGGAATGGCTTGAACTTTCAGAACTGTCATCATCTGCTTACGACCTGCCGTAATGTTACCTCCGGCGTTGACGTTGACACCACTGCATTTCCCAAACTCATGGCAAGAGGTTAAACTGAGATTTTGTCATGTGTGGGGTTTGAGGACGAGGACGTGGACTGGGTTAGCTTAGCTCTTATCCTTGCTCTCTTCCTGTGACAATCGCGTTCCAGCAGGTCTGGCTGGGTGACTGTCTTGAGGTCCACTGCATTTACTGCACTTCCTTTTCCAATGTTGATGAGTATATTTCTGTAGTCTATCATCTACCTCTCATACTTCACAGCCTGACCGATGTTTGCTGGGATGTTAGCTAGTTTTAGCCTCAGTCTAATGGCATTAACATTATCTCATGTGGACAGCCATGAAGTAACTTTACATATTTCAGACCCCTTTACAAATGTGTTGGATGGAAACATTAAAAAGTCAGCTAGACACAGACTTCTCAGTTTAAGTTCAAGCATTAGGATTAGGCTAAATTAGCTAGATACACTTATAAAATCTGTGATCGTCATAATTTTAGCTGACAAAATCCACAGTCATCAGCTAGAAATGAGAAGCTACTTTTGTTTAGGTCATTGAGGAAGTGAAGACCTACTGTAAACTGCTGCAGTGCAAGAATGGAAAGCCTGATGGGTGTAGCAACAGCAAATATGGAGGGCGGGGCTTAGCAAAGGGTCAATCCGTAATAATTTCAAGATTTGGAAAATATTTAGTTTTGCATATTCTCGGGAACTTTCCAGACCTGCGTATGAACAATTTACCGACAAAACCTGTACCTTGGCAGTGTAGATTTTCTCCATTTCACTTTCATGTTTTGTTGAGCGTTTATTTTACCTGAATGCACCATGACTTGATTAAATGTATGCTGTCTAAGAAGTGAGCCTGTCATACTGATTTTCAGATCATGATACCTAATTCATCTGGAGGAGAACCTCTTACTTTGCCTTCGCTGATATATTGGATGCCTGTAGACTATGTTTTTTAATTTTTGTAACTAATTGAGTATTTAATACACACATGTATACTGTGAATAGTGTCATTTGTCTGTCATTGACTTCCAAAATAGAGAGATAGGACTAAAATGAAGAAGTCAGTGTTTTTAAAAGGTATTTTCATGGGGCCAAGATTTCTCCATAAAAGTTCTTTGTGTGCAGTGAAAATGTGGTTTGTTTCTGTGACTGTCTTCATGTCATGTCTGTCACAACACTTAACGCTGAGCTTATACCACCCTGATTATACTGTAGTACTGAGGAACAGGGATGGACAGTAACAGAGTACATTTACTTGAGTGCCGAGTTCTTAAGATCATTTATCTGTACTTGAGTATTCTTTTTAACAGACTTTTATCCCACTACATTTGAAAGACAAATAATGTAATTTAAACTCCACTACATTTCTATGATGGTTCCTGAGTTTCTGGTCTACTATACTGGTCTAATATTTGATTAGGAATATCTAAACATTGACTCACATAATGGAGTTGTGTATTTGGATTTAGATTGGAGACTATTTGGACCATCTGACAAAGGTGGAGACTAAGATTTTATTCACTGCTTCTGCTCATCAAACACACAAATATTCAACCTCCAAACATCAACAGAGAAAAGCAAAGCCCAGTTACCAGTTTATTGTTGACTTTAAAAGACAAACTGAATTCAGTAACAATAAAAACACATGTCAGAAAATACAAAAGAAACTTGCCACATGGAGCATCCTAGAAAAGGTTTTAGTTAGATGAACACTTCTCAGAGGCAGGGAAGAGCTAAGAGCCAAACAAAAGACAATAAAAATGTACTCTAGATCCATTATTTTACTGACAGTCATGATGTTGTAAGATCAGTGGATTAGACAAATAACTGAGCTAAATAATAAAGTATGACCAGACTGTATTTTATCAGTTAGTAGAGTGATAGTCTCTATAATATTAGCCGCTACTCCTGAATGAAATGTGTTTCTTTGGCTCCTGCGTTTTAACTCTCTGATCGTTTTTTCTTAACAATAAACAAAATGAAATGTGAGACCGGCTTCATGTTGGTACCCATGGGTGACTTCACAGCAGATGTGTGTTTTTTTCCCGTGTCTTTCGAGTCGATCTCTTTCTTTAATAGAAGCCACACACCTGCACAAAGTCATGTGACCACGGAGCTCCTCGCCTGACATCGATGTTGTTCACACACAGCGGCTCCTCTCGCCTGAAACACAAACACGCTTAAATGAAATCTAAATGTTTAACTTCTTCTTTAAAGTGGAAAGAATCTTGACAAGACAGACTTCAAAGAAAATGGAACTGGACCAAAGTGGTTCAAGCAGAGCTTCTACATTCATATATTACAAAATATACAGTACATTAGTGTTTCTCCTTTTTTTTACTGGATCTTGACGGTGATCATTTTTGACATTTTATTGATTAAAGACAACAGAAAGTTGTCTGGGATCTTCTGGGGACTGTAACAACAGTTATTGATCTGACATTTCAGTAGTTTTGTGTGTCAGATAAATATAAAGCAAATATGGTAAAAATATTTTAGAGGAGCGAGGAGGTAGCAGTATATAGGTTGTACATAGTTTTTATAGAGCCAATGGGTCCAGTAGTACACAAGATTAGCTGACAAGCTCCAGCTCTGTTGGTCAAGCACATGCATGACCCACTGCATGATCTGATAGTGAGTAATGTGAGATGAACTGAGTAGAAACTTTATCTTATTAGATAAAACAAAATGGAAGTGGACCAAAGTGGTACAAGTGGAAATTTTATATCCATACATTACAGTGTTAACAAAGTCTTCCTTCGGGGACTCAATTTTTGAGTTGAAAAAAGGTAATAAATACCAATATATCACAATGTAGTTTGCAATACTCATCATATTGCAAAATGTTAAAAAATGTCATAATATCATATTGTGGGACCTCTGCTGATTCCCACCTGTAACATAATACCTAACTGCACAAGACACTGTTTATTTTCATACTTTGGCAAATATCTTGTTAGATTATACTGAGCATATAGGTGGACAGGAGAGAAATTAGTTACGCTTGCTGTCAAACTTGACTACTGTTAAAATCCATTAATGACTGTTGTGAATCCAGTCGTGCTCAATGAAAGAGCAAACTACAAACTTTTGAATACCAGATTTCGGCCCCACAGGTGAAAAGTCTTTGATATGCAAAAATATTTTTGCAGAGTATCCCTTTAATCATCTTTCCATTGCACCTGTGTTTAAGTCAGCATTTCAGACAAAAACCAAACTGCCAAACTTTTTCTGATCTACTGCTTCTATATTTTATCTCCTTATGTGGCCGCTCAGCAAAAACAGGCCTGTAAGTAGTTTGGTTTCCTGAACCTATGAATGATTTACAATGTACGGAAGGAAAAAAAATAAACTACTGGGGCTTGAACAGAGAAGAATGTGTGTTCAGATGGTCCTATAGGTGCTGTACCTGAGAGAGGGGAACTCAGAGAGACAGACAGATTTGAAGTGGATTTCTCCTTGTCTGTAGAGGCGAGCTCCAGTGTTCTTCAGCTCGATGGAGTCGATCTCACACAGAGCCACAGGGTGAGCCAACACCGTCCTGTACACTGTCGTATCTTTCTGACTGCAGCACACACACACACACACACACACACACACACACACACACACACACACACACACACGCACAGCATTCATGTAAATAATGTTGTCATAACCACACAAGACCAGAAACACTTTCGGATAATCAACATTCATCACAGAGGACAGTTATTGCTTTCTGTGTTTATGATGTGTATTAATAGAACTACAACAGACTGACAGCTCCTGCTCTCACTCTTTTTGAATCAATAAGCAGTCCCTTCAGGAGTTCACAGGCTTTTTGAGGAGGACTGTTCCAGCCTGATTTCATGACAGGTTTTTGAGAGCCATTTTAAAGCAAGTTTTAAAGCAGTTTTTTGCAACGGAATTGTGAAACCAAGAGAAAATTGCAAAAATGTAACTAATAAAATGTGCTTTATTTTTAGATGAAGAGGTGTGGCTGGGGGGTATTTCACAAAGGAATCTGCAGCTCAAACTCAGTAACAACAGCAAGCATGAAACCATAAAATATGAAAGTTCACAGAGCATAAAATAGTAAATTTAAAAGAGACCGCAATGCTAAAAAACTTACAGTGAAAAGTTGAAGAACCAGAAACAGACCCAGCTCGCCCTCACAGTAAAAGTTGGGCATTTTGACGCATGTTTGCTGCAGCTGTCAATTTTAGGTGAGGCAAACTACATAAATAAACAAAGTGCATAAGAATAAACATAATTAATAACTGTTACACAGTCATGCCTCTGACACTTTCCTACAACTGATTGTGATTATCTGATTGCAGATAACATACAAATAATCATCAGTATGAATGAATAGATAGACTATCCTTGAGAATTACTAAGTAGCCTGAGGCTGTAATGAAATTTGGCCTAAAAATAAGATGGATAAAAGGATGCAAATAACAAGGTATTCCTCTTCTCAACTGTATTTTGTTTTTTATGTTACTTTTTTGTAAGTATAAATGTATAAACCCAATGTTGCAAGAATGCACGTTTGCATACAATGTAAGCAAATCATTTATTTAATTTTGCAATAAAGTAAAAGGAGTCCTCCTGAACTCAAGTGAACCTGTGCATATAGACATGTTTCCTCCTCCTCCGGCTCCTTCTCCTCCTCACTCTTTCTGCCACAGTGTCCTGCACCTGGCCAGGCTTTTACGGTGAAACATACAGTACCTCTCCTCTCAAAATAGAAGCTGTCTGCTCAGCTTTACAGAGAGAGAGAAAAAAAATAAATTACAGTACCAGTTCTTGGGATGAGGGCACTGCTTTAGAATCTGTCAACCAGTACTGAATAAAGAGAGTCTGTAGGAATTCTGTCACACTGATTTGTGCTCTACTTAAACTTCTGCTTTCATGTGAGAATTTAAATTTGGCTGTAGGAGCTATTTGTTTGTTGTTTATATTAAGTTGTAAATTTATCAACAAATAAGTAGTATTGTTTGATTTTTTAGATTGGATTTTGATTGCATTTTCTTCGCTAGTTATTTGTTATAAATATTAATTAGTATTATGTTCTTGTGTAGTATATTTCGTTTTTCGTGTAACTAGTATTTTTGTTTTGTTGGTGGTAACACCGTGATCACCTTAAGTTATGTGTACGAAGGCAGGAATAGGACCAGCATGCACCTGGGTGCCAGAGTGCCGGGGTAGCAGAGCAGGAGAAGCATGCAGGGAACACGATTCCTTTTTGCTTGCTTGTTTATGGACAAATAAACCATAAGAAACTGAGAATTTCTGCAGACAATTGACTTCTTCTGTGTGAGTACGTTAGATACCCAGGGTGCAGCAGTGGCTCTTTGCTTAAATTTGATTTGACTTTTTCTGACAAACATTTGCTATAAGTATTTGTAGTATGATATAATAAGGATTGTGGACTAAGAAAACCTTAATTGAACCTTTGTGTTTCTCTTATGACAATAAAATGAGAATAACAAAATCACATCTCTGTATAGCGCAACATTAATAAGTACTATTTTCTTTTTTTTTCCAGTTGTCTTTTTTTAATTCTTTTTTATTCTCTCCTGTCTGCTCTGGTGGATGGACATGTGGGGATGGTGGATTGATGATGCAGCAACCAAAATTCAAATGCACGCAACACGGGAACAGGGTGGGACAGGAGTCATTCTCCAGACAGAACCCTTTAATTATCCAGAGCTGCGGTCCACTCATGGAAGAGTGAAAATTGAATAAGACTGTGATGTTACAGATGTGGTACGTACAGCCTGAGCCGCTGCTCTTTCCCCAGGTTCTGAGTCGTCAGTGTCACCTCCACCTCGGCGCTCTTATCCAGGGGAGAAACCACCAGCTCCAGCAGGATATGACGTGCTGAGCAGAGAACCAACACAGTGCAAAACATGTATTTAGTATTAATGCACATCTACCTGCAACACATATAAAAACAATTTGTTTGATTGATACCATGAAAATGGGGCACAATATAAAACATTTAGTGAGTAATTATCTGTCTTGAAACCAACATTTTAGAGAGCAATCCGTGTTTTGAATTATTTAACTAGCAACATGAACAAAACATTTCCCAACTGAAATTGTACAAATGTGAATTCTAAAAAAGTTGTGCTGCTCTGTAAAACATAAATATAGACTTAATGCTACAATTTTCAAACCCTTTTGTATTCAACTAGATACAGTACAAAGACAATATATTTTATCTCTATCAAAAAATTCAGAATGAGAAAAATTAAAGTTAAGTAGTTTGAACAGTAAATATCTTGTCTTTGTACTGTTTTAAACTGAATATAGATCAAAAAGCTTTGGCAAATCATTGCATTTAGTTTTAATATAGATTTTACACAAAGTCCCAACTGTCTTGGAATTGAGGTTGTACTATATGATAATATTTATTATTTTAATGAAATACTGGCAAATATAATTAACATTTCTTTTTAGATGATGGTTTGCCATTCCATTTACAATGTGCTTGTGCATGGATGCTGCCATTGTTGTGTGACGTCAGACAACTGCTTCTTGATGAGGTCAAATTAGAGGGATTTGACCCGAGTTTACGAGTGAGAAGTCTGACTTTCAGTGGCGTTCCAGTTAACCGCTAGGCTGGAAATTTTCGAGTTCCAAGTTGTCTGGATCACAGCATAACATCAGCAGAGTGACACCAGCAGGCACATTTACATGCTGTTGAAAGTGCTGCAGCTAATTAGCTCTGTAGCCAGCAAGCCGACGTCAGCAGTGCACTTTTCCCCAGTAAATGTTTGTTTGGTGGCTCGTTCAACAAGCTGAGGCGCAGGACAAGACGTGTGTTCATGTTTATAAGTTAGATAAGAAGGAGACTTTAGCAGGTTAGGCTAATGTGGGCTAGTGTTCAGACTGTGGCTCCTATTATGTGTAGCAGGCTGTTGTGTGGTTCAATGTGTCCCTTTTGGTTTCTGTTACATTTTTTTAAAGGAGACCACAGAAGAAGTGAGTTACAGAGCAGATATGTATGCTGTGGACTTGGACTTAAGATTGGTTGATTGGTCCGCAATTTAAGTTCAGAGTGAAATATTCTAACAAATATTGGATGACTTGCCATGAAATTGTACGGTAATAATAAAACGGTAAATATATTCACAGTTTCCAGAGGATGAATAATAACAGCTCTGTCAATAAATTTCATTTAGTGCAACCATCAGGTCAAAATTTTAATTTCTCCAGCACTTTCCCATTAGCCTCAATCTTAGCACTGAGAAAAATCTTTCTCTCACCTTCTTTGTGACTAAAACAACCTCTCTCTCTCTCAAAAAAAAAACAAACAAAAAAAAAACCACACACTCCAGCACTCACCGCAGAAAGGTGGGGAAGAGGCAGTGATGAGGAACAGCTTCTGTTCTCTGGGAATCGGAGACATGGTTATCCCACTGTTTTCTGATAAACCTGCACACACACACACACACACACACACACACACACACACACACACACACACACACACATCAAGTCAGTGGGGGTCATACTGTAGACATGCCACACAAACATCACAAATCAAAAGGGCTCCATGTACATTAACTGTGTCACTGTATCAGCTTGTGTTCGCATATCAGGGGCGGAAATGATAAGAAGCTGCCAATAGCTGCTGTGTGACAAGAGCAGGCCTGCTGCAGGAGCGCAGCCAGACGTCACATCTACCGGTGACACTGAGACTCAAAAAAAAGTTAACACTTTAAATAAATAAGCAGTAGTTTTTCACAAGCAGTAACAGAAACAGTAGCAGCAGTAGAAATAGAAGTGACAGTGTTAGCAGCAGTAATGTTATCAGTGCAGCAGGAGGAGTGATGCTGCATTAGCAAGAGTAGTAACAGCAGCAGCTTATAACGTACAGCTCGTAACATTTTAGCAGCAGTAGGTGAACATGTGGTCACTTGTACTGTCGGCTGAGTAGTTAAGCAGTAGGACTTGTGTTTCATTGTGAAGGACAGACGACATGTGAACACTTTTCAGCAGCTGTTTAACACATCAGTAAGAGATGTACTCAGGTGTTTTCTTACCTTTCCCCTCAACTTTATTGAAACAAATAAAGATATACAACAAGTATAAAGGTCTTGTGTACGTTACCTGAGTCTACAATCATAACTGATCACAAACATGCCAGGGGGACAAGAGAATGTATTAAAAAAGATAGAAAAAAATAAATATTTAAATATCTTGTAAATATAACAGTTTTTGTACTTTTTACATTTACATATAAAAAATATCTAAAACTGAACACTCCACCAAACTTACATCAGTTTCTCTCTGATTAGTTGTGAAGAATTTTAAAGATATCTATATATTTGTTGTTTTAAAAAAAACTTTTGCAGCAATAACCAAACTTTCACATCAAATGTTTGATTTTATTGCTTTTGCTCCTTATTACTCGAATTGTTTTAGTTTTATGTAATAATTTATTTTGTATGGCTTTATTGTTTTTGTTTATTTTATTTTATTGCTTTTATTGTTTGTATTTATTTTTTATTGTCATATTAATTCATATTGTATTTATTATGACATTTCGTGTCCTGCATTTGCTGCTTTTTAGTGTTTTTCTGTCTTCTTGTTTTAATTTTATCTTTACTTGGTCCTGATCTTACTGTTTAGCTTCTGGTGTTATTTTGCTTTCTGACTACCTGCCTTGCCTTACAAAGGGTAAAATGGACTCAAAAGACTTTGTAAAATCCTATATAAATAAAGTTATTATCATTATTTTTTATGTTGACCAGTATAATAAGGCAGAGGTTGAAAAAGTTTGCTTGTTGCCTAATTTTTATTCTTAGTTTGCCATGAAAAACAAGTTGCAGAGACCTCGGGCAACGTATTTTCTTACCTATAGTTGGACATTTCCCGTTGAAGACACCACAGTCCACACAGCGTCCCTTCAGGAACTCATCATAGCTGGAACACGGGATCCCAATCAATGGGCACGAGCCGTTCAGCGCGCTCATGTACACGTGCAGCGCCCTCATGTGGTCACAGATCACATAACCATACACTGGAAAGTAGATCAGAACTGACAACACACAGGAGGAGCACTAAGGGAGCCAGATGTCTGGACACCATCCTCTTCAAAATTATAGTTATCTAAAACATCTGTCCAAATGTAAAACTGGGCTGAATCTATTTATTATTTATATTTTATTCATAACCTGTTGTTGCAGCTTTTATTGAACTTACTTGATGCAAACCTGGAGCGGGCGCATCCAGTCTGGTCCTTCCCTCCGTTCAGAAAGAAGTCCACATGACCGACAGGGATGGAAATGCCAAAATCTGATGGAGGACAAAACCTCATTAATGGTGCTGCTCATGAAGTGACTGAGTGAGTGGAGCAGGACCACATGCAGGAAACAAGAAACATGTCTATTGCTGAGTGTGCTGTGTATTGCCTACCCCTTGTTTCTTAGAGAATTAAGTTTGTTTTTTTAAGTTTTGCACTTGAGAATAAAGTAGAAATGTTGAAAATAAAGTTGAAATATAATTTTGACTTTATTCCAAAATGGCATTTCCACTTAATTCCCAACATTTCCTTCCTTCCTAATTTTTTATCCTATTTTGCCTCGGACTAATACTGAATTTTTACTTTATTCTCAACATTTTTCCAATTTGCAGCCCTAGGTGCAACACATAGACAGCTGCTAATAAATACTAACCCTCTGTACAGAGAAGAAAATATGCTGTTCATGGCTTGTATTGTGCACCACAACACTAAACATTAAGTTACCTCAGCCCCTAGTATTTTGGTGTAAATGTAAAAAATTGGCGTCATTGTAAGGCTTTATGATAAATCAAGTTGTCTCACAGTCAGAGTCTGTGTGGATGGCGTCAACAAACTGAGCGTCAGAGGGGTCCAGCCGGTCGTAGGTGTCTGCTCCTTTAAACATGGGGCCGGCAGGGTCAAGGCCTGGATGACAAGGACAAGGACAAGGACAAGGACAAGGGAAACTCAGTCTGTGGATGGATGACATGGAAATCACGAAACAGAAGATAATCATTCAAGAGGATTATTTTGTCCTTTCAGTGGACAGTGGTTTGTTGTATTCAGTGATTGTATGTTTTACTAACTCCAAGTAATTTTTTCCCATAAGAGTCTGATTTTTAATTTGGGTTTGTTTTTGTTGTAGGCCTTACCCCAAATAAGTCTCTGTACTTGATATAGGAAGGAATCCAAAGTGTCAAAATCACATTCACACATCAGTGAATAATAAATAGTAGTCCCTCACAAAGCAATGGCTTTCCTGTATATGTTTTTCTTTATGATAACATCTTGCTGCATGCTGAAGTGACGCCTAAAGTAAACACATACGTATGGAAACCCGTTTCCACCAATATGATGAAAAAAAAAGATTTAAGATTTAAGACAGAACTTTAAAATAATAAAATACTAACTAGCATTTTTCGTTATGTCTCTTGCAACATCTTTTTTCCCTCATGACATAGGTAGAAATTGGCCTCCAGACAAATTTACTCACGGATGTTTGGTATTTTCTCAAAACTTTCAAGCTCACTAACTTTCTAGTGTTGAAAAAGAGCTTTATTGGCCTCTTCTAGTAACTGTCATACTGATTTATTTGATATTTTTGCAGAAGTAAACAAGCTTTTATTTTTCGGTTAATGACCGGTTTTCAGTCAGGAGCTGTGGCTCTGAATTGGACTTATATTCAAATTCGCACCAGCCTCCCCTCTCAGACAGAAAGACCCGATATAAACAAGTGAACAGTGGTCTATTGTGTGGCTGGTGTGTTCCGGGAACCAAAGACTGTGCCTCTTCACACAGCTTCAGAGTGGCTCTTATCAAAGTGCCGTTGTCCTTTGAAGAGCCCAGCTAATCTTGCAAGGTCACACTGAAACACATTCAGCAGGCTCTGTGAGAGACTGTGGAGACCTTCACTGTCTGCCTTGTTGTTGTTCTCCCCCTTTCAGCAGACAAATCAGCAGAATAACAGCAGCTGGCACTCTTTTATTTTTCCATCGACCTGCAATATTCTGGAAGTTTTCATGGTTTTTGGGGATGATTCTTGATGTGAGGTTCAGCAGGACAGGGTCTGCTTATCAAATCCATTGAAAATATTTTTTTCTTCACACATTTAACAAGCAGAAGAAAAATCATTCAAAGCCAGATAACAAGTGCAGTGTTTCAAATTTAACTTAATATTGCAAGAAATGATCAGTCGTCAGAAAAGCCACGGTCTGGACTCACCTGTGATTCTTCCTATCTTCCCCTCGAAAAGGGTCCCCACGAAACCAGCGACGTGTGCCCCAAGACTGACCCCGATGAAGTGGATGGACTCCAGTTTGCATCCATGTGTCTGTTTGGCAAGACAGATTCAACCTGAGTTGTTTTTAGTTTCACCTGAAGCAGTTTCAGTGGAACTGTGGGAACTATGAGTTTGTTCTGTGCTAAGCTGTGCCTTTGTTTTATTGAAGTATTAAGTAATATTACGCAGTAGCTAGTATATGCTATTGAACAAGAATCCATTAAAAAGTCCTTAATTTACTGTTTGAAACATCATCTTTTAATTGAAGATGTTTGGTCTGGTAACCAGAAAGCTTCCATTCATTTAAAAACCAGAAAAACAAAACCCTTTAAATGACAGAGGATGACATTTCCCATTCCCCATAATTCCCTATAATAAACTGATATTAAACAGCGGTTCTAAGACTTTTTCTGGCACAACCCAATTTCTTCTTTTTCTTTTTTTAATCAATCATAAATAATGATAGGTAAAGCAAGGAATAAAAAAGGTCAGCATTGATAGCATCAGCAAACTCTGGCTTTAATCTATTTATCTTTGCTAATCTACACTCGACGGGGAAAACTACAAGTCATCATAAATCACAAGCTATGCAGATTAAGTAGGAAAGTGATGGAAACTGCTATAAAGAAGAGGAAATGCAGCTACAACAAAGCAGAAGTGTTTCAGAGCAGAATTATATGACCCCAGCAGATTCTGAAAACAATAGTGAAAGATGAACGTCAGGTAACCGTCTCTGGTGTTTCCCCTGACCTGCAGCTGGTTGATGAGGACAGAGATCTGCACAGCCACCTCCTTGTAATTCTCCACCACCAGATTGTAAGCAAAGGAGGCGCCGTAGACCCAGTCCACCACCACCACATTCACATCCTGCGCCCTGAGCAGGGCCTGGGCCAGCTCCTTCACCCAGGACGGCTTACTGCCGATGGCCCTGCAGGGGTTGAGTGGAGACGTGTGGGGACAGGGATGGTGGAATAAAAGTGAAGGACAGAAAGGAGGAGGGATATGTGTGAGGATGTAGGACAACATTCACAATCATAAATACATACTGATATGTTATACTGTCCTTATAATAATGTATAATTATAGTTATAAGCATTCGTAATATTCATAATGATCTAAAACAATAACCAAAACACATTATAAAGCAATTTATACTGACTTATAAGGTCAAGTATCATATGCCACTTTTTTTTTGTGGGGGGGGGGGGGGGGGGGGGGGGGGGGGGTTCTTGCATGGATTTAAAATGGATTGTTTTTAGGATTTTTTATTTTGACATTATGAATATTTATGTTGGTTTACTGTTCGGATTTAACCTTTACAGGGTTTTGTTTGTGTATTAGCTTGTTAATTTAAATTCTTGAGATTGTTGCTTATCTATATTTTGGGGGGTATCATTGTATTAAAAAATATGATATTATTTAGAACATACTTGAAGAGATAACATATTGGCTTATGCGACTGAATTTAATGTCTTGAAATAAGCCATTAGCCCAGATGAACACTTGTTCTTACCTACACATACATTTCATCTGTGGCCCAAGATTATTCTGGGATTTTCCTTTTTCTTCTAGATGCATTGTAATTAGAGGAACAGTGCTTTCACTTTGTGGAGACTTTAAAAACTGACTCCCAGCCCAGTTTAGGTCAAGCACTTCTGAATAACTTTAAATATTTATGATTAAATAATTAACAATCAAAGTTAAAGGAGGAAAAAAAACCCACTGGATTTGACTGGTAGTGATCGTTGACATAAATAAAGATGGACGCCATCAGAGTCTCATACAAATGTCGCTAAATCCTGATTGGTGCATGAGATACTCTGACATGATGTTTTTCTTCCTAAGAGCTGCTCACTTCAAACCAGTAAGAGGAGATCAAACAAAGGCACAAATCAAAAATGTCAAGCGAAATAACCAAAACTGTTATAACTTCATCAGAATGTTGAGTGTTCATGAAGGACCCCGTCTCTCGTAATCAGAGGCTCGCTGAGACAACAGGTTCTTAGGGTCTTTAAGGGTCTTCTCCTCACCTGTACCCGTGGACGATGACCTTGGTCGGACGGGATATGTTGAAGTAGGAGGGCTGCCGCGTTTCGGTGAGAGACTCCCAGTTGAACATCTGTGCACAGTCCATGTTTCTCCTGGTCAGCAGCAGGTACTGGACCTGCAGCTTGACTCTCAGCTGCCGGTACTGCAGCCAGGTGGTGTTGTTCAGGTCAGCGCACTCTTCATCTTTCTGCTGCTCCTCTACACCTGCTCGATCAGAGGGGAATAATGCTGAATCGAATGGGTCTGAATGCTGAGAGTTGGTCTCATTCGTCACCACAGCAAACTCTCACATGCTGAATTAAGATATTCTGCAATAACCTCCTGCTGTCTCCAATAACATCCGATCATATTTGGATGAACATGTTGAATGAAATGTTGAGTCAGTTGAATAACTGATACTTTATGGTCAAATCTCTATGGTCATCTCATTTGTGATATTGATATTTGTTCTTCAAAACATATCATGATGTAATCTACCATTACTCGACCCTAGAGGGACAGTTTGGATTTTTTAAAGTTCATCCATGGTGTATTACCTACAGCACATGGTGGTCGTCACGTCCCCAGTTTGGAGAGGCACCAGGAATACTTGTGTAGGAAGCTAAACAATGTACTGCTGTGGACAGAGTGAGCAGCAAAAAATAATTTTATTGACCAGATCAATATCAGTTAAAGTCTACGTTATATCTAGCTGCCAGGCAGACTTTTCTGATGGGAAACTGTACTTGTACAAGACAAATATTGCTCTCTCCAAGGCCAACAAAGTCCATCGCTGGTCTACCCCTGCCTCGATCAATTAGTTTGTTTGTGTTATTGTGTGACCGTGGCGAATTCGACCTAACCTTTTAAAACAACAAAGTCACACAATAAGACAAATAAACTAATCAATCGAGGCAGTAGTAGACGAGCAACTCCTGTGTCCTGCACGGTAAAACTACTGATTTCACCGGTCTGGTGGCTTTGAAGAGAGAGTGATATTCGGAAAAGGCTGCCTGGTGGCAAGGTAGGGACGACACAATATTTAAAAAAACACACTACAAACTACACTTAAATGGATATAGATTTTTTAAGGTGACTAAATTATGTTTTGCTGCTGACCCTGTCCACAGCATATTCTGGTTTTGTGATATGCTACATGGAGTGGTCCAATAGAAACCTGGATACTGTGGCACGTAAACACCTTATCCAGGTTTCTGAATAGAATTTGTTGGTACAGAAAAGACTGGTTGTGATGGTGAGAGATCAAACACATATGATCAGAAACATGGATACTGTTAGAATATATACAGAGACATGAATAGTCCGGTTTCTGATGTTCTATGTAAACTCCAATAAGATCAAAACTAGGACGCGTGTTAACGCAATCATGCAATATTTCATTTATATTCAGCTTTTGTGCTAAAGGCTGTCCAGCTGAAACTACAAAAGTCATTCCTTTGTGCCCGAATGTAGTATTTTCCATTAGTAAAAAAAATATTAGTACTTGTGCAATGTAATCTCAGTATCATTGTTTAATGAGAGGAGTTTTACACAGCTTCGTAAGAAAGTTGAGTCTGTTGTTTTCTGTTTCACTCAAGCATGTTTAAAAACATGTTTGGAAGTATTGCATGAAAAAGACAAAAAAAAAAAAGTGATGCAGAAGAAGAAAAGACTCCTTCATGAGCAGACCACTTACCCACCACCAGGGATGTGACGCAGACGATCAAGACACAGAGGAGGATCGATCTGTGTTCCCAAGGCATTTCTGTAGTGACAGAGAGGTGAATGGGGAGAGTAGCTGCCCAGGAGCTTTAGTTAGTGCTTAACTGTGCTCAGCTGCTCTGTTCAGTCCTAGATTGGTGGATGCAGATCAGCTTTTGGCTTGTGAAAATCCCAGCTCTGTGCCGTGCTGTAACTCTGGCACGACTACTCAGCCTTTAACTGGCGAACAATAGTCATGAGGCAAGGCAGGAATCCACAAAAACAGTTCAAATGTTTCCAAAAACAAATGTTTCTAATGCTCCTAGCAGAGTTTGCTAGGTTTTCTTTTCTTGTACGCCTCGACGGATCCACAACAAACCTTCCCCTGTCCTTTTATCCAGTCATTACATTTGTGAGTGGGTGATTTTTTTTTTTTCCAGACTTGGTTTGTACTGAGCCGCCGGCAAGTGGTTGGAGCTCTTTGCCTGGCGGTGAATCCATGACCTCATTGGTAGTCAATGGCTGTTTGTTTAAAATGCTGGACTCTGGCCGGGCTGCCTGCTGGCTTGTGTGTGGGTTTGACTCAATGTATGTGTAGCTGTGTGTGTGTGTGTGTGTGTGTGTTCGAGACAGGAAGTGAAGATGGGTCACTGAAAATCAATGATTATCTGATTGAATGTTCCACCATGAATGCTCTGTTACGTGATCAATGCTCTTTGTAAAAATACTGAAAACTACGCAGTGGAAATCGGCGGCTTTAACCAGTTAAATCTGATTTCTTGCTCAATTATCTTTGTGGATTTTCAAAAGGTTTAAGGCAGTAATAACACAAAAATGTAATCCTTTCTAGGTCAGGAGTAAATTTAGCATTTGGCAGCATCACATAGTGATTTTAGAGTTATAACAGGACGCAAGACTCCAGCAGGACAAGGGGAGGAGGACTCTGTGTTTACATCAATGATGCTTGGCGCTCAAACACAGAAGTTGAAAGCTGAAAGAAAATGTTTTCCAGATGAGTTTTTGATGTGAAGATGTTGACCATATTATCATCATGTTCCTGTTGTTGCTGTTTAGAGTCTCCCCTGAAGTAAATTAAAAAAATGCACTACTAAATTATTTAATTATTTTCTGGATGCATATAAATAACTGAACATAGGAATTTTATTTTGTACTATATGTTATGAGTTGTAGCTGTGGACAGACACACACTTCCACACACTTCTAGTAGGACATAAGTGATGATTGACAGGGGTAATTTTCATGAGTCTATACATTGTTTTTGTGGGAAAATCCTGCATGATATACCTTTAAGAGCCCAGAGGGGGAGAAAACAAAAACAATTTACTATTAATGGTAACTTGAACTCTCTACAAAGAACAGTACTGGAAGTTTGTCATTCCAAAGGTCCCAGTAAACAAATATATAAACTATATGTAAATGAAAATGCACAGTTTTTTTTTCCAATACATTTTAATAGTATACACAACATCAAAGCTACAGGAGCTAAACTTTTGTTTTTAAGATCTGAATCTGTTTTGAGTCATATTCTCCTCTCCTCTGGTTTATGTTAATGCTGCTTATTGTACTGTCTACCTTAAATTACCTCCTCAGAGGTTAAGATAAATTATCTGTAATGCTAAAAGTACTTAAGAAACAGAGTTAATTCAACTTATCTTCAATTTATCCCAAGATCTGTAAGAATCTGTGACTTTGGTGACTTCTAGTTATAATATCAGATAAACAAACACAAACCAATGTTAAACACAACAGAATAATTTGAATTATTTGTTACTGATACATCAAAAGACAGAGTCACAAACAGACATATTCTGAAAATATAAAAAACATGCTTCTGCTTTAGCTATTTTTAAGTGAAAAATCAATTAGGCTTTTGCATTTTAGTACTAATGACTTTATTATTATTTAGCTGTTATTAGCTTGTATTTTTTGCCTTTCCTTTGGCAACTGTGAGGCGAGCCATTCAATGGTGCGTTTGCGTGCTTCCTCCCAGGTGTATCTGGGAATGTATCCCAGGTCCTTCTTTGCCTTCTGGTAGGAAAAGCTGAACGGCGTGTTCAACATGGTGAGGAGCTGGCGCTTCAGTGGCGGGACGACGCGTACAAAAGGTCGGAGCATCATGCACACAACCTCCATGAAGAAGCAGAACACGTAGAAAAGGCTGAGAGGCATTGGGAGTTTCTTTTGAATGTTGAAGCCCAGAGGTGACATCATTACGTGGTTGAAGTCAGAGTAACTGACGTGTGGTGTGTCGTCAGAAACGAAATAAAACTTTCCCCCAATAGCATTTCTTTTTTGTGGATCTTTGAGGCTGCGGGCTGCTTGGAGGTGGGCCACCGCCACGTTACCCACATAGACGGGATTCACTCGAGCTTCGGGGAGAGACATGCGAAACAGAACATCTCTGTTTCGTATCCCGTCGAACATGTGGCCAAGCAGGAAGCGGCAGCCCTCCCCGTAGATGTACATAGGTCTGAGGGCGCAAGTGGCC
The DNA here is from genome assembly GCF_056507025.1 of Lutjanus erythropterus. Classification (NCBI taxonomy): domain Eukaryota; kingdom Metazoa; phylum Chordata; class Actinopteri; order Lutjaniformes; family Lutjanidae; genus Lutjanus; species Lutjanus erythropterus. The sequence goes on from NC_139324.1 coordinate 22,714,002, forward strand.
AGTCGGCCTCCATTTTGGAGCAGCTCGCTGTTCATCTGCAGGGTTCTCAGCTCAGCCTCCTGTTTTGTTTTGCTGTAGTTAAACTTAAGAGCACATTCATAAACTGTGTCCTCACTGCCGTTAATAATGGGTTCACCCTTAGAGTTTGGTCCCATCACCTCAATGGTGCTGGTGTAGATGAAGGACACCACGTTCTCTTCAATACACGCCTCCAGGAGCAGCTGCGTTCCTGCAAATAAAGGACACTTGTCATAGTTCATATATGCTAAAACAAATCTTAAAGGGAAAATTCACCACTTTTCATTTGGATGGCCATGGTGAAAGCTTTTGAATAACAGTATTTATTACTATTTATTGTGAGGAATTTATGGGAATTCTCTTTTTAAATTTTGCATCCATAGCCAGCTTTTGGAGACTCAACAAGACTAGCCACTGTCAAAATTTAGAGGAAAAGGCACAGAGCAATGGATGTAGGCCACGCGGCACGTTTTTGTTGATTTTTAAGTTGGTGTGTAAGCTAAATATTTTTACAGTTGGCAAATGTAAGAATCACTTTACACTGTAAAAAAAATAGCTGAGGCAACTCAAAATTTCAAGGCAACATTCTGCAATAGATGTTTGAGTTTTGAGCCCAACTCAAACTTTTGCCAACCTATAAACTTTAGTTGAGATAATTTACACCTCTTCCTTAGATAAACTTGAATCTTTGACTGACTTTACTGCTTGTAGCTTTCTCGAGAACTGCGCTTCCAAAGAGTCTCGACACTGGCCGCAAAGGATTCAAACTGTTACATAACTCAAATTAGCTAACCTAACCGCCCCCACCATGCTGACGACTAACAGAAACACGTTCAGATGTAGTAATAATCCATATCCTGCTAAGTAAACAGGATGCTGCTCTCTTGTGATTGCTTGGAAAAGCGTTCTGGTGATTTCACTTAACTTCTTCTTTGTGGAGAGAAATTATACAGCTATGATCAATCATTTCCAATTCTCAGAGCTTAGAGAGCACCACATTGTTCGGTTTCTGTCTAAACACTCCCACACTTTGCATTACTGTGGGGGAGGTTTTTTAGCTGCAGCTTATTCATTAGGGTATTAGCCAACGCAACCATCTTTGCCTCATACCACTGTCATAATTGATTATGTTGATAACTCTCTGCCTGCTGCACAGAGCGCTGATCGCCTTTTTATTCGAAGTTATACTGAACAAATTGCACCAAATTTTATGCTGCACTTCTGTGGGTCCCCGGAAAAACACCAACCAAGATCAAGTGGAGATCAAATGAACAGTTCTTGAGATGTGCATTACAGACATACAGACAGAGATTCCTTCCTTTATCTTTAGATAAAGTTGCAGCCAGAGGTGTGGCATTGTAACTTTGTAAATCCAAAACTAAATGTAAAATATTGTGAGGACTGAACTAATTACCGGGCAGCAGAGCCAACCTTCAGTGTGTCCTGTCCTATTTACTGTAACTAAGATGTTCATGAAAATGTGATGATATATCATTTGATAATTAAGTCAAGAAATTAAAATAATTCAGTAAATTACAATCTGTAGGAGCTTTCAGTGGACTAAAGCGGCTGCCTTACCTTTGACATTGACCCCGTAGATCTCACTGTACTCCACTGAATCAGTAATATCAATGATGGATGCGATGTGGAAGACAATTGATGCACCTCGACAGGTTTTTCTCAGGAAATCACTGTCTCTGATGTCCCCCTCAAAGACACTCAGTTTTGTGTCACCTCTACAGCCTGTCACATAGTAAATCAAGAATAAACTCTCATCAGTATCAACATAAGGCTTGGTTATTACATGTCTACGGCATTACTGCTGTCATATAAAATACCAGAGTAGACTTCACCTGTGTTTAAAGTTCAACAAACGGGTTGCTAAAGGATTACATAAAGCCATTGATTTCAGAATTGATGTCAATTATTGTAGTTGAGAGTAAGATAGGAACACCAATAAATAATTAAGTTTATATAAAACTAGAACAAATAAAACCACTGGCAGAGAGAAAAGAAAGACAAATCGTTTGTAGGTAAACAGATTTTACCCTCCAGAGTTTGTAAAAGATTGGTCTCTATGTGTTTGTCCATCAGTCGAATCTCAGCCATTTTCTCTTCCTCCAGCAGCAGCCTCACCAGCCTCTTTCCCAGGAATCCACAAGCTCCTGTCACCACACACACATCACCTCTCAGAGACATTACAACTAAATTCTCTCTTGGTATGAGGACAAAAAAAAATCCTGCAAACTTGTCTTCAAATGGACCTTTTGAGGAGCCTCTCAAAAGAAAAAGCACGGAGTGAAAAAAGTAAAGAATGCAACTTTTGTTGCAAAAGTTTGTTTCAGGTTCTGTCTGCAGGAGGACAACAACACCTTCTGCCCTCCCAGCCTCGGCCGTCCCACGTTTTGTAAGCCCAGAAACTTTACTTGAAAAAACTTATTATTTGCTCCAGGGCAGTGTGAAAAAAGGGGATGGGCTCTGCTACTTTAGGGGAATATGTGATGCTTTCTGGGACTAGACAAAATGTGGGCTGGAATGTTTCAAATACCAAGGACAATTGCTGTTGGAAGATGTGCCATTTTATTGGTGTTGGAGGGGGTGGGCAGACTCAGCATGTGATGCAGAGAAAAACATGAAAGAAGCTGAGGTTTGTTCTCATCTTCACCCTTATGAAATGATTCCCTATAGACAGATAGATAGATAGACGGATAGACAGACAAATAGATAGACAGATAAATAGATAGACAGATAGACAGACAGACAAATAGGCAGGCAGACAGATAGGCAGGCAGACAGACAGACAGACAGACAGATAGATAGATAGACGGATAGACAGACAAATAGATAGACAGATAGACAGACAGACAAATAGGCAGGCAGACAGACAGACGGATAGATAGATAGATAGATAGATAGATAGATAGATAGATAGATAGACAGACAGATAGGCAGGCAGATAGACAGACAGACAGACAGACAGGTCAATGTCATCCGACCCCTTTATTTTACCTATAAAGAGCGACAAATTCACTTTTGATAAGAGCTTGAATGGATGAATGGATTAAGAGGAAGACTTTCCTGCAGGAGAGCAGCATTTGAGTTCTTCCCTGGAAGAATATGATTTGACAGTAGCGTGAAAATACATGTTAGTGGTACCTGGTACCAGTTTTCACTAACAGTTTCCATCATAGTTTGTTTCTGCCATGTGGGTGTAAATAGTGTGGAAGAAGACATTTTAATTCTTTCTATTTTATTCTTATGTTAGTATGATTCTTTGTTTTTTTCTTAATTTGACTGTCTCTGCTGAGACTCAGTCTTTTACATTAATTAACATACTTCCATAAATGCACCTTTTGTTGTATTGTGAGGAGAACCCAGTTAAATACAAGCTTAAGGCTTAAAAATACAAGCTGTGTCCTTGATCACAAGGACTCATTGCTATTCAGTTCGGGTCTCTCAGACACACTCCCACTGGTTTAGCACCTAATTCACATTTGGGTTCAAGAAGCTTGTTGTTTCCTGGGTGCAAATACCAACTGCCATATAATTGAAATATAATATACATGCATATCATTGCTGTATACATTTAAACAGCATTTTAATGTTCTCATGGAATAATTTTAGCAATTTTATATGCTGTCGGGTAGTTTTATCTATAACAATGCACATTTCATAAAATATCTAACGAAACTGATTGGGTGATCTAAAATTCTGAACTAGTAAACTTTCAGACAACTGCAGCGGTTGAAAATGTGAGTATCTCAGTTGTTAAGGCCGAGCTATAGTGACTCAAGTGCAGGACACAGAAAGACAAGGACACTAGAGTTCTGGATCCTGAACACCTGCCTCCACTCAGGCCAATCACACACACACACACACACACACACACACACACACACACACACACACACACACACACACACACACACACACACACACACACACACACAGAGAGAGCAAGACAGAGAGAGAGACAGAGAGAGAGAGAGAAATATTTTTTCCGTAAATAACAGACTGTATTATAACAACAATACAGTTTTATTATTTAATACATTGTTACGGTATTGATAAGGATATGTGTAAGTAATTGAAGAAGTAATTATATGCGTATATCATTATAATAGCGGAGATATTTAAAAAATAAGTCATAAATTGATTGATTGATCTCCAGCTTAATGGGTATGTACTGTGTCACGGAGCAGCACAGGTCACATCCCCCCAAAAACAACCAGCGATGGCCAGTTGCTTATAGCAAATATATTTGTCCAATTACCCAACCCTTTGGCAATTGTTAGAGAGATCATCTGTCCACACAGTGGCTTGTTTGCAAATCTTTAAACCAGTCATAAATGTCTTGTCCAGTGGAGCACCTGTGCATTGGGCAGTGAGTCCTGGCATTAAAATGGCTAAATCACTGCAAAAAAAAAAGGTAACCGCTGAGGCGAGGAGGTTGTTGTTGTTTCCCAGGGACTTTGAAGACACAGGTGGCGGCTGCCACAATTCTGCATGAAACAAGTGACCAATGGCGGGTTTATATCCACAGAATACATCCGGTGAGTCAGATTAGGGTTGGCCAGTCTGGTCTCATTGATAAAAGTGAACTTTTTCAAGTAATACTTGTGGTCCTGGAGAGTGAGAGACATATTCAGAGGAGGCTGAGTTTTCTTCAGCCATTGTTAAGAAACATCCACTAAAACAAACAAGTAGTTAATACAAATGTCAGGTTTCCAGTTGGTTGCTATTCAACACTTTTCTTTAATTTAAAGCAGATTGTCTCTAATTGGTTTAGCCTGCACGCTGTGGAGAGTTACTTTCTCATGAACAAAACTTTTTTTTTTTTGTATATTTTAAACCTTTGACTTCAAAGTGTCCTACAACAGCAGGAGACAAAAGCAGATGTTGGCTTTGAAGTGCAGTGACTGCTTTTTACTGCTTTGGTTAGAAATTCAGAGAAACAGTTTTACAGGTTTCTTTTAAAAGGAAAGATGAGTAGATCAGATCTGTACTCTAGCGCATTAACTAAACCAAATACCTTCCACTCCTGAAGGAGACGCAAGGCCAGATCAGCCAAATAAAACAAGATTGGACATTTCAAGGTGGCATCTTTCAGACAGATGACAGTAAAGAATTAGTGGGTCATATAGCTGTGTGGTGGAAACTCTGAGTACTGCAGGGTGTTTACTGGTGAGTATTTGCTTATGGGCACTTTCTCTATCCCACATGATCATATTTGCATACACTTGGGCTTTGTTTTTGATACACTTAAGTTTTTAAAGCAAGAGTCTAAAACATGATTATGTTTAGTCACATAGACTTATTTAAAGTTATTTAAAGTGTTTTTCTATGTAGATGTTTTGCTTTATTTGAATGTAATGTAGTCCTATCACAAGAAGCTTTTAACTGGTTATGAAACAGTTACAGCACTCAACATCAGTTCTGCTTTTAAGACCGGTCTTAAGGCGACTTTTTGAGGGTCTCAGCCTCCTCTCAGAATCGATTGCATTCAAGACCACAAATCATATCATCAAACTGCCTGTGTATTGTCTGATGTACGGTGACTGGATGTACAATGTCTGCTTAAACTCCAAATAATGTGACTGAAGTGGGGAGAGGAGGGTGTGGCTGCCTGCGATGTCAGCCACATCTTCTGTTTTAAAATTTTGTTACGTAAACTACAAAAATGCAATATATTGAATCATAACCGCGTCATGATATGTATTGTATCACCATAGTCTTGCCAATACACAATCACACTCAGATGGCTGGGACCAGGTCCAACTTTTATTTCCCTCAATAATATCTTATGCATCACATACTCATGTGTGGTAGCTGTCTGCTTTTCAGTATTAGTAGTCCTTGTCTTAGCAGTGGATATCATGGCTGTCTGCTGTTTTATCTAGAGGTGAAGGATGAAGTCCCAAGGGTATTTTCATCGTCATTCATTTGCATCAGATGTATTTAAGGGTAGGTCTGGGTAAACTATAAATATCTGTGGCAGCTGTCTCACAGCTTTTCAGAAAATGTGCATAAACCCTCAGTTGTCCATATATGAGACTAGAATCACTGGAACCACTGAAACCATATTCAGGATGATTCAAGAGCTGCATCTCACTGCCAGGGTTTATTTAACAATAATGACATGCTCATTGTACTTTATCTTTTATATATTATTATTATTATTATTATTATTATTATTATTATTATTATTATTATTATTAGTAGTAGTAGTAGTATCATTATTTTTATATTTTATTTTTGTAACTTAAGCATTTTAACATCAACTAACAACGACCAACCCTGAGATGGAGCTGACTGACACAAATGCATAACATGGCTTTATTTAAGAAAATACATTAATACATCTTCATTTATAGCAGATTTAAACCTTTCATTTGCTGCTGGTTAGGATATACCAACATAAATTATGCCAAAAAAGAAACAGCGGAGAATGAGAAGTGTGTCAAATGCCAACTGTCAAAACTATTTACAAAATTAACAAAACCAACATATCTACAAAAGTATTCAAACTGTGACTGCTCCATCTCTCTCTGTACACAAAGTGCATTCAAACTGATATCCAGCCAGCATCTTTGGAAATGGAGGTTCTAAATCATGTGATTCTTAATGGAAAATGAAGATCATAATCGACATTTTATTTTCTGCTTAAAAACACAGTAGATAAATATAAATATGCAAAACATGACACATCAAAAATTTATTTCTCCTGTGGTAATTAACATTTTAATGAAAACAGAGAGTTCAGTTTATTCCTCACAGCTTGTGCGTCATCAATAGCAGCGTTTCCACCGCAGGAACTTGCCCCAGGAACTGTGACATTTGGACGAACTCTGTGCCATTGTTTTATAATGACATCACTTTTTCATACTTAGGCATACTAATTTGCCCAATCTTTGTGGGTCTTAACACAGGTCCTTACTGAAAGTGAGCACACAACTGTGGCCTAACATTATGTAACACTGGATGCACTCTGTCCACACTTAATCTTTTAAATATGCACCTCTGTCATAGGATGGAAAATCAGGACTAGCCACAAGCCAAATGCTGGAAAAATATGAAAGCGTCTTGTGGATTTCAGACACAAGATAATGATGATGGTGAATGTTAATAAATTTGAACATTTATCTGTCGGTGGCTGGTAGACATACACATTTTAAAAAGTTAATTTCCCACCCTACATGTATGTATCAGCTGCGCACTCGAGGTCAGACTGGAGATGTAACCACTCAGGTAAACGGTGGATGACTGTTTTTTTCTGAAAAAAGGTCCCATGGGGCACACGGGAAGGGGAAGGACTTTGTGTTCAACAAGGTTTCACCTCAAAAAAGTGTGCTATTACAGTTCAGACAGTTAGGATATTCACACAGAAAAAAATGCATGTTGTCACTGATGCTCACTTACGTCACATCCAATGAAGACACAGTGTTAGACACAGTCACAGTCAAAAATGGACAGAGAGAACTTAAACTCCATGAAAGATAGCTCCTGGGATTAAATGTTCCATGTACACTGGGTGGAAACTGCTGTAAATGAGTTTTGTGACATGCTGACATGTTACACAGACGTACTTGTTTGCAGGATAAAGTTATCATTGTTTTTGGTCTATTTATGAGACTTAGAGAGAGTAATGAAAGATAAATGAATCACATGATTTCCAGGCTGAGGTCTAAACCCACAGTTACACCAAAATTCACTCAAGTCATTTTCATTTATTTCAGTGAAGACAGTTTTAACTGATCCTGACTTGTTTGTCACAGTGGTGAATCTGGTTTAACTCTGATCTGTGAAAGAGTGATACTTAATGTCCAGTGAACTGATGTCCAGCCAAATGAGAGGGAGCGTAAGTTTGACCTTTTGTTAACAATGTATTGACTATTTTACATACTGAAACTGCAGAGTGAGAGAACATGAGCGGCAGAGCAGGTGGGAGGCTGCATGGCCAAAGACAGGAAATGGCACTAAAAACAGCAAAATGGAGAATTTAGAACTGCTGAACTGCTGTTAGCTAGCTAGCCATGTTTGCACCTGCTGCTCGTCTTTGCAACCCACACTATTTCCTGTTTTGGCCTCTTTTCGCCACAATATGCAAGAATTTAATCTGTGGTGCACTGTCAGCTCTTAGCCGTGGGCAGAGGACACTCTTGTATCTGTGCCTCATCCACTGACCCCTCCGGAAGATGAACTGTCATTGTACAGGCGCGAATCCCCCCAAGAGGCTCCAGCACGTTGAACACCCTGTCCCACACGTCCTTCTCTGGATCGTACCGCTGCACAATGTCAACCATGCATCTGCTGTTCCAGGAATACCCCCCCACCACATAGATCTGCCCATTAAACACTGTCACACCAACGTCACTCTGGCCCCGAGGCATCGGCGCCACCACCGTCCACTGGTCCGTCTCTGGGCTGTAGTATTCGCAGCCCAGGACGTCGTCATAGTCACTGCTGCCTCTGAAGTGATTCCCGCCCATGACGTAGAGTCTGTCTCCCACAGTGCACATGCAGTGCAGGCCTCGGAGCTCCATCATGTCAGCTCGTCGACTCCATGTGTCAGCGGCGGGATCATAACACCAAAGCTCCTTCTGGAACGTATCACGTGTGATACCACCTGTGTGGCAAAGGACAAACAAGCAAATATTAGAGCATTTTAAAAATATACCCCTAAAGATCTTGTAGGTACTTCAATGAGTTTTTACTAGTTCTGAAACTGTCAGTTTACACCTGATACCTCTGTAGGACCTACATAAACAAATCAGAGCATCAGTGCAAAGACTGGATCTTTCTTTATAATTAATCTTAATGTCTGCAACTGGTCAGATTCTCTGTGAAATCAGATAAAAAATCCTGCATTAACATTTTCCCAGGCAAAATTATAGTGAATGCAAGGCAGTTAAAAGTTGAGATCAGGTGAGATTTTCATTCAGATAAATTTGTATGTTGAATTTTGTGGTTATGGCAGAGGAAACAATACAGGTTTTGTACACACGAGCCTCCAAAATCAATACACTATGAAAGTTTCTTGTAGTAACTTTAAAAAAGTAGATATGGGATAATGGTAATTGTTTACACTTACCACATACTGGTAAGTAAACATTACCTGGGGGAAATCTGTGTATTTGAGGGCTGCAGCTATTATCCATTTCATTTTTACCTTCTTTAATGGGTTAGTTCAGAATTGTTGAAGTGAGCTTGTATGTGGCACTTATCTATGGTCAATTACCTGCAGTACACAGTCCCCCAGAGTACCGGCGTAATTATCTATGCAGTATATTCTCCACTTGCACAATGTAGTGTGATGTATATCTGCTTTACAGACAAGTCTGCAGTATACGTCTCTGGTCACCAATTACTTTTTGATCTGCAAATTTATTACAGTTTGATTTGTACATATTGTTAATAGTTTACAGTTCACTTTGTATATAGTTTATATTACTGTTTAGTTTGTATTTTTGATCAGTTTAATACATAGATAACTGTTAGAAACTTTAGGTTGCTATGACTCTTTTTTACTCTTGATGCTTGGAAGAGCCGCCTAAAATTAGGCCATCTAAAAAAAGACCCACCTTTCCACCTATATATCAGTTTAAGTGTGTGCTATATTTAGAATATTTTCCAATGGGAATCCCCTGTTGTATAAGCTAAATATCGTTCTTTCCTTAAGCAACCAGACTTAACTGGCAGAAGCTGTAATTTTACCTCACAGAACATGGGAGTTACTGGTCCACAGCTGCCTCGATCAGTTGATTTGTGTTATTGTGTGACCAGTTTGGATTCACCAAAGTCACACAGTAACACAAATAAACTACATGATGGAGGCAGTGGTAGACCATCAACGAGACTGGTTGCTCTGGAGAGAGCAATATTTGTCTTATATAACGACACTTTCCTATCAGAAAAGGAAGTCTGACTGCAAGATAAAGCACTGAAACTATTCTAAACATAATGTACACATTTTTTAGGTGGCTAAAACACATTTTACTCTCCATTTACTGTCTCCAGCAACATCACTTTGCCTCTTACACTGGTACTCTTCTCTGCTCCACTAAACTGGGGGCATGTCAGCCGCCATCTACTGTAGCTACACTGACTACGTCATAAGAGCCCACTTCAAAAAACTGAATCACTTCCAGAAATCTTTTTTTTTTTTAATTAATCAGTTAATTATTTATTTGGTAAATGTAAAAACTGAAGACAAATGCTCATCATAAGTTACCAGTATCCAAAATAATTACATAATGGAAAATCCAAATATGACTTAACTCATTACATAATCAACTATTTATTTTAGCTCTAGAGTATACTTTAGGTCCCTCTTAATGTGTGGGGAAAGCTTGTCATAATTCGAGGTGGTATCACTCACGATGGGTACAGTGTTTATGTGGAAAAATATCACTGTGTGCAACAAAAACCTTTGTTCTCATTACAATGAGGGAGTATGAGTGTGTGTGGGAGTGTGTGAGTTTGAGACAGCGGTCAGGTACTTTCCTGTGGCTGGATATTGAAAACAGATGCGGCAAACACATCTCCTTCATACTTAAAAGGCGATAGCATCTTATATCTAAACATGATGTCCGTCTTTCATGATTCTGTGGAACATATGTACTTATTGCAAAGCTGTTTCCCACACCCTTCTTTCTCTAAAAAGCCATCTGACATTGAAATTGTTTTGGTCATTCCTCCTAGGTCAAGGACAAGGTCGTTATTACACTGAGGAAGGGAGAGTTGTCATCAACAGTGAATGTCTGTGAGGATTCTCAGTCATCCAGGTCATGGTATTCATAAAGGGTTATCATAGGCAGTGAAATGAAGAAGCCTCTTGGATGAGAGACAAGATGTTTACAAGAACCAGAAGTCCACATGCCTACAATAACCCTTTATGAACGTCAGCGGTGAAATTATTTGCCTTTTACCACCACCATCAGAAATGGAAAAAAAAAAGAAATGCAAAGAGGAAAAAAACAAATAATGTGCAAGAAAGAAAGGCGCACACAGCGACCACTTCTTGTTTTAGGTGTGAAAAAGGATTAATCCATCTGTATGTGTGTATATATATGGGCCAAGGGTCTGAAAGTAAAGTACATTAAATGAAAAAGCAGCAACATTTTTATGTAAGTATTGAATCAAATGATACACAAGATTCATGTGAGGCGAGAGGCGGGGTACCCTGAACAAGTTGCCACTTCATTGCAGGGCAAACACATAGAGACAGACAACCACTCACACTCACATTCACACCTACAGGCAAGACCTTCTTGCTGTGAGGCAGCAGTGCTAACCACTGCACCAACGTGCCACCCTGATACACAAGATAAAAAAGATATAATCTTTCAAGACTTCAATGGCAGAATCTCTTGCTTTCGGTTTCCCATGTCTTTTTAGTTTTTTATCTGCTCACTCCTCTTCTGGGGCATTTGCTCCTGCTATCTACCACGGTAATTTTAGACGCATTCTGCAGGCGAAAAGACTGGTTGTCCAATGCCCAATTGCTGTCTGTTATGCAGCTCTGTGCAGTTTCCAGCCACTTGTAGCTTGTTGTTTTAGTTATTCAGAGTCACAAAATGCAAAACAATGTTGTCTTATATGTGGCCAGCAGCTTTCAGTAGGAGCTCACACAAATTCACTTTACATATGAAGATACTGTGGTCAAAAATTTAGCAACAAACAATGTTTCTGAGGTCAGGAAGTTGTTTTTTTTTTTTTTTGATAGGGACGATATAAATAGGGACTGTTCCATTTAAAGGGACTGCTCATACCAAAATCAAAACTACTCATACTGGCCTGTACTGCCATTTATCCATCTATACTGTTTTTGTGTGAGTTGCAGAGTTTTGGAGATATTGGTTGTTTCTGCCGTCTCTCCAATATAATGTGACTAAACTGAACTGATCACAACAAGGTGTGTGGATTATATTGAGTAACTAGGTCATGATTTTTGGAAAGAGACAGTGGTATCTCCAAAACTCTGCAACCCACACCAAAAAAAAATGTAGATGTAAATAGCACTACAGGCCAGAGGAAAAAATATGTATTTTGGATTTTGAGGTGAACTGTTCCCTTAAGGCTTCAAATTGTTGACAACCACTCAAGCCTTGTCTAATTAATTTTTCTCAAATTTTGTCAATAGGAGCACCTCTTTGTAAGCTTTTTGAAAAGGGGCTCTTATTGCTGGTAGTGAATAGAAATACTCATGTTGAGCTGTTTCTGCCGGCTGTGAACACATGCAACTAATTGTCCACAGTGGCACAGTCCATTACATGTACAGACAGACAAAATGTCATCCTAAATTAATTTTCCTGTAACTTTACACCTTTTAGTTAGTACTTTGGAATTTTTGCTCAGTTTATTTTGAGTCTAAGTTTGAACTGTCAAATTAACTTTATATGTGATGTTAATACAATAGGTTGTGTCCACTCATACTATCTGTTCTGGTAAATGAACGTGTTTTAAATATGTTGCAAAATAATGTAAACCACTTTAACCTCAGGTCGTTGTTTCCTGATTCTCAGACCTACATGTGAAACTGCTCTCAACGTGAGAAACCCGTTTCCTGTCCAAGGTTGCTAAGAAACCTGCCAGAGATCGGGGGAGAGCAGCTCATGAGAGTTTGCTGCTAAACAGGAAGTGGTTTCAAATAGGCCAGCCACGTAAGCTTCAACAATAACTCATCTAGTCAAAGTGGAACATTTTGTTGCTTATAGACAATCTTTGTAAAAAGGAAAAAAAAGTGTTTTAGAATGAAAACCTTGCACTCAAAGACCTCTATGGTGCTCCAGTGTGCCTTGAGTCCCATCGCAGACTTGACTTTTGGACTCTCATCAAGTTGTGCTGTGATGGCTGATTAAAGAGACACTACATGTTGGTTTTCAGCCATTCCACTTTCAAGACCCTAAAGTCAAAATATTCTGTCCTTCCTCATCATTGATTTTGAAGGCACGGTTTACCTCAAAATCCCAAATACATCTTTTCCGTCTTATCTGTAATAACAGTATTCTCTCTAGTTGCTGAGTTTTAGAGATATCAGCCATAGAGTTGGCCTTCTCTTGAATATTATGGAAGTCGATGCCACTTAGCTGTGGTGACAAAAAATACATTTGAAAAACTCAGCAGATGTTACAGAAATCATGACCGGGTTGCTCAAGATAATCCACAGACCTTGTTGTGAGCAGTTTCATGTAGGAACTATTTTCTTTCTACCGAACTATACCTGCAAACCGCATCACCTTAGAAGGAATCTATTCATGGAGGAGAGGTTGCAGCTCAGCTGAGGAGAACACCATTAATGTTTTTACACTGCGCTGTCACAAGAATGAGCCTCTCGTCCATGATTAGACGCACACTTTGTCCGGTAGAGAGAAAATAGTTCCTACACATCTATTTCTAATTTAGACAATGTTTCAATGTACATGAATAATATTATGCGGTTATTTTTTACTAAAGCTACCTTACTAACAGTTTTATTTATTTTAACCATTTACTGTTCAGGTAACATCATGAATGTGAGGGAAATACAATTTTCTCTCATTTTTTATATAATTTTGTTTTGTCTTTTGTGTGGACCACAGAAAGAATAGTTGATAACTGATGGTGATCCTTTAAATAAATAAATAAATAAATAAAGGCCAAGATCAAAGTAAGTAATTTTACCCTGCTGTTTGGTACTAGTAAGCAAATCCAGAGTTTTGGCTCGTATTTTGGCTCTAATTCCCACTTTGGGCTGCAGAGTTAGAGCACCCTTTTAGGCTTTTGAGCATCCTCATCACTCCTCCTCCCCTCTGCTGTGTGAAATAGTCTGTTTTTTATCAATAACTGTAATCACGAATTGAGGACTTTTTCTGAAGAGGTGGTATCCAAGGAAATGAATGGACAGTACAAATGTTCCCTGCAAAATACTGCATATCACTCTGTATATTGTGTCAGTAGTGACATGAGAATAACTGTTTTTGTTACTCTTCTTAGCTGAAAAGACAGAAACAGCAGATCATCTGTTGAAACACAAAAACAACTTTGAGAGAGTTTTTGTGACAGGTGATTTCTGTTGATCGTTTGAGTAAAAAACGTCCTCCCTGAGTTGCAAAAGCAGAAGTTGCATCATGTTTTCTGACAACTGTACAGATACTGACTGACACACTTCAGTCGGTGTGCAACGCATGTGTCATCAACACTGCATATGTGTGTGTCAGTGTTGCGTCCCTCTGCCTATGAACAATCAATGTTTTTTTTTTATGTTGTTTTTTTTTAACCACAAAGTCCGTCTCTCTGTAACTCATGAACATGATCTTTTCCTGAGCATGGAGTCTTTTCTTAACTTAACCAGACCTTAACCTAAGAGGTAGCAGAACAGAAAGTTGTCAAATGAGTCACTTTTGAAACAGTCAAAGGGATCACGTAGGGAGGTGCTGACAAACAGCTTATCTTGGTGATTAAGTCTGAGGATTCACACAGCTTATCTAATTTGTTTCATACCTTCTCGGTACTTTATCACTCTGTTACGAAAGTTGATGTAAACTCAGCAATAATATTGAAAGGTGTGTTCAGACAGGATGCAAAGTAAATGTCAGATGCTTTTGATTTCCACCTCTTTTCGCTTTGTGTTGATCAAGCTTGGTACCCAACCTCTGACAACTTTCTCACTTATGTCTAGAGGGGAACCACTCCCTTTGTGACACTCTCACTTTTGCACTGTTTCTTCATTGTGCATGTTGAACAAACTAATTATGTTTTATAAAGTGACAACGCTGTGGTTAAGATCTAGCTAGGGTTATTAACAACAAACACCTGGTTAGTGTTGGGGAAAGATCCCGGTTTGGGTTAAAATCATCACCCTCACAAGTACTTTTGCAGGTCTGGGGTTCCCTTCTAAACACAACCAACTTTTTATCTTTTGCTGGGGGGACCTGTGAGAGTGATATATAGCCACAACTTAAGTCAATATAAGCTAATATCAGCAAAATACCAGCCAACTAGCTAGGTATTTAAATTAGCTGGCTAGTTAGCAGCAGTTTGTTAACATCAGCTATCAGATGTAACTAGCTAGCTAACAATTGATGTAGATTAGTTAGCTGGCTAGCTAGTGTTGCGCTAACATTAGCTAGCTTAAGATGTGACTATGTCAGTTTTGGTCCCCTAGCAACGTCTTTTAACTAGCGTGAATTTTTTTTATATACTAGCACAGTGCATATTTAAGTATAAAGGAAGGAAAACTGAAATGGTGGAACTTAGGCAGGGTTGGGGAGACTCGGACAGGGTCAATTCCCTGCAGATAATAGAATTCAAAATCTTACTACTTCAGAAAATGATTTGTACTTATTCCGATGATTTATGAATCTATTTCATAAATGACAGAGGCATGAAGAAAAATAAGGTACTGGAGAGTGACACTTAGATCAGTGTCAGTTTTCTGCACATAGATTACTTGCTAGCTAAAGCTAACCCCTGTACAGCTGGTGCACCTGCTGTCAGGGCAGGTAAATTCAGACTGGACAAACAGCCCAGTAGACAAATCCAACAGAATAATACAAGGTAAAAGATTTGTGTTCTGGCTTCAAACACTGTAAGACAATAAAGATAAACACTGACTGTGTGTTAAACCTTACCTGAAATATACATGAGGTCCCCATGAACTGTTCCAGCATGTCCATAGTGAGGCTCCACCATACTGGCCACGAATGTCCATTCATTTTTCTTCAGGTTGTAGCACTCCACCGTGTCTGATCAAAGTGATATTCAGAGAGATGTTTGTGGTTGAATGTACTATTACATTTTACAAGCTTGATCGGCACACTGTATATTTGTTTTTTGTCCAGAAAAAAACACTACAGTAATAGTATTAACAGTAGGTGTGGTCAGGAACAATGATAGTAGCAGCAGTGTGGTGGGAGAAGAAGTATTTTAAGTTTTGCTTTAGTGCTGACTTTCTCAAAAATGTTGCCAGCTAATTTTAATGCAGCTATAATCAATATTTTTATACTAACATGCATCAAATGACAATGTGAAAAAATGTCGTAGTTTGAAATGGGTGGCTTGTAGTGATGAACCTACAGAGAATTACCACCTGAATCTACAGCTCCTTTTGACTTTATAGCAAGTTTCAGCTTATCGTTTAGATGTCTGGCCCGCAACTTTACACTATCTTGGTTCACTGCTCTCATAGTGTCATTTTCAGCCATAACAGGCAGCTGTTTTCTACAGAGCTCCCTGAGGGTCATGGTAAGATTTTTTTTCTGTTTTATGTTCACTCACAATATTTTGTGATCCCTTGCAAAACTATTCTTCTTGCTGCTGGTTCATCAAAAAGCTCTAAAATCTCACTGTGCACTATCCAGTCAGCAGCAAATATCAAACAGAAACAGTCGAACCGGTGAACACGGTGGAGTATTTAGCAATGAAAGAGACAGATTTTTTCCCCCTAAGAGTCGGGTAGAGACCAAATACTGAGCTAAAAGACAGTCAATATTGTCTTTAATCAACAATATTGTCAATAATCTGTTCCTGCTCCCCCCAGGTGGCTAAAAAGATCAGCTTTCACAGGTTTAAGCACTTTAAATACCATTTCTTCATGACCTGTATCAATAAGTTAAACGATGATGAGCACGAATGATCAGTTTATCAGCTGACCTTAATAAAAGCAGTGCCTGCAGTAACTGTAAAACAAGAATTCGTAGCAGCTCACCAATTTCCCCTGTGGCATTCCTTCCTCCAACTGCAAACAGCTTCCCCTTCAGAGCGCTCAAGTGAAAGAAAGTCCTCTTCTCGTTGAGTGAAGCAATCTGAACCCACTTGTCGAAGCGCGGGTCGTAGCGGTAGGCGCTGTCTATGGCTGTCTTACCCTTGGTGTCATAAGTACTCTGGCCTGAAAATCCAGAAGAATCATCAGACGTAGTAAATATAATGGAGGATTAATTAAAACCATATTTTTTTGGAAAGCATTAGTTTATGTTTCTTATTTCTTAATATCATTTGGTTTTAAATTGAGTCTTGATAATGCATTTTGTACTATGACTTCACCTTGAAGTTTTTAAATTCAAATTGTGCACATATGTTTTGATTTGTTTAGGTCCAGAGTTCACCAAGCAAACTAGGGCTTGCCTTAGGTAGGTTATGTTAGGCTCCTATCCTGTAGTTTGCGTTGGCAGAGGCTGACATTAGATTTCTTCTCAATATATGCATATATACATGTTTACATATACATATATTTATATATACATATACATATATTTATATATACATATATATGTGTGTGTGTGTGTGTGTGTGTGTGTGTGTGTGTGTGTGTGCGTGTGTGTGTACACACCCAGTTTGTTTAAAAATCTTTCAGAGACATAAAATTTAAGGTTAGGTTTAAATTTGGGTTAAAATTAGAAATTGTGACACCTGACTTCAACAGCACATCAAAATATTATAAATATTATGCTCAAGGTGTCCCTACAGTGTCATAGTTTTAAGCATAGGCTCACTGACAAAGCTGCCATGTTTGATGTATTTGGAGTGAAAATGGGCCTGAATGTCACCCTGATTGTGTATTTTGTGAGATGTAGGTGCTCTTACCTCCAACAATGAAGAGGAAGCCGCCCAAAAGAGCTACACCATGCTGATAACGTGGCACTTCCATGGGCTTCAGGGCCCTCCAATGGCCGGTCTTTTCATCATACAGCCTCAGCTCCCGGCTCACCACCAGCTGCTGTCGCATCACCCCGCCCAGTGCCAGAATGTGGGTGGCATCTGAGCGTATCTGTGTCCGCTCAGTTTGCAGAGCTGGCTGCATGAAAGGCATCATCTGGTAGTTGCTTGCTTCCAGCAGGAGGTTCACACAGGAGGTCTGAGAGCGCATCATGGAGTCTCCTTCCTCTTCATCATCCTGGGAGATCTGAATCAGCTCACTGGGACTCATGAGTGGGAAGCGGATGTGGCGCATCAAGGCATAGACAGAAGAGCGGCGACTGGAGTGGTCATGGTCCAGCCATCCTCTAGCGATGCGGTACAGCTCCATCTCTGAGAAACCTTCCAAGGAGTTGCTGGCCAGAGCGTTGGCCATGGTGGTTTCAGAGAGCTGGAGGTAGCGGCCACACTCCACCAACGCTGAGAGGTTCTGGCTCACAAACTCACCTGGGTTACAACAAAGAGGATCAACAGTGACATGTTATCATCCTCCAACCCAAAAGAATGTCTGATGCACTAATCTTTGTTTTTCTTACTGTATGTTCTAATATTGAAAAAGTAAAAAATGGACTGATGGATGGATAGACTGGTTTTAAGGATTATTGAGGATCTGAAGAGCTGAAAAACTCAAACTCAAACTCATATACGTATTTTTACAGATTCAAGAAAAATTGCATTTTCGTTACTTTGCACTAAAATCTGTTTAATAACGGTTACCTATATTCTGCAGAACCTCCTCCAGAAGCAGGTCTGTGGCAATGCGCTCCACCTCCACACAGTTGTCAATGGTGATCTGCATTGAAGAAAAATACAGAAAGGAAATAATTGAAATTAATGAAATAATTATCTGCTGTAGTAGATGGCAGTCAACATACCCCCAGTTTGGAAAAGGGTCAATTTAAAACAAATCGATATCAATGTGTGCTATATTTAAAATTCTTTCACTGCTTAACCTTGCAGCCAGACAGCTTTTTCTGAAGGAAAACCACTGCCAAATATCGCACTCTCTCACTCATCCAGACATTAGCAAAATTTTACTTGACAGATCATGGTCTACTGTTGCCTCGGTCAATTAGTTTGTTCATGCTATTGTATAAATCTGGTAAGTCCAAACTAACCTTTTAGTCACATAAAAAGTCACATAATAACAAAAACTAACTAGCTTATCAATGCAGCAATACATTAGCAACTATTATTCAAGATAAAATGACTGATTTTGCCAAAGGAGTCTGGTTGACTTGGAGAGAGACAGTGTTTAATGCCAGTTTTCTGCTGGAAATGGCTATTTGATGGCAAGGCAAAGCAGTGAAAACATTATAAATATAGTGTACACTTAAACTAATACTGATTTGATCAAAATGGTTGAAATGTATTTTGCCGTTGACTCTGTCCATAGCAGAACCATTGCTTAGCTTACTACAGTACAGCTGCTGGTTCTCCAAACTGGAGATCTAGACTTGACTGCCATCTACTGTAGGTCATACACTGACTGTGGATAACTACCTTATACAAGCCTTCTTCAAATCATCCAAACCATCCCCCTATCACATCATCATCACATACATAGGTCACTCCTAAATGTATTTTATTCTGTAGGCTACAGTATAATTGACACTCAGAGAGAGGGCATTAAAGGACGGTGAAGCACTGAGAGGGATCTGCGAGCCTAATGAGTGCGACCTATCAAAACCTCCCATTAATGAACTGGTGCATCGTCATCATCATCATAAGAGTGTGACATTACACTGAAACAAACAGCTCTCACCTCACTGCTCAGAAGCTGATTACAGAACCTCAGGACAGGCATGACCTGCAAGAAGTTTGCAGCCTCCAGTGTATCCTGGAGATTAACCATGTCCAGGCTGACTTTGGATGTGTAAATGAAGTCGATAATGTTCTTTAAACCCAACTTAGTGACCCCATGCAGCTTGATCTCTCTCATCTCCTGCTCCCTCATGCCTCCTGAACAAGGAAAAACAAGTACAAAGAGACAAAGACAAGGTGAATGAATGATTTTGCATCACTTCAGAAGATTTGTCTTGTGCAGGCAAGATGCCAAAGTGTACAGTCAGCAAGATGCAAAGACACAGCTGACACTGTAAAGCCTGGCTGCTCAGATTTATACAGTGTGAGGAGGGTATAAAAATACTGTAGTAAATGATGGTGTCAAATTCAGATATCTTCAATGCTGAAGTGAGTAAGAAGGCCACTAAGTTCTTCCTCTTTTCTTTCACTATTTTTGAGGGCTTATCCAGAAGGGAAAGTGTGAGTGGCATCCAGAATGCATTACATATGTAGGTACTTTATATTTACCTATTTCATTTAAATAACAAAATCAAAAAGCCACAAGGTAGAATGTATTTTTATGTATATCTTAGCAAAGCTAATGGTGTAGCTGCATGTACAATCTGTACATGTAAGATGTACAATCTGTGAGGCACCCCCATATATATGTTTGTCAGCACATGATACAACTAAAATGTAAATGCAATACTTTTGTTTTTGCATTTTTCATGAGTTTAAGTAAAAGATATGACTTCTTCTATGAGATAACAGGTTGATTTCTTTCTAAATTTGTTCATAAATTTGTTTAAATATGTGTTTGTGAGCACTTCTCCTTTCCACCTGACAGATGTGACATATAGAAATGCTGATTATTGCACCGGTGTGTCTGGTTACAATAAAATGTTCAGTTTGATTTTTTCTCCTTTATTTATTAGGCACTGAACTATGGCCATTGAGCACGCTGTAAGGCTGAAGATACAACTTTTTACATTCCCAGGAGGGCAGTCATGACCCGCCCTCTGTGTCTGATTGGCTAGTACTCTTTGCCTGCCTTGGCTGGGTTGGTCAGGTTTAGGCACGAAGGGTGATTGGTTAGAGTTTTAAGACGGAAATAGAATCTTGAGTTGTAACAGAAAGACCGTTAGTTGTGCTATCATGCTTTAATCAGCATCTCTATATGCCACATGTGCAGGTGGATGGATTATCGTGGCAAAAGAACTCACTAACAAAAAAATATAATAAATATATAATAATATATATTTTTATTTTATTAAAAGCCTCCTTGCCCTGAGTAGTGTAAGGTTACTTTTAGCTTACTCTCATACTAAAAGCTAAGTTGGACATGTCTTAATGTGGCTACATGAGGATAAAGCCTTTACAGTAAAAACCTCAGGACAAACTTTTTGCACCAGTTGTGACAAGACCAAAAAGTACTGAAGTTCTAAGCCCCACAGAACCATTAGCATGGCTTTTTTGTAGCACATACCACAATGTGTTTCTAATGATATGTCCACTTAAATATAGATTCACAATTTAGGAACTTAATTATCATTGTGCAAACAATTAAATTATACTTGTGTCGACCTCAAATGGTGCATTTGTACAGTACTGACGAATACAACAAATAAATAAGGAAGGAATAAGATAAAAAGTAGAGATGTCATGACAATAAAATACCGCTAATGAGGGTACAAAAGCATTTAGCATACAGTGAAGTGTACAGTGTAAAGTGCATTAATGCATTTCACCATATCTTAAACTGGAACTTTCCTATGTTGTCCCCTTTCAACCTAATAAAAAAGGACAACTCACCAGTGAACATTGCTTTGAAATAGTCACTGGACGAAGCCATGAGGACTCTGTGGACGGGGAAGGTTTCCTTGCTGTCCCCAGGAATCAAGACGACATCACAGAGAGTCTCATCTGCACGAAAAGTATCAAGGCCCTGTAGGAAAAACAATGTTTTTCATAAGTGGCTCAGTACATTGCATTTTTCATTAACATCACATATGTTGGTGGCCTTTACTAGATTCTTTTAGAGATTCTTGATTCTTCATGGAGTATCTTACACCAACTGTGTAGATTGGGGAGTTAAAAAATGTAGAAAAACATTTTTAGCTTTTGCTGAAAAATTATTGTTTATATCCATATTTGTGCCCTAAAATAAGTTCATAAGGTTGAGACACTCCGTTAATATATAAGTCAGAAATATACCTGCAACACTGCTGTTCCATGTTCAGTGCTACTGAACACCTTAGACAGCGGCCGAGGGGGGAGTTTGGGCTTTGTGGCTTTGTCTGGGCGTTTAGGTGGCATTTCCATTGGTGTGGGGAGAGGAGCTGGAGCTACAGGTGGGGACGGAACCGGAGCTGGAGCAGGACCTGGTGGAGAAGGCCTGTCATCTGTCAAAGACAAACGAAAAACAGCCTATTTAGAGATGAGGAAAGCCATGATACTGTACATGGTTACCAACCAACCAAACAAACAACCAACCAACCAATCAACCAACCAATTTAAATCTGAAAAGTTACTACTAACTATGGCTGTCAAAAAAAAATATAGTGGAGTAAAAAGAACTTTAAACCTGTCTCTAAATAATTAAATTAGAAATATAAAGTGGCATAAAATAGAAATATTTTAAATTAAGTAAAAGTACAAGTATTTCAAAATTGTACTTAAGTATAGTACTTCAGTAAATGTACTTAGTAACTTTAACACTTTTTGTTGTCCCACATATTGCAGTGGTTAACATTTATTTGGTGTGTGTTTTCATGGACGTCTATGGATAAAAAACCATATGACCATATGCGAATGTTTTTCCTTTCTTGTATCAGATGGAATCAATAATTACAATAGAAATCACAGTACAGAGAGCCAGTGAGCACACACACCTTGTTGAACAGGTCTGTCAGGTGGAGCAGGAGGTCTTTCGGGCTGAGCCGGAGGTCTCGGAGGATCCCTGGACTGATGCCTGCTGCCCAGGCGAGACAACCTGCGGCTCAGCCTCCCTGGCCCGCTGTCGTCTCCATTTCCCCTGCAGAGGAAGAGGTGTGGGTGACATCACTTCAGTTTGTGCTCTACTGTGTCATTGCATTTCCAAAACATTAACACTAGAGGCATCAGGGTTTCAAGAGTCAACTGGATGCAAATTAGAACAGAAGTAGCACATGACAGTACAAATATGAGATCATAACATATGTGCTAAGATTTATTTTGAAAGATTTGATCATTAACTGTTGGTAGCTTTGTCTCTGTCACACTTCCTCTTAGGCTGTGTATAAATACCACTTCCTTCAGTTGAATACAGGCAGACCATGAGTTTTTACCTGTCCCAAAGCCTTGTTGAAACTATCTCTAATGTGAAGCATTTGATAAATAGAATTTGTATCCTGAAAGAAGCCCTGCTGCCTGAGTGCAGCTCATAAAAGTCCCAGTATCTGTCTTGTATTGCTTGTTTTGCGATCTAAAAAGGTGGAACCAGTGAACCATTTTTAATTTAACTACTTCTCCTCTTGAAACTATTTCCTGCCAAGCTACATACAATAAATCCAGATATATAAAGCAATAAAAATAAAGAAAATACTCATAGAAAAAAAATATAAGTATTAAATGTCTGCAAACAAAAGCTATTTTTTTTTCATTTCCTGTTATAAAATTAATGAATAAATATTTAGAAAACAGTCTATTTATTAATTTTTACATGGATGATTAACTTGATGAGCATTAGCCAATCAACAAAATGTAAAACAAAGGATTAAACCTGCTGTCACTCCTAAAAGACATAATTGCAAACACCTCGTCTCATCATGTTTGGTTCTGAGCTACCGTAAAAACCTAAAATATATGCTGAAAAATGATGGGGAGAATCTCTGGCATGGTGAAAATAGGGAAATCAAACAATTTGATCTTCGTTTATCTTGCTTCACACCTCAAGGTTCAGCTCCCATGAGAGACAAAATTTATACACACTGAAATAAAACCCCCCAAAATAACTTACCCCATTTCATTTGCGTCTTGAGGTTGTGGACTTCTGTTCCGCTGAGACTTCCTACATGGGAACAAAACAAGAGCTTTAGTGGACAGAGACTGATTTTGTAACCTACACATAAATGACAGCGTGCTGTTTTGACCCCCAGAGGAACACAGGAAGTTTTCTGACATACAGTATGCATGACTACAACCAGATGTCCCTTTTTGTGCTTCTGATAATGCAAAACATCTTCTTTAAGATGAGTCATTGTTTATTCTATTTTTGTGTTTCTTGCTCAACAATTTAGTTGAAATTATCTTAAAAAAAGTCCTCTATATGAAATCATTTACTCTTTTGTGTTGATCTCTTTTTCACAGCATGTCTCAGTCTTTGCGGGACTGGTGTGGTCTCGCTCATTGGCAGACAGCATAAACTTCAGACCTTTTCTAAATCTTCTCAGTCCCCAAATTAAACTGTCAGACCTCATCCCCACCAAACATCATTTTTGTCTTGTAACAAATTTTGTGACCAGTGACAGCTTATATGAGGTTTCGCTTTGTATGTGTCGAAACT
This sequence comes from Lutjanus erythropterus, assembly GCF_056507025.1. Taxonomy (NCBI): domain Eukaryota; kingdom Metazoa; phylum Chordata; class Actinopteri; order Lutjaniformes; family Lutjanidae; genus Lutjanus; species Lutjanus erythropterus. The sequence goes on from NC_139324.1 coordinate 22,738,021, forward strand.
TCAGGCATGTTTATCTGTAGAAAAAATCAACTGTGTCAGAACGTGATATTTTGTCAGCACACACCAGCAATATTCGGTATAACTTGTAATGTCCAGGATTTTATACAGGGTTGGGTCAGATTACTTTGAAATGTAGTACAAATTACATTTTTGTAATTGGATAACAAAAATAGAATCTACTCTGGATACTTTGGTATTACTTTTGAACTACTTCAAAATCAAACTTTGAAAATAATGCACATTAAAAATTGGATGCAGCCACAAAAATTTAAGTCCTATTTTTTTCTTTAAAGGCATAAGATGCAATATTTTCCTATGAACAACAAACCAACCAACCAACCAACCAAACAAACAAAAACAACAAATTATCACTTCTGACCCGCTAGAAATGTGTGTTGGTGTCTGTATGTGTGTATCTGCCTGTATTTTTTTATATGCTTATTATTTTGCTGTGCTTGGGATGTTTTTCCAACCCAAAACATCAGTATTTGATGACCTGGGAATGAAGGTCAATCCTACCAACTCTACCTCTAAACATCTCAAATCATTTCAAAATGCATTTTGCATTGGGCTCTTTTTTCTCGTGCCAGGTCCGCCTCAAAGTGGAGTGTTAATAGAGCAAGTCTCATCATTTTAAAATTGGCATATTTTAAAGATGTAACCAAAAACCTAATCAAAGAATCCATGTCCAACTATAGTTACACTCCTATATTACACTTTTTTAAAAATGTGATGTGACTTATTTTGTGTAACATGATTGCATAATCCCGATTACGCATAATCTGTTACTACCCAACTCTGTTGTTGCTGTACACTATGTGAGTACCAAAAACAATATCTAGTTATTCCTGTTGCAGCTTCTGTAACTGCAATGCATTTTTGTCTGTTAGTTCATATGCGTCATGTGGTTGTGGTCCATGATATCATTTTTTTTTAAATGACTGATGACAGGTGTTTTTGCACCATTAAAAAAAAAATTAATACAGTATCTTATATCTGAGAGTGTGGTCAACACACACTCACAGATGTGTAAGTAAATGTGTGAATAAGTGTGATTCTGCATAATAGTGTCATTTGGAAAACTGAATGCTCGCCATAGTGGATTAAGGATTTCACTAAAATGTAACTTAAAACCACTTAATGTTGCATCTTTACATTGTCATAACATACAGGCGTTAACAAAACCACTGGGTGATTTGCTGATGTTAAAAAAGTGAGTCTCCCTTAAACCACCTGTCCCTGAAAGCAAATTGACATACTGTGCTCCCTCAAGCTCTTTCTCAACTGACATGTGAGAAACCACACGGCAGCCCGGTGACTGGCGTACCAACAAAACAAAGTTAAAATGACTGACATGATACACAGCACTTCAGCCTAAATCTACCTTCCTGCATAGCTGAAACCACTGAAACTAAGTACATAGTACACTTAGTACTCCACTTAAGTAGTAAATCCAGATACTTTGTGTCCAGTGAAAACCATGTATCTCCAAATGTTTTATGATAAACTGAAGGATGAAATGTTCTCTTATGGGTTGAGAAATTTCTTCTGTTTCTGAGCTAAATAAACCCTTTGAAGGTCCTCTTGGATTAGAAAATTAATTGTCTCAAACCTGAAAACACGTCTGAGCTCATGAAAACGCATGATTTGCACAGGACTGTGCAACAAACATGATCAGTGATGGAATGTAACTCAGTACATTTACACAAACACTGCACTGAAGTACAGTAGAGGTGCTTGAACTTTTCTTTTCATGCTACTTTCTGTTTCTGTACTCCTCTATATCAGAGTGAAACGCTGTACTTTTTACTTTGCTACAAAACTAGTGACAATTTACAAGTTAAGATTTTCACACACCAAACATATGAAGAGTTTATAAAATATGATGTTACAGAAGTATTAATTTATTTTTCATTTAATTTCTTGGCTCCAGCTTCACAGATGTGAAGATTTACTTCTTATCCCTTTTAATTATTTTAATAGTTTTGATTGAATTTTAATGATTTATAAGATGAATTTTATTTTTTTCTCTATTGAGTACCTTTACTTTTAATAATTTAAGTACATTTTCCTGATTATACTTACATAGTTTAACTTAAGTAACATTTTCAATGCAGGACATTTAACAGTATTTTCACAGCAGGGTATTAATACTTTTACTCAAGGAAAAGATCTGAATATTTCAGCCAACTCTAACTATGATCGTATAGAACATGATGCATTTCTGTAAATTAAATCTACTACAAGGAGTTTTAGCTGTTTGTGAAACCGTCACAAGTTATTACTGATGTGTCTATATGACCTATATAAGCAAATGAGATCATCAGAGAGAAGATCGGCTATTTCTGTCTACTTCTCTACTTCTCGATGCCTGCCACCGGGTCAGTAGTAGTTAAAGTAGTTAAAGTTATCTCAACCATAAACATCTACAGGAGTAAAATGCAACATACACATTAATGCAGCTGTAATACTAATCCAACATCAGATACAATGATAAACACTAACAGGGACTATTTTGCTGCACAAGTACTTTTTCCTGATAATTCTTGTATACTTTTACATAAGTAACTGTTTTGAATGCAGGACTTTTTCTTGTAGTACATTCCCACAGTGTGGTATTAGAACTTTTACCTAAGTAAAGTCTCAGAACATTTCCTCCACCACTGGCTATAACAGAGCCATATGACAACACACAGAATTTGTGGTACTTCTCTGTCATGTACCGTGCCTGCCGGACACCTGTGGGTGACCTACCTGGAAGAAATCCTCCTCAGCAGATTGGATCCGAGGCTTCCCTCCAGCCTGATCGTCTAACCAACCAGAAATGGTTGGAACACCGAGCAGAAAATGTCTGCTGCACCGCGCTGTCTGGTTGGAGAATTGAAGCATCTAAGCGAGCATCACCCTTTCTTTGCCTCAACCGAGACCTCACTCACTTCCTGTGCTACTTCTCTTTCTCACAGCCTGCACCTCTGCATCTTGACGCTTCCTACTCCAATGTGTCAAACTGTTACTGAGGTAAAAAAAAAAAAAGATTTCACAAGCTGCTTTTAACAGTTTGAAGTGAGTATATCTAGGTCTACTGTTATCAACATAGAGAGGAAACCCAACTGGAGAAATGTGTTAATGTAAAATTATTTATAATTCACTCTTCATTGCTGGATGAAAATTGAAAATGTGTAACATAGTCAAAATTTCACACAAAGACAATAGACAGAATGGTCTTTTAGCCTTTTAAGGTGAATGTTGCAGAAGACCAGAGAGGCACATGAGAAAAAAACAAAAACATTCTGGTGATCCATTTTCTGAACTGTTTTCTCTCCTGTGTGCACTATATTTAGAATATTTTCATTGCTTTACTTTGTTTTCAAACAGCATTTTCCAATGAGAAGCCACCGTTACATATCAGAAATATGTCTCTTCTTCACTGAACCAGACTCCTTTGACAAAAACAGTAATTTTACCTTACAGGCCGCAGAAGCTGCTGGTCTACTGATGCCACGGATGGTTAGTTTCTTTGATGCCATGTTTGTTTGTTTATGCTTCAACAAACAGGTGGCAAGCTGACAGGTGGCAAACTAGTTGATATGCTGACTATAAATAAGTACTTCATACAATCCCATAAAAAAAAAAAAAACACAAATTAACCCTTTATTTTTTTCATTTGTGAAACAGGTTTAAAAAGTTTTAGCAGGTGTTTTTTGTTGTCAAGTGTTTATTATAATACTAAAAAGGCTGAAGTACATCACTACCCCATGTTCTAAATAGGAGTGAAAGTATTCATGTGTTCTCCCAGGTGAGTTTTAATTTCTCTGTGCACTCAAGGTACATTCTGTATACTGTGTAGTAAGTTATGTAATGTTACTGTCTTGTCTTTATTTTGCTTTAAAATGTATTTTAATTGGCACTAAACCACCATTAGCATTTAATATATTTTCACAGATGAAAAAAAGTTAAAAACAAAGATTATCCTGGCAAAACCTTTTTTTCCACCTGTTCTGAAGTCACAAACACAGGAGAGAAAATCAGATCAGACTAAGAAAATGGACCATCAGAATTGTTTTCTTTACTCTCCTCACAGGGCTTCTGCATGAAGTTGAAATTTCCCTGTATTTTTAGCTGCTGGTGCAAATCTGACCTGTAATTAATCAGGCTGGTTCTTCTTCCTTGTTTATTAGAATAATTTAATTATTAGTTTCATTAGAGGTTTAAAACACAGAATTAATCTTAATTAAACAACCTTATCTTCTTAAGATGTTGTGGCAATCGAGTGCCTCCTTTCTCAATCAAACTCTACATACATAACGATTGTCCACGTACAGTCCCTGATTATAAGTTAAGGAAATAAAAACGAAAGACAGACTTCTGCTATGGCTACATCCGCTATCGCCTGCTAATAATAGATGCAGAGAAACAGATTTTCATTACCTCAGTTGGCATTTATTTAACCACAAGCACTGGCAGCATATCAAACCGCAGTGTATGTCATTATTATCAGTTGCATTTGTTACAATAAAGCCAAAAGTGTATCCGTTTCATGAAAAGTCCCTCCATTCCCTCCAATCCAAAAGCAAAAAACACTTTCATTATTCACTTGCTAAATCTGCCGCCGGCCCTCAGCTTTCCCAAGACACCGTCTCACTTGCACACTCTTGCATGGATAAACAGTATACTGGATATTAGACATAAGCCATTTCCAAAGTATGGAAGCTGCTTGCATGTTTCATGTTTCCTGACAAGATAAAGAGTTCTGAGGTGAACATCCTTCAGTTTCTTTGTCATGGTGGAGTCTCAGGCTCTTGTTCAACACGGTTGGTTTGGTTCAGTAGTGAGTCCTGTTCAGTTGATGCCATTACTATCCTCAGTGCTGCCCTCCTCTGGTCTGTTTAGAGTTTAGAGAACTGAATGAGGTTCCTGTTGATTTCTGCCACGTTCCTGCAGCCTGGATGGAATAAATACAAATTGTTGTTTGAGACAGAATATGCTGTACTTTTTTTCTTTTTTTTTTTTTAATTTTTGATCACTTTTCAGCTTCAGTGAGTTGACCTCACGTCTCTCACCTGATAAAGCCATGGACAGACGGAACTCATCATTTAGGATTTGCAGTACTTCCCTCACTCCTTCCTCACCCTAAAAGATCACACAGGGCTCATAGTTACAATAACAGACTAAATACAATCTGTATAAAAATAATCAGTCATCATCATGTTTAGCTTTAAGATGAGATTGTTCTTTTTCAGTGAAAAACTTTTACTTTTTTACTGCCACAGAGACACATGAAGGCTCATTTCTGTAAACTCTGATTCTGCATCCCACACAGTGGTGATATTGTTGGTTTTAATTCAGCAGCAATAGATAAAGTGGATCAAAATCTTGACTTTATGGATTTCAATAAGCCGCAGAGCAAAGCAGCTTGACAGGTTGCAAACAGTGACTTAAAGCTGAGGTAAGTGGTTTATTTCCGGTGTCGTTGTGCAAAAGTTTCATAATAACTTAAAAGATAATGTAATTCAAGTGGTCTGAAAGAAAATCAGACTTCTGCTTTTTCTCTTGCCTCTGTTTTCAGGCTTTTGAAAGTTGATTGTTGAATCTCATTCCCAAACGTAAGTATTTCAGTCCCTGGGAATAAGACTAAACAATCCACTGTCTTTGAACCACCAATCCAAAGTCTCTGCAATTTGTCGACCTGGGAATGAAGCTCAGCCCAGCAAGCACCCACTGTGATTTGCAGTCGAAAAGTAGTTGATTTTCAATCTGAACATCTAAGACCTCTTGTCACTTTCTTTTTTGACCAAAATGCGGTTACAACACCCGCATGCCACAAGACACAAATTTGTTTATTCTTTTTGTTATTTTGTTCAAGTGTAGGTTGAAAGAGAGAGGATATTGATTAGTTTGAAGGTCATTTCTCCACGGTAATATTTCATGTGGTAGGTGAAATCTGGTCTGCAAGAGGATGTAATTTCAACACATTTGATATTTAATATAAAATGTCATAAATATGTAACTGAATAGGCCCTGTGCTCTCAACAAGAAGCTTTCAGGACATCATAATAGAAAGATCAGGCAACAGAGGTTTGAATATCCTGTGAGGCAACTTTTTTCCTGGCTTTCAACTTGGATGTATTTTCTTAGGGAGGGTCCAAAGTGACAAGCAATTATTTGCACGTTGTAGAGGTTGAAAAATGTCATTATAGCAAATCCCAGTGAAATATGGTCTAAATATAAATGTTCAGTAACATCTTCAAATAGTCAGTGAAAAAGCTTTCAGACTTGAGCCAATTTTGAACGTTTTCACCTGTGACCATTGTCATTTTTTTAAACGGAAACATGCTGACTGGGAACGATAGATTATCTTTCTCCAAAATCGCTAACTGCACCTTTAACTGCTCAAGTCAAGAATATTATACCATGTAAACCTTACACCAAGGCCCTAGCTCCATCAGTGTCAGTGACTTTCAAGGATAAACTTAAGTTGCCAAGGACAGCATCTTAGCAGAGTCTGTACAAGTGGGTTAGAAGATAAACAGGAGAGGAAATCTATCAACACAGCCAGGAATAATATCTCAATGAAAATCACCATCATGTCGAATGTTTTGTGTACATGAATATACTGATGTTTATGTTAGCCTGACACCATTCTAGGATAGTATATATACTATGTGATACACCAAAAAATTATTATATATGTTTGTTGGTAAAAGAAGAAAAACCTCATGGTGGAAATCATGAAATGAAACATAATTAATGATAAAAAAAAAGAAAAGGAAAACACCTTAATGTGGTCACAATGCATGCTTACACACTCACACACACCACACACACACACACACACACACACACACACACACACAAACACACACACACACACACACACACACACACACACACACACACAGAGTGATTAGTGTGTGGTTTGTACCTTGTATGCAAGGCCCCACACGGCAGGACGGCCAATGAAAACACACTTGGCTCCCAGGGCCAGTGATTTCAATACATCACTTCCCGTCCTGATACCTCCGTCCAGATAGACCTCGATCCTGCCCTGCACCGTGTCCACAATCTCTGACAGAGCGTCGATCTGTTAGCGACAGAGTTGAAGATACAATGAGGCCAACATAGTTTATAACAACAGTGCACATGCTGGTAAGATTCAATGTGTTTCCAGTCGGCTTTTCATACTGAACTTCAAATATTAATGTTAACTCACAACTTGGTGTTTATTTCAAAGTCTGACTTTTTCCAGGAGCACTGTGACTGCCTCAAAACCATAACAAGCACATAGCATCTACAAGTCAGGTTTAGTCACTGTCAGATATTACAGCCCTATCACTAGTGGTGTCATGACGTGCCTATTTATTTTCTTGTTGAAAGTTATATGAGAAGATCAATACCATTCCCATGTCTATATGCTAAATGTGAAGCTGTAACCAGGAGCTGGTTAGCTTAGCCTAGAATAAAGACTGTAAACAGATGGAAAAAGCTTGACTGGTTGTGTCCTCAGGCACCAAAATCCACCTGCCAGCACCTCTACTGCTCACCAATTAACATAAGCCACGTTTCCACTGCAGGAACTTTACACAGGGACTGTAAACCTTTGGAGGAACGTAAGGGTTACCACCGCTGGAACCAGAGTCTAAATAAAGGACATTATATTACCGCCCAAAAAGTCCCAGCTCAGGGGTAGTACTTTCCAAAACCAGAGGAATTTTGGTGGTGGGGTTTGCATGGAACATTTCTGATTGGTTGAGTAACCCACTACTTACAGTGGGTTAAATAATGTTCACAGGTCTTTAGACCACAGTGGAAAACACATATAATGATGGGCTTCAGGAGCCTTTTAGTTCCTTGAAATTAGTTAGTTAGTTAGACTAAAGATTCTTGACACTTTAGGTGGAAACTCAGCTTGTCTTTTTTATCTATATGTGTCAGACTAATTCACACACAGCATGGTGACTTCTTGGAGTCTTTGCTGGTTGCCTGGCAACCTCAATGTATGAACTTGAAGACTTCAAGTAAAATGAAAAACTGCAAACTGTTGTACAAACATTATTGTACGGTAAATGATATAAAAAGATATAAAATGGTGAAGATATAACATCTTAATTAGTGAGCTTCAGAGGTGCTGGTGGGTACGCTAATAAAAGAGGTATTTGTCTTCTAAATTAACTCCTGGCAAGAGCCTTTAAAGGGACAGTGGAGATTATCTGAAGTGGGGTTGTATGAGGTACTTATCCATAGTTAATGTATTACCTACAGTTGATGGTGTTTGACATGGCCCCAATTTGGAGACCCAGAGAGGAGTAACAGGGAGCACAGAAGATAACCAAAGACACTGCTCTAGACAGGGTCAGCAGCAAAATGTATTTCAGCCACCTAAAAAAGGACTACCTAAGAAAATCAATATCAGTTTAAGTGTACACTATATTTAGAATATTTTCACTGCTTTACCTTGCTGTCAGACAGCCTTTTCCCATGGGAAACCAAACTTGTGCCAGGGGACTGTTGTACCTCATACAACCCCACTTCAAACAATCTGAACTATCTGTTAAATTTTACAACAATTAATTTTGTTGCACTAATCCTGTTACTACATTATTACTACTAGTAAGGGGGAGCTAATGCTTCTACTCTGCCGTAATGTTACTAGCATTGGTCCTTTTACACTACTACTGCTACTATTACTACTCGAACATGTGTCATTGTTGTTACAATGCGACACGGGTATACACTTGATTCTGCCCTATAAACATGATAATATAAACAAAATGATCTTTAGTATAGCTTAAGAAGTAACATGGTCAGTTAAGTACCGAGGCGGGGCCTCCATCCAGCTGTCTCCCCCCGTGGTTTGACACAATGATGCCTTGGACACCATGCTCCACGGCCAACTCAGCGTCCTCCTTGGTCAGGATCCCCTTGATGATGATAGGCAGGCGGGTGATGGACTGCAGCCAGTACACGTCCTTCCAACTGATAGAGGGGTCCAAGGTGTTGGCTGGGATCCCATACTCCTCTGGAACTGCTGTCTCCTGCTTATAGGGTAAATGGTGCAACTGCTGTCATTGTTCACTTGATAGACACCTTAATGTATGTTCTCTGGACTACTACTGTTACTTGTGCTCTTACTAATAAAGCCTAAACTATTGTTACAGGGCAACTCTGACACTGCTAGTACTTGGACTTTAGATATTTTGTAGATATGACTTGCAACCTTATTTCGGATGCACAGATGCTTAATAATGACTTGAACTGTCAAAATCGTGACATGCGGTGAGGAATTAGCAGATTAATTTGATCCAAGGTAAATAGAGAAGCAATAATTGTATCTGAAGTTGAGAATCTAGAAATGCAATTATATGGCAGAGAAATGTGTACAAAACTATAAACAAGAGTGCATCTGCTTTCATTCTTTAATGACAGAAAACAAAATTAGCAATAAATGTTTGAATTATGTAAATAAAATTGCAGTCGGTAGCAGGGCTTTTATAATATTTAGATTAAAAAAAGTGAAATAAAAATAATATGATGGTAGATATTGTCAGTCCAGTATGATATTGAGGCATATTTTTTTTACTATGATATTATAATATTTGATATATTGTTACATCCCTACATCCTCATATTGTTACATTTGTACATCCTACATCATCTTCAAATGTTTCATTTATTTTTATAGTAACGTACTTCAAAGAACATCACATTGAAACTTGAATCTTGTCTTTTGTTTGAACTGACTTGTCTATATTTTGTTTTGTCTGTTCTTATTTAGTTTCACCTCGTTCAGTCGTATCTTTGTCTGGTTTTGTTTTATTTCTTCTGCTATGTCTTCAAATTCTGAATATGCTGAAAAAAACTGTTACCTGGAACACTCCATCAAAGTTCTTGACCTTGAGGTGTGGGGGCAGCTTGAACTGGTTGCGGATGTCGTTGCGGCGCTTCCCAGTGTAAGGTACATCGACCGTGAGGACCAGAGCCTTGTAGCCGAGCGCCTCTACACGGTGTACGATCTGTTCTGACAACTTCCGGTCTCGGTACACATACAGCTGGAACCAGCGGTAGCCATTTGGTGCTGCTGCCACGATCTCCTCCACTGAGCAGGTGGAGTAAGTGCTGGTGATGTAGCAGGTGTTCAGCGCCTCTGTGGCTGTGAATCAGAAGTTGAGAAATTATTACTGTGGTTAATGGAGATTGAATTTATGTTTGATCTGAGAAGTCACAGTAAACTGCAATATGTCTGGGTACCCATGTGCCTCAGACTTTCAGAAATGTAGTTAAAAAGTTAATCAGCTGATTATTAAATTAACTTTGAGAATGATTCATAGTGAAATCGACTAGATTATTGTTCATACTGATAACAGAGAGAAGGCCAATTCAGTACTATCATTACAGAACAAGATTATTGCAATCTTATGCTTCCACCTAGTGTTGGCCATGTATACTAGCATTGCTTTTGGATAAAAACCTTGTGACTTCAAAATACAGACTTGTCAGGAACATCAAAAAATTCTTTTGCATTATGAAAAGGTCTCATGATCTCCTCTGAATAGTCCAAGAAGGGTTCAACCAGTGCAGGAACGTATAACCAGGGTTGGGCCAGATTACTTTGAAAGGGAGTCACTTACAAATTACGTGACAATTTTTGTAATTAGTTGACAAAAAATGCAGTCTAATCTGAATACTTTTGGATTACTTCAAACTCATTGAACAGCATTGAAAATATCGCACCTTATTCTTAAAAATGGACACAGCCACAAAAATCCGCAATTTATCCTTTTTTTTTCTTTTAACATTTCAAAACATTTTCAGTGCGTATAAAATTCATTTTGCATATTCAAAATCAACAGTTGGTCAAATAAAATTACCCTTACAGAAACAATAATAGAAGAAGCACTTCCATTTTCTATGTAAATAGAAAGGGATAAAAACTACTACTACATCAAAAAATAATTATTAAGTCACCATTAACATAACTGGCAATCTGAAGGAAGTAACTAACTTTGGTATACAGTACACATATTTGGCATATACTTGTAATAAAAATATTATTAAAATATTATGAAACATTATATTCTAAATATTATTAAATATTTAATAATATTATTCAGCATATCATATTTGTCATTAAAAGTGTGATCAAGTGACCCTTGACAATGAAGCTGTATCTAAGTACACATTTTTTAGAAGTATTTTATCAAATGTATCAAATCTTGGCAGATTATAGTTACTTTTTTTTTTTTTTTTAATTGTAATCTGATTTTCTGATATTGTAATCTGTTACAATCCAACCCTATCTATAACCCATCAGAATAAGTTTAAACATTCAAATCAATTCTGTAACAAAAAATATGAACAAACAGAATAGAAATTATGATTTATGTTAAATATGTTTTTCTCCTATACTTCACTTCAGCCAAGAATCACTTCTACTAAAATGCAGTGACACAATTCACTGTCCTTCTTCCACACACGCACACGCACACACACACACACTCCTCACCCCGAGCAGTGGCCACCTCTCCTTCATGCCAGGCCAGGCAGTGAAAGGCAGTTGGTGCAATACCAACTGGAAAGCTGATTTCTGTCCCCTGCACTGTGGTCCGTGTGTCACTGACTGATACGTCCCGGAGGATACGAGGCCTCAGACGGATCCTGTGTGTGAAGCACAGATGACTGTGTTATGAACTAGAACATGTAGGAGTGTAGGAGTGGGTCATATACTGTACATAAAATCCTCTATATCATAAGCTCCTAATCTCAACATATATATAATTTTATTAACTGAGAAGCTGTTGGCTGAATAAAATGAACAGACAGGGATGTTTGTTTTTGCCAAATCCAACAAAGTAAATACCTGACAAGGCAAGGTGCTTTCTCACACTGAGCCAAAAATCATATGAAAATCCAAAACAAAAAGAGTCACGCTCATTGATTTGAAACATTGCCCATAATGACTGATAAACCACACAATAAGATAAGATAAAATAAACTTTACTGATCCCGGGGAAATTCACATGTTACAGAAGCTCAAAAAGTTTAGATAGAAAAGGGCATTGAATGTCAATAGAATCCTTATAAAATAGAAAAAATATAAATCAGAATTAAGAAATATAAAATATAAAGTACTAAATTTTGACACAACTATACACTCAAGACTATTTACACTATATACACTGTTCACTTATTCATATATGGAAAAAATGTGTATACATGGACATATACAGATATTTAAGTGGTTGCTTCAGTGGTATTAATAGCACAAGAAAATCTCTGATGGTAGACAAATTGTTGTGGTCATAACCGTAATAAGGGCTTTACTTAAAAGTGTAGTGTTGATGCCCATGTCTAACAACATGCATAACATTATTATCTGTTTAGCACTGTATAAATATAGGTATAAGTACTCATATTTTTATTTAACTCATTACACATTATAAAGCATTTTAAAATGACTTATTAGGTCAAGTATCATAGTACCTCATATTTGTAGCTATTTATATTTATTAAGTCATATAATTATGTCAATTTGGACAATAACATTTATTGTTATTATTATAGAAATAATGTGTGCTTATGTATATATTCTATATTTTGTCCATTATATCATGTATGAAGAATATAAATACATCAGTATTGTTTTTTTTTATTTGCTAATATCAGTATCAGTACTATTACAATACTACTACTTTTTAATTCACAATAAAATACTTTGTAATGTGTTATGATTATTATTATGAGTCATCATAAATATTTTTGAGTGCTTACAATTAATATTTAATTAATAATACAGTGCTATACTACTGTACTGATTGTAATTCATTATAAGTATGTTTATGATGTATTATAGACATGGGAGTCATAGAGTGTTACCGAAATACTCTCACCAAAACCTTTTATCAGACTTTCACAATTTCAAAAAGTATAAGTCAGTAGAAGTATATGTAGAATAAGAGAAAAAAAAAAACTTGATCTAATTGTGGAACCAAACAAACCTGTTGACAAAACATTGTAAAATCATAATTTATTGTCAAATAATAAAGGCGTTCTCGAGCTCTGTCTCGAGATGACACCATGCTGTTTTTGCCGGACAAGTCAGATTGCTTTTAAGAGGAAGAGACAGAACATTCTGGGTTTCTGTTTTCCCAAAGCGATGACTTGAGATCATCTTTCCAAGACACAGACTGATCTTTATCCCTACCTGGGGAAATATATCTAGCCTGAACCCAAATACGCTCGCAAACAAATCCCTAGTAACAGGCTTGTTGTAGCAAAAACATATATGTTGCAAAACCATTGCAGTGAGGAAAAGCAGTCTATCGGTCTTTATGGAAACATTATGAAAGCTGAGAAGAATGTTCGAGGAGATCCACGAAGGAAAAATTCTGACAAGAATAAAAAATCATGTCATGTATCATTGTCCCACTGGTAATACAACTTTCAAAACAGTTCTTTTTAACTACAGGGGGCTGGAGAAACAGTGCAGCATCAGCACTGGGTAAAATGCAACTGCCTGTTAGTGATTATAAGGCATCACAACCACAAATACTGAATTGTATGCGGAGAAATCAGTTACAACAGTCAAAAATCTACAAAAGCTTTAATTTATGGTATTTTAACCGGCTGTGTCATCTTATGATCTTTAGTTTTAGTATTAAAACTATTAAAATATGAATAACATCAGCCCTCAATAATAAATTTTTATGTTATTCAGCACATCAATACAGCAGATTGAGCTCAGGGGGCTTCTGTATCACTACACGTTGTATAATGACTGCATGTCTTTAGTTGCAAATGTTGAAAAACAGGCCTGGTCCGATGTAGATACAAACATCAGAAATTCCTACAATACAGCCTAAAACACTGTAAGTCTATACTGTAAAAAAACAAAAAACAAACAAAAATAAAGTTGTTTTAACTTAATAAAAGCCAATGTCTGGGTTGCCTTAAAACTTAAGGTTGACTAAATTTGAAAGGAGAACCTGAGGTAATTTTTAAAGAGAAAGAAAAGAAAAGAAAAAAAAAATTACTTTTCTGGTCAAATGAAGTCAATATTTTTCTAGTTGTAGAGTTGTAATTCAGCTGAAAACATATTGCAGTGTTTTCATTATTACTGTGAAAATAAGCAATCATGACTTGTCTTAAAGTGTATTAGAGACACACAGCAAGTTTTCATCATATATGTTTTCTTCTATACTATTATAAAAAGAGAAGGGTCTTAGGTGTTTTGCTCTCAAACAATGCATGCTAGGAAGTCTGCTAAAATACTGAACATATTTCTTTATAAACTGAATAAAATGAACCGATTTAAGTCTGTACACTATATTCAACTGATCTGAATGCTTGGTTGTAAGTTCTGGAGGTAAATAATAGAAATTTTAAATTTAATTCACTTGAATAAATAAAATATATATATTAAGGTTACATTCATGAGAAAAGATGAGTTGATTCCACTAAATTTCTATATCTTTTTTTTTTTTTTTACAGTGTATGCACAGATATAATGTAATTTATTGGCCCAGAAATCCTGCTACTTCCCAGCAGCATCCTGTAAGACAATTTTTTTTTAAACCTGAGCCAGGCCATACAACAATGATAGCAATCATATTACATACAGGGCCAGTAGTTTCCAGCTCTGAAAAAAAAAAAGAAAAACAAAAACATAAACAAAATTTAACACACTGGTATTGGATGAGTACTTAGTATCGGTTGATAAACAAAGTTCGGGTATGTAGTTGATATCGGCATGGAAGGAAGGTATCAGAAAATGACTAAAAACACAAAACTCACCATCATGTTTGGTGAAGTTAAAACGAAAATGGCTGTCTTTAAATATTGAAACAGTATTGAGATGCTCAAATTGTGTATTTCTGATGACCTTGAATGTCTGGGTAAACTTTATTTTTCTCACTGTACCTTTTGTAAGCCAGTAGATTGTCATCCCTGGTGCAGCACTCGTCTGCTCCAGCTGAATAATAATCCCAGGTGGCTTTTGAGAGATGCTCCTTAGCATACTCCTCAAAGTCCGTCAGGCATACCATAGCCATCTCTGCACAGCGACCTCCCTCTCTGTGTGGGAACAGACAGAATCAATTTTCAATTTGACACTGACGGCATATATAATACAATACACAAAAGCAAAATAGAAGTGAGATAATCACCCATCAACATAAATTCTTAATATTCTCTACTGACTGAAAATATAAAACTTCAGCATTCAGAATATCTCTTTTACTCAATGCTTAACACTTGTTTAAACATAATTAGTTATTGATTTCCAGTCTTTACCACAACCAGGCACCCCTCATAGTTTTATCCGTCTGCTGTCATCTGGAAACTAGATTTGTTGCTTTGCATGTGAGAAAAATAGTTGCAAGCACCGACAGCAAACAGACTTGGAAAAATTACTCTACGTGCAAGAGCTAGCAGCTTAATCAAGACTTACCACAAATCTTTCTTTCATAAACAAAATCCCTTACTCTCACATGACACAGCTCCCATGAAGGACTGAAGTTGCAACATCACTGCTCAATCTGAAACTGCCCTCCTCTTACCAGCAAATAGTGTGATGGCAAAATCAACAGCTCAGCTGTCGAGCCTCCACAATTTGACATCTGAGCAAGTAAAATGACAGTTTTACTTTAAGTTTTTCTCTTTGGTTTAAATAAGAGATGTATCCTTGTGTCTGTGTCAATCCTTGTGTCCACAGTGTTGCTTTTGTGTTAGTGAGAATCAAACTTTCATAGGGCCACTATGAAAGCCTCTAACAGTGTATGTGTGACCTGATGGCGACCCTTGCTCTTATTGTGTTTACACAAGCTGGAAATGTGCTGATGGTGACTCCAACTATAGTGAGGACAAGAGGCGTCTGACACAGTGCTCTGTGGTCCAGATGGTACATACACTACATATGGTCATACATTTACACTGTGTATGTACAGGCCTACATGCTATGCATGTAGTACACATGTACAAAGGGGATACTGCTTGTCATGAGAAAACCCTGTGACTCTTCTTTTACTAATCATCATGAAGCTTGCAGCAGCAACCCGGTTTCACAGTACTGCATACCATGATATGACACTTATCATACCATGTATTTGCTTATCTACAGTACTGAATTATTTTTTACACATAGTTCCAATTAAAATGGTTTCAAGTTTCATTCGAAAAATTATAATGAAGCCTAGATTCTCAAACATTAGTACTACTACCACTGGTGGTGCTCATGCTCCCTCTAGTGGTACACTGAGGAATCTCTTAGAATTAAAAAAAAAAAAAAAGTAAAAACACATAATCAAAATACTACAAATATTTCAAATAAATACCTAAATTATTAGATTAGTGAAATGCATTTCAAAATAAGCTTTTATTAAGTCACGATCATGCACATACCGCATGCAAATGTCATCCATGATTAGTTGCAAGCTAAACTGTGACTGCAGTAAGTCACTACCTCACTGTGAAGACAGTGTGGCTGACAACTGTTATCAATAAATAATATTCTCATTAGAAATGAACTTGCCTCCAGCGTGAACTGTCTGTAGCTGAATAGGGCAGGCCTATGCTATACTGTATTTTAACACCAGTCATAATGGTGTTTCTTGGAGAGACTAATATTTTCTGAGGTGGTATGTGGTGTTAAAAATTTGAGAAATAAAGTTTTTGTAATAAAGTTTTTGTTAAACCAAAATATAACCTTCTGTTTTCATTTCTGTAAGTGTAATAGAGGATGATAATAATAATTTCTAAAGTCTAAAGTTTACTATTACAATGGCCCGATGTCATTTTGATAAAGTTTAATATTATACCTCCATTACCTATCTTTGTCATAAGCACATTTCAGAGATCAATGACATTCTTTTTACTTCTTAATATCAGTATTGGCATTGGCTCCAAAAAATCCAGTATTAACCAGGCTCTATATAAAAGAATTTCAAAAAGTACAAAAAATATAATGGAAAAATGTAATTACATAAAGATGGAAAACATTTTTTAAATCTTTTTAAGTTTTACAGACTTTTATTGGGACTTGGAGGATTTTGCTTTATCTTTATGGAACCAGTATGAAAAGGTTTGACTGCTTTAGTGGTTACAAGGCCAACAGTTTTTACAGGTTAGGCCTACAGGTGTTTGGTTTGCCCAGCCGGCTGATTCAAGCCAAATCATCGCAGGTGGGAAACACTTCTGTTTCGACGTTGGTTGAATGACCTAATGGCAGGAAGCTGTGAAAGATGGCGTGTGAAATGTAGAGCTACAGTTAACTTATTTAACTTTTCACACGCCTGTAATATATAGTAAACAGATCGCCTACCTGCAAGGTCCTCAATGAAACACAAACGCCACATCCAGCGGCTGTTGGTGCCTTCAAATCGAGTCTCACTGAGGTGAACGACTGAACATTCATTTAGTTTCTCTGAATTCAGAAACACATTTGACCACGCCTGTAAGTTACTTTTTAATTTCTCTGCGACTTTTTTGTTGTTTTAGTCTCTGAACCTGGTGTTGAAATTCAAAATGCATCACACATTTAAGCTAACGATTAGCTAGCTAACCGTTCACAAGAGGATACAAGGCAGAGTTCATTTTAAAGGTCTGTTGCCTAGCGATCTGTGGCTTGCTAGCGGATGTTAGCTTACTCAAGCTTGTATGTTGAAAAACACAAACTAATAAATTCAACTCAAACTCAGCATGTGGCTCAAATCCACACTTTATGTCAACACTATACAGATGTACTAATAATTTACCCTGTATTGTTTTGACAGAAGAAGACGACAAACTAATATATTTTACTATCTTTACTGATAGGACCATGCCAGACAAACGTGTTGGTCTGACTCCGACTTTGGGAAGCCACTGTGATGTGCCAAAAAATAATGAAGAGTAAGTAAACTGTTTTCACATAAAATACCTTGTTGAGGTGTGTTCCTGGGGCTGCTGTGAGGACCCCTCCCACTCTGTTAGTGGCTGTGTGTTTTCCTGTGTTTTCCTGTGTGGGGGGGGGCAGTCAGAGTGGCAGAGGTGTGTCAGGAGGGTAAGCCACAGCTGAACTAGCCTAACTTCTAATGATACTGTTATATATGAGGGCAGAATAAACCTTTTTCACGGCAGTCATAATGTTTTGAAACTGTAGGATAAACACAGGTGTTGTAAGAGATATTAACTAAGGTGTTGTTCCATTTCGTGTGGCAGAGCCTTCCCAGTGAACAGCAGCACCCTGACTCTGTTAAACCTGAGTGGAACACAACCTTTATTAGTACCATTGTGTTTACTATATCACATTAAAATGGCTGTGTCTTCTAGATTACCCATCAGTCATTGCACCTAAAACAAGCAATAGAGCTCACAGAGGAGCTGTAGATCTCATAGATATTTCTAAATTTATATTTAAAGTTTTAAATTAAACTAATTGAATACAATTGATTTAATATTTGATAATACATAATTTAATGATATATTATTCACTTAAGTAAATAATTTAATGTTTTTATATTTACATTTTTTATATATATACATTTTACATGTCTGTAATATATAAGTATTGTCATTATAACTGATGTTACCGGTCCTAATTGTCAAAGATGACACAATATGAATATTATACAACAATCATTTGTAAACACAATACTACAAAATATTCCATAATAATAATGTATAATGTATAATATTAATCTCTTTAACACCATACATCTTGTAAGTTAATCAGTCACATTATGTAACAAGTTATATACATTTAAAATAAAATACATTTTGTAATGGTCTAAATTTTTGTTTTGTTTTGTTTCATTCAATATTTTATTACTACATTTGAAGCAAAAGGTCTCCAGGTGTTTTTCATTAAAGGACTAATGACTGGAGGAGTGATGTCTGCATGTGTGACGTAGCAGCGTGTTCTGAACAGAGGAAATTTGTCAGAACTGACATAACTGCATGACCTTCCCTGAACAGGGAGCAGGGAGTAGAAAGTACAATTTATTTACACTGTGGAAACGGAACGCATCTCCTGCCTTGTTTTGTCTGAGCTGGTTCATGACAAAATGGGGGCTCGTCTAAAAAAAAAAAAAGAAAACTGGCCTGGCTTATTGTTTTTTTTGGCATAGGTTGTAGTGGTGGCGATTGATTTTAGATGTTCATGTTAAGTAACACCTGGGACAGTTTATTTTGTGCTACAAATGATTGTGAAATTATTTATCTAGTGTAAATTGTTGTTGGAGATGTCCACAGGTATGTGGTGTTTTGCCTTGGGCGAGAGAGAACTTGGTCAGTTCCTGGTAGGTAGCTCGTCTTTTGGTGCAGTGTATGCTCTAAGTGAATGGCTCTGATTTTTGGCGTTCTGTTCCCCCGCTGGTTTCCAGACAGTGGGTTTTGCTAATGAACGTGGATAAAGCGTTCTATTCTGCATGTGTTTTCTCCTGCAGTGACCCCCGAGGCTTGGATGTTTGATCAGTAAAAGTAAAAGGAGCTGTTAAAGCTACAGTTGGCAATCCTATAAAGAAATAACTAACTCATAATTGCTGAAACTGGTCAAGATTAATCAATCTGGGAATCCCACGTCGTCAGATACCGACGTTTTAGGTTGGAAGCTGGGTCAGATTGGTGGTTTATATTTCTGTGTGTACTGCTTCAAGTAATGATAACAAAATTGTGGTCATTATCACCGTCACTCAAACGAAACCGTCATGGGACATTTTCACCACTTAACAATCAACTGACTTATTCTACAAATTAATAATCAACAAATTAATTCTAAATCGATTGTTCAATGACAAAAAACTAGAGGTAAATTATTGAACACTACATAATTAAATTAGAAATCAATGTCATTTGTAGTGTCAAGGTATATAAAAACAAAGAATGGTCTGGAAAAATTGACAAAATATCTTTTTGTAATTAATTATTAGTAATTAGAAATTATTGATTGAACACTGGAACTTTTTTTTCTACATAGTAAAATTAACTTGTTAATAGTTTACAAGGATTTTTTTTTATTTTGTTCTTGATGTGTGAACACTGAACAGACGGTCAAGAGATGATTGTTTTCTGTTGTGTTTCACTCTGTTCATTTTAGTACTCACCGATTACAAATGCTCATTCTCTCTCAGCAGACCTTCGTCTCTCCTGACAGATTCATAACCTGTGAACGATCCACAACCAGAGCAGAAGGCACAGGGTTACCATTACTGCTACGGACAATACTGACCCTATTACTACTGTAGTACTTAAACCTCTAATACTCTTATTTTCATGATACAACCATAAATCCTATTCCACAAATAGTGATACCGATACTACAGTTGCAATACTGCTGCTGTAGATACTGGTGATACAACATCAACTAATAATTTTACTTGCATAAATACTGTTATTGAAACTACTAGAAACTATTGCTATTACCTATACACCTATACTGCAATGAGGATTACTACATTTGTTAATAATACTTATAGGCCTTGAATATTAAAATTACCAATCCTGCCATCACCATCATCATTATTTTTAGACACATTTATAGATTTTATACAAACACATAAATAATTACAAGAAAAACAACAACACAGTACTGCCTGAGTCTGACGTCCTCGAGCAGGAATCTTCAGGCTGTTCTTAAAGTGAGACAGATTTTTTCGTAATGCTTTTATATAATTAGTTTTTAATCTGGCAAATGTGTGTGTCTCTTACGTTGTGTCTGTAGGCCTATATGCATTGGGTATTTTACACAGTATATCTTAGGATGTGTGTGTGTGTGTTTGTTTATGTATGTATATATGTATATATTGTGAAAGTACTTTTTAATCCCAGATTTTTCTAAGTGCAATACATATAAAATTTAGGGATGCCCAATAATAACTACCTGCTTCTCATGGTCGATATTGATAAAAAAATCCATAATTTTTCACATTTTTGTATTGTAAAAGAAGATAATATAACCTGTAGTTTACACACACCTGATGATAAGAGGCTCAGATGAATTGAGCAAAGACAGATGATTTGATTTTCCACAGCTCTGACTGAACCAAATCTAACTGACATCAGTATGGCAACAAAAACACCTAAGATTCCACAAATATTCACTTAACATATATACTTGGCTTCAATATATATTAAATCAAATTAAAAGCTTTGATATAATGTGTCAAATCAGATATTTATTGACGATATTTGTCAGCTATAGTTTCATTGTCAGAATAAAAAAATAATTGTCTTATATCAGGCAACATATTATTGGGCCAGATATTTATCGTGCATCCCTATTTACTATTATTGTATTACAACTTTACAATAAGACTACCCTTATAAATGATTTATAATTAGGCTATTAATTAGGTTGTAAAAGTTTTACAGTTTTATTAAAAGGATGTTACAACACATTAGATAAAAAGTGAGCCCACAGTTTTTTGTACTGTTCAGCCTGAGATCTCATTGTTAACTTAGCTTTCTTTGTCTTCTCCATCAGCAGCATTCATACCTGTCAGCCTATATTTGTTAACAAGTTTCTAGCATTTAACCACTGACAACATATCTCAATATTCAAAATGAAATTAAGGCTTTGGCTTCATTGCTTACCATGACATTTTCAGCGAGCGCTGTTTTACACTTTACAATAAGGCTTCCTTTTGCTAGTTAAAAATGTTCGTAACTCATTATTAAGATTAATTAATAGCAATTATTGAGCCAACATCAGTGTATGAAAACTGTTATAACTTGTTCATAATTATTTATAAAGTGTTTACAACCTAATTACCCAATCTTAAACAATTCAAATAATTTATAAGGGTTGTCTAAAGAGGTACTATTATTGCTTACTTGGACTTTTACTGAAACAACTAGTAGTAGTACAGCGTTACAGTTACAACAACAACAAATGCTACTAACAACAGTGGGGAAAGACAGATATAGTCATAGTGTACTTAGTTAATGGTCCCTGTATTTAACTGTATCTGGACTTTTGTGTGTTTCTTTTAATAGTGAACAAAGTATCCTTTTATTAGACAGTGTACAGTGTGCATACTGGCACCCTCATCCTGTAAAACCTTTCTAATACATAAGCTTTTATCTATGAACACTTGAGGGCAGTGCAATACTGACTGAAAGTCCATTCTTAAAACTCCATTCAACGTCTGTAAAGCAGGTAAACACAAGCAGACTCCCTTTTAATGTGCTTGTTAGTGTGGCACACTACACACTACACACGCTCAGTGTCTATAGAAAAACTTTAAATGACCTCTGATGTCACACCTGTCGTAAACACAATGTCACACTCTACATACTCACTTCCTGATTTGAGTGGGTTTTGTTTAGTTAAACCAGAATGTGTTTTAGGTAATATTTAAAACCTCAGTTTTATTTATTAGATTTTTTACTTTTGATTCTTTTTGAAAGCTCATGTAACTTATTGAAAATAGTTGTGATTATAATTAAGTAACTTAAGGTATCTAGAATAAAACTCGGCTAAATAACTACTCTCGTATTTAGTGGAAAAGGTTGTTGTTGTCTTACACTTTAAATTCATAAAATATTAAATAAGCTACATTTTTTCTGACATTTATTTCGCCACCAGGCAGCTCTACTTTTTCCCACCAGAATTTTATTTTTATTATCTTCTGTAGGTTTGTTTTCTTTTTACAATGTGGCTGGATGTGTGTGATGAATGTGAGCCTCTGTCATGTGTAGGCTGTGAGAGGTGTAGGTCATTTTGACCCCCTGAATGGGCTGCTGAGAGCACATTGTCCAGGTGAATTTCTAGAATACCTGGTATGTGGTATTTAACGTGCAATGCTAAACAAGGTGAAGATTTAACCAGCTTCTCTATTACTTGTTTCTGTCACACAGGCCTGCTAACATTAGGAGTGCTGCTTATCACCAGCAGAAAATCACATCCTGACACGTTTGTGTTATTAATTTATCTGGTCGGAAAAATATCTGGTGGCTGTCTACATTTGGCTAAAAGGTAAACAACTGAAAAAGCTGAAGCCCGTAAAGTACACACAGTGTAAATAAATACTGCTTACTGAAGTGGATAAAATCAGCGTCTTACCTTAATCTGAGCTATTTGGACGGCCTACAGTACGTGTTGCTTCCACTCTCATATGACAGGGTCGTGTCAGAGGGCAATCCAGCCCCCCACACCCTAACGCCCCCCCTCTCCCCCCCCCGCCACACACCCCACCCCTCTCCCCCTACTCACAGTTCAACGCTCCGCCCATAGTGGCTCAACACCAGCTAAGCCTCTCGTCAGCACTCTGGGCCCTGGCCTTTCTCTCTGTGAGCCAAAAAACACCAAAAGCTCACCCGGGTCAATTGTTTATAGGAGCAACAAACACCTCCCATTCTCCTTCCCTCCTTCCTTCTTTCCTCCATCCCATCTCTCCTCCATCCTCTTTCCTTAATTCAATCGGTGCTTTTCTGTTTGTTCCATCTTCCTCCATTCAATCCCTTGTTTAATTTTTCCATTCTTTCCATCTTTTCTCCTCACTTGTTCTCCCCTTCCTTCCTTCCTTCCTTCCTTCCTTGGATTTTCTTTCTTTCTTGCCTGTAGTCCTTCTTGTTTTAATTCTTTACTTGTTCTTTCCTGTTACTTTGTCCTTCTTTCTCATTGTGATTTTAACAAATGTCTTTGTGTCTGTGTCATCACTTACTTTGTCTATGAGTCAGTCTGGGCCAGACAAGCTAAATGAATGACCTGTCCTAGTTAATAGTTAATCTTCATCAGCAAATAAAATTAAAATCTGGTTCATGGTCGTCCAGAGATCACAATGTGCTGCAGCTTATTAAGAAAATGCATGCAAATAGACAAAACACAAGCAAATGAAAACAGCATTTTCACCAATTTGACAACACATGCACAGAATTTAGAGAAAACATACGAAAACAACCAAATACAGAAAAGCTGCAGGTAGCACAGACAACAATGGAAACTTGTTTCCAGAAGACACTCAGAAGTTTGCTGGTTTTGCCAGAGGTGGGTAGTAACATTTATTTTCCTGTTTTAAAACAGTACTTCTGCTATACTCAAATATATTTTTGAGGCAGTACTCTACTTTTTACTTTGCTACATTTGCCATACAAATAGTTTGCGCTAAATGTGTGTATTGAGTGTGAGTGTAGGGGGGCGAGTGTCTGAGGTTGCCGCTGCCTGGAAGAAAAACAAGCACCGTCTGCCTTTTGACCATCTGATGATGACGGTACAAAACCCTGAACAAGAGGCAGCTTCCATCAACAGTCCCTGGCCACATCTGGCATCAAACATTTTATACCAAAACCTAAAAAAGACAACAGTTACACAATGAAGTGCTTGCTGTGCCTTCTAAAAAGCACTCAGATCTTCAGTTGTAAAAACTCCACTTCTAACGTCTGTAATTGAAATGAAGTGAGTTGTACATAGTCGAGGTGAAAATGTAGTTATCTATCTTTCATGTATAACATTAATCTCTAATATTATTGACATTAACTTATTTTGTAGCTAGTGTTCGGAGTTTTAATCGGTGTCCTTTAGAATGCAGTTAGCCTAACACATTGCCAAATTTAACATTAACTTTGCTTTCATAATTGCAATATTCCCTAAAAATATTTTTAAAAATATTGAAACAGAAAGTAACTTGTAATTAGGGTAATTAATTAACCAGGTACTTTTTTACTTTTACTTGAGAAGATTTCTCAAATGGCAATTTTCACTTATACTTGAGTTGTTGTTTTTTTTTTTTATGGGAGTAATTGTACCTGTACTTGAGTATACTGTAGATTTTCAGTACTCTACTTACCACTGGCATTTGCAGCCTGTTTCTGTACTTGGTTGTTTTCTTACTTAGCAGTATATTTTTCTGATTGCCACGCATAAGTTGCCAAATTGGAGAAGAAGAAGGAGGTTTCTTAATTTGCCTGTGTTTTGAACATTTGTGTATTGAGTCTTAGGGCCACCATACTAGCTTTTATCTTGGTAACTCATTGTCTTTTTCCGTTAAGAATGAATTTTATGAAGTATGAGTTTCTGTTATTTAATTTTTAGTTGTTTAAGTGTCACTCACAGATCACTATATAGACTTGATCCAACTCTGATCAAATAAATATACAACAAGAGACAAAAGCTAGGAAAAAAAACAAACAAAAACTTTGTGAGGTGCCAGCACTCTTTATGGAAATGTCAAACTTGTCAAGTGGAGTGTGGACTTTGACAGGTGTTTTGAGGGTCTTTACATATAAAATACAGATGTCCCAACCTTTGATATCATGAGCTTGTTATGTTAGGGTCCCCACCCGTAAGTGATGGATTGATGGCAGGATGTGAGAGAAAATGGTATGAATGCCGCAGTGTCTCAGCTCACCGCGGACGAAACAAAATGCCAAGAGAAGTTGTTCAAGCATTTGAAAACAGCAGTGGGGTGCAGTGATGTTAAATTAGATTCTCTCGCTCTTATTTCATTACGGCTTTTGAATTGAATTTACTCTTTGTAAATATAATATCTTCAGTAACAAAACCTGGCTTCTTGAGAGATGTCTGTCTTTCTGTGTGTGTGTGTTTCTGAATTTATGTGTTTTATTTTGGCTTTCACACGAAAGGCTGTGAAGGTGGAGCCAAAGGCTAAATCTGACGAGTCGGACCTCCACAGGGAGGTGTGGGTGTTACCTGCACCGAGAGGAGGTGCAAATTGTGTTAATCCACAGCTGGCCTCGATGCCTAATACCACGAAGTTAGATCTGGCTCCAGGGCTGCTGCATTGGAGGTACTGGACGTTCAGCTGAGTGGAAAACCTCTTCCACATGCTGGTTGAGGCTCTGCCCCAAGGCTGCGGCCCAGCACGCCGCGGCACATGTGTGTTGAATTGTCAAGGTGTTATCATGCCCTGGCAAGGCTCTGGGCTCCTCCACCTCTGTCTCTCCCAGGTTTATTATCAGACTAAATACAGCAGAGTCCACAGACACGGGCCGCAATTTCATGCAGGCTTTCTGCAGCAAGGCCTAACCTGACGGCTGTCCATCATGGTTTCAAATCTTCCCACACAGGCCAGCGAAAGACAGTGGAATTTTATTTAAGTCTTTATATGTTTTTTAGCTGGTAAAAGAGAAAAGTAATGTTAAAGCAAAATATATTACCTGAGCTGGGAACTGACTCAAATAAAATGTGTTTTTCAGTTGGACTCCTGCCTTCCCACACAAGTTTGGACAAAGGAACAATAAAATATCACAGTAATTAAACAAGACAAACAGTAAGGGCTGGGCCATATATCAATATTATATTGATATCATTATATGATGCTAGATATTGTCTTAGATTTTGTATAACATTATATTGTAATATCTGAATTGAGGGTCTCAGAATAGATTATATAGTAGTCATTATGTTACAATGATTGTAGACTTCTGAGACATTTTTTAAAAATGAAGAATATATGGAAATAATAACTTCACTTGATTGGATAAAAGAGCATGAAACAATTTTATCATATTAATGATACCTAGTAAATACTACAACATTTAACAAAACAGGCATAATGAGAAACATTATTCACAGGATTTTAAGGGCAAAGAAAAAGAATATTTATTATTGAATCGAATAAATTAAATGAATCATTGGTGTCTGTAAGACTATGGAAGTTATTTTCATGTGTAGTTGGAGAGCCGTTAGGATGGTTATTAGTTATTAGTTATGGCTGTGTCATGTTGTAACTTGAAAAGGATACTTCAAAAAAATGTCCAAATAAAAACATTTGTCTTAAATATTTATTTTAGCCTAATATCAACCTTTCAAACCTAAACAATTCAAATTTTGCGAATTTACTTGAAATTATTGGCAGCACTTAGTAACATGATTAAAGTAGATTAAAGCATGAATAAAGTAGATTCCCTGAAAAACATTCTTAAAACAAATTAAATTGTAGTGTACTCAGTGTGAAATATTATTAAACCATTTTTTTCAGTGAACCTAGAATCAGAATAAATCTATATGTAAGGTAAATGTTTTTAAAAAATGTGTCCTACATTGTAGTGAAATTAACAGCCTCTCTTATAGACAAAGCAATCTGCAGCCTAGCAGATCTTTTTTTTTTTTACCTGAATGCAAGATGGATGGATATTTGATTTCTCTTTACCTCATATGATAGTTTTAATGGAGAATTCTTGTTTTTTATAGGAAAGGTTATTCTGAAAATTTACATGAACCTTAACAGTGCTATATAGTATTTTTTTAAATTATGAGTAAGAATTTAAAATACCTAGAAGTTGAATTATTTTAGACAGAAAATTAATCTTAGAAGCTTCATTTTAAAGGTAGACTTTTTAAAAAAAAAATTATGGGGGAGCTGTGCTGTCGGAAAGCTCTCTTTCTATATCTGGGAGTTTACTGTATAGCTGCTGTACGTCAAAGTGTCAGTGGAAAGCATTGTTCAGGGTTCCAAAGCAAAGGCAAAGGAGCGAACACATCAGTGGCTGTAGATGTCATGTAGCGGCTGAGTGATGGATGTCCAGAGCATTTGATGTCTGGGAGAGATCTGAGCATAACTCACAGTCCACAGTCACGCCATTTCAGACTCTTATGATTCAATCCATACATGCAGGCAGTGCACGATTTGCTCACATCTACCAAGGGGCGGTGGTGTTGTGTGAAAGTCTTATTTGTGCTCAGTTTTTTCCCTGAGATGAGAGAGTTGCATGTCATAATTTGTGTGAACGATTTATTCCTCCCTGAAGCATACTTAGAGCTATGAAAACTCGATTGTGACGAATACACTCTTCTGTGAGTACATAAAGACATTAACTTGCACTTGGGGTTTCCGCACTGCACATAAACACCATTTCCTCTTCTCTGCTCCTTTCTTTAGTCTAAGTAAGTTTTGCTTTTTTGTGGTAAATTTCAGAGTGCTGTCTTTATTCATGTGTCCAGAGATTGTTTGGAGCTCTGTCTTGTAACGTTATGTAAAAGGAACCTGATGTCTTCAAATGCAAATGCTACATGTCACAAGTCAGAGTACAAGTCAGTGTTCTCCAGGAAAGGGTTAGTTGGACATGACATGAAACAGGAAGTAAAACGGCCTGTTGAAAACTAAGAGTGAGGTGATGAAAGGAGACATTTAACTTATTTCAATCAGCATTTATTTGATTTTCATCTCTTGACAACAGGTTTTCTCAGTTGTTCCTTTCTAACCATAAACAGAAACTCAGTCCTGACTAAACTTAAATTAGTCTCTGTTACTTCAAAATATAAATTTACTTCTCTTTTAAAGCTGCACTATACGATGCTGAGCCTCACTAGATGTCAGCAAACATCTATTTGCTATGTAAAGATTCAGCAGAGTAATGGTGTCCTGAGCAGAAAATGAAATCACACTCCAATGTGTGTTGCTATCTGAGCTCCTCTGTTTATTTAGTCCAGCCACATGTACATGTTAAAGTATGTCTGTCCCTCTTTCTTCTCCCTCTGTCTGTTTTCAACATGGTGGCCTGGTTACAAACTTTTTTAAAATTACAGCTAAACATTATTTCAAAAATATGTTTCTGAAAACATTTCAGTTCAGAAACATGCAATGCAGTACCAAAATCATGCAGGGATGGGAAATAAAGTACAAACAGACTCTACTTTGTTGAACTTAAGTAGAGATTTCAGGTTAAATATTACCCTCCACATTTTAACACAAATATCTGTACTTTGTAATCCTTACATTTTCAAAACAGGGTTGCTGCTTTAGTTTTATTTAAGGTGAATTATTGTTTATTTTTGTTTTGTGTGATCGTGTGCCTCCTTCCCAACATCAAGACTGATTTCAATTTAAATGGATGGGATATCGACAATGCATATCATGCACGACAGACGGAACAAGTAAAAGATATAACAGCCAAGAAGGAGAATTGACCACAGAGAGAAAGTGAGGTTCAGTTAGCTTTGCACAGGAAAAGTCGGTAGAAATGTTTTTCAAAGATCTACTTTTTACTTTACACATTGAGCCTGTACTTTCTTGCTTTTACTTGAGTAAATAATTCAAATAATGAATTATACTTTCACTAGTGTTTTCTTACACAATTATCTGTACTTCTTATTGAATAAATAATATGTGTACTTTTGCCACACCTGGAATCTTGATCCATATTTGATCAGCACTGCCCACTTTGACAGTGTGATCTGAGTTTTGAGGGGTGTATGTTTAGATGCCACTTAGATGCCACTTTCTTTTTTTCCACTCCACTATTGTGTAAATGATTGGTCTGGGATGTGAGTGACGTACTGCAACCTCTAGTGGCAGTGAATATTGCATGTAGCACCTTTAACGTAAAAAAATTCATTCCAAATTTAATGAAAATTTATCTGTCATCAGGACTGAATTTAGTTGCAAGTTAGCATTTAAATAATAATGATGTAACAATGACCTACCTTACCTAAATGTTGTTACCTGATGATGCTCATGCAGTGGCTCAGTATGCAGAGCAAGTTTTGTTTTATGATGAATGAAGGATGAATGCAATACTGGAATTTTCCATACACTACATGTCACAAGATTGTTCAGTTCTTTACTTTTAGTTTAAAGGGGATCAGAGTTTTGACAGACTCAACATCTAGTTTGGAAATCTGTGGCGACAGATGGCTAAAAGTCAGTTGGCAGTTCTTCGTGTTGTTGCAGCCGTTGCAGTGTTGTTTCAGTTTACTGTCATCACTTATAAACACTGAATTATATCTAGTTTGTCATCTAATATCAATCTGAATACTGCATCAGAATATGCAGAAATGGCCTGAGGAAAGTGTGTGTCTGCGAGGTTTCATAGCTGTCTACCACAACCACCACAGCTTGTTGTTTGGAGCAGCTACACATCTTCAGTGCCTTACCTGACTGACAACGGTTATTGGAGAAGAAGTGCAACACTTCTCAAAAACATTCTTGCATCTCTATAAAATAAGTATAATCCTTGCATGACATTAAAACTGCAAACACACATTTGTAACAAACATACCTTCATTCAGTAGATGTCTAGAAGATTTAAAAAACTATGTTATTGACTGTAATAACCACAATAAAAGGAAGTAGGGGCACAATCGAAAAGTACAGTAACTACAATATTTTCATTTGTCATTCGAGGAGAGAAAGCAGACACCTTCAGAAAATCTCAAAATTTTGTAAGTTGTGGAGTTTGGGGAAATATTATAGACTTGAAAGTCTGTTTATGTCAAATGTTTAGTCATGTGTCCCTTTTCATGAATAATGCAAAGTAATACATCAAGTTATTGCTTTGTTTGAGAGAGAAATGTCTCATTTTGTCCCAGCATGTTGCTGTAACGGCATGCTGACTCATCTCTGTCCTTTATCTGTCAAGATAAGAAGTGAATATTTGTAAAGTTGAACACACTGTTACAACTGATTTCACTATTTCTATTTGCCAAATTTTATAAAGACAGAAGACTAAATACAATTTGTATTGTTTTTAGAGTTATTGAGTAAGGGGAAACTTTGTGAAACTATGTCCATGACAAATCATTTGTCTCTTCTTGTAAATTTGGCAAATATATGAATTCTGACTCCTACTCTCTGTCTTTTCTTTCTTTTCTTTTTGCAAGCACTTGAGGAATACTTTTTGGAGGCACTATCATATGATGCGTTTTTTTTTTTTTTTCAATCAGAGAGGTTATCAAAATAAATGTTGATAAGATTATTTCAATGAGTGTACCAGTACCTTTTGAACATTTCCAATACATTTTGACAATTAAAATGATAACAGTGATAATTTGTGTCACTATGATCACGATATGAAATTTTCATATCGTTTCATCTTTTATGCAAAGAACTGCCAAACAACCTTTCCCCAGCACCATGCTGTTTTTATATTACAACTTTCCTTGCCTGTGCTGTGAAAATCAGAAGATTTCCTAGTTTTTGTTAGCAGTGCAGAGTGACAGATAATGCATTAAATCACTGCTGAAAGTAACATGACTGATAACTTGGTTTCGGGGTGTTTGCAGTGTGGGCACAGCCTGCCAGCAGCTATGAGTCAGTCAGCTTCAGAGACCGTTAGCGTGTGTGCTGTTGTCATTCTGTTTCTCTCCGTCTTTCAGCAAAACACTCCGCACAATAATCACTTATTTTCTTCCAGAAGAAATAATGTTCCATAATAAAAAAAGAAACCCTTTGAAGTTTGGGGGGCAAATGCTCGACTTTTCTAATAACCCGCTTGAAACTTTGTGTCCTCGTGCCTGGCTGTGTGAACCCTTTTACTGGGGTGCATACTTGAACTTGCCTTGGGGACACAAAGACTTTATGAAAATAAAAGGACACATAAAAAACACATAAAACTCATGGTGTGCAGCTCTTCTACTTCATCATATGTAATAAATACTCTGGAATGATTCTTTCTGATCATTGAAAATCCAGCAAGCTTTGATTTAATACCTCTATGAAATAAGAATGGGGTAACAATGCTCTCCAGCTTGCCCTCTTCACCGCCTCCTTTTCTTTCTTCTTCTTTTTTTCTCTTCATCTGAAGACTTTTCATGTGTCCTCGGGCCTCATTTGGAAAGCTTCATGTCCAATCAATTGCCGCTGAAATGTAAATCCACTGTGACATTTTCTCTAATCAGCTCTCTCCGAGCCTCTCCATCCCCTTCGTACAAATTATGCAAATCGCAGCATAATAACCTGACCAATTTGAATCAAACCAAACTCCTTAGTCCTTCCTGTAGCTTTTTTGTTTGCCTCTTGAGGGAAAGAAGAGGACACAGCCACTGTACCGTACATGACTGAGGAATGCAGCAAGACCCTGCATTGCTAATATTCAAATTGGTTGTTCTTGTCTACATCTGCTTATTGTGTGGGTTCTCTGACCTTCTTCTCTTGACTGAAAACTGGGCGGCGGTGAGTAGAGACAGGCAGGTATGCTCATTTGTGGGTGGACACATACGTGCATACACCCATGGTAACATGCACACACATACAAATAGTACCTAAGTCTGTTGTTCTGGCTGAACTCAGTCTTTTTCAGTTCGAAATGTGCAGCTGCCAGAGATTCAGCTCTGATAGAAAAGTCTCAGATTTTTACTGTAGACTCATCTGGGATTTAACGGGCGAAACCTTCATTTCATTTTTATTTCGCAATCTAAAGCAAACCTCAGGGAACTCTCTGTCTTTCAATGTCTGGTTTGTTTCAGGGGTATTACAGCACAGCTTTGGTTTTGTGCCTTAAATGTAAGACTCAGAGATACTGAATGTGACAGGAATAATGTTATCTAGTTGGAAAATTAGACCTATGATGCTCTGGAAGTCATAGTATTCAATCACTAACACATTTTGGTGGAAAAATAACAAAATAAGACAGACTTTACTGTTGCGAAGTAATTTTGCCTTGGACACATACTGTATCTGCTGTTAAAAAATACTAAATAAAATGAGCTTTGTTCAGACCGCAGGAAAATCAGATTTGTTTCTCAAATCAGAACTGTAAGACAGACAGTCAAAATTGTTATTTGTGTGTTCATACACCACCAACCTATACACGTGTGTTGCTGTCGTAATAACATACACATCAGTAACTACATACTCGGGTGACATGGGTTTCCAGCGTGGAAGCATTACAAATGGAGATTCATCATCTCGCCCTCCAAGCACTCTTGCTGTCAAGTTACAGTATGCGTCACCTCTGTTGCTCCAGACTGTTGTTGTCCTCCATAGCAGCGTGGATTCTGCCCAGTTGCTGTGATGCACTTCCATCACTCTGGATTTGATGTTGTCCTTGTGTGTCCTGTTACGAGTGACGTGAAAGGCTCTTTGAAATCAGATTTGAGCGGCCAGAGTGGCCAGACTTAGAAGCATCTGTAGAAATCCGAGTGGATTTGTATTTCAAACCAACACCAAACATGGCTTGGATCTGATTTGCAAAAAAAAAAAAATCAAATTTCATGTGTTTTTTGTTTTTGTTTTTTTACTGTACAATACAATCTGTCATAAAACTCCCCTTTGTTGTGATTGCCTGTTTTAAAAAAAACATCTTTGCTGTGGTTGGCTGATGTGAAACTCTCTTGTTTTGTGATTAGCTGTTGTAAAATATCAATATATATCAATAGATATCAATACTGAATCTTTTAAATGGTTTCAGAGCATTTTTCTCGCAGTATCCATTCTCTGCTACCAGGTGCACTTCCTCGCTCTCTTTGCTCTCTCTCTTTCGTTTTATTTTCTATATCCGTTTTCATGCGATAGCCTCATTATATCTATCTTTAAATAAGAATATACAGTTTTATGTACTCAATGTTGAGACAGTTTTTTTGAATGGTATCAAATACACATACTTCTCAAGGATTTATATTGAAAAGAGAAATTCCAGTTTCATGACACCGCTACCTAGTTGTTATCCTTGTCATCCTAGTGGGACACTAAAAGTCTTTGAAACACTTAAACTACTTTAAAAATTGTTAATTGGGCAGCCTGCAAAGAATCTCCATTATTTGCCAAAATGTGGCACTTTTGGTAGATGCCGACATTAGCTGAATCTTTTGGGAAGCTGACATATTATTTCAACCCAAGTATGTGGTTTCAGTTGTAGATGATTTGTATTTAGATTTTTATTGTATTTATATTATTAGTAATACACTTTCCTCCCCAACTACCACTTTGGGAGTATTAGTTCCAGCACAATGCTCTGCACATCTATTAAAAAAACCACACTCAAGTACTGTAACGCTGTGACTAATTATCTGTTGATGTAAAAGCAAAAACCAAATAAATATTGCAGCTGTGAATGTGCTTAGCGTAATCTGTTCCTTGTGGAATCACACACAATATGAGGCTACTTTGGAAACACATTATGCTGAGTTAATTCAGGGTAGAGAAGAAAACGTTTGGGCCAAATGTATCCTCTCCATTACCAAAGTGATGGAGGAGTAACACGCCCCATTTAGGAGGCTCATTTGAGGATTTGGAGTCTAAAATTAGTCAAAAATAGTGAAAGCCACAACACGATGCATTAGTCACTGCATAAAGAGAGATTGTAATATGAACACCAACATGTCAGGCAGGAAGAACAGGACAGATGAGTTGAAAAGTTATGAAATATATGTTAAAATGAGCAGTAATAGTTAATATTTATGACATGTTTTTGTGTTTCTGCATTTAAGCGACAGAAGGCATCAATCTGCACACTGGTCCATGCCTTCAACAGGCTGCTGTGCAACACTAATCTGTCACAGGATGGACACAACTGATGAAAATCAGACACCTGATTTGTGACAGCTGCACATAAAGAAAGGCTGTTGCCATTTCTCAGAGCCCAATCAATCTCAAGACAACTGGAAAAGTATATTTAGCTCAAAGAGCTGAGCGGGAAGTAAATATTTTTACTGGATTTTTCCATTTAATGATATGCAGCAGATGTGGAACGAGGCAGAGGCGAGAGGCATGGGAATCACTTTACTGACTGACTGTGTCACCGCCAATATGAAACCAGTGAGAGACAATAGCAGACTTTCAGACTTTCAAGTTAGCATTAAAGAGGTTAAAGGTTAAATATGTTTTACTGGTGCTCTTGTGTATATGAACCCAAGACCCCTCATCCCCAAATAACTTGGGTTTTACAACAAAAAGACTACAGTTGTTTTTGTCGAATCTGGGCCCTTGATTGTATGGTTTGGCAGAGGGAACCAAGGATTTGTTATGCATTACAGACAGTATGCTAAACTCTCATTTTCCTGCTCTGATGAAATCTGGACAAAT
Source organism: Lutjanus erythropterus (assembly GCF_056507025.1). Lineage (NCBI taxonomy): Eukaryota > Metazoa > Chordata > Actinopteri > Lutjaniformes > Lutjanidae > Lutjanus > Lutjanus erythropterus. Next base: position 22,772,691 of record NC_139324.1, read on the forward strand.
TGTGGGCTTTTCTCAGGACCAGTTGGCTTGTGAAGGGTATGCATGTGCACGCATGTGTTTCTGTGTGTAAGCATGCATATGTGTGTGAATCACTCAAAATAAGGTCTCTGAATCTCCCCTCCGGCCATCACTAAAAGTTGTCAATCACCTCCTCTTTTAATTCTAAAAAGATGAGGGCTCACATGCTAAAGCTACACGCCTCCCCCTCCTACCACAGGCTTTGGCACTGCCTCTGAAGCCTGTTGCTCTCCCCCTCGCCCAAAATATGGAATCAGGGTGCCGGGCACACAAAGCATATTTACCAAATGAAAAGTGGCGCCACATTAGTTTTACACATTTTCTGTTTGATTCAACAAAGCATTAAATCCACAAAATAAGCCATATCACATAGCAAATGGAAAGCACGAGTGTTCAAGTATTTTGAGTTAGGGTGAAAGTGTGTGTGTGTGTGTGTGTGTGTGTGCGTGCGTGCGTGCGTGCGTGCGTGCGTGCGTGCGTGCGTGCGTGCGTGCGTGCGTGCGTGCGTGCGTGTGTGTGTGTTGGTAGCCCTCAAGGGATGAAGTGAGATGTTGTGCTGTACTTACCTAAGCTCTGGGGTGTTTCATTTAAGTGTTTTACGCTGTAAAAAAATCATAAAGTATCCATTTAAAACAGTCATTTAATCCAATAAAGAGAGCTGCAATGTAACTTTATTGTATTTAAAAAAAAAGTCATAATTCAGGACAGCTTTCTACAAGTCTTATCTTCTGGTGTGATCTGATCAGATCTTGCTGTTTTTAAATAAAAATCCTCTAACAGGTAAAATTGTGCTGGAATAAAGAGATAAAATAAAACGTTATGTTTCGATATGAGACAAAATCTCTTGTTAATATGATTTTTATCTTTTGCGGTGTGGGGAAAACACCCAAACCAGGGATAGAGGCTCAGTCCCGGGAACAAACGTCTGCTCCGCTGCCAGCTCTTCAACTCTGTGGGAATTAGCAGCTCCGAGGGTGAAAATGAGACAGAGGATGAAGGGGCTACTTTGCCATGTTGTCCCCTGAGGACTTGGTTTCCAGCATTCCAGCTTAACCTTTAAGTATGTTGCACCAAACCTCAGTTGAGTTTTTACTTAAAGTCTACTCTAGATTTAATTTTTTGCACCAAAACTCCAATTTAATCTGTGTTCCAATATTAGCTTTACATTTCCACTTGAGGAGGTTAATAATTCAGGCAACAAGTTTTTTTCAGATAAGAAATTAGAACATCTCTGCCACCATCAGTAGGTTAACTAAGCTAAAAAAAAAAAAAAAATCAGCTAGCTAGCAAACAATATGACATTTTAAAAAACTTTTTAGTTGGCTACCAGACAATGTTTTTTTTTTTTTTTACTTTTCAGTTAGCTAGCAAACAATATAACATTTTTACTTTTTAGCTAGCTAGCAAATAATGCAACTTTTTGTTAAGGAATACAGAGCCGCCAAAAGTTGATTCGCCTTTCCTATATTCTTACTAGGTACTGTCGGCACTCAATATTATTTTTCATTTTTTCCATTTAATTTGTGTAAGAATCTCCAAATTGATTAAAATCAATTTAATTTAGTTATACATCAATAAACTTAGGGAGTTGTGCTTAATATTAATCTGGAGCTGCTATTTTTAAACCTAGTTTTCCTAAATGGATCTAATAACAGATTAAAATAATCTGTGTTGGTGCAACCCGGTCTATGTTTAATCAACTTTTTTTTTTTTTTCAAATCAAAATGGTATAAAGAACAAAATAGTTAGATATGGTAGTGATGGCACATTTAGACTATTAATACATTTAATTTCTCTCTCTCTCTTTTGCTTTTTCAGCCTTGTTTCTCTCCAGAGTTAACAAGAAATGTCTGATAATAAATCTAAAAAAGAAACACTTGAGTGACCAGTTCAGATAGACTTAGATCTCAGGTTGTGAAATACGTTTCAGGAGGAGATAGAAAGCGATAACAGGATGGTGTTGACAGATTTATATGCACAGGATGGATGTTGTAGGCTCCTCTCCTTCTGCGCCGCATTCCATTATTGTACCTGCAACGTGGCCCTTGGTTTCCACCTGTCATCTATAGTAGGACGCCCCCACCTGGCCACCTGGTGTCTTCGCTGACAGGTGAGGACAGAGATCCTGCAGGGAGCGAGGCTTTGCATGTGGCATCAGGTTTAACAAGCTGTCACCAGGCTTTAGGGGATGGAGAAATGATGGAGAGTTTTAATGTGCATGTACGTGTGAGTGTATCCGAATGCACTGTACACCCAAGCATATGTACACGTGTGTGCATACGTGTGTGAGTGTGTGGGACACTGCAGAAACACAGGAGGCGCCTGGACCTGTTTCCAGTTAAAAGCAGAAGCCCCCACAACAAAGGCCCTGGCAGGGGAGTCGTAACGAGGAGAATATCATTTTTCTTTGGCCTCTGTGATCTGCCATTCTTACGTTTCACTTTCAAAGCTCTGCTCCCTGGCAGAAGTCCTCAGCTCCGCATCTCTGATGGAAAGAAGGAACACTGCCCTCCGCCTCTCCTCACCTCCCTTCCATTCTTCCAAAAAATAAAATAAGAGAGAAAGAAAGAAAGAAATGAGGAAAAAAGACCATGTGCATATCTTACTTGCCATGGCTGATAAAAGAAGAATGGATGTGTTGGAAGCCATATTTCTCTGTCAGCCCAGCTCTGAAGAGATCCTGCAGTAATCCTCCGACAGGCTATTTAAGTCCTGTGGCTTCCTGGTTAAAATCTCTTTAGGAATCGCCTTCTCCCTGACCTAAGGTGGGAAAAATCACACAAATGTCTCACCCATCCCCTGCCAACCACTATTAGAGATACCCAGAAGTCATTTTGACAGATAGGGTTGGAAAAATTCTGTCATAATCTGTTATTACCCATCATTTTGATTTGAGAACATTTTACACTACAGGAGACAAGAAACTTGAACACCAACATACTCCCAAAACCTTGAACTAAGAACTTGAAAATTCCGACTTCTCAATTTTATGGAATTTTATGGAACACACAATGCTGTCGTAATCTGTTATTACCCATCGTTTTGATTTTCATTTTTTTTTTACTGATAATGAGACACAGGCTATATAAATGCCTTTAGTTTTCAAAAACAGCTTGATCACAACTACGTAAACAGAACAGACTTACAGATTATGCATTCATAAGGGCGGTCACTTTTCATGTCAACATCACATAAAGCAGAATTTTTTTTTCTGCTGTGACAGCAGAAGGCACTAAAATGCTGCGTCCATTTGCCTAAACAGGCGAATATGAAATATGAAAGACACTATGAACGTGGAATTTTCCTGATCCTGCAAGCATTCGCTTCACTGGGAGGAAATCCAGCACCCATGCACTCCTTCTTCATTTGACCTGTAGTGGCAGCAGTCACAGACGTGCTTCAAGGCCTCCCGCCCATAACTCTTCATGTAAAACATTTGGTTAATGCAACCCCTGAGTTCAACTGCTGAGGGGAAAGCTGTATTGCGCTGGACTGCTTTAATTTTTAAAATAATATATACATGTAAAAGAAAACCCATTTAAAATAGTTTTTCCAATCTGAAGAAACCATCCTGTTGAGTGAAGGTTTTTTAAACAGAAATATTAAATGTGCTAAAGTCAAAATACTACAGACCATAATGTTGTAGAAGAAATGTTTGGGCACTGTTGGTTCAGTCTGCCACACTACACAGTCCATCTTTGCAGGATTTCGAAATTCTTGTATTTCATTTCCCACAAATCAACAGTTTACTGGAATTTGGCCAGTTGCCACTACTTCCCCACAAACGCCCCTTATACTCCCTTAACAAAAATTCACAAATCATCACTACATAACCACAGTAAAAAGTCTAATCAATGCACCTGTCAACAAGCCAATCATTCAGACTTGACCCACAATTTTTGTTAGACCTTTTATTTTGCCACAAACACAGAAATCAATGCAGAATATCTTGCACTAATATGGCTTTATTGTGCCTCTGAATGACAAAGTAGCCATGATGACAGATTCATTTAAAAATCACAGTCAAATTATTACAATTTTAAGTGTGTTTTGTCACATGAAACAGATGCACATGATGCGATGGATTTGCCCACATATTATCACTGAAATCATTATGGCTTATGAAGTGATTGCTTTAAAATGACACAGTTGTTTAGTTAATTACACTGTTAAATTACACATTCATAGTTAACAATTTGAATTCAGTAATTCAGCTAAAGTCCTAAAAATGCAAAATATGAGAGTTCTCATTCATTTCTTCATTTTTTTTTTTTTAAATGCAGTTTTAAAAAGAACCCTTTCCTCATAGAGACAGTGGTGTCTATGTAATGACCTCATACTAAATATAAGTGATATTCACAAATTTTTGTTTTAATTTAAATAGCCAGAATAACCCGTATGTAATAGTTTTAAACAATTTACAACAATTTGAGAACGTTTAACACTACAGCACACAACAAAATTGAACACCAACATACTCCCAAAACCTTCAACTAACTTGAAAATTTCAACCCATTCATTCATTCACTCATTGTCCATAAACGCTTATCCTTGACGGGTCGCAGAGTCTATCCCAGCTGGCATTGGGTGAGAGGCAGGGTTCACCCCGGACAAGTTGCCAGTTCATCGCAGGGCTGACACAGAGAGACAGACAACCATTCACGCTCACATTCACGCCTGCGAGCAATTTAGAGCCACCAGTCGAAAATTCCGACTTCTCAGTTTAAATGGAACGCACAATAATGTATGACAATTAAAAGGAGATGAAGAGGGAGACGTGAATATGTAACATGAATCTATCTGTATGTCTCTCTGTGCACAGTGCACTTCAAATGCTTCAGGCTATCTCTCTCTCTCTCTCTCTCTCTCTCTCTCTCTCTCTCTCTCTCTCTCTCTCTCTCTCTCTCTCTCTCTCTCTCTCTCTCTCACTCTCTCTCTGCTGCAAGTCCACATCATACTTTATCAACCGGCAATGTGTTGTTAACTCTCTCAAGAATGAACAAAGCCCCTGTTCATGTTCATTAGTTTCAAGCTACCATAGTGATGAACCCACAGGAAATGATCAACTCTGCAGTTCCCCTAAACAGAGAGTTTTAGTCTCTTTCAACTCATTGTTTTGGTTTTACAGACCACAACTGTTTTGGTTCTCTCTCACCAATCTTGACTCCAGCTGCAGCAGGCAGCAAAAAAAAAAAAGCTTGGCTAGAACCACTGTACACATTCTACCTTCTACCAAACACCAGACAAGGTCAGGGAACCATTACATTAAAACCACCGACCTAATATTGCGCAGGTTCTCCTCATGCCACCAAAGAAGTTCCCTAGCAAAAGATGGATTCCACAAAAAAAATCTGAAGGTGTCTTGTGATATCCGGTGCCAACCTGCTGCCAGCAGATCCAAGTTGTGAGGTAGGGATCATACTTGTTTCAGCACATCTTACAGATGCTCAGTTGGATTGGAAGCCAAGTCAACACCTTGAACTCTTTGTCATGTCTGTCTAACCATTCTTGTATGGCAGGGCGTGTTATCCTGTTGAAAAAGGCCACTGCCATCAGGGAATACCATTGCCATGAAGGAGTGTATAGGGTCTGCACAATGTTTAGACAGGTGGTATGTGTCAAAGTAACATCCACGTGAATGTCAGGACCAAAAGTTTCCCAGCGGAACATTACCCAGGGCAGAGATTCTCAATTTTTTCTCAACCAAGGACACCTTACAAGAAAATATACCGGGGACCCCCTCATGTATGTCCTCTGGATAAGAACGAGACAGTTCTTAAGACTGGCTTCTTACATTAGAATGTCATCTATGAACTATTCTAGATTTAACACAACCCCCCTGGCAGAGTGTCACAAACCCTTATTTGAGAACCACTAGCCCAGAGCGTCACACTGCCTCTGCCGGCTTGCCTTCTTAGTACATGATGGGGTCCTCTGGTAAATGATGCACACACACTTGGTCACCTTCCTCTATTGCTCCATGGCGTAGGTTTGATGCTCATGTGCCCAGTGTGGGTGCTTTCAACATTGGACCGGGGTCAGCATGGGCACTCTAACAGTCTGCACTGTGTTCTGACAGCTTTCTGTCAGAGCCAGCGTTAACTTATTCAACACTTTGTGCTACATTGCTCTCCTGTGGGATCAGACCAGATGGGTTAGCTTTTGCTTTTAATGTTGTGACACATTAGCTGCTAAGCACCAGACATTTCCCTCAGGAACTGTTGAATATGAAACCAAAGCTAAAAGAGTGAGTATTTGATTAATATTCGTGAAATTACCAGACACAGGACTCTAAATAAATGCTAATGTTGCTCTTACAACCATTCTCAGCACCTACTGCATTTTCAGTCCCAGTTTATATCAAGACAGACTTGAACAACAGATTCGGTTGGACACTTCGAGCCGTGTCTTATCTCAACTCTCAGGCCACCTTGTTGCAGTAAAACACAAGGCTCTGTAAGTACAGTTGTATCATACATATTGTAAGGGCCGTTGAGTTTTCCTTGAAGTGATGATCATGCCTCTCATGTGGTGAGCAGATCTGTGATTTTGACTTGATGCTTGCAGTGTGGCGAGGGGGATATTCACTGAGCTGGTATTTATGGGCGGAAGGAAGAGAGCTTTGATAGAGCGTCTCTTGAGTCTTCTCCAAGATGAGATGTACTCATGTCCCCGACCTCTTGCCTCTTCCCCTCTTCATCTCTATCTTTATTTCCCCTCAAACAAAATGAGAAACCTCTGAAGCTCTATGTATGCACATGTGTGTGTGAGAAGAGATCTAAAAAAGCTCTGCTCTATTAAAATATTAAAAAACCCATTGAACTTCCTTGTAAAAACCTCATTAGACAGTCAGGATTTCAACAGACTATTAGACATCCAGGAGGTGTAAAGTAGATGTTTACTCAAAGGGAATCGCTGATCACCAACACCACCCTAATGTAATTTATGTCATTTAATTATTTTCAGTCATATTCTTCCTGTATTTCACATTACTGTCACGTTCTGTTGTACTCAGTTTTGATGTGGACTCGGAGCTTTGAAAAGGATTCAACCATGTGTTGCTGTTGTTGTTGTAACTGCTGAAATCCATCTGACATATGTATGCCACATAGAAGGCAGACAAAGGGCCGGCGCTGCCTGTGTGCCAGTTGTTGCCTGAGTTACGGAGCTGACTCTACAGGGTTCCTCCTCGCTGGGAGCCGGTCCAGCCTTGGAGGCTTTAGGGGGAAGTACCGAGGCTTTCATGCTGTTTTAACTACAGATGTAGCAGTCATACAAGTTCCACATTTTACTGCTCCAGCGTGGAGGAAGAAATTACCACCAAACTATGGCACTGCCCCCAAGTGGAAATGTTTTGAAACTCTTCTGTCTTCCCAGCCATTAGAAGAGGTAATATGGACAACAGATGACTAATTGTGATTTAATGAGTGAGATTTTTAGAAAAAAAAGTCCTCTCTTATCAGAATTAATAGCCTATACCTTTTTTTATTGCAGATGTTTTGACCTGTCATTGCAGAAAAAGGCACAGATGAAACAAATTTTGTTAAAGATGGCTTCAGTTCCATTAAAGGGTAACTTTGGTATTTTTCAACCTGGACCTTATTTTCCCATGTTTTTGCATCTAAGTGACTAATGGCTTGATTCAGATGGGCATGGCTGTGTCACGTTACAGCAGCACCGCAGGCACTGGTGCTGATCATGTCCGCTCTACGCAGTGCTTGTAGTAGTTCCACCAGCAGTGCCGCAGCGCGCTGCAGAAGCGGCTTTCTGCTCTGCTCAGCTTCAACTATGCACCGAGTCCATTTTTGACGGATGCTGCATGAAGCTGCACAAAACGGGAACTGCTTAGAAAATTAGGTTAATTTTCAAAATAAAACATGCAGTGCAGATAATAAAAGCAGACAACAAAGAAATTATTTATTTATGAGTAATGGGTACAACAGTTTTTGAAACTGGTCCAGTATAGAGTGCTGCAGGGATGTTGTATTTGTGTAGGCCAACCTGGAAGTTAGTATGTCTTTGGTTTCCTCCACAAAAAGCCACTGGGGTTTTTCCATTGGATTCTGGATTCATGCGGACAATAAATCAACAAAGGTAATGTCCACAAATGAACACCATTTTTATGATTTCTGAAGGTTAAATGCAATCACCAGAAGCACCTTTAATGTGTGTCCACTAAAAGTGCTTGCTTGGCCACTGAACTGGGCCCCGTTTCCCAGAGCCTTCCTAGCGCTTCACTACGGGGCCATGATTGTTACTTGAAGTATCTGCCTACATTTTGGATAAGGATTCCCACAGAGATAGACCTTTTTGTTACAAAGTAAGATCTTTTTTTGTTTGCCAGCAACAGCGCCAGACCCCATTCAGAGAAGCAATAATTTTATCATTGTAAAAAAATGGAAGTTAGATGTGAAAATATTCTGGCTCAACACACTGTTTCTCCATGCTGCCTCACTGATGTTTAACCTCCCTCTTGCTCCTCTTCCAATATTTTGACATCTCACTCTGAATTATGTTTATTTAGGCCAAACCAGAGCTGGCTATTGTTGGAACTGTGAAAAGACGAGCCAGATGTTTTTGGTGAGTTTTATTTTGTTTTATTTTGTTTCCGTGAAGTTAGAAAAAGTGTGTTTTATAATGATAAAATTGCTGTCTCTGTAAATGGAGTCTGGTGGCCTTAGAGAGAGCAATAAAACAACTACTACTTGTTAAAAGAATGATCTTGGACAAAAAAGGTCTTTCTTGGTAGGGATCCTTTCAATAATGTTGTCAGGCACTTAGAATAACAATTAGACCCTGTCAGTGGCAAGCACAACATGCACTTTTACGGGACGGGTGTAATTGGGTGATTTCATTGCAGCAGCCTCACTCAATATGGGACCAATTTCAGAAATTGTTGTCCCCATTAGTCACTTAGACACAAAAACATTGGGAAATAGGATCCAGGTTGAAAAACGCCAAAGTTACCCTTTAATGCACTGATATGAGGGAGTGATATATTCATCTGTTAATCTCATTCTCAGAAAGTCAGCAAAGAAAAGTATTTCTCAAAATGTTGACCCTTTTACTGCCACCTGTGGCCACCTACTCTTTATTCATTTTTGTCTCTGCGTTTGAGGCTTTTACAGTGGAGCTCACAAAAGTGTCAGCGGCTTCAGCACAGCCAAAAAAAAATCTCACATCTTGAGTTTTAAATGCTGTATTCTGTTGTTCTGAAATACCTCTCCCCCTGCTGCTCTACCCCTCTTTTTCTTACTCACCCAGTATTTTAGCTCCTCAGACACACCAGCATCTATACATCTGTACTGCAGGTTGAATATCAGGCTGCTCTGCTACATGTGGAACATCAATCTGCCTTAGAAGTCTGCTCCACATGTGTGAGAGATGTATCGGGTGGTGTTAATATGTGTGTGTATGTTTTTATATGTGTATGCGTGTGAAAAATATCAGGTGAGTGTTGGTGTGTGAGAAAGTAGAGAACAGGGGTTGTGTAAATGATATGAAGCAAATTGTGATTGGTGGAAAAATTACATGAATACTATGTTATTATTATTATTATTACGCAAATCCAATATTATACTATTGACCTATTAACTATTTATTTATCTAATCTTAACTGGTATCAGTTTAAAGCCATAGATAACAAATACATAGTACATAACTGGTAACTACAAGGTTATTATAACTCATTCAAATACTCCTGAGGCATATTTATTAATTCAGCCATCCTTACATTTTTATTTATACTTGAGAGAACACTGAGGAGTGACCCTAATTTACAATGACATTATGTCAATTACAGAAGCAAACAACAAACATTAAAAAGAACAGACACTACCACAATTAGCTAATAAAAAATTGAGTAAGGTTAAGGTAAAATAAAATGTAAAATAAAATACAGTCACAAAAAAGCCCTAAAACTTGCAAATAATGATTTAGATAAAGTGAAAGAACCAAAGTGTAAGATAAAATACAGCTACAAAGAGTAGGGATGCATCATATTGTTTTTGGCTGGTGGCTGATACTGATAAGATAACCGATTTAACATCTTTGTTTTAAAAAGTACATATAACCTGTAGTTTATGCACACCACATGGTAAGAAAGGCTCCATCTCTCCAGTAAAGTATGTACATAAAACAAAACTTATCAAATATATTTTGACTTTAAGTATTTTACCTAAGAATTTATACTGAATGTTTTGACATAATCTTTCAAACCAGATGATAGTATAGCCAATATTTATCAGCTAATATATGTTGATACTGATCTAGACTGATATAGATAGATAGGCCAATATCAGCCTAAAACTCATCAGCTATCTCATCAACTATCAGCCCTGATATTTATTATGCATCCCTAATGTAAAGCAATTACAAGTAGGTGTGGAGGTTCAAAAATGTCATTCAAAAATGTCCTTATATATAAATAAAATATATAATTCCATTCTAAATATACATGCATAAAAATAATTTTATTTTATTTTATTTTAATTATGCTTTATATAACCCCCCCCCTTTTTTTCTTTTTTTTTTTACATCTTATCAAATACAGAAATTCCTTTCACTTAATTCAATAAAGATTATTATTATTATTACTGTATATAAAGGTCTTTTAAAATTAAATCTTTTAAAATACTGGTCTGATAATTGGTAATTAGCAATTTATTGAATTTAGAAAGACACAGTAATGTAACAATATAAACAAACAAAAAAGCAAGGAGAAAAGAACAATATACAACCTTAAAACAATGACTAGACATGAATTATTATTATAGTAAAAAAAAAGAAAAATTAAAACACTAGTAAAATGACTAAGTAAAACAGACTGTGTTGAACTTTTTGGTTTGTTAAAAACAAATCAAAACTTTCTACAATAAACATCAGCCAGCTCTGATGGGACTTGAGTCCTGAGGTCAGCTCAGCTGTAAACCATCCTCATCAGGCAGGACCCCTCATACTCCTTTCCTGCTCCTCCCAACATGTTGTCCCTATAAAGTCCCCACAGCCTTTAAAAACAGCCCAAAATCCAAGAAAGAAATCATTTCAAGTGCCACTAATATTATAAACAAACAGTAAATTAAGTGCACACTAAACCTGCACTTTTTTCTTCTAACTTCTTCTTGTCTTCTTCTTGTATATTTGACTTCTTATTTGATTTACTCTATATGTGATGTGTGTTTTTTGTTTGTGAACACATCAGAGACAAATGTCCATTGCTTTGTCATGAACAAGTTTTCCGATTCTGATTGTAATACACAGACTAACAACAGACAACAACTTCATCTAAGTTAAGTTATGACCAGGGAAGAAATATAGAGTGAAACAAAGTTAAATTAATTTGATTAATGTGGGGGAAATTAACAAACAAGAGTTTGCTGATGATATCATGCTGGCCTTTATTTCACCAAAATTCAACTTGAATCTTTGTTTTTTGTTTTTTTGGGTTTTTTTTTTTTTTTATCAGCCACTTCCCCAATTATTGTTAATGATTGATAATAATTGTGGGGTGGGGGCATTAACGTTTTGGGTTCTGAAGAAGGGCATGCAGAAAAAGTTTTGGGGCCACTGCCCTGAAGCATACCGTGCTCCAACATCTGCTTTACTGTAAATGAGACCATAATTTACAAAATGAACAAGATTTGATTGCTGACGTCTACCCTCTTTTGTTTGGTCGAGCTGTCATTAACAGCGAGAGACTCAACGTCCTCAACATCATCCACTAATGACTTCAGCAACTTTGGCGACTGTACATAAACTTCAATGCAAGTGCATGTAAAACTGAAACAACAGTAAACTGCACAGCTTAATAAGGAACACAAACTTAGTGAAGTAACTTACTTTAAACAACCCAAAAATGTGAGGTGTACAGTAACTACGGTTACACTAGCAACAGGAAACAGCAACAACAATGACATCTGATGAAAATAACACAAATTTTTAAAGTTATTGTAAGAACTGTAATGGTATTATTAAATACTCATATCGGTACTCAGTATCGGCAAGTACCCAAATGTGAGTGCTTGTACTCAATCTGAAATAAAGTGGTTTCAGTACATCCTTAGCATTAATATTGGTAAAATTGTAACAGAATTGAAGTATTGAATTGAAAAAGTTAGGTATAGTAGCACCCATTCCTAACTGTAATATCCCAGTCTATGTGCATACTGGTAAGAAAGACTGTCTCTTGGTATTATCTCTCTCTCTGTCAGCAAAGGCGTCAAATTAACAAGTCAGCATATAACGCAAACCAGGAGGGAGGTCAATCCCAACTCATTTACACTGCTAAGGAGGGATAACCACAGTGAGAATCCTGGTTCCCCCTGTAGTGAAAAAAAATCTCCCCCTTGTCCCCTTGTCCCTGAGGTTTGGCTGCCCCAATGAAGTGAGGAGAAATCAATGAGATTGAAGCTGGCACCTCATCCTCAGAGGGAGCTCCAGGGGGAGGAGGCCCAGCCCCGGGCGGTCTGCTGCCAGCCGAGGTGAGGGATTGTGGGGGAAAGGAGACATGGCAGCTCCACTTCCTCTTGGCTCAACAGTGGAAGCCAAATTAGAGGGAAGGAAAGAGAGAGCGGAGCCTTGCCTCCTCTGTCATACTCCCCTCATCTCACTCTTTTTGTCTCCTTTATCTCTCTATCTCTTCAACCCCTCTCAGGCGCACGCCTCCTTCCCACCGTTGTCCAACTGGATTACAGTGCAGAAATATAATCCAGATGATGGCTAACCACAGACCATTGGAGAGCAGAGGGAGGCAACCAGAAATCACCAGGCCTGATTAATCAGTGTGTCTGTGTGTGTGCATCTTGATTACGTTGGCCAGTTTGGGTTGATGTTCATGGAGCAGTTCTGACTTGTGCAGCTCTCTTTGAGCTGATGGCGCTGCTGACAGTTTGAACCTCTGCACTGAGTTGTGGACAGTTTCCAGTTTTTTGTTTTCTCCCTCACTTTCTCTGTGTTTGTTTCTATAAGTTCCGTAAGTTTTTTTCTCTTATGACATAATCACACTCTCACACAGAGACACAATCACACAATTTTTCCTCCACTTCCTCCTTCATCTTCTTTCCCGGATCTCTTGAACCATTTTTCATGGTTGTGCCATTTCAGCTCTGTTAAATTTCTTAAATATGCAAATATATAAATATAATACTTTTTTTCTTTTTTGTTGCAAATTTCCCCTTATCTAGTTTGCATCTCTTTGGCAAATGGTATAAATTTCTTGATTTTTATCATGCTTTTGCTCCCCAGAGCGAGTTACTCAGTAGTTGCTTAGTAGTAGTTAATTATTTCAAATAGAAACATAAGAAAAGAGAAAGCTTGTCAGATTAGGGCATTGCATTTTTCATCCATCATAATGTGAAGTTTTACTTTCTCTGTCAATGTTCAGTGTTTTCTTCTTCTGTCTCTTTTCCTCTTTCTCTTACATCCACAACAACTTCACACAGTACTGTATTTCAATCTTGTCTCCTGTCTTCAGTCTCTTCGGCATGTGTGTACGTGTGATGCTGACAGTGCACCTCTCTCTTCTCTGTTTCTTGATGACCGATCCCTTCCTGGTGTTGACACACACATCTGGATGACGGTTTTGAGGTCTCACAGCCTTCATCAGAAATCAACACAAGCCATCAAGTTACATTATACTACACGTTGTTTCAGACGAGATGACCTGTCTCAAGTGATGGTGGTAAATTCGTTGCTAAACAGGGAGTTGATTAACTGTCTTTTTAGTGTTAATTTCACTGTTTTTGTCATAGCAGTTGTCATGTCGATGAAAGACATTATATCTATTATTTACAAACAGTAACACCTTTTTATAAAATAGGAAACAAATCAGGAAAACAACACACAAAGTGGAAGCAAGATATGAAGAAGTAAGGCAGGGGTCATAAAAATAAAATAATAGCCTGATTTTAAAAGAAAAGAAATGGAAACCAAATGAAGACTTTGTTTTGGTCTCCTTCATCAAATAATCTATAAACATTATTCAATTTCTTCTTCAGCAAATTGAGCTAATGTTATTTGAAGCCTAATCTAAATGAGAACCAAAATCAGGTCATAGAATTCTGTGCGACATTCTTTTGTTTTTCTTCTTTTATTTTTAAAGCTTGTCAACGTCAATATCCAGCAATAAGGAAATAATTGATGTCAAGGCACTGCAGGACCAAGACACGACATTTAACAGATATGACAGTTTGAATGCTACATAATGTGCAGAAGAAGTTCATGTTTCAGATTAAAGACCGGAGATGCCAAATTTGTGGTTTGGTGGCATTTTGAGTATAGTTAAATATAAAGTGTTACTAACTGTTGTGAAAATGGCATCTTAATTTCCATCAAAAACATTTGTGCAAAGATGGCAAAGAGAGAGATGCCTGACAGATAGCTAACAATACCACAGCTAGCACTGTTGGAGAGAAAGCGATGTGCCAACACAATGAAGCATTTTGCTTTCATAAAGCTGTTGTGGTCAGTCAGCAGAGGACAAGTGGAGACAGAGGCCCGACTGCTGACTGAGTTTGTTCACCAAGGAATTTCTAACAATTTTTATGTAAAATAACCAGCTCACCCAAAACTAAAAGAGGTTTGTAAAGTAAGAAAACTACACAAATTATTACAAAATAAAAATGAATGTACTTGCATTTGATTGGTTTGTAGACAGGTGTGTGCTTGACATCGGCTTGTTGTTCATTTTGTTCGGTTCTGATGATAGCCTGGTAGAACTTCCTGTAATTGGTCAAAACATCCACAACCATGGTTCAGTTCGATCCGGACTGAGATCACCTCTTTCAGTCGGACCAAGTTTCAGCGTGTTGATCTGGAACGTTGACTGGGGGTCGGTTTCACACCTGCAACTTTGGTTTGGACCCAGCTGGAGAATCTGAAAGCCTGGACCAAATGAGGTACATGTGAAAGCACTCTAACTTAAAAATACTAGAACTAGAGAAGCTGGTGGTCATGCTAAAATAAAGTTTCTGTTTTGTTTTTTGCTTTCTAATCTTGATTTTTATCTAGATTTTGGAGCAGCCAATAGGAATCTTCCATCAGGGTTTATCTGGATTAATCAATACCTGACAGAATATTTCTGTGACTTAAAGGGTCTTAATAAAATCATGCAGAAACCCTGGCTCCAGGTAGTATTCCATTACAGAAATACTGATTGGTTCCTGGTTCTCTGTTCAAAATATAATGCAGCTAACATCTATAGTGAGCGACCCTGTGGCCACCAACAGGTTAACCTGACATGCATTCAAGGCACTAGGGGTCTCACAATTTCAATATTAAACAGAAAATTGATCAAAATGAGCTTTGAGTTTCAATAACTGAGTCAAAAGGCAGAATCAGCGATTCTCACAGTATTTTTTTTCTCCTCTACCTACACGTATTTGAAGAAAAAACAACACTTCAAAAATCGAAAAAAATATAATTTTTATTTACCTTTTGACCTTTAAATTGAAATCAAAATTAGACAAAGAATAAAACAACACTTAGTAGTTAGTGAGCCTTTTTGATATGTGTGGCTAGTTTTTAAAAATGTATTTCTTCTGTTGGAACCAATATGTTTGGGGCTGAGAACCACAGATGGATTAAGAAAGTTGCGAAGTGTTGAGAGACCGACTAACATGAGATTTGTTGACCAAAAAGAAAGTAACGCCTTATCTGTTAAAGTTTTCTCACTCCATCTCTCACTGCGACATGCAGGGTATTTAAGAGCTATCAAACAGTGAACAGTGCAGCTTCTCTCTCTCCCTCCTTCTCCCTCTTGCTCTCTCCATCCAGTGTGTAAGTGTTTTAAAGCTCTGATAAATACGGATCTGGCCTGCTTCCTTTCTCTCTTGCGCTGCACACGCAGCAGAAGAGCTGCGCTCCTCTCTGTGGGTCTGGTTTCAATTTCTGGAAAATGAAGAGGTTGTGAGAAGGAGAGAGGAAAAACTCCTGCCTTGTAAATCCATTATTGTTCAGGATATATCAGAAATCCAGCTTTAATAGCACTGTTTGTGTAGGCTCTACTCTCAATCCCCCACTATATAATCCTATTCGCCGACCGAGGCTTAGCTGCACAAATAAACACGGTAATGGATCCCCTCACATATAGCAAATAGAAGAGGCAAAGAATGAGGCACCCTTCGGCCCAATCTTTTCCAGATGGCACCAATAGATCACATTATTTACATCGGCTGTGTTCGGGTTCCCAAGGCAACGCGGCTCTGTTTCACAATCGTTGGTTCAGTGACCCGAATCTCTTCTGTTTTTTTCTTACCTAGGCCTTGATTAGCGCAGGATCCAAAGAAGATGGATCTTCTTCGTGGAAGAGCACGCTACTGATGCGCAGATGTGGTGTCACTCCAACGCACTTTCTCAAGAGGATAAACCTTCCATCTCCCACCTCCCCCATATGGGTTTCCTTATGATATTCAATCCTCAAGCTGGGCGTGCATTACGCACTGATCAGCGCGCATCGTTTCCATTAGCGTAGCTCGCTCCCCTTCGTTCACCCGTGGACTGCGGTACGATCTTTGGGACTCATTACCCCTCTGCTCTCAGTGTGGTTACGGATAGTTAGCTTCGTTCATGAGCCTTAATTGTTTCTCCTTGTCTTTTCTACTCAGAGATGAGGAGCCTGGTGGACGAGGATGGATGCTGCAAAATCCCTCCGGCAGGCGGAGACCTCTACATGAGAAACAAATCTGCTGGTTGGTGTTTGTGACATCCGCTCTGCCTGCCTGAGCCATTTTAATCACAGTAACAGTCCTTTTATACTGCCGACCTGTAGTGACATAGAAAGACACCGACACGTGGAGCTCAGTGAGCACAGGAGGTCAGAGTTTTCATTGCTGGTAGCAGGGAGGGGATTCCTGTGAGGATTTCAGCTGCCAGAAGCATCTCTTGCTTGTTTATCAAAGGTTAGTCAGCTGTGGAGTCTGGACGCAGTATCGCTGAAACCTTAAAAAAACAGCATGAAGGTCGTTCAGCCTCATGAGAGT
Organism: Lutjanus erythropterus; assembly: GCF_056507025.1. NCBI lineage: Eukaryota > Metazoa > Chordata > Actinopteri > Lutjaniformes > Lutjanidae > Lutjanus > Lutjanus erythropterus. Next base: position 22,789,685 of record NC_139324.1, read on the forward strand.
GGTTCAAAGCTGTCGTATTTTCCCTTCCATCTGAACTGGAAAGGTACAGTACTGTAGTAGTCGATGCCATGATTGTGGAGATCTCTCTGCTTCTGCCAAAACTCACTGTCTTCCTCCCCTGCTTCTTCTTCCTGGCCACGAGTCAACACTTCGGGCTGTTTGCCTCATGCGTCTTTCCATTTCTAGCAGCGAGGGAGACAGAGGAGCCTGGCGTCGGTTTCTGACATGACGGTGGAGAACAGGAGAAAAAACAACAACAGAAAGGTCAGAGGATGTTGGGACCTGGTAGCGCTCCAGAACGTCTGTGTTTTCTGAGTATGGTTTGTTGCTGTGTCGCTGCCAGGTAAGGGGTGGGGTGGGGGTGCATAAACATCTTAGGTATGAAGCAGAATTTGACTGATACAGGTTTGTAAAGGCCAAGACTCCGATGCTTTTGGACTTTAGTTGTCAGTATCCATTTTCTGTGGCAGTACTCTATTTGATGATTTGAAAAAATGTATAAATGTTCTTATCAGATGACTAGAATGGGTTTGTGGCACTATTGTGATTGCTGAACAAGGATATTTTTTTAGATGGCTGATCTTAAAGATTGTATGCAATTTGATTTACTAGGATTCGTGTCAACAGAGAGAGTTTGTCTATAATGTAAATTTTCCACAGTCATTGGACAGAATACACCCTAAAAATCAAATGACAGTTGTGTTTTTTCCCACAGGATTATATAGTCTTTTTTTTTACTGTGGTAGGAGAAAATCCATACCATCATAGTCCTACCTGCATGCTCAGCACCACACCAGCTAAAGAGCCAGATATTTCCCCCAGGAGTTGGTGGAGAGCAAATACAGAGCTAAAAGGAGCTTATTGGACTTATATTTCCAGCATGTTGTCACTCCCAGCTTGTCAGCTTGATCATTGGCCCTATGCTTTAAATTATTATGACGTTGGTACCCCTCAAGGATCAGTTTTTCATGTGTAGGGCAATAATAAATATCTAACGTCTGGGTAGATTTTCAAAAGTTAAGGCACAAAAAACCTAGGCTGATGAAAAGATCATGCTTTGGGATAAAATAAGTACATTAGTTAAGTTTACATTAACTTCATATAACTTAAGTAAGTTAACGTATTTAACATAACATCACCTGACTTTGACATCACATCAAAACAAGGGACACCTCCAGAAATGGCACTATGGGGGTAACTACAGCATCATAGTGTGAAGCATATGGTGACTTAGAAAGCTGCTGTTTGAAGTGCTGGGAGTCAGAAACACAACTCCAAATGACTACTAATTTTGACGAATGCATAAATTGTTCAGCATACCAATTGAAATGGTGATAATATGTCTGTGCTGTGTTTATAGTTTGTTTCTACCACCCCCAAGTGGCAAAAACATCAGTTATGAAAGTTTAACAAAATTAATACTGAAGTAAAATATAACATACACACAGTAATAAGGTTCTATGTGAAGGGGAGGAAAGAAGCCAACATGAAAAAAGTTATGTTTGTATCATAAAGCAGTAGTAAGACAGCATACAGTATTTCATAAAAGGCCAATAGTTGGACATGAGCACAATCAACACAAGTTGAGATGAACATTATGGATCCCTTAAGAGGAAATAGACCAAAAATTAATGGTAATTTGTCTTCGTCATGCAAATATAGAGCTCCTGTGGGCTTACTTTGTTGACTATTGACAGATTTACAGATGAACATGTGTTAGCAGTTTTCAGATATACAAATTTACAGTCCAGTGCAAGAGCAACTGTGCATCACTGGCGACCTTGCAGCTGGAATTGTGCAACCTTTGACAAAGAACACACTGATGAGCCAGTGTTAAACTCCCCGGTCACTCAGTCGGTCCAAGATCGACCGCACAAGTGTCGTTCCCCCCGCTCCCGCCTGGAAAAATGTATTCCGATTGTGTGTGTTTGATTCCTGGCTCGACCTGCGCTGTCATATTTCTCTCACTCCACACGTTCCTGTCTTTGTGGCGATAAAAACTAATAAAACATTGCCGAGAAGTGGCTGCCCACCGTCCCCCTTCCAAAAAGCTCAATTAAAACAAAACAATGAGCAGTTACTGCACATTATTCATCTGTACCTCCCTGACAGGGATAAATCATCCGGTGTAATGACAGATTGGTGCACGATTCAGGCAAATATATGAAGTGACAGTGAGCTGTTTTGAACAGATGTAAGCTGAAGAAGAAGAGGAGGAGGAAGCTGGAAATGTAATTATAATTAATGTGGGTGGGTGGGAGGCCGGTGAGTTCGGACAGTAAGCAGAAGCTCGTCAGTCTGCCCCGGATGGTTGCGGGTGCGAATCCCTTGTTGCTGAGGCCTTTGCAGGCAGCTGAGTAAACCCAGCAGAGGAATGTCAAGGCTGGAGACAGGCAGCAGAGAAACTCATTAGAAGAAACTTCTGTAATTTTGAGGATGTGGGATTATGTGGGACAAGCATTGTGCAAGGTTGGACAGATAGAAGGGATCGACCACCTAACAGTCTGTCTGTACTTTTTATATTATATATTTCAAAAATAAATAATAAACTTTTTGTCTGACTTTTGTAAAACACCAGTGTGTTACCAGTCATATTTAAAGTAACTAACAGTAATGAGATACCTCTAAATTTGAAAATATATTAGCTCAAAATATTTAAAATAGCAATTAAATTAGAAATAAATTGCATTGCATTTTTACATTTTAATTTCCATAAAGAGTCATTTGTTACAAAGTTGCTAATTAATATATAATATGTTAAATAAAATAGAATCTAAGTTAGTTGCCAAAATATGGTAGTATAAAGTATAGGATGGCAGGAAAAAAAAAGTTTTGTTTTTTTTTAATTAAAAGCAGGTGTTGACGGGCTGATAGTCATTGTCACAGGCCGTGAATCCTGCCAGCTCTTAGTTCTGTTATTTATTTTTCTGTTTTTGTGTCATATCCTGTAGTTTCAGATTCTGCCACTCCTGCAGTCACCACATTCTCCTCACCTGGGCAATGTCGGAACGCGTTTCCTTGAAACTGTGCAACGGGCTTCGACGTAAGTAGTCTCTTGTTTGGTGGGTGTGTCAGTGGTGCTGCGCAGTCAGCAGTGTTGTGTTTATAAACGCAACGTATTACATATTAAACAGGCAGTGCAGTTTGTACAGGGTGTTCAATCCAACAACATTTTGCCGCATTTTGTTGTGCCTGGATGTGGCCCTGGTTTTTCCTAATTTGGCACAGTGTTAAGGAGGAAGTCAGGTGGGGATGAGGAAGAGGATGAATGAGGGTTTGCTCACGCGGCAGCTTAAATCGATTAACTAAGTAAGGGTCAAATGGCTTGGCTTTTTTTTGGTATTTTGTCAAGAGACAAAAGAATTGTAAGAATTCAAATTAAATGCTTAAATGTAATCTATCAAATCAGATATTATTATAGCAATACAGATACAGAGCAATGTGAATGGGCCAATATTGGCTGGTAATTTATTGTGCATCCTTATTCATAATGACTGTAAAATATCAGGTGTGATTTGTTTAGTAGTTTTTTTTTGTTTTTTTTTATGTACAGCCCCACCTGTAAAAGGTGATAATGCAGCAGATGGAAGCATTATGTTATACACTCTGGATTTACTTAGCTTTTTTAAGAACATGAGGACTGGATCTGCTGTTCTCCTGTGCTCCTGTGTTACACATATAAGCAGTTATTGTCATTCTGCAGACATTAGTCATTTAATCATTGGTTTTTGGTTACATCCTAGAATAGTTGCCATAAAACAGTCTTTTGGGGAAAATCAAAAACAGTACAACACCAGCTCAGAGTTCACCATGGTCTGAAGTGGGAATACCGCTTGAGAGAGACACAAATGAGAGGAAGTTCCTGCCGGATGACCTATAATTTTACAAATGAGGAGCTACTTTGTGTCACACCATCACTTCTTAATCATGTATCCGCTCATAAACATGTCTGCTGAGAGGCTCTTGTGTCTCTTCTCATGGCAACGAAGAATTACTCAGGTCTTTTCATGTCTTCGGATGTTGTTTCCAGATGGAGCCACAAGAAAATTGCCACACTGTTGGGCTTAAAAATAACTTCATATATTTATGTCCTTGATAGCTAGGTGGCCCTTCTGGTCTACAAGCTACAAATCTTTGTGCACATCTTTGTACTTATTACATAGATGGACGACTATTTCAACACACTAGATATTCAATTTTCATTCCATTACTGCATATTTCAAAAGAAAAGATAATTATTTTTAAGTCACTGTAATATATTTTCTAGGGGTGGGAGAGAAAAAAAAAAACTTAAATATCATGATTCTGTTTTTTTTATGATTCCTTAATTGATATTCCCAGCTAGCTGAAATTAGCATTGTGATTGCAATAATATCACGTTAACAAACAGATCCATTTTACCTCACATTCTTAACATAAAACGTGTGTGCGCATACTTTCAGGAATGTATTTCTTCTGCTCTGTGGAAACAAACTAGTAGCTGCTGACACAGTGCTAATTGCTGTTACGCTGGTTTCAGTACTGACCAGCTGCAACAGCCTCAGGAGGTCGAAATTCAAACTCAGAACTCACAGTCAAGCGTGAGGTTTCGAAAGGACCGTTTTCAAGTTCAGTTTAATAAGTGAAAGATGTTAATTTAAAGGCTCACATATGTGCTGTGTGCAGTTTTCAAGGGCTCACATTAAAACCTTAATGCTTCAATCGATCAATTGTAATAAGTAGGGAAAAAATTTGTTTAGAAGTTCTGGAAACTTAAATATGTTGAGTAGTGTTGAATGCTAGTAGAAGGAAAATTTTGAGTTGCATATTCTGAAAATATTTGAGTAGGCTTAATCTATCACTTTCACGTAACACTAACTCAAAAATATTTAAGCTTTAATAACCGCCAACTTACAAACTCAAAGAACTTGTGGCAACTGACTGCCTTAGTTTTGTGAGTTTTGCTAATTTATTGGGGTTTAAAGTGTATTCATTTTTGCCTAACATCTTAATTTAGTTATTATTTTCTTATGGCACCAGCTCAATGAGCAGGTAGAGCTAAATGTAAAAGTTTACTCCCAAAGTATTTTATGTACTACTTTTATATACCGTTTAGCAATGATTCTGATTAAATAAAACCCTGGAAGACTGATTGACATGATAAGCATAGGCATTTTTGGAAATATTAATTATGTTATGCAGTTTTTAGAAGTGTATGATTCAACTCCCTCCCATGGCTTAGTGTTCAGAAAGCAAACCAAAATTGCAAAGAATTGGAATATCGAATCACAGTAATTAAGAATAGTAATAAAAAACTGTGGAAATGTAGAATTGGCAGCCAAATATCGTGATAGTATTGAATTGAGAAATAAGTGTATTGCCCCAGCTGTAATATTTTAATTGTGAAATATTTATACCATGATTGGTTTTGTTCCAGTCCAGTTTGGATTGACCTGCAACCAAAAAGTTGAAAAATAAAGATTGTGAAATATATTTTTTTCAAATACAACTTATTATTACTATACCTTTTCTCCTTCTTGTCCTGTACACCACTGATGTTACACTGCCCCTCACTGTTACAGGCCTCCGTATTTTGTGCAGTGTGTAAACAGCAGCCACTCTGCTCTGCCTTTATCTGCCTCGGCGTTCGGTGAACCTGATCCTGACTGTGGCTCTCCGTGCTCGTTAGTGCAGTTGCTGCTCGGGCAAGACTTGACCTAACTTCCATCTGGACCAGATCCTCTTGGCCTGGGCTGCAGCTGGGGAGCACACACACATGATGACATGAGGAGCACACACATCAGCTGTTCATAGACACACACAGAAACACACGCACACAGGCTTGGAAAGATCACAGACACACACTGATCTCTCAAAAACACTATACCTAAACACACCACACATGTGCAAACATGCTAATTCATAAACACACATACACACACACGGGCTTAGTTCCACTACATGTAAAAAAAAAAACCATCAACAACAACAAAAAAAAAATTATGAAGTGTTTTTCATAATCATTACTTGATTTGCCAAAAACATGAGAAATTCCCTGTCACTAATTATAAGTCACTAAGTCATATATTTGACAGCTTTCCCTGCAAATATGACATAGCCTACTTTCTCTGAATTTTGACAAGTCATATGTATTACTTTCCCCCCATTATTAACTGTTTTGCAATTATGATTACGTCAAAATTACAGGGCTTCCTTATTTCCACCCTTTTTATTAGTCATATTTCTGAGACTTTTTACATTTTTTTCCACAACAGCCATTTTAACATGAAATAGCAGGATAAACACATGTGCTACCAGTGATACTAATTAAAGCTCTGTTCCATTCAGGTATACAGAGTCAGGGTGCTGCTACTGAGGATGTTAGATAACTGGAAAATCGATGCTACACTAAATGGAATGGGGCCTTCATTAGTATCAATGGTAACACTTATGTTTAAGCTGCTATTTCATATCAACATGGCTGTAGTGAAAAAGGTTTGTTTTAACATGTCATATCCTGGTAAACAGAAATGGGCTTATCACACAAACATAAAATCACAAAGATAAAATCACTCCAATCCTGCTTTCAGTCTGTATGAAATTCAAACATTGTACATCTGTTTTTGGGACAAGTTAAAAATCAAAGCAGCAGGTCTGTAGGCCAAGTTCCAAAACTTGCCCTTTGGATGGTTCAAAAATAAAGAATAAATAAATAGTTTACTAATCCGGTCAGTGAAGACAGTTGCATGATTTTTATTTTATCTGACTTCTACTTGTAAAATCTGTGGTCAAGTTAAATCCCTTTAACTTGACAATTTTGAGAACCTAACGAAATTAAGGACGTCACATTGTCCCAGGGACAATAAAAATAGCAACCAGGACACAAAGGTGTCTGGAAAAATTTTGGGACAGTAGAGAAACTTAGAATTACAAATGAAATTATTACTTTTATGCCTCATGGAATATATATCATTTTAACTGTTAGGTGACCAAATTGCAAAAATGTGAGGTGGTACCAAACTCTATACTACATCACATGTACTTACACACTGTCATGGTGTTTAAAATAAAATGAATTTTCAAACATATTTTCTATAGAGCTGTGCAAGTAATTGAAATATTATCAAACTTATTTATTATTATTTTTTAATTGGAAAATTGTGTGATATTTGATTGGTACAGATTTTTTTTTATATACCATATCTTGCTGCCTGAGTACTTACTATGTGATATGTATATGTATGTATATATGTATTATGTAGAATGAAAAAAGAACATCAATTTGAGCAACAGTTGTTAAATCTGGGTTAGTTAATAGTTGAATTTGGGACAGTTGCAGGACACAGCAATAAAGTTTATGGTGTATTTGGAACCGATTTCCTTGTGTTTTATTGAGCAGTGACACATAAATTACCCTTTTTTATGTTCGCTCTGTGGCATAAAAATCCCCATCATATCTGCAGGTCTGGTTTTCCCAACCCCAATTCTGAAAGAGCTGTGTAATTGTCTTTGGGTCCCACAGGAATCCCACAGGACCCCGGGGACTTCCAATTGGACAATCACTCAGATACTCCACATACACGCTTACGTGCATTCACACTCATATGTACACACAAATGCTCTCAAGCAGACACTCAGACACATACTCCCTGTCATTCACAAACACACTCGTCCGGCTGCAATTTTTCCACGGTGAATGCGAGGGCGGGCGGTCAGGCTGAAATGTAAATGAAAATGAGCGGGTACGGTGGAAAGACGGCGGGCGGTTCCAGCTGTATGACTTCAGTAAAACAATCCTCCGTCACACACGCTGAAGATCTGACGTGCTGACAGCAGTGATGAGGCCTTGAAACAGATATTACACATCTATTACATATGTGAGCAGACCCATACACACACACTGAAATGCACGCTTACATGTGTGCTATCTGCTGTCTCTTCCTCACATGTGCACGCGGGAAAGGCGAGGAAGAGGAGACATATACAGGGATGGCCAAGGTTTGGGGTTAAATGGAAAATGGTTTACAGTGCGTACAGCCAGTGTAAATGTATCTGATTAGAAAACTTGGAAGTTACCCACCAACCAAAGTTTCATCTTTTTTGCTAGAGTAAATCTAATCATACATGTCAAATAATGGCTTTTATTTACCTCCACTGCAGAGAGAACCTCTGTTTTAAACTGCATAATATTAAGAGATGAGCCTTTTCCCCTGTGTTTTTTCATTTTTTAATCAGTGTGTTTCATTGAAACGTCCTTATTTTCTAATCTGCTCCTGTTTAAATTTGCTGTTCACCTGCTGACTCTCGACACAACAAGAGTACAACATGAGTAATGTCATACTCAGTACTCTGCTGCTCTCAGGTTCTTGTTTTTGACAGAAACACTGTTCACTTACTCACTAATTAATTGCAGTTGATTCTACTTTGCAGTTTTTATGTTCAGTGTTAAGCCGCCGTTGAAGAAACACACACTTCCTGCACAGATGCTTCACATTAAAAGTCTTCAGTGGCTTGACAGGTCATGTTATTCAGACACCGTCAAGCATTGCAGAGGTGTGGAGGTGTGTCGGCATGTTTAATTGTGTGAACACAAGCGTTGTCTTTGCATTACTCTTAGTAATTCTATTGTTTTATTTTTTTAATTATGTTAATTGTTTTAATTTGAATTTATTAACAAATTTCTTTTATTTTTATTTGTACTCATGATTTCTTCTTATTTTGTTAGTGTCAGTTGATTTCTGGAATTCACCGATGTTTACTTGCAGGTGTTAAAAAAAGTGGCTTTGGTTTCTGGACCATCATTTGGTGCTCCAAAATTGAAACGAGGTCAGAGTAGAGTTTGACCTCATAATCTGGTGCGCTATAGACGTACCTCAAAATGTGCACATCAGTCGCTTTCAGTGCATTTGGGCCTTCAGATTTACAGTGAGTGCAGAGAAGTGTTCTCCTTCAGCATATGAATGTGAAAACAGTCTCAAAGTGTCAAACTGCATTTGTATTATTTGCATTATTGAACATCTGGGTGAAGTAACAATAAGCAAAACATACTTTTGAAAAGAGGGGACTTAATCTGCTGCAAACATATCATTCATGTGTTTTTCCCCGTTCACACCTGTCATTTCATGTCTATACAGATAAATTCCAGATGAGTTTTAAGACACTTAAATTTACGCGTAGCCACATATGTGTTGGCCTGATCACAAATCTGATAACAACCTGTCTGCATTCTCCTATGCCACGTGAAAACCCGGGTCGGCCCCTGTCCAGTCCACAAAGAGGTGGTGATGCTTCTGAAGCTGTTTGGCAACTGACAAAAAAGAAAATCTTATGCACTTTAGCAATTTAGTTCCTACAATAAAAGTTTAGCTAACAATTTCCATAACCTAACACAATCACATAAATGAACTGTATTCGGGGTCAAAACAATAGTGACAAAGCAGGTATGACCAAAATAAAAACAATACAAAACCAAGACAGGACAGATACAGATAAACCCAAAGGCAGAGCTCAAGAAAAACACTAAGGGCAGTAAACATGTTAGAGTTAAAGTTAATTAATAGAACAAAACAGTTAAAAAATCAATAACATAGAGTACCAAATACACAAGATACGATGCAATGTTATAGTTGGTCGGTCTGCTGCTCATTATGTCACAATTACTGCAGGTAAGATATCAAAACAGTCATTTCAGGATGTCTCAGAAGTCCAGCTCTTGTACATATTTGAAAAAAAGGTTCCATATCTTACTACATTTTCTCAGGGAGCCATTTATGTCTCTTGTCTTTAATCAAAGTTTACTTGTTGTTCTGATATTTAACAATAAGGAACACACTTAAAACACTGACACCTTTTAATATCCAGCTAAGATTCAGCCTGTTGGAGAGCGATCTGACTGTTGTGCTTTTATTGTGCTGCTATAGTGCATTAAGTTGGTGAATAAACTTCAGTAAAACCAACAAAAAAAGCACCTCTGAAAGGACAGCACTTTGAAATGCTGTGCCAAAGCTCATTGAGGTGGAAGCGCTGGAGTACATTATTTCACATCACTTTGCATTTTTTGATCCCATTAGTTGCCGGATAATGGGTGTTGGCTATTGAAAGCAAAATTAATCGAAACTGTCATTCCTGGTATGATCTTTTAGTATCCTGACACTTCTTCCTGTTTCAACACTGCTGGGGTGGCTTCACTTCTCTGCACCATGCCGAGCCCTTTGTTTATGTGAGTTGGCTGCTGTCTTCCTGAATCGTCTAAGTTGGTGGGGAGATGCTCATAAACTCGCAAAAAGTTTTTAGAAAATCTTAGCCATAAGTTTCTGAGGCATTTCATGGGGCCCTTGGTAGCTTGAGGCCTAAGGTAAGTGCCGACCTTTGCCTAATGATAAGCCCCACTTGCAATAAAACTGGGGTAATTCATGAGGATCATCATGTTTGTTTGATCCAAAACTGGCAACCAATGAAGTATGTATGTAACGTGTCACAGACTGTATCTTTATCTGTCTTTTCGAAGTAGAAGTAAAAATTGCAAGTGCAGTCAGTCAGCTTTCTTTGACTGTTTCAGTGAGTGTATTTAATTAGCAGCAAAAGAACTGCGACCTATCATGTTAACAGAGTTGCAATAAAAAAGGTTATAATTGAATATGGTAGTTGGATGTATGAATACTTAACTATCTATGCACTTCAAGGCAGGGCCCCCAAATTTATTCTGCAAAGGACCCACAGATGTCCAGGGCCGGTCCTGCTTTTGATATGGCCCAAAATGATACAAGCCCAGTCACTTAAGTCCTGGTCCCTTTTTTTGGTCCCTATACAAAAGCATTTTCATCCAACTTTGCAGAGGCAGATTTAAGCCTGAAGCCCACATGGTGTGGGCTAATTGAGTAAATACACTGCAGTAAAATTAAATCAATAACAGGAATATAGTAGCCTAATAATTTGTAGCTTAAGTACTGGTCCCCTCTGATACTGGGAGGTTTGGGGTTTGACTCCCAGTAAAGTCATAGCAAATCATGACACAATTCCTTTTTTTCTCTACTTAAAAAGGGTTACCCGCTCAACTCTCCATACCGCGGATGGGTGCTGGCACTGCGGTTGTAAAACCAGATGAAACCATTGTGATTGCTGTGGGAAACTGGAGCAGAAAGCCTCCTCTCTTATAACAGTCACCATCCATCCATCCTGTCAGAGTGTTCCTCGAGCTCCTGCCTGTTACCTCCCTGCAAGCTGCTCCGGATTAAAACATCAAATGTCAAAAATATAAAATGTCTCATCTCAAAAAAGGCATAGTATTAGAGCCAGTTTGTGCAAGCTGCAGCTGCCCAGGTGTGTGTTTCTCAGATCTGTTCATGTGCAGCAGCTTCCTGAAACAGAATACAGAGTGTTACACATCTGTATGTAGAGCAAATACCTTCGTTCCAAATACCTCTCCTTCACTCATTCCTGCTTTTAAATGAGAGTAAATTAGGTGTTATAATGTTGTGGCTGTTTTTAGTGGCTGCTGGGAACACACGCACACACACATACACACACACATATGGACAAACACACATATTTGTACACACCCATCGGGTTGCTGATATTTGGGCACACAGTTTATTCAGTGTTTTGGCTCTTAATCAGTCATCAAGTTCAAGGGGAAGCAGGCGATATATATACAAACACACACACACACAAGCTGACTGGATAACAAGGTCATATTTGGGGATCAGGGTTTACTTTGGCCTGTGGTGCCGCTCTTTAATGATTAAATCATTTATTGGTTCAGGTTTTGGTTCCTCTGTGTTAGCACATATCTGAAGGTGAGGGGGTGACACCAAGTATGCCGAGGTGCACACATGGAGGCCAGTGTGTACTGAGTACAGGAATACAACATCTACATGTTTTGTAGAGTAAATGTGCTAAATCCTGTCTCACGCAATCCCTGTTTGTATGCCTGGCATGTTTTGTAATTAAGCACAGGGCCTTTTTTCCAGTTTACAGTGATAATGGAGGCACATTCTGTGTCAGCAGTAACCCGAAACTACTGAAAATTAGAAGCCTGCCAAAGGCTCTTAAAGATCTCCATCACTCAAAAATGTGTTGTTCTTGTTTTTATGTGCCTTAAAATGACTTTCTGAATTTTGTCTGTGCAAAGTTTGTCACTAAAGACGTGTTTTCACACTCTTCTACTCAAGGGAGGGATGCAGACAGCATTACAAAATCAACTAACTTGCTTAATTCTGAACCGATTTTTATTAAATTTGGTTTGTTGTAAACCTGAAAAACTGAACATGATAGTGGGTACTTACAGCAAATTTAGTTACTATTACTACTGTTACTACTATGGGAAAACATGAACTGGAACCTGCAGGATTCAACCTTTGAACAGACAACATCAAGTATAAATTATTTTGATTTTCAGCTTTAGTATGTTTCTCCACAACTGTAGATTTCTGTATCTATTATATTGTTGTAAAGTCACCTGATTGCTTGTTATGTTCTAAATAAATAACAATGTTTAAATTGAGCAGTTTGGACTTTTTGTCACTATTAAGTTTTTGGTTAGGTGAACCCAGGATGCTCAGTTACAGTACCATTACACTATTCTATGCAACTTAATATTTTGCGTACAACTAGATAAGAAAACGTACATTAGACTATTCTATACTCTTGTATAATTCCATATTAATGTTCATATTCAAGGTTTTTATTAATTAGTCTGTGCATTTGTGCACTGTTGATGTGTGTGTGTGTGTGTGTGTGTGTGTGTGTGTGTGTGTGTGTGCGCTGTAGAGTTCTACAACACTAATAGAATAAAATATTGTTCATGTCATCAAATTCCCTAACTAAAAGCAGAGAAACATTGGGATTTTATAAAAGCACTGAAACACATGCATCAAAAAAAGACCAAAATGTTTAATCAAAACTGAGTTTCTCTGTATGACTGTATAAAGGGGGGTTGTCAAGTTAAAAAGTGGCACACATTTGTTTTACTTCATGTTAATGAAAGAAGGAAAAGATGACCAAATCGGGAGACATCTGACTTTGTGAATAATGCAGTCTCTAGGAATTACACTAGAGGGAAAACAAGGAAAAACTCATCCAAATTGAGTTTGTCTGCGTGACTTCTAGTTTCTTTGGTGGGCTGTTGGGGGGAGGACTGCGGGGAAGAGAGGGGGGAGTTCATATCCAAAGAGACAGTCATTATTTTTCACGTCACAGGGAATAAATGAGGGCTGTCAGGCTGACTAATGACTGGGTCTCTGCTGCGGTGGAATCAGGAGAAAGTCTCCGTCTACTGATGTCAGTCATTCTCTGATGGACCCCAGTGCTGATGGATTGTAGGATCTGGCTCTGATTACACGCTACACTGGCATCCACTCATCCCCCGATCCCTTTGTTATTTTGGAAACGGGTAATAAACACACATACAGCACACACACACACATGCAGAAACACGCACTCGCTCCTGCTCTGCAGTCTTCATCAGTTTTGACACTTTCCTCAGACCTCAGCTCAGTCAGAGGCTGCGTGGCGGAAACCCCCGGAACACACAGCACGTCTGGTTCCCAGAAAACTACACACAGAGCTCTCAGTTACACTTTTTTCATCATACTAAATGGCTAATAATGACTCTGAAGTACACTCTAATTATATAAAATATGTATTTATGCTCTACTTCCAAAAATACTTTGATTAAAGCAGTGATTCCCAAACTTTTTCTGGCATGTCCCCCTTTCAGAAGCCGAAAAAAATCTGTGCTCCCCCCACTCCAGGATTTTTATCATTCATTAACAATAATTTGAGATGGAACTGATAAAAAAAAGAAGGATTCAAAAGTTGAATTTTTGTTAAAGCTGCTCCCCTGCAGTGGCTCTGTGACCCCCCAGGGGTGCCTGACCCCCAGTTTTTTGTTACTCTTCATTTTGTTGATTCTATACTTATCTATGAGAAGGGACATAATCATCATGACAGAAACCAGCAGTCATATAAGATCTGTGGCTGTAATATTTGACATTGGCATGAGATAGAAAGAGATTTGCAGCCTCCTTCCCGAACCAGAAGAAGCTCAGGTAGACTGCGGGAACACTGCACAGGTGCAAAACGAGCACAATACTGGGAAGTGATAATAACAAAAGATGACCAATCCTATAAGTTGATAAGCTGTTTATAAATGTCAGTTGTCTGTCGATGTAAAACTAAACCAGTTATCCTGAAAAGCCCTCTTCTTTGAAAAGACACACTCTGGATTTGCAGTTCACTGGCTGCCTGTCTTACTGCCTGTCAGACAACTTACTGCTCAGTTTAACTATTCTTCCTTTTGAGAGATTATTAATGATTTCTTATGACTTATAAACAGACACTTACTCATTTGGCGAGCATTCAGCATTAATTTTAACTCTAATATGGACAAACTAAAATCATTATTCTGGTCCAGAATTACAAAGGAGGTCGCTGGCTGTATTGTTGCTGTATTTCAAATTAGCATGTTTACAATTTGCTCTGATGACATGTCATGGTCATTTTATGATAAATTACAGTAAATACATCACAGATCCATCCTTTAAATAACCTGCCAGCATTCTAGGCGAAAGGGTGTTCACATTGTGTATTAGAAGATTATTGTTTTATTAGAAGGTTAATCAGCCCATTCATCAGTTATGTCTGTTGTTTAGCAGACAAGACTTAATGGAATAGTGATCATTAATTTGATTACCACCTGTGTGAAAAGTTCATGTCTGCTGTCGACTCAAATTCTGACTGAATGCACTGCACTTTTACACATGAATTCAAAACTCAATTAAATAAAATAACAGCAATAATTATATTACTGTAATATTAATGATATTGACAATATTCATACCGAAGTGGAGGAAGTGTCCTTTTGGTCTGTCGTAACTCAGTGTTTCACCCTGTCGACCCCTCCTCCTCCTGTCCTGTCAGCACTACAACAGGCAATGAGACAAGGTGCTGAAACAGACTGCCTCCCTGTGGGACCCCAGAGCCCCACTGTAACACACACACACACACACACACACACACACACACACACACACACACACACACACACACACACACAGAGAGAGTTGAATCTGATTGACAGGGTACAAAGAGAGTCTCCAATAAGAAATCAAATCAGAGTGATCAAGACAAAGAATAAAGTGTCTGTTATCGATGCACAATATTGGGTTTTTGCTGATAATATGCAGATATTATCTAATATTATTATCTAACATGTTTGATTACCAATGCTGAGATATACACATATTTTTCCACCTAATGTCAGTGAACATGCAGAGGACTCAGCCCCAGTACGTGGAACACATACTCTACGAACTGAGGGCAACTATATTATTTTTACGACAATTATTATAAGTAATAATAGTGATTTCTTACTTCTGTCATCCTGCAGATTTCCTTTACCCCCCAACGAGGACTTAAAGCAGATCTGGACTGTTTGGATATATATAATCTTTCTTCATGTTTTATGAAAATCTGACCACTGGTGTCTGAAGCATGCTTGACCTGTGCACATATTTTCCTCCTTCCTTAAAATCCGCTCATTAGCGTTTGAAACATTAGGTGATGAAAAAAAAAGAGTGAAAAATATGACAATCAACAGCCCTTTCACGTGCTTTTATAATACGAGATGACGACAAAGGAGAGGAGCAGGAGGAGAAAACAGAGATGCTCTTTGTGCCTCTTTGTTTGTTGATGCTCTGTCGTTTTTGCTGCATGCTGCCATCAGGTGACCTCTGACATGTCAGTGACATCACATCAGCAACTCTGACACACACAACTCACTCAGTCAGCAGCACTGATCAAATGCTTCATGTAAAGTGTCCGTGCTACGGTTGGAAGCAGCTTTTAAAAACAAGTGAAAAGTTCATGTTTCCCTACAGTGTTGAGGCTTGTCTGTCAGCCAGAAGCCAGAAATTTGTTTATTTATAATATTTTTAAATTCAATTTTACCTTTCATTTTACAGACTTGACATTAAACACATTAAACACATTGCTTTCATTACATACATGCGTAACATCTTTGCCCAAAACATTCAAATAAGTATGAGACAGGGAGTTGAGATCTTCCAGTTCATTACAGTTTTATGTTTAGCAGTTAGATAATCCAGTGTTACAGTTCTCATTTTCCTTACTGAGACTGTCAAAGGCCATCTTGTGGAATAACAAAATCCATGTTGACACTTGTGCTCTAAGGTTAGACATCCTGGTGTATATTTGTATCAATACATTTGAAGAAAAAGGAAAAAAAAAAACTTTTGAATAAGTGCATTTGTTATTCTCAATCTCTCAAATCTACACTGAATCATTAGTCTCCCTAAAATATTCAGTTTTCAATGAAAAGAAGACAGAACCAGTTCCACCATTCATTTTCTATTGATCAATTGATTATTCAGCTCATCATTTCAGTCAGATTAATGTAATGACTTATGTCTTATAGTTTATATTGCACATAAAAAACAAACAAAAAAAACCTCTATATATTCAAATCTTTCATCATGTTTAAAAGTAGGTGTATTTCTACTTCCAGCCAGAAATGTGGACTTTCCTTTTGTGCATGCATCTCTACTGCAGCCCTGCAAACTGCTGGCTAGTTGGTTTGTTTACAACACGCAGAGCTGACTGTAAACAGCCGAGAGGATGTTTGTTGTAAACTGCAACAAAAAGCCCATTTGAGATGCATATCACGAACTACAAAAAAGCAAATAATACTGACATACCCCACATATCTTAATCATAAAATGTTACATTTGGAATAAGGCCTAATCAGAAATATCCAAATGTAATACGCCAGGAGTCTCAAAGAGAAATTGGCTTTGGGTCACTGCTGGTATTGTTATCTCATAGGAAGGCCACATCAGTGTTAAAGTGCTACAAGAAAGCACAGTTAGTTAGTCCTAATAACATATTTTCGTCACGCTCAACAAAAAGCAGTTTCTACAGAGTTTTAGTTGGCCATGCATTGGGCACAAACTCAGCAACTCAAGTCTTTAATACCCTTGATGCAAATTGATAAATGAGCATTGTTAGTTTTGTAAAAATTAGTGTGCATGTAACCATGATAAAAAAAAAAAATCTGCAATGTTAGTCTGTTATTTTGAACCTTGAGAGTAATATAAAATATATATTAGGATAAATTGTGTAGAAAGTCAATTGAGAAAACTGCATTAGATTAAATAATCTGCTGATTTAAATCCAGTGAGTTAAACACTTAAAGTCAAAGACACTTCATCACCCTGATGAATGAAAGGGTCATGAAGAATACTACAAAATACACCAAAAACAATTATTGCTTTATTGCCCAACCCCAAGTATTAGTGGTGGGCATGTACATTTACACACACACACTGACACACATGCACACAGAAATCACATGCATATATACGGTATGTAGACACAAATGCATTGATGTAACAAATACACACTGTTTCTCACATGCACGGTCACACAGATTAGTAATGAACTCCAGATTGTCCTCGGGGAAGAAAACATTGCTTTACACAAAATACTTTGTCCTGAATGTTTATTATGCCTGCCGAGGCTTCCCAGTCTGAGAACAGCAGGCCGGTGAGGGAGCGATGCTGCAGGCTGTGTGCGGTCGTCCCGACAATTCAATCACTGACACATTCTCTGCACCGCACAGTATCACACTTTATTATTTTTCATCCCTCTGGCCAAATTCTATCCTTCCACTGATCAGCTTGTCTGTCTGTACATCTGGCTGATTGTCCATCCGTCTATCCAAGCTGTTTTCTGTGTCTGTTTGTACCTCAGTCCATCTGCTTTATCATATGTCTGTCTAATCAGCCAACATATCTTCTGTTTGTGAAAGTGTCTGTCATTCTGCTAGCTGTCCATCCATCCGTCCATCCAGCCGTCCATCTGTCCATCCACTTGGGTGGTGGACGACGTCCTGTGGACTCCGAATGCCTACAGTGTCAGGGGGGAGATCCTGTCTTTCAGCGTCAGGATCCAGAGTATAGAAAACACACACACACATACACACACAGACATGAGCCCCCCCACCCTCCCATCATGCCTTGCCTGGTTGTATTATGACAGGTGGACTGTCAGTCGCCACCAGCATCTCTCTTCAGCTCTGGACGGCTGCATCAGAGAGTTTCTGTGTGTGTGTGTGTGTGTGTGTGTGTGTGTGTGTGTGTGTGTATTGGTACTGCAATGTATGTTTAGAATTTACACTGTTTTGTGTATATATGTACATATTCTGTAATATTCTGTATATATACTGTATACATTTGAGTGCCTGTGAATATAGGGGTGGGCAATACAGCCAAAATGGGGTATATGTAATTTTATGTCATGGTAACGATATATATCACGATGGGGTAAGTGTTCTGCAAATGCAATTAGGAAATAGTTTAAAGTACCCATACCATGCTGTGCTTTGTACCTTTCAGTTGATCATTTTCTTCAGTGTAGGGGCAGTATGGGGGCAGTATGGGGATGTGACAAGGTCAGGGGTCAATAGGCACATCAGCAGGGGCAGATTTAGTAATTTTAGTAATTTTGGGGCCTACGGGAAACACAGGCATGGGGCCCTCCACATCCCTTGTACTCCCCGGTTTTCAAAGTTTGAATAATTAATAAGTCATAAAAATAATCATTTATTTATAGTGGAGTGTGGTGCACAAATTAAACAGTCTCACAGCCACATGGAAGAAGCTGTTCTGTAGCTTGGTGGTGCAGCAGTGGATACTTCAGTATCTCTTGCCAGACAGCAGCAGGGTTAACAGGCTTTGGTTACAGTGGGCATTGTCTTTTAGTATCCTCCTGCTTATTCCTGTTTTCAGCACTATTGAGGAAGCTTTGCTTCATTTTTCAACAGTTTGTTCTCTACGCCAAGGTGTTTGTTTACACAACTTGGCCACTGCCTTCCTGAATTATTTCGGCAGATATGCAGGAAGATCATGGTAATCCAAGTTAGTGGGTAGGTGGGTATGAATTAAGTATTCTGTTGACATTTAAGTGTTGGAGTTTTAGAAGGGCATAATTGTAGGAAAAAAAAAAGTCTTAACTATAAGTTTACGAGGCATTTTATGGGGCTCTTATCAGCCTGGGGCCTAAGGCAATTTGTCTAACTGTAAGCCCACCCTTACACATCAGCAGCAACAACGGTAGTGGAAAATTTTGAAGACAAGTAACAAATATGTGTATAATGAGTCACTGCCACTGTTTGGTGTTCAGTTCCATTTTAGAAGTTGAGTTAGAAACCTGCAAAAATGAATGAAAACAATTCTGAGACCCTTACATCTGTGCATGGCGGAAAATGTTGGAAACATGAAGCAGGGATAGTGCTGATGGCATGTTTTGTCTGCCAGTCATCAGACACGAGGCAGAGCAATTTTTTCCATCAACAGTCCGCTGAGACCAATGTTCAGTAACACGCATATTGCATAGGCAAGGATTTGATCGATTACACCAATGTGTGGTTATAACACAAGTATATCTCCAGCCTTATGACTGGTCTGATTGAAGGAGAGGCGTGAAAGGAAAAACAGAGGTGATAGAGACATAGAGACTGAGAGAGGGATGAGGAGAAGGAGAAGAAGAGAGGACAATGAGGAAAAACATGAACATCAGTCGAAGAGGAGGAGGACAAGGCAGAGAAAGAGCTAGAGGACAGTGAAGACGGTTATCAGGAAGGAGCTGAGAGAAGGATTGAGGATGTGGAGTTGGGGTGGAGGAGGAGGAGCAGCAGAGGGAGGTGCAGAGAGCCTGATGAGGATGAAAAATGAATCACCCTGATGGTGAAAGGAGAGCAGATTTGTGATGAAAGCACAGAGTCTTCACTCATCACCTGGACGGCCTCTCACTCCTCTCTGGAGATCAGCTGCTGAGTTTCTGTTTCTTCTTCTCTGCCTCAAACTGAGTGATGGACAAGTTTTAACACTTCAATTCCCAGTGACACACAAACAAAGACTGAAAATATCTCACCACACTTACATCCTAAAAACCACATAAACCTATCAGCATACAACAGTTATGTCATGTTGCAGTAGTTATCAGTGATGTAAAGTGTAGCAGCAGCAGAGTGTCCTGTCCACACTACCTTAGATGCTGCAGTTCCAAACTTGTTAATGATGGATTTTCACAATTATTTCTTGTTTACTCAAATAAGTTAACATATTTGTACATTTGACCCTTTCTGAATTTAGTTCTTCTAGTGGAAATATTATAGAAGACAGTGGTTGAAAGATTAAAAAATAATGAATATTCTTGAGGGATAAAAAAACACCTTTATTTTAAGGTATTTTTTGATAATGGTGCTATGGATGCAATACAATTATGTTAAATTACTGTCTGTTTATGGTTGGTAAGAAATCAATAATCATTCAGAAGGAATAGATGTTGATAATGGTTAACTTGAGCAACATGTTAAGTCTGGCAGGCAGTAAGGAAGGTAGTGACTCTACTCCAACTCCAGAGTGTGTATTTTCACATCAGCGGCCTTTTCTCACCAACTATTTTGATGATGGATTAATCACTTTGAGTGAAAAAAAAAAAAAAAAAAAAAAAAAAAAAATCTCAGATTTCAGCTTCTCAAATGGGAATAATTTCT
Source organism: Lutjanus erythropterus (assembly GCF_056507025.1). Lineage (NCBI taxonomy): Eukaryota > Metazoa > Chordata > Actinopteri > Lutjaniformes > Lutjanidae > Lutjanus > Lutjanus erythropterus. The sequence continues at coordinate 22,810,239 of NC_139324.1, forward strand.
GGTTCCTTGAGACCTCTCTGACATCAAACTGAACATTTGAAGACGTTGTATTGTGCTTTGGGAAACAACATTTTTAACCATTTTCTGACATGTTATGGATGGAAATGGCGGGGGGGGGGGGGGGGGGGGGGACAAGTCTCTCCGATATTTGAATTAATGCAATATACATTTTGAACATCATTTGTTTGTTATTTCATTTTTAAAATTGGCTTTGCCGGTGTTTTATGAGGAAGGAGGTACATTCAACGTGTTTCTTAGAGTTCAAGGATTCCATTTAGCGAGTAAAACTGGATGTAAACATAACTTTTGTTTATTTACATCAAAACTGCACAAGGCAACTTTAATGTTACATTTTCGTTCTGCTTTATATCGATGTTAATGTTCACACTTTTGCAGAAAACTTACTTTTCTTTTTCTCTGTTAAGAGAAGTTTTTAGAAAATTGTGTTGAGGTTAGCTCACCAGTGCACCATTTTCTACTAGGATCTATTTCAATTGCTAAATATATAATAAAAATATGTGTTTTCATTCCAGTTTGACAGTTTATTTGGATTTATAAATGCAACATTTTGATGAACAATGACTTTAAATTACAATATAATGTAATAATATATGGGATTTTTAGGTGGATACTTTAATCCAAAATGCCTTGTCCAACATGTACAAATAAATAAATGAGTACAAAGCAGGAATTTCTCTTAGACAAAGAAGAGAAGAGGAGGAGGCAGAAGAAAAAAGAAGAGAGGAGACAAAGAGCTGGAGGACCGACCTCTATTGGGTGGCCAGGAAACAGGAGCTGAAGGCTTGCACATATACACACACCAGCAAGTATACCAACCCATCTCCCGCCAGTCAGTCTGTGCTCCAGCGACCAGATCTCCCATCACCCAGGCGTGAGAGAACATACCGGCTCAGGTCTCCAAGTCTGACGCACCAAAGAGCTTAGCCTCAGCGCCTCGGGAAATAATAATGAATATGGAATGATAGTCTGTATTTTGTGCTGCAAATGCAACCAGATGCAAAAGGTGGAGGGAAAAAAAATCAGGAGCAGATGTCGGTAACTTACAGACACAAGAGGTCTCAGGGACTGTGAGTAGCCAGTGTGCCCTGCAAACATATTGTAACCCTACCCTGTGTGTAGTATAATCACTTATAGCATGTGTATCGCCACTTTGTAATGAGGGAAGGTATGGAATACTGCAGCTGCTCCCTGGGAAAAGCTCAGTTGTTAAGGAAACGGCCAGGCTAGACACAACACCACCCAATTAACATATAGAAACCTCAGACAATGAGGAAAATGCACATGTCTGACACATTTCTATAGCCCACTGTACATGTGGTGGTGGGAGAGTGTGTGTTTGCATACCTGCCTCTTCCTCAGGCAGCACAGGGCTCAGATATTCATACAGAACAGTGCGGGCTGCTGGTGTACTGTTCTGTAAAGACAGTAGAAAACTACTGCGTAGTCATCAGATGGAAGACCCAGTGGCTTTCTGAAAAGACATAAATTTAAAGGTCTAGTGAGTAACATTTGCAGGATTTTCAACCATTCAGACATGGCTGCTGCCCAGAGCAAAACACATCAAACCCTAACATGACAACTTAAATGTTTGAGTGGTAATATTAGAGGTGACAAATGGAGGCTAACCATTTGTTTCAGTTCCAGTTTACATGGATGCCTATATGTAGTGAGGATGTTAATAAAGAAGAATTTAAAGTTTTAAATGTATTTAATGGAAATTGTGACTGTAAAGGTAAGATTGAAGTAAATAAATTCCAGTGAGAAACATCACTTAGAGACTGTTATTACAGAGGAGGACAGAAGACGAGAGCTGAACATTAATTATCACAGTGAAGTTGACTGTAGAACTTTGGATATAAAATGTAATCTCCTCATTATTTTACCTTATTAGAAATGTGGTGATATTTTGTAAAAAATAACATATGAATTGTGTGGCTGTGGTCATCACAACATTTACCACTGGTTTTAAAGTCAGGTACACCACTCACAGAGTGGCACATCAGTGTGTTACCAAAATATTCTCTGCATCTCCAACTGTGTACAGAAAAGTACAGCAAAAATGATAAAACTGTTAGTGTCAAAAATACTTATTAATACATATTTAGCCTCTCACCTGTCCTGTTATCATCCACCCAGATAGTTTTGTTGTGGGTTGCATAGTTTTGAAAATATTGGTCTTCTCCTGAATATAATGGAACTAAATGGCACCTGACTTGTGGTGCCATTTAGAAAAGCTAAACACCAATGTCTCTTTCCAGAAATCATGACCTGGTTACTCAAGATAATCCACAGTCCACAGCAATTTCATGTAGGAACTATTTAGAACTAGTTATGATGCATACTTTATTTATATAATAATACAACTTTTTGGGTCTGCTTAGCATGTCCCATCTTATGACCTGTGTAAGTTTCATACAAACTGTAGTTTGGATTAATACGCCTCACTTCTTTTTTGAAAAAATTAGGCTGATTTTTGTCATGGGTATATGACACGTCAAGTAAATACTGGTCATGTTTTGCTCTAAGAGCAAATTAGATGAGAACTGTTCTTTATAGAGCTTCTTCTACTTGAAATATACTCCCCACTAACATCAGACAGATCCAGAACAGATTCTCTTATAAAAAGTCACTAAAACAAAAATTAATGCATCTAAGATAGATATTATTTTGTTATTACAGTTTTGGAAACATTTTTGTTTATGTTTTCTGGTGCAGTGTGATAATTTTGTTTTTGTTTTCCATTAAAGGTTAATGCTATTTATTTTTTAATGTGTAGAGTTTAATGTGTTTTCTGATCTTTATATTTGGTTCATAATGTCTTATTGATACTGCGTTAAATTGTTCTTATTTATTGTTGTTGTTTATGTGTGAACCCCAGCATGACTAGTGACCAATTTGTGGGAGCTATTGGGATATGGAGTCATAGGAGTGCATCAAAAATAATACACCTATAAAAGAATATGATAATAAATATGGAAATACACAATTAGGAATAAATGAGGAATAAAAACGTATAAATACATGAAAATTTACAGACAAATAAGAAAACATAAAAGAATAATTTTCATTTATTTGCACATGTATATGTTTTTATAATTTACATTAAATTATAATTTACACATAGATAAAACAGATAAATTACATTATATAAAAGAAATAAATATATACTTTTTTAAATGCACAGAATAATGCAGTAATTCATGCAATATATATTATTTTCAGAAATAAAAAAATTAAATTTGCAAAAATAATAACATGAAAAATGAATGAAAACAAGTTATTATTATTATTATTATTGTTGTTGTTGTTGTTGTTGTTGTTGTTGTTGTTGTTAACAATAATAACAATAATAATAATAATTTATACTTTGTTATTTGTCAGTATTTGTATTTTATATTAAATACTGTATTATTATATTATTCATTCATTTATTTATGCGTTCCATTTCCACGTTTATTTTCACTTTTACATGTACGCATATTCTTTTTTGTTACTCCTGTGACTCCATTACTGAGGATCCAGATAAAGAATGACGCTTTTGTTATTCACATTTCATGACGAGTAGCCTGAGGGAGTTTGACGGTCCTGAATGGAGTAAATCGCACTCTATCTATTTTGACCGTTCAACGCTACCGTAGTGTGACGTCAGAATCCAAGATGGCGTTCCCCGTGCGGACCAACTTGAAACATCTCTTCAGGTTCATTCAGAAGTTTAATTCTCCAAAAAGGTTCCTCTGTGCTGGAGCTGCGGCGGAGAACGAGGTGGGTTCTGCTTCTGAACTGTGTCTGTCTGTGTCTCAGCGCGAACAAGAGGTTTCAGTGACTTTACTCTGATTCTCAGACTGAATCGTTACTGGATTTGTTTGTTTTACTCTCTGCCCCCTTTTTACCGGCTGGAACACAGTTTAATCCAGTTTTCTGTTTTTATGTGTTAAGAATTCATATTTCTATAAGTTGTGGTCGAGTTTTGTGTAAAATCGTGCTGACTGAAGGTCAGTAGTAGCCATTAGAGCCGATCTGAGAACAGACTGGCTGATTGTAGAGGAGCATGTTAGCTAGCTGTTAATTATCTCAGTATAAACAGTGATTCCTCTGATAAATAACGTTTACAAGACCATGCTGACTGATTATAAGCAGGCTCAAGATGAACAGACTGACTTAAAATCCAGTTATTCTTAGTAAACACATTGTAACTGATATAACAGGTTGACCTCTTTTGTGATGCCACTTAGTTAGAAAACTATCATATTCATAATGTTGGTTGCTGAAATTTTTGCATTAGCCGTCACATGCTAGTCTTTGAGTAGGGTCATATCCTCAACCCCCTCAAAGTATGTAATTGATAATTCTTATTTGTCCTTTTATCTTATTATTTTACTCTTGCCTTTACTATTTCTTTATTATTTTACCATTAATTATTGCCCTACAATTACCACTTACTATCACTATTACTTTTGCTACTTTCCGATCACTGCGTTCTAGTTACTAGTTCTTTATTATTTTGGCCGATGAATTAGGGGGCATGTAATATAACTGATATTAACTTGCACCAATATGTTGGTATCTGTGCATATGTTGATGTGTGACTCCTTGGTTGTGTTCATTTTAGAGCTTTATTTGCTCATGTTGGTATCGGCATATTTGTTGTTCACTATGATAGGCAGGATTTAATGTATATTTGGTCCTTTTTGTAACTTCAGTTTTTATGTGCATGTGTGTTTATTCCTTATTTTTTGCTGTTTCAATTCCGCTCCCATTACATATCAGTGTTTGAACAAGATTTAAGGGAAAATTACAAAAAAATGTGAACATGTATAAAAAAAAAAAAAAAGAAAATCCCTCTCTCAACCCCTTCTCCTCTTGGGGGTTGGTGTGTCCTCCTCAAGCTCGGGTCTTCCCTGATGAGTTTGAGGGTTATGCGCAGTAGCTTAGCTGTTCCCAGGATTGCGTTCTTCTGGACAGCAACCTTTGATGGTGTACCTGGAATCTGCTGGAGCCACTGTCCTAGTTTGTGGGTCACGGCCCCCAGTGCTCCGATCACTACTAGAACCACTGTTGCCTTCACTCCCCATATCTTCTCCAGCTCCTCTTTTAGCCCTTGGTATTTTTCGAGCTTCTTGTGTTCCTTCTTCCTGATGTTGCTGTTGCTCAGGATAGCGACATCTATCACCGCTGCCTTCTTCTTTTGTTTGTCTATCAACATGATGTCTGGTAGGTTAGCCATCACCAGTTTGTCAGTCTGGTACATCCCATGTACGCTGTTCCTGCCTGCATCTTACACCCTGCTATTATGTGCTGGAACATCTCAGGAGCATCTTTGCACAGCCTGTAAAGATGCTGTTCAATGGTCCTATCTGGTGTGGTAGGGTTAGGGTTAGAGTTAGAGCCCTGGATCAGAAATCCAGTAAAGTCATTTAGACCATTTCCTCTTTCCATCTTGATCCAAAAATCTGAATTAACTGGGCTTGCTCAGCACTCTTATACCTGCCACAGAGGATGAATGAATGCTAACTGCTTAAATGTTACCATGCAGTGCACTTGTGTGGAAACATCTGCAATTGTTATGTTGAGGGATGGGTATTGAAATCCAGTATTAATTGGGCGCTGGGGCTAAATTTTGAGGACCAGAGAACTGATAAGCTCTTAAGCTATTGGTCCTTTTATCAGAGTGTCTATTTATACCCGGCTGTGCATACAATACGAATATTATTATTGCTTTCAGTTTTCAGTTGGTTAGGTTAAGGCACCAAAAATGTTTAGGTGATGAAGCAAAACTCCTTGGTTAGGTTTAGGGAAAGATCGTTGTTTGTCTCTGCCATGCTGTTGTCAGTAGCCGCACTGGCTATTTCATGTGCAAATAGCATGTCCCTTCTTTTATCTGTACTTTGGTACTTTTGTACTTTCTGTACTTTCTACTTTCTGTACTTTTGGTGTAATGTATTATCATGCTGCAGTCTCTCTCCCATTCTCTGTGTCAGGGCAGCTCCTCCACAAACACACACACACACACACACACACCCATGGAGTGAAGTTAGTGAACAGCAGAGCAGAGATGTCATGGTGGAATAAACTTTAAGATGACTCAAGTTGATGGCAGCTGCTCTTGTTACTTTGTGTGCAATTAAACCTCTGCAATTAAAAGCCAATACACCTGCTCAGTAAACAGAAACATGTAAACATACAAAGTGATTTTTCTTTTAATCGGCTCTTTCTCCAGTCTCTCACCGATCATTATGTTTTCATACAAGAAAAGTGTACTAAATCAGCCAATAGTGAATTATGACAAACAAGTTAAAATGAAGGCTGTTTGTAGTCTTTTAGCTTATATAACCACTTCTCTCTTAAAATTTGGCAAATTGTAAAGTCTTTGGCAGTAAATCAAACCAGCAACAGAGGGAGGAGGACAGCAGAAAGGGTGGAGGACTGAGTCAGACTGACTTTCTTAATTCTTTATAAACCTCACTCAGTATTTTGATGTCAGGAATATGATTTATTTTTATTTATTTTCAGCCAATGTACAGTGGAAAAAATAGCATTTTTAGGGTTAATATGTTGTTTTCAAGTGTAACAATCTCTTCAAACTGTCACATATGTAGAGGATACTTGTGGATTTGTAGCAGGAAGTTTTGGTATTTAAAGCAGCTGCATTTAGTTTGACAGCAGAACATGTTTTTAGAGACTCAAAACCTCAACAGCAACTGTCAGTGTTGGTGTCAGTAGTTGGAGTACAGATGAAAGCAAATAGGGTTATGTCCAATCCTGTGGGGAAAGGCATTCTGGGAAATGGAGGAAATAACAGAAGTTGAGCTAACCAGGGCGAGTTGAAACAAAATGTGGTCCTCTTTAAAAACAATTACAACATGTCATCACATGAATGAAATGTTTTATGAAATGTTTTTTGCACATTGATTATATTTCACTTTTGCTGAAAGCCACAGAATGACATAATTCATTATGTGGGATTTTATGATTCCTCTGTGAGTCTGTATCACACCTTTTGGATAATTTTGAGCATTTCCTTCTCAGCTGAGTGACGCATCACATTCATAGTTGTTCATTTTTGAGTGTTGCAGCTTTCAGTTCTGATCCTTGACTATATTCTTTGCAGTTTCCTTTCCTGGTCTGGCATGTGACATCATATCCTCAGTAGCATGCCTTGAGTGCACCTTTTTATTTCAGTGGATTCAAGAAACATGCCTACTATAACTCAGCTTAGGATTTCCTATCATTGCACGGCTGCCTTGGAGAAGCAAATGGGGTGTTAAGGCAAACAATGAGTCCCCTGGCACATGTAAGAATAACCAGTGAGTTTCAGTACAACAACGATGCTAATTATTGAGCTGTTCTTGCATTATGGTGCAGTTAAAAACCTCAGCCATCTGCCCAAAGCCCTGTTGCTGGTTGATGTACGAGCTGTAATACAGTACGCACGTTCACCGCTGTCCCGTCTGTATTTTGTTAAGACAGAGTCTCTGGAGAGGCTGGAGAGGTGTGTGACGAGAGGGGAGGAAGGGGTTGAAGTGGGGGGGACTCAAAAAGCATCACAGCAGTGCTTCATTACCAGCAATAACATCAGAAATGAAGTGTTGGTTTTCATTTGTTTTAATTTTCTCCAAATGTGGAAGGCTGAGTGCAAACACCAGCACGCTCACAATGCCCTAAGGTGTGATGTGCGTCAAACAAGACGCTTTTTGGAGGTTTTTCTGTGCTGGAAAATGTGTTCAAAAAGTCAATGAACCTCAGTGGACTGACACAAAGATGAAGTGTGACCTTTGTCACATGCTTTGAATTTTGAAAGAAATGTTTGTGAGACAGCTGTGGATTTGCTTTTTAAAATCTTGTCACTTGTAGTTAAAATTTGCTGGTAATGTCTGGTCATAATTGCAAATATGAGCGAGACAAATTACCGAGGTAAATAACCCAGCACCAAGTGGTATCGAACCTTGTCATCATTTTTACATCCAGATCTAGCAAAACATGACTATTTGTGTGTTTTTGCTCACAGCCGATCACAGCAAGTGTTCTTCAGTTTAATTTAACATGTGACTGGCCCACTACTGCAGCAGCCTACACACCATATAGTCAGTGGCAGTTCAGCATGCTGAGATGCCTCCAAAACTTTTTTTTTTTACTTCTCTCTCCTGAGTTCCTGAGCATTATGGAAGAGCAAAATTAAATTTCTGGTCTCTCTGTCCTTCGTCTCCTGTCAACAAAACCTGCTAATAACTTATTAATATTTCAGGCTAGGGCTGAACAATTTTTAAAAAATATCTTATTACAATTATTTTGACTTTTTTTGACTGATTTGAATCGTGATATTAGAGGAAATTATAATTTTTACATAATTTTTTCTATTTTCATTGAAAAACATTAACATGATTTTTGCAGGGATCTGTACCAAATAAAGTACCAAATGTTTTCTTAAGTCTGTAGAATACGGCCAGGACGTCTCTGCAGTACAATAATATGTCATTTAAAATGATATTTTGACACACACTTGACTTTAAAATTACAGTAGGTCATATGGTGATTTCAATAAAATTTCAGTTAATTGTTCAGCCCATTTGAGGCACTGCAAAATTCAACTTGAGTAGCGAATTCCACTGTTGTCGTGTTTGCTTATAATCGGACGTTGCGTATTCTCTACAGCCCTGCTGCCTCACACTAACCTCCAGCCTCGTGTCAGCTGTAAATACTCCCCTTCCAGCCATCTCTCGCCTGTGGTCCTGTTATTGACTTATATCAGTCATGTCAGCCCCGGGCTCCAGGAAAGAGGAAGTGACTTCTAATTTGCCTCTCTGTTCTCTTCTGCTCCAAATTCACTTACTCGGGTGTCAGCTAAAACCATTAGAGCAGCTCCCGCACCACATGGGAGAGGCCGAAGAGAGCGAGGAAACATGGCCTCCCCTTTGAGGATGTTCATTAACTGCCCTATTTATTTTCAACTGTCAGAAAAGCCCGCTAATTCTCAGCAGTCCCCTCTGTGTAATTAGGTCTGTCGTAGTGATTCTCCTGCCAGGGCCCTCACTCAGACGCTCTGCACATTACCCATTTCTTCAAACTATCCCATATGTCAACATATTCCTTTTTTTAAATTCAAATCTAGCTAAGTCGAATTACAGAATCGGCCTGTAGCTGCGCGCCCACAGTGGTGCCGGGGGAATCGTACTCGTTTTCCTGTGTTTTAGACCATGCCTGATCCAGCGCCTTTTGCTGAGCATCTGACATTTTTAATTAAAACGTACAAAGTATCTGGTGTCGTGCCTTTGAGCTGCACTCAAGTCAACAGACACTGCCTTTGCAGAGGGAAATTACAGAGAGGCTGCTGGCGGAGGTTTACCGTGAGTGTTACCATAATTACATATTGATAAATTTATGAAGTGTGTGCCAGTTATTTTTGCTGTGTTGTGACTTTTATGTGTTTTTCGGGTATTATTAGCTCTCCTGTCAGTCATTTGTTTCCGGCAAGTGAAATAAAATTAAACATGTCCATTGTCAACACAGAAGAAGGAAGTGGTATAATGAAACTATTTGAAACAATTTGGAAGGACCCGCTAAATGGAAACAAGTGGCTCTGGCATGAATGTGTTTATTTAACAGGGAAAAAAGTTACCTATGAATTAAGCTAGTCTTGGCTTTTCCAGCTGCACACAGCTGCTGTCCATGTGATCACTGACATACTGAAGGCAAACTGCTTTGGTTTTAACAGGCCTGAACTTATAGAACAGTTTAGGCATTGATACTGGTTTTAAAAATACAAAATGTGAGAATATACCTTAAAACATGCAGAATTAACCTAAAATTATCAACAGAATGTAAAAAAAATTTACAGTTTAGATTTAATGTCAAACATGTCTATGTACAGTATTGTACTGCGTGGATATCTAATGAAGTGAACATGCTAACCAGCTAGCTGCACCCCATCATGCTTGCTTTGTTGGGTTTAGCTTCTGGCCCCCTCAGGGCTGACCCCGCTGTAACCTCCCCTTCGACCTTCTGGAGGTTGCTGACTAATCCCGACATCCCTCTCGCTCCTCTCCTGTCCCTGAATGAACCTGCCATGTCTTTGTTGTTTAAGGAGTCCTGGTTGGACCAGCTGTTAATCACCTCAGTCCTGTATTCCCTGTTGTCCAACTAAGCACCTAATTTTGAACTGTTAAGAACATTTTCACCAAAAATAGATTGGTTTGGAACCCAAACGTTGTTTCCCAGCTTGGACCAAATAATTGCAGGTTTACCTTAGGAAGCAAAGTGGGTATGTTCATGTTCTACAGGTTGTTGTGCCTTGTGCAGTGCCCTCTGTATGACATTTTTGCATAAAATAGTTCCACTCAGAATTTTCGCTAGAGAGCACCAAAGTTCAGGTCCAAGGTTCAAGTACCAGAGCTTATTTGGTGTTAGAGGGCGTTGGGAGGTTGCTGAGCCGTATTCACTTTATTTGTTTGAGTATGAATTCAGCAGGTAGCCCGTTCTTCATATTAGACCTTTAAGCTAATTACGCCTTAGAACTTTTATAGAACTGCTGTTTATCAGGCCTGATTTGTAGCTTGCTGATTATAAATGACAGTCAGTAGCGATCATGTGTTGGAAATGATTTTGAAAGGGAAACATTTGGTTCTTAGGCTGTGTTCAGACAGATATAAGCACCGCAAGAGAAGCCTTGGAATTTATTTCAGTGAGACCACTTTGTTGCCAAAGCAGGGGTCCGAACGCAGAGGGCGTTCAGCTCAGTGCAATATCATCTGTAAATCCACTGTATTGGTCAGTCAAATGTGCGCCAGTTCACATTTCTTGTAGTAGTTTAATGCGTACAATGTAATTCTAGAAATCTGCAGAGTTGTAAAATTCTGTCACTACTGTGCATTTTTTAGTGTGCATTTATTCAAACTCCTGGATTGTATTTATGGTTCTTGTAGCATTAGGGGTGCAGTATCTGTATTTAACAGTTTCAAAATCATTAAGCTTTAAAGTTCATTCTTTTCCTTTTGAAACAGTCTCTGACAAAACTTACAACAAGGTCCATTCAGACGCTGTCCTCAAACTTTTAATCATAACACACAGATAGAGATCTTAACTTCAGTCTTGGAGCTGTAGATGTTCATGTTTATGCCAACACTAAGTCCTTGAGAACTAATTTCTAAATCAGTTTTAGAAAAACGTTTTATTATGGTCCTAAATGTACCTCTTTGGGTTAAACATCTTGCACATTTTACTCTTGTTTGTAATATGACACTGTAGTTGATAAAATATCAGTTGTCAGTGTTTGTCACTTCCCATAAAGTAGAAAAGTCATTAAACGTTTAGTTTCTAATGAGCCAGATTACAGCTTCCTGTCCTGAGTGGGCACCGCTTCTCCTGGTTATCTCCCCCCAGGCAGCATTGAAGTCTGGATCCTTCAGAAGCTGCAGCCTGTTAGGGCTGGAGGCTGGGGCTGCCTGGTTATTTTTGGAGCACCGTCGGGCCCTGTCTGCGGGGAGTGCTGTTTTTGAAGGGCCTCCAGTACCATTAATCAGCCAAGGGACCCCACGGTGTGAGCGGGCCCCGAGCCCTGGCCCGCCACACTGCAGCGTTCTGTTCCTGTACCCCCGCTCTCCGCACAGTGTGAAACTCAGAGGAACCTCATCAATCTCACCTGTCCCACACGTCAACCGCAGATTTAATCAAACGCTCCTTTTGGGCCTTCCCTTCTGCTCCCCCTCCAACACACTCACAGGGAGGAAAAAAGTGCCAAAGTCTTGACTGTGCTATAGTCTTGCTTTTATTCTTATTTATTTTAGATTTTTAACCAAATTGCCCCCTCCGTCATTTTCTTTTTTCTTTTTCCTGCGTACCCACCACTGGTTTTCTACATTTTGTTGTCTGTGTGTGTGTTTATATGCATTAATGTGTGTGCGTGTTTTCTCTGTGGTCATATGCACTTTGTTTCAAGCTGTGGTGTGTTCCCACATTGGCTAAACACACACACACGGGCACATGCTATTGAGGATAAAGGGGGGTAATACAGTAAACCCCATTTCCTACTTGATACCTCACTGAAGTGCAGCTCTGTTGGTCGCCAGCGTTAACAGGTCCCAAAGTGAGAAAGAGACAGAGATGAAGAAAGATACAGAGGATTGGGGGGAAGGCGTGTCAAGGTGCATTTCAGCATGATGCCGGTGTTAATGGGGTGCGTGGGGCACCCAAAACAGAAGAGGAACACTGGATCTTGTGTGTCTGATGCCCAGCGGGAGAGCCGTGAAAATCCTCCATCTGCAGGCCCATCTCGGTGCTGCCACAGCCAGACCTGGAGCTCTTCCCCGGCCCACAAAGAGCTGATGGTAATTCACAGCAGGGCAAGCGGCGATACTCCCAGAGGTGGTTTTGAGATGTGTTGAAATTGGCGCTGTAAAATGGTGGTGACCGTCGGCCCTGCTCATCAGCCCCATGGTGAGAGAGATGTCAGTGGGCCACTCCAGGACTCCCAGGCTCTGATATGATGTATGAGCCCCGAAAAGCAGCCCAGAACAAGTCTGAGAAGAGAAATCCACTGTTCTGCAAGTCCCGGCTCAACCAAACCACGGCTGTGATTAATAACACCAAGCTGAACGAGACTGTAGGCCCAGACATGCCAACAATAATGGTGAATCTCAGGTCTGTGTTTAACATGTCCTCGCAAATAGCATGTGTAAGCAACACCTTGACAACATTTTGTAGACCGTTGTTCCGCCAAAATTAGTGTGTGTATGCAGCTTTTCTACCAGGGGTAAACTAAAAAAGAAAAAAATAAATAAATCAAAAAAATTGACTCCTTTCTCATTGCCAGTAGTCAAGTTTGCCTTTCTGTTTGTGTTTCTGATGTGTCATATTTGGCGTCAACTCATGCCTGTGCAGGAGACCAGAGAGAAAGATGTGTTTAAAAGTCTTTGTTTGGTCGCTCTTAGTACTTTAGTAGCTTCTAACTGAATCTCTTAGTTTCTCTAAAACTAAAACTTCAAACCACCGAGATTTGCTGCACTGTCGCTGCAGGTATCTGATCTACTTTACTGTTTCGTGTTCGCTTTCAGCTGTATAGGAGTCATGTCAAGACGTGTCATCAGTTTGCTACCTGACAATTGGAGCTGGGTTCGTTGCAGAAAAACGACAAACTACTGAATGAAAGAAAACTAGAAAAACCTATGAGCACAGTTTTCAGACAGTTTCAATTTAGGGGCCAGATGTATAAAAGGTTTATTTGATGGAAACAAGCACATGCAGTCAAATGTGCACATGTCATGGATACTTCAGACCAGGTGTAAACAGTTTTCAAGGGCAAACCAAGTGTGATATTGTGAAGTGGAAATAGACACACATGATGAAATCGAATCTAATAAGCTCTGTTATTCATTCAGGCTGTTTGTCAGTTTGTCTTTATGAGTTAATCGACAATTTTTCTGTCTTGTGCAGATTCAAGACCAAACTCTGTGTGCACAGAGTTTTATGCATCTGGTCCTAGCACTATTTGTAATTGTTACACATTCTTCTGCAAGGATGTAATTTAATTTTATCTTGCACTCAGTAAAATGATAAATCCAACACTTGTCATTCAGTTCCCACAATGAAGTGGTTCCAGGCCTCTGGAAGAATTAAAAAGAAAAGGGAAATGATGTTTCCATGGACCCCTGGAGCTAAATTTCTCTGAAATTGTGGGAAACCCGGCATTGATTCCAAAGGAAGAAGACAGTCTACTTGTTCTCAAATGATGTGAATCAGCTCCATTTCTCTATTGTTTTCCATTTAATAATGCGCCGTGTGTGTAGGATCTGGTCATGTTAATATTTGTTTTTCCAATGTAGTTTTCTTTCCACCAGTGTTGTTACTTGATGTGAGCTGTCAGATTCATATGGACAGACACCTTCACAGCTTAACTGATGTTGATGTAGGCAAGGACTACGACACGTGTGGACGTACGTATATGTTTGCACATGACCTCTGTCCCTGTGGAGATTACCACACACATACACACACAGACAAATGAACACATATTCCCGGAAAGGTACTGAAAGTGTGAAAACATGGCCTTTTAGTGTATGTAACCTTCTAGCTGTTGCCGTTAATGTCACACACACGTGGTGCGTAATGCATTCAGCATATGGCAGACGTGGATGTAGAAAGCTTTCGTCACTTTAGCAACAATGTAGTACCACAGCTTGTCAGTCTAAAATATGAGGAAAGAACAACTAGCGTTTGCGTCTGCTACGTGTCATCAACAGGTGTCCAACGACTGTAAGACGGATGGGAAGAGAGGACAGGGAAGAGACAATAGGGGACGGATGGATGATGCTCCTTTATTTGACTGTAATTGGTCAAGGAAAGATATAATTTGATAGTATTTGTTTGTATTGCACTTGGTGTTATTGTTACAATGTCTTTATGTCTGAAAAATTTCAGATTTTTTTAGCTATTGGCCTTGATCTCGGGATGGCAGCTGGTTGGTCAGCCAGAGTCTCACAACTTTGGTCCAGACAGAAATATCTCAGCTAATATTGAATGTCTTGCCATGAAGTTTGGTAAATACATTAATATTCCCCTCAGGATAAAGTTTTTGATAAACTTTTCATCCAGAGTCATTATGAAATCAAGATTTGTCCCATAATTAGTTTAAGAACAAGGGGCGGCTGTGGCCCAGGAGTGGGACAGAGCAGGTCTAGTATTGATCAAAGGGTTTGCAGTTCACTCCCCACTTCTTGGCAGCATGTCGAGGAGTCTTTATCTTGTCTAATGAAGGCTAACAGTCTTACTCCCTGCAGTAATGTCACACTTGTGTTAGAAGCTGCATTGATCAAACTCATAGCTTAGGTTACACTGGGATTTGTTATGGGGGGGTTTGAGGAGGAGGATGTGGCCTGATGCCTCATTAGAGAGGGCTGATGCATCTCTCTCTGGCTTGATCTCTAAGGTCTAAGCCAGGTTAGCTTAGCTCTTATCCCAGCTCTCTACCTGGGGTGATTGCAGTCCAGCTTGTCTGGGTAACCATGTCAAGGTTCACTGCACTTAATCGAATCCCTGTACTTCCTTTTCCTACATTAATGTTGTCTGTCTATGTTTGCTGGGATGTAGCTTTAGCCTTGGTCTATTTCAAACCCTTTTACAGGATTCTGGATTTAAAAAGTGTCAGATGGAAACATAAAAAAGTCAGCTGGAGTAGAACTTTTCAGCTGACTCAAGGAGTTTAGGCATTAGCATTAGTTTACATTTGCCAGCTACACTTCTGCTAGCGAGAGTCATTAGTTTACAATTTAATTTAGCATGTCTTTATCCAGAGTGACAGATCTGAGAGCTGATACAACACGAGCAAGGATCTAGTCAGAATCTACACAACATCCACGATCGTCAGCTAGAAATGCTTTTGTTTACCTTTCTGTGGAATTGAAGACCTAGTGTTCCAAAAATAACTGCCAGTTTCAATGTTAAATCTCCCACTTTATCACTGTAAATGGCAAAATGTGCAGCAAGAGAATGGAGAGCTCGACAGACATAGCAACAGCTTAACATGCTTGAAATATTTCACCCCAGAGAGAACAATGTGTCAGTTCTCTGCTTTAAAATAAACAGCTCAACTTATTTATACAGCAGTTTATATACAATAGACAGAGCACATTTAAGGCCCACCCGCACCGAAGGGGAAAACAATTGACTTTGCATTTTGTGAAGGTGCCTCTTGACACTTTCTGTCTACTAGCAAACAACAGAAAAATGATTAAAAGCTGCTGTGTGATGGGATGAACTTCCAACAGGGCAAAGAACCCAGACGTAAAAATTTACTGAACCTTCAAGAAGACAAACGTGAATATGGATGTGAGGAATCAGTAGGATGAATCGGAAAACTGTGGGATCTTGACACTCAGTGATGTTAAACCTAAATTACAGTTCCCAGTTTGTCCAGACAAACTGTAGAGGTTGAACCTCACTCAGCTATTAAAGGCCTGTTCCCATCTTTGTTAGGTTCAGTGATGATCTTACCTGGTGATTGGATCAAATAGTTAAGTATTTCACTTCTGGATTGCTTCTCTAAGAAAAGCAGGGTAAGGAAAAGGAACACTATGATATACAGGCAATATTCGGTTTGTCAATATATACGTTTTCTTCTCAGGTAGATGTAAAGTTCCAAAATTATCCTTTTACATGTTGAAATCTAATGTTTTTAGCTAGCTACAGTCACGTTGTTAGCATTTCAGCCCTTGATTTCCATCCAAAATGTTGACAGACATAAAGAAGGATATGAAGTATTCTTTATTTCCACTGTTCTTTTTCGTAAAACTGTATTTTCAGTCATTATAAGTGCTTGCCTTGAAGTGCACTTGATTTATCTTACTGGAATTTTTAACAAGCCACAGGGTGTCATTTCGCCTCCAACATATGAAGTCAAGCACTCTACAACTATTTGGATGTTGAAATGAATTCACTTTCACAGGTTTAATATAGTCAGTCCCTGGTCAAAGCATGCTAGATGATAATATTTTATTACTCTTGGCTTCATACTAAAGTATTCATTACAAACATTAATTGCTTTACAACATTTGCTGTCTCCTCTGTCATCATGCAGTAGTTGATTTACTTTCTTGTGCA
This sequence comes from Lutjanus erythropterus, assembly GCF_056507025.1. NCBI lineage: Eukaryota > Metazoa > Chordata > Actinopteri > Lutjaniformes > Lutjanidae > Lutjanus > Lutjanus erythropterus. The sequence goes on from NC_139324.1 coordinate 22,826,844, forward strand.
ATTTACTTTCACTTCCAGCAGCTGTAGAGGCACATGTTTAAAGACACTTTCTTCTGACCAAAAGTAACACGGAGGTGTGTGGCGAAGTAGCGTTATGTATGATAGCGCGATTGCCCAGTGGCTAGTTAGCTGTGGCGTTGACTCTCATTTGACACTCGATTGGCTCAAATGACACAATTACCATGTCTGCATGGCTAATGGCTTCCCCTGGGGGATGGAGCAGAGGGGGAACATGCGTTTGGCGTGTCAGCTCGAGGTGAGAACACACATGAGCCAGACTCGGGGCCCCGTCCGCACCCAAATCAATCCTGACACCTCTTAAGAGGCTCTCAGCATCAATGGCACTCCAGTGCAATTACCCCGTCGGTAATGACATAAGCGCCCAGTTCCTTCCTGCCTCTCTTGCCGGGCAACGACCAGCTCCCTCAGGCCAGTAGATTGAGACTTTGTGGACCATGCTGGCCCCAGTACAGTTGTTATTTGATCCCTCAGGACTGAGAGATGTGGAAGCTCTGGGCCACACTGGTGAGAGAGCAGCTGTTATCTGATCTCAGAGGCTGTGCTGAGCCCGTCTCTCAGTCAGATTGAATGTGATGCAGCTCAGCTAGCTGTCAAGATAACTGATTTCTCAGCAGCGACTGAGGAGGATATCCTCTGAAAGCTTCAGGTTTTAATGATTAGTTATGATAACCTTGAAGAGTGCAGCCGGGAAACATATGATCGCCCGTCAGATTTGAGGTGATAACACAGAGATCCCATGGGTTTTGCGGGGGAAACGTTTTAAAACGGGCTACTCTGTCCAGCTGTTGCTGTTTACAACCCATCAACACATCTCACATCTAGCTAAAACAAACTTAACCTCATCAGAACTGTGGGTCCTTTTCTTTGAAAGTGGTGAAATGAAAATGACTGTATTTCTGAAAATTTAACAAAAGCTACATTTTTATTGGTAGTCGATGGCTAAAACTTTTTGCACTTTTTCATTCAACTAAAATCCACTGATACAGTTTCAGTGACCAAAATAGTATTTATGATATCAATGTAATCTTTGCCCTTCAGTATATATGGATGACCTGTTTTAATGGGTTTTTCCATGTGGCACTCTAAAACACAAATTTGGTGGAGGAAATAATCTATAGATACATCATGATTCTGAATGAATTTAAAAACCCCATTATTGACATTAGAATCACCTATAACAATTTTGTAATACGGGTATATTCCTTATGGCTGAAACAGTTGGATGGCGAAACATAACAGACATAAGTGTCATGTTTACATTCAAAACATGGCTGCTTGTTGAGTTTTGGTGAGGATGGCTGGAGGTGAGAAACTGAAGATGGATACAATCAGGCCACCACCCCTGGCTTAAGAGCTTAAAATTCATCCCGTCAATAATTCAATCTGTCCAATACATCTTTGGTTTACAACCAAATTCCTGCAAAACTAATGCCATTTCCATCGGCTTCAGCTGTATTTTGTTTTTTGTGCTGATTAGGAAGCGCTCTCATGCTTACACACTAAACACTAAAGATGGTGAACACGTTTAACGTATGTACTTAATTTTTCGAGGGAATAATTTCCCTCTCAATTAAACAGACATTTAAACTAAGAAAACAAGAAACCATTTGCGATAAATGATGTCCTATTGGTTTGCCGAATGTGACTAATGTTGGCAGTGGTGGCACCAGCAGCCTGCTTTCATTGAAGGTTAATATCCTCATGCCTGTGCTGAATGTGCTTACACATTGCTCTGGACAAGTGGTTATATGTCATTTTATTCTGCTGCAGCCGACATTCAACCTCACTATCATTTTCATACTGTCAAACCATGCTGGTTTAGACATCATCTTTGTCCACTTTGCACCCGGCTGGTTTATATCCAGGCTTTAACACTTTCCTGTTGGGGCTGCAGAAACGGAGAACTGCCATTGTATACGTATAAAATGTTAATAATTACTTTAACCAGCTGATATTTCGGGTGCGAACTGGTAAGGTTAATAATATGTAATTGACTAAATGACTAATTGCACATATCCTTAGTTAGCATTTAGCTCAAAGACTAAATACAGCCTCACATGGCTGCTAAGATGGTGCTAACAATGAGTATTTGCAATGATCTTAAGATCACTAAAACAGTTTTGAGCATCTGATAAGCCTTAAAACTCATGGACATGGCTTGCATTTTTTTAAAAGCAGTCCTATTTTCAGCCTGAACACTTTCTTAGTACAAGGGCCCCTGGCATCGCTGGGCCCCTTGTGGATTCTGTAGACCTCATTTGTAATTCTAACCCTTGTGCACGTGGAGGTTCATGTTATATCCCACATATTCCACCTCCCCATCCCAACAAGGACACGATCCCTCACCACCTTCTCACCTGTGAGTCAGAGCACAAAGCCAAGCCACAGCACCGCGCCTCTGCCGGGAACTGAGCCCTGGCTCCCATGGTGGGCAGGCAAATGTGTGTCACCCAAGCGCCAAACACTTTGTCTCTCTAACTGCTCAACAAAAACACCAAGTTCCAGTCTCCGTCTTTGAGTTTTTCTGCTCTGTCAAAGCCCTAATCTACTGTGTAATGGCTTTGGTGAAGAAGCCTTGGCTTTTGGATGCCATTGCGGTTTCATGTCTCATGACAGGTGCCGCTCTGCTTGCCCTCTAATTGTATCATGTGGTGCTTGGTGCCACAAGCGGTGGTTAAAACTCCTCCAGCAGGGCCAATTGAAAGCCAAGGTTCAGTGGAATGGGTTGATGCCAGAAGAAATGAGGCGGTCTGGCCTGGCCGGGCTCTGCAGAAAGAGAAACACAATGTTTGCCCAACGATACAAACACAACGGGTGATGTCTCTCCCTCTTTCTTTCTTTTAGAGAGGTGAAGAGCCCACTGCTATCCAGCTCCGGCTCTGTAAAAATAAGCTCCTTGTTATAATGTTGGTGATATGGTGGACTGCATGTTGTATGAGATATATTTCTGTAGTTCTGCCTTGTCCTCGTCTTTCTGTTTCCCTCCCCGATGTTGTAACAGAGGCCTTGAGTTTGGCTGATGTTAATTATTATTGTTGGCCAGCGAGGTGATGCATTCTTTGTGCTGGATGTGTTTGGGAGAGAACAGAGGTGCTAGCCATGGAGTTAGCATCTCAGTAACACAAGCATGACTGCTGCTGGCCTCCAACCTGTCAATAGTTTAACACTGACACTTCAGTCTCTGCAGGCTTCTTTCTAGTTGTGACTTTCTCACCTTTTCACCAAGTACCAGTGACAGAAGAAGTGGCCAGATCCTTTACTTAAGTTAAAGTACTAATGTCACACTGAAAATACTTGACAACAAGTAGAAGTCCTGCATTCAAACCCTCACCAAAGTAAACATGTACAAGTATTGTCAACAGAATTTACTTAAAACTATCAAAAGTAGAAGTGCTCATTGTGGAATAAAATGTTCACTGTCAGTCTTTTATATTTTTGGGCTAATATTACAGCTGCATCAATGTGTATTTATGTTTTATTATACTGCTCTACATGTTTATGGTTCAGCTAATTTTAAGTACTTACTGAGGGTTAGTTTAATCTATAGCAGTGTATTCTATAGAATCATCATATGTTTGCAGCAGCCAATCCAAGAGGGTTTTAAGAGTTTGTTTTTTTTTTTTTTTTTTTTGCTTAAGCAGGAGGAGAGTTTTCTCAGTCCACAAAGAAGTGTCAGGATTGATTCAGAAGAAAACAAAAGTAACAAGAAACTTTGTTACATTCCACCACTGATCATTACTACTTTCATTTTGAGACACTGATATTATTGGTACTATTGTATTGAGCATATGAGACATGATTTATGTCTGTATGGTCTTCATTTAAAAAACACTAGAACAAAATGTGTGGGATACAGGCAGCAGTGGAAACAGTACTGAAAATCTGTACTCAAGTAGAAATACTGTTAAATGACTGAAATATTAGTCACCTCTAAGTAAAACTAGAGGTGACTATAAAATAAAGTCATTTTTAAAAAATAACTAAGTAGATTATATAGTTAACTGCATACTAAAGTACAAATAAAGTACATGTACCCGATAAAAATAACTTAACTTAAGTAATTTGAGTACTTAGTTAGTTGAGTAATTGGTTGCTTCTACCCCAGAATACAGGTTATAAAACATCTTACTTGTAAATATCTTCACAGCATCTTAAACTTAGAAAGTGCCAGTTAAGCTACCCTGAGTGAACATGTTCCTCTTTTTTCCCAGGAGCCTCTTGGAGGTGGACGCGTGTTCTCGGGGATTCAGCCAACCGGGGTGCCCCACCTGGGCAACTACCTTGGTGCCCTGGAGAACTGGGTGGCCCTGCAGAACCAGTATCCCTCGGTGCTGTACAGCATTGTGGACCTGCACTCCATCACACAGCCGCAGGACCCAGACCAACTCCGGAGCAACATACTGGACATGGCAGCCAGCCTGCTGGCCTGCGGCATCGACCCAGAGAGGGCGATCCTCTTCCAGCAGTCTCAGGTGGGCTGGAGAGGGTGGATGGACTGATAAATGGAATCTGTTGTGTTTCGTTCAGATTCATATAACAGATACGATTTTCTCCAGCTGGTCCAGTCGGTTAGATTTGAAAAATAAAAGCAACAAATACGACATCATATGTATACATTAAATAAAAATTGTATTTTCCATTCAAGAGTTACTATTACTGCAATTACAATGTCAAGTAGATTATAAGCATCATATAACCACAAACTTTTATTTTACTGCACATGTCAATATAAATATGAATATTTTTCCATTTATTGTAGAGCTGAACACTAAAGTGGATAGTAGCTTCAACTAACAGTCGATTAATTGCTAACATGATCAAAAGAAAATTAGTTGCCAACTATTCTGATAATCAGTTAATCGTTTCAGTAATTTTTCAAGCAGGAATGTCAAACATTTGCCAGTTCCAGCCTCTTAAAAGTGCTTCTCTTTTTCATTTATGATAGTGGTAGTTGGAGAAAAGAAGCAATTTGAAGACATCACTTTGCGTTTTGGGACATTGTAATGAGCATTTTCTTCACAGTTTTTTGACATTTTATAGATTAATTGATAATGAAAATAATTGTTAGTTGCAGCCATAATTTACTGCACAGCTGCTATGACATGTACAATCGTGTTGTGGAAAATGAAGTGTGATTCAAGTTTGCTCTGTTTTTATTATTGTGTGGGCTCGGAAATCAGAAATCGGAAATCCATCAGTAATCATTCAGGAATTAAATTATTTCTTGCTTTGTACATAATTTCAATTTTAATTCCAGGGTTTTTAAAAACATTGTTGCTAAAAATATTACTGAAAGGTTTAATTGATTATCAAAATAGATGACAACAAATTTTCTGTCACTTGACTAATCAATTCTTCAACTGATCATTGCAACTTTACTTGCCACTCAAGTGTTCATTATGCACAACTGAAATAATAATAATATTAATTCCCTTCATGCACATTCATATGTTTATTATATGCATATAATCAGTGTGTAGCTGCTCACCTGGCGTGTCCCAACACTCACAAAGAGAAAGATACGAAAATAAGAAATAACACCAACTTCATCATCAGCATTAGTCTGTTGTGAAAATACACTGCTTTGTTCTCCTTTACATTAAATAGAAAGATAAATGAATAACATTCAGGAGCAATAAAGTACTGTTCATCCCTGATCACATATAAAGTGCCCTTCCTCGAAACGTATTTTTGTGCACACACGTTTAGCTCATGTCTGCACACTTATTTCACACATTTTCTGTGGTTATTGGACAGAAATTCAGCCCTTAACATAATCAATGCTGCAGTGTCTGCTTATGTAGTTAATATATATATCTGGACAGGCAGCCATCTTTGACTGTTTATTTTACTGCTGTCAACTGTGTAATGTTTACCTGCTGACATGCCGGCCGGCCCCAAAATGCTTATTTGATCGCTCCTGATTCTTATCTCCACCAAACACTCTGCACACATACTGTATGTGTGTGTGTGTGTGTGTGTGTGTGTGAGAGGGAGAGGGAGAGGGAGAGGGAGAGGGAGAGGGAGAGAGAGAGAGAGAGAGAGAGATAGTTAAGTTCAGTCCATCTGTGTTTGTCTGCCACCCCCTCCCCTACACACACACACACACACACACTCACAGGCCTATTTTTATTCCCGTTTAGCTTTATGCCACATAACTTGGCAGCGAGGCAGCCCTCCCGTTGAACACGCCTGCTCCACATGTAAAAATATGACAACTGCCCAAAGAAAATACTCGACTTCATTGAAAAAAAAAAAAAGAACAGATCTTGTGCGAGCTGGAGTCAGTTGTATCAAAAAGGAAGTGAATGAATCAGCAGATCCGTAAATCCTCTGGGTGTTATAGAAGTATTGAGGAGGAAAGTTGATTTACTGTGTGGGGCCAACTGTTAGCTGTTCTCTAAAATCCCGTCTTCACAGTCGTAAGGAGTCGTTGCCATGGCTGTATGATAACTCACTATCAGTTTAATGCCCATGTGATCTGTAACATTAGCATATCTCTTGCATTCTTGCCATGCAGCATGAATGGAGTCCTTGTTCTTCCCAAGCTTTTAAATATCAGAGTTTTATTGCACTTCAAACCATATCCATCCCTTTTCTGCGCTGTCATCGACATCTGTCCCATCTCTTGTCTGTCTGCAGGGTGTAATGAATACCGGCCCCCCTACATGCTAGCCTGAAATCCTGGCTTATGTCCCTGGTGTCTGGTGTTGACGTCACACTCCCCAGAATGCTTTTCAAGCAACAAGAGAAAGAGGGGATGGCAATATAGCCAGCGTCCATAAAGTTTAATATGCTGAAGCAGGAGGATATTTCCTGCAGCCCCACACACTCACACATACACTCAGGACAGCCTCTATGAAAGCGGATATGTTGGACTTAATTTACCACTGCCAGATGCACAAGATACCCTACATTAACATTCACCTATTCTTTGCTTCGCAACAACATACTATTATTGTTATTCATTTTTCGGACCAAATGCAAAACAGTTTCTTTCAAATTAAACTAATTTGAAAAGCAAATCTATCACGTCGTCTAAACAAAAAACATACAACATACAAATTCACATAGATTTTAAGATCTTCCTGCAAAAGGGCAAAAGCAGCAGCTAAATAAAAGAATTCAATTTTTCTTCCCCAGTCAGTGTAAATACAGACTTTCTCTTTTAACTCTAGCATTAGAGGAGGAATCTTTAATATATTTACTGTACTAAATTATAAAATGTCCATGATGTGTCATCACACATTAAGGAAACATGCTTAAGTGAAATACTGGCTTCTCCAACAACAGCACTACAGCCAGCATGTTCTCCTTTGAAATTTCCATTCTGGGCAAGAATAACTGTTTTTGTTTTCCCATTTCACGTTTATTAGAGTTCAAATTAATGCCAAATGTTCACCGAACATTCGTTATTTCTTATGACTATAAACAATGACTAACCCAGTGTTTTAAAAGGAATAGATCTTTAGAACAGTTAAATTGAGGAGTATGTTAATAGAGTCTGGTGGGCTGTAACTGAACTCTAACTCCAGAGTGTGTATTTTCAGAGCAGAGGGCTTTTTGTTCTCAGGATCATGAGCTTAAATTTACATTGACAGATAACTGACAGTTTTTAACAGGTGATCAACTTACCTTATCGTTGTCAAACTACAACATTGTGCTTGTCTTGCACTCCTGTTGTGTTTCTGCAGCCTGCCTGAGGTTCAGGTCTGGGGAGGAGAGGGCAGAGGAAAGCAACTTTCTTCAATCATAGATTGTATATTAAATAGGGATTCATCCTATATACAGTCCATGGCTCCAACTTGCTATTTGGACTGCAGTATTCATTTTTTAATGCTAGGTACCTGCATATTTCTCCTGTAACGCTCTATAATATCTTACAGCAGTAAAATTTACCAGGTGTGGCTCCGACACCATTATGCCTGGTGTAATGTGAGCATGTTGTGCATGGTGGTATATCATTATTTATTTTAAAATGTGTTTTAAAATTGTAATCCTGCTAAATAATCCATAATTTTACTAAATGTTACTGTAACAGTTTTTTCTGTAACTGTAATGGAATACAGTTACCTTATTTGTAATTACGTGATCCCGTTGCATGTAATCTGTTACTTCCCAAGCCTGAAAACGAGACCTGATGGATTTAAGATAAACATGCAAAGAAGACATGAAAGGAAGAAATCAATTTCAGTGAAATAGCCGAATTATTTCAGTCTAATGTTGCTTTAAACATAAAAGCACATCTCATAAGGTTCTAGTCACAATAAAACAAAGTTTGTTCAGTGTAAATATGATGATCTGAATGGAACTAAAAGCTGATTTAAGTATATAGGATAGTTTGTGGTAAGGACAAATCTACAAATATTATTCTAAACTACATTTAAAGGATGAAGGATATGCTTTGAAAGTGTTCTGATATATAATCAGTAATGTTGAACAATGACAAATTTGAAACAAATGGCAAAGAACAGCACAGACAGTGTTTCATGTCAACCTATATATTAATATCAGGAAATGCATATTAATCATTTTCATCATCATTTTTAGTTGTCCTAACAGTAAGCACAGGCGTGCACCTGCCTGTATAAGGAGTGGAGGACGCACTGCTAGTATTCTTCTCTGCCACTTGGAGGCGCTAGGGAGTCACCCTCTTCTTCCAGCACAGCTGTCCCACAGCAGACCTCTCATCCATTCATCTGCACTTGTTTAATCTGTCTGATTAATTGATTACTCCGATTTATCTCTCCAGTGCCTCTCTGTGGTTGTCAGTGTTTTTATTTTTTAACGCACAGACAGAAAATGCTTGTACATGTGGATATAAATGATTTGTCCATAGTGTGTATCATATATATTATTACTCTCGTTATTGATTTTTGAACACTTGCATGCTTCCCCTAGTCCAACCCCACCCAGCCTTCCAGACCAGCAGTTACAGGAACACGCAGCCCAGCAGAAATGAAGTGAACTTGGAGAGAAAAAGAGAAAAAAAAAACTACAAAGAGAATGAAAGAAAAAAACGCGGCAAATTACAATCTGTAGCAGCAACAAGCTCTCTTTGGGTCTCAGTGTCACTTCTAATATCTAAACATAATAAATAAGCAATAACATGAATAAAAGTCGATATATCTTAATCAAGGGCCACAGAAAATAATTATTTGAAATGTAAGTGTGTTCACTTATTTTGTTGATAACGTGTTAAACAGAGTCAGTGTATTAACTACACTAGATGGTGGTCAACACGCCCTGAGTTTGAAGAGAGCAGGAGTACCAGCACAGAAGCTAAGCATTGTACTCTTGTGGACAGCAACAAAACATACTTTAATCACCTAAAAAGTATGCTATATTTGAAATATCTTCACTGCTTTACCTCGCCACCAGACAGCCTTTTCTGGCAGAAAACCGCTGTTATATAAGACAAAAGTTATATATAACCAGACTCCACAGCAATTTTACTTCACAGAACACAGAGTTGCTTGTTAACTGCTGCCTTGACCTGTTACTTTGTTTTATTCTTTGATTTTGCTGAATCTGAACTAACCTTTTTAGAGCCCCTAAGTCACACAATAACACGAGCAAACTAATCAAACGATGCAGCTTTAGACCAGCAACGCCTGTGTTCTGTGAGGTAAAACTACTAGTTTTTCCAGTGGAGTCTGGTTGGTTTGGAGAGAGCTATATTTGGCTTATATAATGGAGGTGTCCAGTAGGAAGAGGCTGAAAATGGTGAAAATGTTCTAATTATAGCATACACTTTTTTTGGTGGGCTTTATTTTGAGTGGCTGAAATGCCTTTTGTTGCTGGCCCTGTCCACAGCAGAACATTTCTTTGTTTGCATGCTGCAACTTGCAAACCTCGTAACTTGAAGCTTTGCAATGTTTATCAGATTTTTTTCATGTTGTAGTAAAGAAATCACCTTCTGGATCAAAACATTGAAGATTCAGGATTTGTCCAACTTTGAGTACCTAATTGATGAGCCAAAAGACTTCTAGATGCTTGTGCAAAAGCATCTACAAATACCACTGAGCTCCACTGGTAATATTTCAAATGTGACAGGTTAAAGATCAGAAAAGACTGACTAAATACAGAGTAAAATATGAAAAATCTAATATTAAGAAAAACCCAGTCAAATCAAGTTATTGAATCTAGGAAAAGGGATTCAGTTCAAGATATATTGTGGCTAACTTTGAGACTAAAGTATTCATAAGATCTTGAACGGAATAATTCAGTGCTAGATGTAAGAGGCTTGAGTTACAGTGATGCAGTGATAACATATGTGTGTCTGTATGTGTCTCTGTCCACCCCGCAGGTGTCCGAGCACGCTGAGCTCTCCTGGATCCTCGGCTGTCTGACGAGCATGCCCCGCCTCCGACACCTGCCGCAGTGGAAGGTGAGGCTTTAAGATTTCAGACCAGTGATTAGTAAACCTACAGTCTTAAAAATAAGCGTTCTTGACGTTCTACCCAGAACCATTTACTTCTGAAGAAACCTTAAAGGTTCTATCAGGAACCAAAGAGGGTTTGTGGTTCTAGTTTGCACCTTTATTTCTAAGAGTGTTGTTGTTGTAAAATCACTGGTTTATTGCTTCTATAAAATAGTTACTACATATACAAAGGTTTCATAACATAAACATACAGCAACAAAAGATGAAATAATTTATTGATAATGAATAATCATTGAAATCAGAAAAAACTCTAAAAAAAGGTCTAACATAACCATGCTGTGACAATAATGGTGTTTTAATTGATTTAAAAGAGAGTGCCTTAGAGTTTTTTTTGTGATTTTGTGTGCACGTGTCCTTATACAAAGAGTACCTCAAACAAACTATCCAAATATATTTTTGAACAAATAATCATTCTTCCATCATGCAATGTAGTTCTTCAGTAACATTTAGCAGGATGGTTGCCAAGCAACACACAGACAAGGCGACCTAGCTACCACAAAACATTGGTATAGTTGGTTTGCTTTGGGTGGAGATAAAAGTAACTAGAAGTATTTCTCCAACAAAGTGACAGTACATGGTGGGTTCCCTGGGTGCTCAAACATAAATCCCTGTCGGCTCGCTTTGTTTCTTTTCACCAGAAAGTGAGCTTGGTGGTGGGATGTATTGTTGGCTTCTTCTCTGCAAAGTTTTTCACTCCTCCAACGAAAACACTTGCTAGTATTAAACTTGGGACCTTTCAACAGCCACCAGGATCAGCTGATTGTAAATTGCTAAATGCAGGCATTTCTTACAGCGGCATAAAACGAAGCGTCCTTACAGTCTGTTTAATGGTTCCAGCTTTGTTTCTTGACTTTTCCAGCTCTCCAGTTTTTCTCATGAATTTCAGTGTATCTCCTTTAATTTATTTGTTCCTTCTCTATCCTGTTCATCTTTTTCCACCTCTCAACTATGCAACTAAGTAAATCAATATTCACAATGAGATCTGACATCCTGCAACAATTTGGCACAGTAATACCGATGTAAATGGCCACGGGTGTTCATTCTTGAGCCTCAAACAACAAACATGGAAGCAGTTTAATTGTGTCCCTGCCTTGATAACTACAGTACACAACTTGCTGCTCTTTACTCTCTCTTGTCTGCAATAGTTATTCATCACTTGCTGAAGTTTTAAAGATGCACAGAAAAAAAGACCTTTTGTGCCGGAGTGGATTCTTCTGTCCAAATTGCACCGCCTGTCAATATGGAGAGGCAGTGCCAAATTATATTTTGAACTGACTGATGTGAAATCCAATTGAGTCCAACCCTAATATCCTGTTACTTGTTGCGGTCAGATCTGTTTTCGACTAAGCATATCATCAACTGGAGATGAGATGTATTTATTTCATAGCTGAACACAAACAGACACTAGCCTTAAAATCGGGCTTGGATTCCTGTTTTTGTGCAGTCAAATCTTTTATTGAACAAACTGCAATCTGAAGATAAAGGTGGCCCCTATTGTGGTAAATTATATCATGAATTCCCAAAAAGTTTGAATGGTGTGTAAAATGTAAATAAAAACAGAATGCAATTATTAGCAAAAACTTTTCGACCTATATTCAGTTGTATGCAGCACAGACAAGATATTTAATGTTCAGTCTGATAAACTTTATTCATTCCTTCATTTTCTGTAACCGCTTATTCCGTAAGGGTCGCGGGCTGCTAGGGCCTATCCCAGCTGACATTGGGCGAGAGGCGGGGTTCACCCTGGACAAGTCGCCAGTTCATCGCAGGGCTGACACACAGACAGACAACCACTCACACTCACATTCACACCTACAGGCAATTTAGAGTCACCAATTAACCTAGCATGCATGTCTTTGGACTGTGGGAGGAGGCCGGAGAACCCAGAGAGAACCCACGCAGACATGGGGAGAACATGCAAATTCCACACAGAAAGGCCCCGCCCCAGCAAGCCGGGGAATCGAACTCAGGACCTTCTTGCTGTGAGGCGGCAGTGCCAACCACTGCACCACCGTGCCGCCCATAAACTTTATTGTTCTTTGTAAACATACACTCATTCTGAATTTGATGCCTGCAACATTCTTGCTTGACATACGACTTGAGGGGCTCAACAGGGGGTCCGGGGTTTCTGTTGTCATATTTTGTGCTTCATAATGGACCATGCATTTTCAGTGGGAGACAGGTCTGGACCTGCGACAGGTCAGTCTAGTACCTGAACTCTATGCAGAATGTATCTTCACATTGTTTGAATAAAATAAGCAGGGATGTCATCTGGATGGCAGCATGTGTCGCTCCAAAACCTGTGTGCACCTTTCAGCATTAGCTGTGCCATCACAGACGTGACAGTTAACCATGCCGTGGACACAGACTCACACCACTACCATCACAGATGTGGGCTTTTGAAGTTAGCACTGGTAACAATCTGGATGGTTCTTACAGCGTCCTCACTTAACTTCAGTTTAATAGTTGCCAATTAAGATAATTCCTTTCCCCACTCCGTCTGAGTTTCTGCATTAATCCAGCATCCCTGTTGTCTGTTTTATTGTCTTGTTTTTCAATTCCAATGCCAGATTTTTCAAAAGTCTTAAAATCACAGTTTCCTGAGCCACATGGAGTTTTAGTGCATGTTCAGACGCAGCTAGGGACCCGGTGGTTCCCTCTTCTTGGCCTCTGTTGTTATATAGGAAACACCTTTTGTTTATTCAACAGATGAGTTAATCTCAACACGGTGGAAAATTTCACATGAACTCATCCGTACCCCATATGTCTGAGAACTGATGGATCATAAAAGTGAAAATGTCTCTTTCTGGGTTACAGCAAAAGTCAACTTGAGTCACTCTTTCCCCCTGCATCCTGCATGGCGTTTTTATTACTTCCACCAAGAAGGTTTTCGATCGGGTTTGTTTGTCTGTTTGTCAAGAGGATTAAGGAAAAACAAAATGGAATAATGATGGCCTGATTTTCATTAAAGTTGTTGGAATGGTGTTGCATGGGCCAAAGATGAAGGAAGAACCCATTCAGTTTTGGAGCAGATCCAGATCATGGGTGGATGCATAAATTATTTTTGTCTCTGGAGACAGGTCCATTGTAACATCTGTGTATCTGGCAAAATGAACTGAATTTATTGCTCAAATTTAGTGTGCGAACCTGTTGTAATTAAGTGAATGGTGTGCCGTGAGTAATCATGTAACATATCATAACAGCCACCTCGAACATTACTAATGCAGCAGGTATGTAAGAAATAAGCAAAGTCTAAATTATCCTTATTGTTTTTGCCAAGTTGATAAAACCAGATAAGCCTGTTTCAGGGTTATTGTGGGCCAGGATAATTTGCATACATTAGACTGGACAGTTGGCCTTGGTGGGCGTCTCCAAACTAGTTTTTTTGTGTTTCATTTTTCTTTTTTTCCTTTTCATGTTCTTAATTTTTTCCTCTATCTCATCCTGCTTGTTTTTTCTTTTCTCAATCTTTCATTCAGATGAAAAGCAAACTGAAGAATGAAGGCAGTGTTGGTCTCTACACATATCCCGTCCTCCAGGCTGCTGACATTCTCCTCTACAAGTGAGGTCTATGTAGGAGTAGGATGGTGTGTGTGTGTGTGTGTGTGTGTGTGTGTGTGTGTGTGTGTGAGCATGTGAATGTGTGTGTGTGTTGTCAGAAAAATGTTGTTATTGCATTTCTCAATGCAAAATTGAGCGCTAAGTCTTTAAAGTCTTTATTGAGCTTCTTCCATTAACCTGTTAAGACTTTTTTTTTCTCTGTGCAAAGAGCATTCACTGGCTGTTTATTGGCTGTTGTTGCCCTGTATATGTTTATCATTATATTCCATTCTCCAGTAAATCTCAGCACCAAAGCCTGTGAAAGGATAGATTCACTGTTTTTCAACCCAAACTAATCAAAATATTAATTTATATATATTCCTCCTCTGGTAGCTGGTCACATACTGTGCTTTCTATGTGGTTTTATTTGCCTTATTTTTCTTCAGATACACGCTGAGAAAATAAAGCCGTTTTTATTGTTCGAACATGCAGACATGTGTGACCATCTTGTTAAAAAGCAGATTTAATGCCAAATCAATCAACTGTAAGCCTGCGCAAGAAGCTCTCGCTGGGTCGTCGGTTTCTTTGAGCTAAAGCTGTCGGTGAGGTCATTCTTAGCACGATTATAACTGATGATATAAACTATATTCCAATGCCTGTGAATGCCTGTATTCCAATAAAGAAAAAGAGCCACTCCTTTTGAACTGTAGGTTCTTGTGGTTGTAAATCCTCTCCGCTTAATGTACATTTTTAATACTGCTGGTATTGATAATGTGCATTAAACATTAAGTATCGGCAGGATTTTCCATGGAGTTTTATAACTGAGGTGGATCACCTTACCTGAAAACAAGGACCACCTCTGTTAACATCATAAAACATGAAATCAGTTACTGCATATGAAATAAAACATTACCCATAGGGGAAAACAGCAGAGGGGCTTTTTCACAGAGCATATGCCATATATTGTGTTACTGTGTTTAAGGTTGTAATGTATTAAATGATCACAAGAAGAGAGGTGTCACGGTCTGGGTGGTTTTCTACCGCAGCCTGATTGGCCAATGATATCAGTCACCGTCCAAGTATTCCCTGCAGTATAATCTATTTTTCTCCTCTGAGGACATTTTAAAAGGTCAGATCACCCATACACAAAACACCCAAGCAAATGTATTTCCTCACTTACCTCCATTGTTGTTACTAGTGTTCTGCTGTTTATCCATAATAATGGGGACATTGTTTCTAGAAAGAGATGTTGCTGTTGAATTTTAGCATTTTCATTGTTGTGAGTAATAAAATAAAATTCCATTCTTCTCTGTTGTGTGGAGGTGGAGGGATAATTTTATGTCTCAAAACCTGCACAAATAAAACCAAAACTATATTCATAGGTAGATAATACTAAATAAGAAAATATGTGAAACAGCCCTTTATCACTCCTTAATGTATTTTTAATGCATCAAGCTGTTTTGTTTGGGTTTCCGATGTTTAATATAAGTCTTGGGTGCTGGGTTGCACAAACAAGGATTAATGTTTAAATCTGATGAAATCATGGTTTAACTTTGAATTATGCTGCACCAAACTATTATAGCTTAAAATTAAGATTTCTTTCTTTAAATTTCTCTTTAATACTCAATTTAGTTTTTACTTTAAACAGGGATCACATTTAAATCTGCACCAAAACATGTAATCCAGTATTAACTCTACACTTGTGAAGGTTTAACTTTTAAAATGGCCACTTTTTTGAGATGGATTGAGCAAAATAATCAAGTTCCTTGAACAAAGACTCGACACAAGTGAGGCTTTGATGCATCTCTTCTTTATTTCACTCCAATTGATCTGTCAAAACATTCTGCCAGTTGCCAAGCGTGTTTTTTTCCTTACTGTGCTCTTGTCCCTTTTTAATCTTGTATGATTTGGCCATATTTCTCCATTAATTCAGCCTTCACGTTTTTCTTTTAGAGGAGAAATCAGAGCTTCTCTGCTGAGCCATCACTTGTTGGCTAACTAGGCCAGCTAATGTTTTAGCAGCCCAATGTTTTCCGCACTCTTTTATACTTATTAGGTCCTGACAGCACTTTAATTCATTCATTTATTATTTTTAATTAATTTTAATTTGGGTAAGCGGGTGTCTCCATACTGATAAAACTCTGTTTAATTTCAGTTTATATCAACAAACTTGGATTTACTAAATCGAGATCTTTTCATTGTGCAACAGTGCTAATTTTAGACCTAGTTTTGCTCAACTCTGAAACTCTGATTAAAACTCTGATTAAAGTCTTTTTAAAACTTCGATTAAATTAATATTTGTTGGTGCAACCTGGTCGTAGCGTCAGATTTTGGTGCTGAGAAAATGTCTGATGAAGCATCATATTTTAATGTATGATCCACAAATATATGTGGTTGTGGGATTATTGTAGCTTGGTGTTTCCACAAAGAAAATGAATAGTTCAGCAACAAATCTCTGAACATAGTTATCTCTTCAGGGGTTTCTGTTTGAACCATCAGTTGGCCTAACTTAATTTCCTCAGGAAATAAAGGGTAAAGTAGCATCTCTGCTGCTCTCTGGATTTTATTAAAGATGAAATAAATTGATTACTTCCTCTCAAGTGACAGTTACTAAGTTGCTAAACCAATGCTGACGAGAACTCCGACAGTGCCTTCAAGTGTCTCCAATTTGTGCTCTCATCTTGCTGTGTACTTTAAGTTGTGTGCTTTCAGGGTGCACAGTTGTTTAGGAAGCTCATGTTGTGTTGCTGGTTCCTCTCTCAGGTCCACTCATGTCCCCGTCGGAGAGGATCAGATCCAGCATTTAGAACTGGCTCAGGATCTCGCTCGCATCTTCAACGGACGCTACGGAGACCTGTTCCCTGAACCCCGCGCTCTGCTCAGTAAGAACACACTCGTTTACAGGCATGGCGGCACGTATACACACACTAGGTTTCATCAGATTACTAAACTAAACAAGATTGCTTGTTGTCGGTGATTGGTGTCAGAATTCAGTCCTCAATTCTGTTTATATAATCTACTATCTCGAATTTACCATTTTATTTTCATTTTATTTTTATACTCAAAATATATTTAACAGGCTTACGAGTTTCAGCATTACAGTAAATCATTTGAAACGCACAGTAAAAAAATTCTGTTTGTATAAGCAGCTGTTTAAATTAGGTATTACCACTTAAACTATACTTCTTAATTACTAGGTACAAAAGCTTGTGCGTTTCACCTGTGAGCTGTATATATTAATGGAGAGAATGCCATGGTGATATCTGAATAAAAATACATTTTTTTTTTATCATTTTTGTCCGTAACTGAGTCATTAAAACTTTACTTCTTAAAACAAGTAGAAATTCTGCATGTACAGTCAACCAGTTTTAGTAGAAATCAGCTTGTTTCAGTCATTTTAATAAGAAATTACCGTGTCTGCATCTAGAAACTAGAAAGACTTCTAGCAAAGCACATTGCTTTGCTAGAATTAAGACCAAACAAACTTGATTTTTTAAGGCGCTTGAAACAAGTTCATTTGCATTGGGAGCAAAGTAACATATACTCACTGCACTTGTTTTAAGAAAATAACATTTTAAGAATTCAATTACAGACAAAAATAACTTGATGAGGGAGTTATTGCTGTGCAGGTTAGAATGTGTCTTGTAGCCGCGTCATATTCTGTTATATTTCCTGCCTCTGTGAGTGTATAAATTGGTCTCTTGCTTTTCCTTCCTTTTACTGAATTATTATCAAAGAAAACAGCAGCTTCAGAACCCCCTGCACTTCAATGTCTCATGTCGCTAAAGTCTTTTCTATTATCAAACCCTATTTTTTACTTGCTGGAAATATTTGGATGATGCAACTTCATCAAGAGTTGCTTAGCAAATCACTGAAACAAGAACAATACAGGGAAGAGCAAAGCAACAAATGTCAAGAGCTGTGTGTTTTTTCAGTGGTGTTTTTATAGTAATTCTGGTATTTTTAGGCTTTGTCTCCAAACTTATGTCTTTCTTGAAACATTTATGGCATTTCTTGCCTTTTTATTGGGTGGAGATGATAGTAGAGAGATGACAGGAAACAAAGGAGAGGAATGGAGGACATGCAACAAAGGTCCACAGCTGGATTTGAACCAGGGACGTGGCGTTTCATGGTTGACATCATCTCACTGAAGCGGCCCTTTGTAAATTAATTTCAATTACAACCTCAAATGACCAGACATATATTTCCTCTCTGCGGTGAATAAGACAGCCTTCATGTTGCTTCAACCCCTGGGGATGGAAGCGAATGCATATCCCCGAAGACTATTTTAACTTCTGCGATAAGATTCAATTTTAATTATCTCTTTCCATGACTCTTTCTGGCCTTGTCTGTTGGTTTGTGTCATTTTTTTTTTTAATGTTTTGACTACAACTTTGTAAACAAAGTCTCCAACCTCAGTGAGACTCGCTTGGTTAAATAAAGGTTAAACTAAAAACAACAACAACAAAACAGTGGCCAGTCACAGATTACACTTAAAGGACCAGTATGTAGGATTTATTGGCATCTAGCAGTGAGTTTGCAGATTATGGACAGCGCACCTCCCCTTTACTAGTGTGGAGGACGGTGGCAGCAAAACTTGCAAAAAAAAAAAAGGCCCATTCAAAAGTCAGTGTTTGATTTGTCCATCCTGGGCTACTGTAGAAAGATGCCACTGAAACATGGTGGACCCTGTTGGAGAGAACATGCTGGCTGTAGCATTGTTGTTGTTGGAGAAGCCAGTATTTTAACTTAGCATGATTCCTTAAAGGGATAGATCAACCAAAAAGGAAAATGCAGTTATTATCTAGTCACTCTCATGTTGACTGAGGGTTGGATTTATTTTTAGTCCACAAAACACTGCTGGAGTTTCACAGGAAAACAGTGTTGTAAAATCTCCCAAACAATGGAAGTGAATGGTGACAAGTTTCCCAACATAAAAAAAACAACTGAATAAAAACGTAAAATGCCTCCATATTGCTTGTCTGGCATAATCCAAGTCTCCTAAATCCCAGGCATGCCATTCACTTGTGGGCGCACACCGTCACACCACACATACCCAGTTCAAGACAGTGTGCATGTGCACGTGAACATGGCTTCAAGCTAAGGATCTGCAGTGAAGTTTCAGGCTGAAAACATGGTGTAAATAACCTTTTTTTTGTCAACTTGGCATGTTGGGGCTTTAGGAGACAGGCATTTTATGTTTTTATTCTGTTGTTTTTATCATTTAAACTGGTCACCATCCACCTCAATTGTTTGGGAGATTCTGCAACACTGTTTTCCTGTGGAACTCCAGTGTTTTGTGGACTAAAAAACTAAACCCGACCTTCAATCTGCAGGAAGATGAGTAGATAATGACTGAATTTTCATTTTTGGGCAAACTATCCCTTTAATCTCTGATGAAATATCACAGTCATTTTTTGACTTAGTAAATATATTACATATATCTCCTTTAAATAGTTGTATTTTCAGGTGATTATACACTGATGAAAACCTACTTATGAATGTTGTATTCCTTCTCTGCCATATTCTACAAATAAATCCCCATAAATCCAACACACTGTGACCTGTAAGTGAAACTCAGGGAAATATTAGGTCATTAAACAGAGATTTAATATACAATATAGAAATGATTACGTGGTGTTTTCCAGTTTGTGCTCTGTTTTACACACACACATGGCCAACATGTTCAGAGATCCCAGTTTCATCGTCCTTGATTATCAGCATCATAAAAACAGAAGATGGAGTCAGTCATGTGTGCAGTGCAGCTTTGATTAAAGAAATATTTTCCTCCTCTCGTATCTGAATAATGGAGTGATAATAGATTTGGGAAGATGTCCTCGAGATGACTTCAGGGAGGGGTTATGCGTGCATGTCTGTGTGTGTGTGTGTGTGCACAGCCAGGAGCTCGACAGTATTTGGCTCAGGCTGGTGGAGCTCATCCTCATTTCTTGAGTTTAGCGAAGCAGAGTTGCCAGTCACCACTTTCAGTTTGAGACCAAACCGAACACTCAAAGCCTTTATTATTTGGCTGAAAGAAGGACGTCTCAGCGGTGATAAACAGGATGTGACACGTGGGACGGATGTGGACTACTAGTAGGATGGGATAGAAAAAGAAGTGGAGCTTGCAAGATTGCGGAAGTGTGGGTTTGATAAATAAGAAAGGAAAGGAAATCCCAGCTCCCACGGTCTGCTCATCACTTCACACGGAGATACGTCTGCTTCACACTGGGACACACACACACACACAGCAATAATGAAACTATAATTCTTCATTCGGTTTTGCGAAAAGACTCTCCTTCCTTTCCTTTCCCACCAGCGCGCTGTGTGTACGTTGTCTGTGTCTTAACCTGTGAAACCAGCAGCTCATTCACATAAAAAACACGTAAAAAATCACTTTTAATAAAAAATAAATAAGTTTACAAACTGACTCTGTCAAGACATTTCTTTGCAATGATTTCAAACTAGTTTTGTTAAGCATTAAGTCCATTTTAAGAAAATTAATGGATAATCTGACAAGAAAAAAGGATTAATTTAAAATGATTGTTTTTATTAGATTTTAAAGTATGGGTCAAAATGATGCCCTTCATCATCTCTTTAACATTTTCAGTTTGATTTTTTCTCCAAACTCAATAAGTTTTTTTGTCTAGTGTAAATAGGATCTCCATTAGTTGCTGGAATTCATTTTTGGAAACATGGTTTTTCATTATACTAATGGAGTTCTCAATCTGATTTCCTCCCATAGGCTCTACACGAAAGGTCAAATCCCTGCGTGACCCTTCAGCCAAAATGTCCAAATCTGACACCCAAACGATGGCGACAATTTCCATCACAGACTCTCCTGACAACATCGCCCTCAAGGTTCGCCGTGCCGTCACTGACTTTACCTCCGAGGTCACCTTTGACCCAGAGACGCGGCCGGGCGTGTCCAACCTGGTGACGATCCACGCTGCCATGGCGATGATCAGCGTGGAGGAGGCGGTGTCCCAGGCCAGAGGCTTGGACACGGGTGCTTACAAGAAGCTTGTGACTGAGGCTGTGATCCAGAGGTTGACGCCCATCAGACAGGAGATTGAGAGGCTGAGGTCGGACCGTGCTCACGTGGAGGGTGTGCTGGCCCGGGGGACGCACAGGGCTCGGGAACTGGCTGCACCGGTCCTCAGAGAGGTCCGACAGCGAGTGGGATTCTACTGAGATGCAGCCAGGCTGAACAATAATGCCACACTGTTGGTGGACTTTTTGTTATTTTGCCCCCTGTACTTGTCTCACTGAAGTGAATGAGGAGGCTGTGTCTTCTGATGCAGCAGTGATGTGGGTCTGAATATAACAACGTGAGAACACAGTCATTTTGAGTAATTTGTGACTTATTTATTTGTCTATATTTTTGATATTCTTTACAATACTGTGTGTTTTTGTCCTTGATAGAGTGCTGCAGGAATTAGTTCTAAAACCTGAAAATGAGTTACCATATTAGCACTTCCAGTTCCCTTGTCTCAAAGTCAGTATATTTTGGTTAGATTTTCATGTTCTGTCCTACAACATAAAATACGTTGGTAAATACCTCATTTGTGAAGTTGAAGCTTTTACGTCTTAAAAAAGGCAGTTGCTAACAAGTGGCTAAATGAGACCACAGAGGTTGTTTGGGACATTAAACATCATCGCGTTGAATACGAGTCACTTAGTGGTGACATGAACTCGTATGACTATGGTGCAATTCGTTTATAGCATGACATGACCTTTTTACTTCTTGTGATTGCATTTACACATCAGAAATCATTAAAAGTGTCATTAACTTTTGTTCACCACTGAATGTATTTTGTGCAGTAATCTAAAATCCAATGGAAAAATCCTTTTTTTTTTTTTCTTTTTTGGAGGGAAACCAGAGTGATGCTAACTTCCAGGCTGGCCTACAAAAATCTGTCATCCCTGCAGCACTCTATGCTAACAGTGCTCAGCCAAACTGCTGTGCCACCAAAATAATGAAAACTTCTGAAAAACAGATTGTATTTATGGACTCACAAACACAGAAACACAATATTAAAACAGAGTCAAGATTCAAACCAGATTCATTGATGGTGCTGCTGATGATTTCTGTTGACCCTGTCCACAGCAATACGGTGCTTATCTCCCTGCCTCTCCGCACTTTGGGTGTGTCGACTGCCATCTGTTGAAGGTAACACACTGACTATTGATGAGTGCCTAATACAAACCCTTTAACACAGAGGTTCTGTGGTGCAACAATTGACAGTGGTGTTATTATTGGTGATAATTAATGGCTGTTGTAACTGAAGTCATGGTATTGGAAATCTGCTTTTCGGCACAAAGTGAAGTTGTTCTTTGCTTTTGTACTGAAGATCAATGTGGACCATAATTTTTTTTCAAGACCAGTACGGTTGGTTTCTTTATTACTTGCTCATTTTATACAGCGCAGTATGACACTGTTTGCTGTTGCAAACTCATCATGTACAACACAACACGCTGGTGAAAGAAAATTCATTGATGCATTATGGCCTCAGCAAAAGAATATTTGTCCCGTCTGCTGACCTTCATCTGTGCTGCAGGGAAACAGACTCAGCTCTGCAGCTTCAGGACGCACCATCACACCTCATGAGGAGTCACAATGTGGAAGAGGTGAATCTCGGAGGTAAAGATTTTAAACTGAGCACTGTTATTATGGTGATAAAAGTGTGGATGTGTGTGTGTGTGGTGGGGACAGTGCAGTCGAACTCTGCTTGCTAGAGATGTCATATGCTTATTTCACTCATCTGTCTTTGTATTTAAAAACATGAATGAGAATACATGATTTTTTTTTTTTGGACATTTGCAGCTCAGCATTTCTTTTTCACTGATAACTAATTTTGTTGGAGTCTTGAGACGGGCACACACACTACGTTTTCAAACTTTTGAGGGGTTTTTTTTCTCTTCTTCAACTCTTGGCTCTTTCTCATTCCTCACTCTTTCTTTCTTCTCTCTCTTTTCTTGCTGTCTTTGTTTCTTTCTCATCTTTTTTTAGTCTTTTATATTTTACAATTTCTCCTTCTCCTCCCTCTCAACCCCTCATGCTTCCTTCCTTTATTATACCCACTCATTTTTTAAAATTTATTTTAGCTAGTTTGTCCCATTCAGAACAAGCATCACTTTTACAAGGGACACCAGAATAGCAGTGACACAGAGTTTCAACAATAAATGAGCGGCATTAAAATAATCAATTTAAAAATCTATACACAAACAACCTGGACACCATAGTTTTAAAATAGTTCAGATTAATGTAATAATTGACAACTAATTGATCAATCCTTACAATTCTACTGGAGATACACAAAAATCTTAGCAGGAAAGCATGGGGAAACTGGGGATGGTAGTAACACTTTTTGTTTGAGCATCAGTAACTCTATGATCTTTGCTTTCTGCTACAAACTGCTTTGGGGAAAAAAGTGAACAATTTAGAGCAATAAAAATGCAGAAAGTCTTATAATTTTAATGAGCAGGTATCCCCTACTCCAAGCAGCCATTTGATAGCTAACTGTATTATCATGTGGAGTTGAAGATGACGTGAATGTAAAGCATCCAATTCAACTGGAGAGTTCCCCTCTATCTACAATACAATGAACAGTGGCAAAAAGTAATGTTAATAATAATAATAATAACTTTACTTTTATACCCGAAAATCAGTTTTGTGGTCATAAAAATCACAATGTTGCTCATAGAGACATGCCTCTTCTCCTGTGAGCTCATAAAAGAAATAGAAGGGGACTTTATTGATGGCATCTCCTCAGCTCTTTTCTGATTGGTCAAACTTTTAGTTTTTTTAGGCGGTTCCCGTCATGGACATTGTATGGCTGGCTCCATCTTGTTGTGACAAGGATTATGTTATATATGTTGGTATTTCTTTCTACAGTTGTATTTCTGTGTTGAATAAACTAAACTTAACTAAAAGCTGACAGGGTTACAGCTAACCTGGTGTTACAACAATCCCTGGTCTCCCCTATTCACCACGCAGTTCATCCTCCTGCTGTTTCTGCTCCTGCAGTTTTAAGGGTATGCTCACACTTTCTCTAATTGAAAATGCACTTCTCCAATCCTATAATATTCCTGCAGGGACTCAGACCATGCACACACACACACACACACACACACACACACTATGGAGCTGGACTGCGCTGTGGTTTTTCCATCTCGGTGTTTACCTGGGAACAGAGCGTATCCTCGCTCGGTTTATTTCCCTTTGGTCCCGTTTTTCCTGTTGGCATAAGCAGCTGACAGAATATAAATAAAAAATATATAGACTACATATACACACAGCAGCAGGCTGTAAATCACAGCGACCTGTTAGGACCGCAGCGTTATGACAAACACTGTAACGTCTCTGTGTAAAGTGAGACTGCAGTGATAGCATCGCTCCGCTGCAATAAGTAGTCTGTTTTAATGTGAAAGCGACACCGTAACTGAACCGTTTTATGCGCACAAGTAAAAACTTTAATAGAGTCGTAATAAATGTGACTTTTTAAAGAAATGGTGGTAAATGGAAACAGCTACAGCCCGGGTACAGAGACAAAATAAATATAATAAAACCGAAACTTTTTACTGATGTTGAACTCAGACGGTGTCAATGCAGTGAAGGAAACTAGTAAACTTAAAGCCTCTTAACCTTCACACATTAATGCCTGTTTACTCATGCGCCATTTCTCTTTGATTACCAAACAAATTAGTGTGTTTTTTTATCGTGCTGTTACGCTATACAGTTAATTTAGGGTTTTCTCAGAGAAATCACGGTCTGTTCGCCAGAGATTGGAAAAAACTACTAACAAACAAATAGTTGCTATAGGGGAGAGCGGGGCATTTTGTCACACTTTTTGTCTTTCACTTTAATTTCTTGGTCTCAATACACACAGTCACTAATTTTCCACATTAAATTACATAAAAAAATTCTTGTGCACAAATGCATCACCTTTCTATTTTTACTTCTCACCTGAATATAGACTTAAAAATGTTTAAGTGCAGAATGTGTATCTGTGACAAGTTGCCCCATCGTGGAGGACATTGTCACACTGCAGGGTAAATTGTGACATTATATTTTTCAAGAACATAAATAGCGGATTTACACACTCATTTTGAAATTTGAAGTCTGACTTACATATATTTATTGAATATCATTAATATTTTCCAGCTTTACTTGCTTCACTGCCCTTAGTCTTTTATAATTTGTGGTATGCTGCTATTGTTGCTCTTTCATTTA
Source organism: Lutjanus erythropterus (assembly GCF_056507025.1). Taxonomy (NCBI): domain Eukaryota; kingdom Metazoa; phylum Chordata; class Actinopteri; order Lutjaniformes; family Lutjanidae; genus Lutjanus; species Lutjanus erythropterus. The sequence continues at coordinate 22,852,082 of NC_139324.1, forward strand.
TAATTTTATTTTTCTCCTTCTGTTCACCTGTTTCTACAAAAAGATTTTTGCATCATAATATGCAAAAACTAAAGGCTTATTATTCACCATCCTGTGTATGTCTACCATTTTGTGGCCACACCATTTATAACAATTTAATCTCTTCAACTAATAATGTGTGAAGCAGTATATTGGCAAAAATGTTGTTGTTTATATGTTGCAAAAAAAAACATCAACTTTAGCAGCTAGCGAAGTTGGCTTCTGCAGAGTTGCAGCTGGATAATAATGCATAATGGGGCAAACTGTCACGTGTAAAGAGGCAGCAGAAGAAAACATATTTTTCTCCCCTCTGTTCTGTGCAAACATAATATATTTGAACACACTTAATTATCACAGTGTGCTACATAAACAATGCAGTTCAGCTTTTTTACTTACATGGTTGAAAAATGTGAAAATGAGATCACCATGACATATACAGAATGTTAAGAGCAAAATGACTTCAGAACAGTGAGTTGCACATGCCGTTGTTAGATTATTTTAAATAGCGCCCCCTGCTGTTGGAGATATATCCAGTATGACAACTTATCCATGTGACAAGATGCCCCTCTCTCCCCTCCTTAGCGTTTTCAGATACCTGTACTTTACTTGAGTATTTATTTTTCTGACAACCCTTTACTTTTACTGCCCACATTTTAATACAAATATTTGTACTTTCTGCTCCTTACATGTTCAAAATAGACTCCTTACTTTTGTTTTAATGCATTTGAGAAGTTATTGATTATTTTTGTCTTGATGGCGCGCTGCCTACCCAACGTAAGGACCGATTTCCACCGTAATGGTTGGGACAATAACACATAGAAAAGATATTTCCTTGATGTATCCATCAGTAAATATCACAGACGGTGGATGTCTCAGTACCTCTACTTTTACCAGTCTTTTTTTCCTCACAGGTATCTGTACTTCTTCTTTAGTGCAAAATATGAGTACTTTTGCCCCCTCTGCTATTCACAGTAGGTTATAAAATGTGCGCCTTGGATCTATAGTTTCTGGATATATACAGTATATAGGCCAATATATAACTGTGTCGACTTTTATGATATTTGGACCAGGAGACTAACTCGTTCTCTTTTTTTTTTTTATTTTTATTTTTTTTATTTTTGGACTTTAAAATCTCCCTGTGATATTCCTGAGGGACCTCGGCTCGGTGTAGATGTTAAAACTTAGCCTGTTTCATTTAACTGTAAAAAGACACAAACACACAGTCCTCGTCTCAGCATATCTACAGGCTTGATTTATTTTCTACAAGAAAAGGGACTGATAAAAGTGCAATACTCTGTAGCTTATCCTGCACAAACCCTCATTTAAATATATTTATATAATGATAGTGAATAGATTTGTATTTTATTTGCCTATTATTTTTTTGTTTAAAATGTATTTATTTTTATCTCATTTAATCGATATTTAGTGCTCTTATTGTTGAGCTGGCCTATTTAGGTAGTCAGTTTTTTGTCGAATAATTAGAAATGTATAATATGTAGCCATAGAGTTTTCAGGTGCGTGCTATTTTTTAGTTTACTGTTATAATTACATCTGCATAAAATCTGTTTAATTTGTTCTAATATTTCAAAATAAAGGAAATGCGCAGAATGGATTTAGTTAGAAAGTCATCACGATCAGCGTGTTTTTATGGGCTCTTTTTTTCAATCCTTTTTAATAGTGAGCTGCTCTGCAGTGCCTAAACTTTGTCGTTTTAAAATATAACGTTCACTAAAATAATTATTCACTTCTAGCCTACGTTTCTGACTATCTCTCGTGTTCCAAAAATATTCAACCTGCGATTAAAACGTAAAGATGAAGATAATTAGTTTATTTCCTGCTTTGATCTTTGGCTTTTGTTTGTTTGTTGCCGTTGTTTTATGCAAATTCTTCTTTAAATGTATTATTGGTAGCATAGGTATAGATGTCGGGGGATGGTGGGGACAAGCCCCCCCTCAATATTTAGAGCGTGGGCATTTCCCCTTACCCCAATAAAACATTTAAGAGACAGCAGAAGACTTTTATTTTAACAAACCGCTTACCTGAGATCCTTACTGTATTATATCACATTAATTTTGAGTTGTTACCTGGTGCCTAAACTTTGTGTTTTCCTGTAGCCTAAGTAAATCAAAACCTTACCACTATAAATTGATGCATAAAATAATTCCCAGAATGCATGAAATGAAGTGTTTGACGCACAAAATGTCCCGGAGGAGGACTCCGCTTGATACGTGATCCCGCAGTGTGTAAATGAAACCTACGTCCTTTCGTGCGAGTTTGAAGATGGTGAACTTCGACCCCTTGGTTGCACAATTTCTTATTAAATTCACAATTTAACACCCGCTCCAACATCCCAGACCAACCAGATGCTGGTGATTCAATATTTTACGCATGAACATGAGCGTCAGGTGAGTGCAGATCTTTGCACACTGACCAGTCTCAGTTCTCACATCTTCAACTTCTCGATGTCTGCGACTCCTGCAGTTGCTCTCCACACTATATTTAGAGCGTGTAGTCCTGCAGGAGGACCGCAGTCCTTGGCCCCGCCGGGGTGGAAGGTGCTGAAACAACCGGAGAGCTGCTTGCTGTCAGTTTGAATGCTTTACTGCGCGCTGCGTGCTCTGTCCTCGGGGTCAGGCGGGGTCAGAAGCCCTCTTTTACTAATTGAACATTAACGCCGCTTTTGACCGTTTCCGCCCACCTTCCCTCCACGTGTCTGTCTGGTAGGATGAAGTCAAAAAACAAAGATCCTTCAGAGAGATTTTGGGTTTATGACCGTATTTTGCGCCCAGTTTGGTTAAAAACGGAAAACCAAACAAAACTGTCAAGAATAGCGTGTTTTATTAGCCATAGTGTGAAAAACTGCTACTAGATTAATTTAGAGAGTGTTTGAAAGAAAATATTTGAATCCACTGACGCTTATAAAATGTTCTATTTGCTGCACACCTTTGGAGATATTTATCTGAATTTTAAAAAAGAGAGAGAGAGAGAGAGAATCAAACCTTCAGATGCTCCGCTCATGCTTCAGATTTGGATTAATGAGATGCCATCGGGACTATAACTGGGATCTAAACAACAAACAGTTGGTTTTTAGCTTTTACTGCTTGTTTTTAACGAGTCTCCTTCCACAGAGATTTAAACCCACCCTCCTCCACACAGGCAGAATATTTAGCCTACTTATTTACTTTGCCCGAACTTTACACACACACGTTCATCAAAAAAAAAAAAAAAGAAAAAAAAAAAAGAAGAGAGAATGCAGGACGTGTAAATTCCCATCAAAATGATATTCGTATAATTTTACATTCCTCATTCCTCTCCGATTTTCTGAGTATCTACTCAATATCTAGTTCTAAGCTCAAATAAAAATAGTCGCTGTAGCATTATTGTAATTAAATCGCATAAAATACACATAATATCTCAATGCATTAACGCCAGTTTATGTTATGTGCGCTAAACGCTTTTGACTTTTATATGCTGTATTGACGGCTACGCCTCAGTAAAATCCGCAGACAGTGTATGCACAACATATGTTTTTTGTTTGTTTTTAAACCTTAATATATTTTTGTTAGCTCTCTTAATTAGTTGTGATGTTCTGAACTTTATTTCTGTTTCTACAGACTGTTGCTTTATTATGGAGGTGCGCGCTTTAATAGACTGTTGTTGTTGTTGTTGATGTTGTTTTAAACACTTTACAATGAAGGGCACAAAATTATGTTATTGTTTGTTGTTGCACCAGCAAACCAATTAGGAACTAACTGCTAGTGAACCATCAGTTAACGAGTTTTTCACAATCCTTTGTTTTTTTTTAGTAGTTAATGATCAGTTAATCAAGAAATGAGTGAGGGACTGATCCAGTCCGTTAACAAGTTCTTCCCTAATATTTCTTAATGGAGGACCTTGCAGTAGATAATGATACTAGTTATTAGGTTTTGTGCCCCTTTTTTGTAAAGTGTTACTTTTTCAATTGACAAAGCCTCATTTCCAGGAGCCGCAGCAGGTTGACCTCAGCCTCAGGCCTGCTCCGTGCAAACAGCCGTCTCTGCTCTGACGGACCAAACCAGCAGCGAACATCCTCAGCTCTTTTTTCACGGGTCTGTTTGTTGTGCCGCTGACGGGAAATGTGTGAAATCTGTTTTTCACCGCGCTCTCGTCAGCCTCTCGTCTCTGTTGTTGAGCTCCAGGCCCGCAGACTGATGCAGCTCAGAGCAAAGTCTCAGCGAAGAGACTGAAAAACAGATTTAATCTTTGGAAACCGATTATCTTTGACCAAAAGTCGTTGCAGCAATAACTTTAAGTATTAGTCTATTATTATCATTATTATTATTAGAATTATTATTAGCCCACTATGTATTTGAATATTATTATTTGTGTTTAATATTTAATAGCATTTTATATTATGTTTGTCTATATATTTACTTACAATGCTATTAAAAATACTTTTCTTTGCATCAGATCAAAGGCAAATTATTTTGTTTTTATTTTCCCAACGTAATATTAAACGCAATAATAATAATAATAATAATAATAATAATAATAATAATTTAAAATAGATAAATTGATAATGAATTAATCGAATAATTTTTTAAGTGTTACGTTGTTACGTTGTTTTAGGTCATTTTACACCAGTATTGTTTTCATCAGCGGCGGGGATTTAACTTGCAACTCTTTAAGTATACATTCAAAGACTAATAAATGAGTATACAGTTAGTTATTTAGAAGAATGAATGATTAAAGTCCCTTCATCTCCGCTCCTGAATGATTTCCATCTAAACACGTCAGTGTATTGTCCATAATGTGTATTTTGCTGTTACCGACCTGCAGACACGCTGGAATAAGCGCTCAATAAGCCGAGCAGAGTTAAATTATTTCACTTGTTAATCTTCTTGTTCCTTTTCGTGTCCGACCTCGCGGCCCAGGGATGAGCCCACCTGTCCTGCTGCAGCTCCTCAGCTGCCGGGGGACACAATGAAGCTGTAATGTGACTTTTCCTACAATCCCTGGTAATGATGGAATCAGCGGCTCACTCACACTCGGCGAAAAGACAGACATTAAAATGACTCTGGGATGTTCCCCTCGAGGCGAGGGCCTCGTAGAGTCCTCGACAGTCTGAACTTGAATGATGAACCTTCGGAGTAAAGTGAAGCTGTGGGATCAGAAAGCAGACTGGTGAGGTCAGTAAATGCATCATTTAACTCAAACTGACAGCATTTCAGCATTTTATTGTTCAGTTTGCACAGAGATGTGTGTGTAAAGCGTGTATTGGCATAATGAGGAAAAAAGACAAGCTAATGTATTTTTCCATATGCTACATTATGGAGTCAGTTCATTAAGCTGCTTCAGTCCAAATGACGGTTCGTCTTCCAGGACGCGCGTTCTCCTCCGCTGCCATTGGACGAAACACTTTGTCTAGCTGTCTTTCTTCACTTCTCATTGGACGAGCGGGTTTGACAGGGAGCAGGAGGGCCGCCCCCCTGCGCCTGGAAAAAAACTCCTCCAGAAGTGAGTATCAATCAGAGAGAAGTTAGGGGGACAGAAAGAGAAAAAGAAAGACGCGGAGTGGACGGACGGAGAGACGCGCAAAGCGACAGACCGCATCAAAACGATCAATCTCCTGGACTCGATCTCATGCGCAGCCAGGATGGCACAGTCTGCCTCCAAAAGTTTGACGCAGCGTTTCTAGTCACAGTTGGGATTACTTTGGACACTTGGTGAGTTTGCGTCCCGCTGTAAACACTGACGTGTGCATTTTTACTGTTTTGCTTCACTGCGTTGGACGGACGGAGTGGGTTTTTCACCGCGTCCCCCCCGCCGTCGGGTGGATTTGAGAGAAATGAGTGAGAGGAGGCGATCTGCCGCAGCTCTGAGCTCTAGAGCCCACGCTTTTTCCGTGGAAGCCCTGATCGGCTCCAACAAGAAGAGGAAGCTCCGGGGCTGGGAGGAGAAGGAGCTGGAGTTGTCCATGGAGAGCCTCGCCACGGACGGAGAGGACCCCGCGCACTGTCTGGATATGGACCCGGGTCAGTGCGCAGCGCAGACATGCACCACACCGCTCAAATGTCCGGATCTCCGCTCTGTCACAAAGCGACGAGTCCCGAGTCAAAACATGGCTCCACTGTCAATGACCAAACCCACGACAGGGCATGTAGCTAGAAGCTCCACGGTGTCTTTTCTTAATTTAAACCCACTGAGGGATTCTGCTCAGTGATTCCGCTCTGCTGCAGCGCTGTTACATAAAAAATGTTTTATCTCTAGATAAAACTTTTTTCTTTTTCTGTAGCTTCAGCTGATAAAAGTCATGCATGCAGGCCTGTAGAGACAGTCAGTCACGCTGCTCTGTTGTCAGGATTATGACATAAGACGCATCAAGAAAATTCATTAAAGGAGTCAGTTTGTTCCACTGAGAATCAAACCAGCAAAACAACTCCATAAAAGATTCACGATTCAACACAAGTCTGATAATTAGATTTTTTGCCACTGTGGAGTGCCTTGTCCAGGTTTTGACTCGGACCCTGGACTCCACGGTAACATATTAGTGATATTAAAAAAATGGTGTTGCTGTTGGGACGCTGTTTGCTGTCAGTTTGGCTGCAGGCCTTCACAGGGAGGCCTCGGCTTGTTGCACAAGGGTCCGCTGGCATTAAAGAAATGATTCAGTGTGTTTCATTCTCAAAAAGAAACAAAGTCCAAACATTCTGAATAATTTTGTCTGTTGCTCAGAAATAAACTCATTGAACAGCATTAGTTAACTTTGTAATGGAAGCATCAGCCCTGCGCAAACAGAACATCCAGTATTTTACAGCTATGAAAAAACTTTCCAAGTAAAACTGAAGATGTGATCATTCATGAAATGTTTCAGCAGTTTAAAGAAAAAAAAAATCAATAACCACCCAACCTCCGTCTTAAATGTGAATAAATTAAACGTTACAAATAGTGAAGAGGCACGGTAACCAGGACACGATGATTCTTCTTCCTCTGCAGACAAAACGAAGACATTTGTCTGATGCCAGAGAGAAAATACAGGAAAAAATCGAAACAATCACAAATAGAAAATAATAAAATTAAATTTACAAGACAGACAAGGAGCGATTAAAATGATTTTTCATTTGTGCGTAGTATAAGAAATGAACAATTGTGACAATCAAGATTAAAAAAAGTGGTAATATACAATATTTCTATATTTTCATTTCTTTTAAACAAACCGTCATTTTTTGGCAACAACTGCAATTTTATGTAGTCTAAACAATTCATTTTATATATTTTTATTTCACTAATTGGCATAAATTTAAACGTTGAATAAATTTTTGGCATGTATTTAGTAAATTAATTAACCAAGCAGGTGTAATGACATTCTGGCTCTTTCATTTTAGATTTCAGAGTTTAGAGGAGCTGATCACAGATAAACTTGCTGCGCGGCTGAGATCTAATTTGATCAGATCTGACGTGACTTTGAACCTCAGTGCTTCACTTTGAGCTCAGACATAAAAACCCAATTTTTACATCTACAGATAGAGCTGCGCGGTTCGAGCCATAAAACATGTTTTAAAAATTCAGTTTGTTTGAAAATTGAAGGTAATTTAATTCATATAATGACAATGTTTAGATTTAGTTGTAAACAGTTATATTCGTGAGGATTATGGATCCAAGTGAGGCCCTTCATTAATTACTGAATATTCAGTGTGGTTTGAAATTATATTATATGTACATCACAGCTCACTGAATCATTGTAGAACTGTAGAGACAGAAATGAAGCTCTCTACCTCTGCGTGCTGCTCAGACAGTCTCAGGCCGACGCTGCAGTCTGACCTCCGGGGCGCAGCGCCTTTTACGCACCGCTCCTATCTTCTCTCAAACTGCAAGTGACTGAAAAGAAAAACTTAAAAATCCAAAAGAGGAGAAAACTTTAACTTTACTAGGAGGAGGATTTGAGGAGGGTTATTTTGCCCCAGGAAGTGTCACGAAAACAATTGCTGTTCCTGATGTCAAACTGTAGCTAAATCAGGGAGGCGAAACTGAACGTCGATTACACGCTTGTTTGTGTGCGCTTGAAAAAAAAAAACAACAAACGCGTAAAAGGGTGACGATAATCAACAAAAAAAAAACAAAGCAAGCAGCCATTTTTCTACCGTTCTTTGGAGAAAAGTCTCTCTGGTCATCATCTCGCAGCTTTTGTCCGGGCAGTTTCAGGATTTGTGGCTGAATGAATTCCCCAGTTCCCGGTCCCTCGCCCCCCCCCCGGTCCCGCTCATTAGCAGGCGGGTTCCTGGCAGGTTCAGCGGGTCCTGCTCCTCAGCTTTGGCGCGTCGGGCGGCGGTGACCGAGAACAGCGAGTCTCTGTGGTCAGATTATGTGGTTGAGAGGAATCCTTAACGGAGTGATTTTTATTTTTACTCAACTGCAGGCGAGTCTGGAAGCCGGTTGGTCGTATAACACGTTTATTAGGCTCAGAGACAAGGGCAGGACTGAGAGAGACACAGGCTGTGCACCAGGCTGGTGTTTAACGGTCTGCCTGTAAGAGCTGAACTGCTCAGTGAGCACAGAGAGAAGTCGTTTTGTTAGACCTCACAAAACTACTACAGCCACATCTCCATAATATTTATCCTGTAAATTTATAATTAACAAGCTGGACTACATCTAATATAACTTAATATTTAATGTCATTATCAAAGGTCTAATGTGATTTACAAGGTGAGGTTTACGCACAGATTACACACAGACCTGATTCCCCACAAACACCTGACGTCTCACTGTAAATTCACCCATTAAGATTTCTGTTTAACCATATATGAATACTAATACTAAAGTTACCCAAACACTGCTCCTTGTATTCAGTGTTTATCTGGTGAGTCGTGTATCATGTTTTAGTTTCAAGTACGCGGGATGATAAAAGAGTTGTGAATATGAGCCGGACTGAAGCTTTTACTGCTTCCTCCCTGCCCAAGTCTTCGTCAGTGTGGAAACAGGTGGTCTCACTGTATAGATTTGGTTACTCGGTGATTTCATGGTTGACACTTTGCTACTGTCCACGTCAGAAATCTGCTGCAGCTTCATTAAATGCATCAGTTTCATAAAAGACCATTAGTAGTAACAAGCATATAGCAACTGTCAGTACAATTTGCCCTCTGTTATTTGTTAACTCAAAATATCCCCGTGAATTTCCTCCAGTGAATGCAAGTATGCAAAAATAAAAATTTCACAGAATATAACCGTATCACAGACATGCTGCACGTTCTGTAACTGCTTGTAACGCCACTGCATGGTGCTCACAGATATTCAGCTGGTCAAATAGATTAGATTTTTTTTTTTTAATTGCTGCACTACAACAGCAAATGGAAACACTGCAGATGAAAATTATCGTTTTAGTTTTCTAGATCTCAGCCTCATATTTTTAGTTTGTTTGGAAACCTTTTGTGTTGAATTCAAGTTTTGTAGGTTTGAAATTTGCATTGCTATAAAAAATGGTTAAATAGATAGTTCAGAGATACAATCCTGGGGAATTGTATTGCTTTTTAGACAGAAACTAAAAAATCCCTTTGGTCAGACCTTTTTTCATGTGTTTGGTATGTAGTCTGAAGTTGTGTCAAACAGCAGTATTAGGTTACTTTGGCTCTATTGTTAAGTGTCTGTGGGATCAAATAATATAATTATGATTCATTTAACATCCAGGAATTCAGCAAAACTAAGCAAGTTAAGTGAAAACGCCTGTTTTAAATCAAGTGTAGAACTTCTACCTGCTACCGCAGTAAAACACAGTTACAGCTGTATGTCAAACTAATGCTATAGGTTATTCTTTTCTCTCACATCAGTCTGCAGCTCCTGGTTTTAAAACTCTGATTCAACATCATTAAAATCATTTACCCTCAAAAGACATCTTCATGAAATACAAATTTAATTCATTCATTCTTAAAAACTCTCCAGCAGAGGTGCACCACCAAACAATAAACATTTCTGATTGGAATCCTCCTTATTACATCATTAAAAGCACTTCTTTTCTGCAACAGCTTAATTTAATGCATTTGTGCATGAAGACCATGCTTTAAGCAAACTCCAGACCTTCTGCAGCTGTATAAGTGTGACTGCATGTGAACTGTGACACAGAGGACAGTTTGATGTACAGCACTGACTTGATTAAATTCAGACCAATTAGTGGCCCTTGATGGATGTTAGCCTCGTTTTAATGAGGCCTGGCATGAGCTGATTGGGAGCCTTTAACCACAAGATACAGGCCCTGAGTCTGTGTGTGTACTCTGTGCGTGTGTGTGTATGAGTGTGTGTATGACCGCAGCAGATGTCAGGACAGCGTTCTGCTGAGGGGGCAGATTTTTGTTCATCAATAAATGTCAGTTTTTATTCATTCAGCTTTAAAAAAAAAATCTTCAGTAACTGAGAGGCAATCTTCACGTAAAGTTGATACCGAACTAAAATGATTGTTTTTAATTAATTATTTAATTAATTTGAACTGTAGTGACAGTTTGTTTGAATTTTGGAAATTTTCAATTCACATCAGGCCTGATGTTTGACTCTACACATGAACATATAGATAAACTTATGCATACCGTGTGGTTTAGGTGTGTGTGTGTGTGTGTGTTTGGTGAGTGGCGGAGGACAGGTCCTTCAGCCTGATGACAGGGCTTCCAGGCGGAGTCAACAGGCTCCTGCTTGGCCGGCGTTTCCCTCCTCTGCATCTCGGAGGCGTTCCTGCCAAATTATCTTATTTAGTCGGGCCACTTCTGCTCCCTGGAATGTATGTGTTTCCTCTGAACGCCTCAGTTTCACACACTAACATCCAGTTTGATTTCAGATGTAGATGGGGCTGTGGATTCAATGTGGCTTTTCAGGTTTCAGATTTTCATTTTGGGTGCCAGAAGTTTTTCATGTAGTGTCAAATCTTGTTCCTGTCACAGCACAAAAGCAACCAATTATTATTAGAACGGTTAGGAATGCTGTGATATACCAGTATTGACGATAACTGTGTTATTTTTTTTTTTTTAAAAGTAAATATTCTTTTGGATCTTTTGTTTATCAGTTCATCTGGTTGCCTTTTCACTATCCATGAAGTATCATTGCACTTTCTGTGCATTTTTGAGTGTAATTAGTTTGCCAAAAAGGAGACAAAACACACAATTAACAAAGTTAAAGATGGATTTGACTTATAGCTTTAATTCCAATTTTTCTATAGATATAGAAATATATAGATATATTTCTATAGATATGATATTCTTATCATGAATTCATATGCACATGACAATCGTATAGTGAAGTTCTATTATACTGGCAGCACTAAATGATTAAATTATTGACATTAAATGAAAAAAGAATCCTGGCAGACGTGTCTGACCTGTTGATATTTGATTAATAAAGCCTGATATTAACAAAATTGTAGAGCAGTCTACGTCTTTATGACTTTGTTGTGCATCAGTTTGTGTAAAGTAGCTCAAGGCTGGGATAACCTGAGCCGTGTTGCCTTGTCAGGGCAGCAGACTCTATTTTTCTGACTGACAGTGGCATAGCGAGGAAAACAACAATTTATTCAAAAAACAAAAACAAAAAACCCCGTCAAAAACTTGGGAAACAAACGACCAAAACACAGGTGTAAACAGGGGTTGCACTATTTGTCCAGTTATTTTTAAGACATACTGTATACACCCTGCATGTACAGTCTGTATTTAATACGAGGGTGTCACAGCATCCAGAAGGCATGATAACAATATTATCACAATGTCTTTAGAAAATTAAAATAAATAAATAATGCTATCAGTCAAATTAACTGTTAACTTTGTTTATTGTGTGTTTCATCTCTTTTTTGGCAAATGAATTACACTAAAGATACAAGTGTGGGGAGGTGGAGAGAAAAGTGTAATTACATTATTTACATTGTTTTCATTTTATTATTTTCAAATATCATAGTTATCGTCCGTACCAGTTTATCGTTACACTGGTAATTCAGTATGTAAAGGAATCGGCCTCGTAACAATCACATCTCTTTCTGTTAGATCAGTGGTTCTCAACCTGGGGGTCAGGATGCCCAAAATCATTTCCGGGGTTCGCCAGACAGTTGAGGAGAGTAAAATAAAATAACATGTTGTGGCAACCAACAAAATGATCTCTCTCTGTATTTGGATAGAAGAGCAGCAGTGAACATGGTTTACAATAGAAGTCACGTTAAATTGGGTAAATATTGTGTTTTCTTATCTAATATTCATTGGCATTGCAGTTATTGTGCCTTGAAAGCATCAAGTTAATTTAATATGGGCATATAAGTAATTATACATCCTCATGCTGTAGTTTTCACTAGTCTCTCTCAACACCACCATGCAGTTTTAACACTGAACAACCAGAAACACTTTTGTTTATACATAATTGAAAAGATTCTGTTCTGCATAGTAAATATAAATATGAACGCTATACAGTAATGATATGCAACATATAGAAAAATATCCTTCACGTGAAGGGAATAATCTTAAATTCCAAAGATGGTGCGTTTGTATTGATGTAGCAGATGACTAAGAAAACATGCAGAGGTGGAAGGAGTACTAGAATATTAATGATAATTGGTGGATGGTGCATGAAATCAGAGGGATAATCATGGAGCGGATGTTTTCCTAATAATAATAATAAGCAACTTTGGATAGAAGAAATATCTGTTTCTGTCGCATTATTTGTGTTTTCCCAGATAACGTATTATCATTTTGGTACATTCCTAATAATTAGTGTTTCCCAAAGCACAAGATGATGTCCTCAAATGTTTTGTTTTATCCACAACCCAAAGATATTCAGTTTAATGTCACAGAGGAGTGAAGAAACCAGAAAATATTCACATTTGAGAGGCTGAATCTGAGAATTTGAATATTTTTTCTGAAAAAGAAAAAAGACTCAAAAATGATTAATGTATTATCAAAATAGTTGGCGATTAATTTAATAGTCAATTAACAGACTAATAATTGCAGCTGTGGAGGTGATGGTTATGAACACCAACCTGATTACTCTGAGTGGATCAGCACTGTGTAAGATACTGCAATGAACTGTCCTCTGTGTGTATGATTTAATCTCACCTGAAGATGACATTACAACAGTGCACATTCTTTAGGTTGGTTGGACAAAAGAAGCAAATTGAAGACGTCACTTTGGGCTCAAATTGTGATGAGCACCTCTTTTTTTGACAATTTACAGACTAAACAATTAATTGCAAAAAAGATTGACAAATATTTTTTTTATAAAATATAATTTTCATAAAGCTACAGTTAATTTGCATTAGAGCTGCAAGTTGATTAATTTATTAGTTGTCAACTATTGAATTCATGGACATATATTTAGAGAGCTGATTAATAGTTTTGGGTCATTTTTTCCAAAGAAAAAATGTCCAATTTCTCAATTTCAGCTTCTCAAATCAAACTTAAGGTGTTTTTTATTTATTTACTCCTCCATGAACGTAAACTGAATATACCTGGGTTGTGGACAAAACAAGACATTCGAGGACACCATCTCGGGTGACAGTTAATCGAGCAGCCCTTGTCCCGTCCTCCTCCTTTAACAGTGCAGTGTGTGTGTGATAGGTGTTTTACAGAGAATGACGGGGCAGCTGTATGTGCATGTGTGCGAACAGTTAAAAGAAGGGGAGAATAATCATGTGTGACAGTCCTCACTGGCTGCAGTGACACTGGAAGGATCTCCCAAGAAGATGATGGAAAGTCTGTCTCTGTCTCTCTGTGGTCATTACAGCCCTCCACCCCTCCTTCTCTCCTCCTCCTCCTCCCTCTGCTCTTCCTATCTCCATCTCTCCTCGCCGTGCTCTTGTTTCCAGCGGGGTTGGCTCAGCCTGCGCTGCGGTGGTTTTCGCCTGGGACGCTGTCCAGTCTCTCAGCAGCTCTGCATTTGCATAACCATATTTGTGTGCCCTTAGTCTGCCAAGTCAACCTCCTCGTGTCAGGGCCCTCAATAAATAATACATTATTAGATTCTTTTTTATTTTTTGGGTGGTGGTGGTGGTGTTGGAGGGGGTGAAGGATATTCAGCTATAAACTATTTCTGAGAAAAGTGAAATAAGAGACAACATGTGGTGATCTTATGAGAGTTTTATCCGGCTAAAGTGCAATTTTGAGGTGTTGAGCATTAAAGTTTTTACATCCCAGCTGGAAAAACTATGATGCAGTTTGATATTTAACCCAAAAAAGGTTTCCTTGGGTTAAATGTGTTAAGTAACATTTAAAGGTCAGAGTCAAGTAGAAGAATACTTTGTTGAGAAATTCTTCAGTGGAAGTGCAATTTAATGTTTGAGCGTTATGATTAATTGGCAAAAAGCATCTTCCGAGAATTTGGTGGAATAATTTCCTAATTCACATAAACTCTCATCCTACCAACATATTTAACATGCAGAGACTGATGATAACCGACCAAAGAAAAAAAAATACTGCAGGAAACTATCATAGCTAAATGTTAACTTATTCACAAAATATTATGACTTGTGTAATTAATGTCATCCGAAGGAAAAAAAAGATTATTATTCAAATTTTAGTAAAGCTACAGTTAAATGATTAGTTGTTAACTGTTGAATTAATTGCCAACTATTTCAATAATCAGTCATTTTGAGTTATTTTTTTGAGAAGAAAATGTCCAAATTCTCTCATTTCAGTTTCTCAAATGGGAAAATCTTCTGGTTTGTTTACTCCTGACAGTAAATGGAATATCATTGCGTTGTCAACAAACTAAGACAGTGATCAAGATTTTTCACCATTTTCTGATTTTATGGTCTAAGCAACAAATCAAATAATGGAGAAAAGGATTGGCAGATTAATCGATAATGAAAATAATTAGTTGCATTTTGTGTGATGCGAAAATGGGACAGAGCATGAGGAAATCTGACTGACTCCTTCAAAATGCCTGATAGATTCAATCAACTAAAATAGTTACATCTAAATAATGTGCTTTTGGGTCACCCAGGACTCCAATACATTTGTATATTTAAAAATCACAAATTAAAACAGAAACAGGAAGCAATCATAAAGTCATTAGGAACAAACTGACTGACAAGTCATGAAAATTTTGAACGATAGAATAAAGCAACTGTGAGATGTGACAAAACATAGACCCCCGTGGTCTGCAGGTACCCAGTCGGTTAAAGAAATAGTTCGGTTCACGGTTTTTTGAGATCAAATAACAGTGAACAGGGTTCGTACTGGTGCTGGAAATCCTTGGAAACACCTGTATTTTAATGTAGTGCTTGGATTTTAAGTGCTTGAAACTGCTTAAAATTGCAATTGCATCATTTTCATAATAAATCACTACATGACTGAATAGGTCACTTTTTAAATAAGGACATAAAATAAGTCAGATTATTAAAGGATAACAAGTCTACTTACAGACAGGTGACACATTTTGAAAAATTAAACTTGTGTTCATAAAACATTTTTGTTGTTTGTAGCATAATAACATCCACTTAATGTGATGAAGTAGTGAAATAATAATTTTGAGTAGATGTGCAACAGAGCTTGAAAATAAACCTTGAAAATTCTTGAAAAGTGCTTAAATTTGAGGTGCATGAAAGCCAGAGTGAAAATAACAGTGAAACGTGTGGACAAAAACAGGAAAACATCACAGCTCTTCATAAAGGTCATGCTGGGTATACGGTTGTGAGGTGTTCATGTTATTCTGTTCACCCTGCCTGCTGTGGCCTAGACAGTTGGATTAAAATAAAGTGAATGTAAAGGAGGCTGAGGTCATCCCGGTTGGTGTCTGGGAGTTGGAGGCTCAGGCGGATGGAAAGCTCTCCTGTAGGTCTGGATGAGTTTCAGGATGGAGCTGAACGGTTTTATCTGCCCTCACATTGTGACCGTGTTGATGACTCTGAACGGTCAGTCTGTTAAACTCGCTCCAGAAGGAGCTCTGGAGGGGAAACTTCATTTGCTGAACGCTTCCCATCGGAGTCGGTCATTGTGTGGCCCAATTTAAAATTTAATATTTTCTACATCGCGTTTCAAAGGCTTCACGCAGCATTTATTCTGCTTTTGACACAAACCCAGAACTCCATGACGAGCTGAGCCAGCAAGAGCCAGACTCTCCAAGCCGCTGCTCTCCGAGCTGAGCAGACGGCAGGTGATTTGGAGAGAACCGCTGCTCCCTCACACCCGCGCCAAGTTTCCTGCGCGGAGCCTCATAAGCAAATTAATTCCCCTGTTTGAGAGCTCCCTCCTCATCATCTTCCCCATTTTCCCCTCAGACTCGGAGGCGAGTCCCGGCTCTGACGGAGAGGGTCTGGCCGAGAGGACGTCGTGCTCCTTCGGCTCACCTGACGACGTGGCCCCGGGCCCCTGCGAGCCGTCGCCCCCGGCTTCCATGGAGGAGATCCAGGTAGAGCTGCAGTGCGCGGACCTGTGGAAGCGCTTCCATGACATCGGCACGGAGATGATCATCACCAAGGCGGGCAGGTAGGCCGCACGCGCACTCACTGACACACAGACACTCACGTGCGCACACGCACCTGATGTAAGTAGCACAGACTGTTTAGACGCGACTTTGCGGCAAACAAGGTAATTTGCTCACTTTTAGGCGCAACTTTCATTATTTGACGAGACCAAACAATCAAATGCGTTCCTTATAGTTTTTTTTTCCTTATAGTTATTTATGAAAATAATTTTGGTCATATTTATACAATCAGAGTCAAATCCTCACACACAAGGGCACAGATTCATCAAATAAGCAGACCCCAAACATCTGAAGACTTTTTAAAAAGGAAGAATCCATAGGATTTCTCCGAGCTGTTCGCAAACGCACCAGAAAGGAAGTTGATTGTTGTTGAACGTCAAATACCAACGTCTCGTGTTGGTAAAGCATCCCGAGCACAGTGAAATAATGAGAAAATAAGGAAATACAGGCAGAGCGCAGGGTCTCCACAAACGCAGTCACCACTTTACACAAACACGCGCGCGCGCGCACACACACCTCCGTCTGAGCTCTGTTTGGAGGGTGTTAATGTGTTGCACATGCAGGCCGCTCTGTTGCATTCAGGCCTTCATGACGCGGCAGGTTATTCCTGATGTCGGAGGAGAAGAAGGAGAGCTGCTTCTAATTAATCCCTCTCTCGTTTTAACATGTTCCGGGTTTTCTCGCTCTCGCGCGCCAACAGTCCGTGAGCAAGCGCAGAAGTTAGAAGTTGACCCGCGTATCCTGCAGGAAAAGACCTTTCCCCGCAGTCTGCTCCTGCTCCCTGCGCCACCAGCATTTCCCTCTAACATCTCCCCCTGACTGACATTAGGTTGAATATTAGTTCAAGCTCACGGCAGTTGTCTAAAATAACAAGATCTTTATTATCGTGATGACTCTTTCAAGTATTTGGTTCTTAAGTGAATACATGAGGCGAGATAATTCTTTACATTTACATTTCCAAGAAAAGAAAAGAAAAATCTTGACAACATTTTCAAGATTGTGATATTTTCGTGACAAAAGTTAAGAACCATCGACTGAATTATTAGGCTATATTATATTATGTTATATTATATTATATTATATTATATTATATTATATTATATTATATGTTACTTGGTAGTTAAACTGATATAATAAAAAATTATTTTGTGTTTTTTTCCAATTGACTTTTATCTCAAATTGGCTAATAACGCGTTTGGTGTATTTTTCTTCTTGCAAAACGAATAATTTAATTATATATTTTGTGTATATTTTTATGTTTACCAGGGTCATTGTATTAGTTTGTAATATAATAGGCGTGGTATCTATACTTTATATTTTAGCCCAGCTTACTAAACCTGTTATTTTGTCCTGTTGCACTGTGTTGTACGTTTTTTCAAATGAGACCCAAGTTGTTTTTCAGTTCTGACTTCATACTGAAATAATAATAATAAAAAAGTCGCTCTCCTCCACTCAGACTACATACATTCGTCTGTTTTTTTATGAATTGGCTTTAAATTGGTAATCAGCTCATAAATAGAGCAACAATCGGTTTGCGCTGAAGCAGAGTGAAGGCGGACACGACCGTCGCCGTGTGTATTTCACGGCCTGCTCATAATAAGCTCATAAATCCAGAAGAGAAGGGAAGCAAGAGAACAGCCCTCTTTTCTCATTAGGCCAGCACGGATTTACGACCTTTAAATGAAAAGGGAAAAATGCAGCGTTTGAAGTGCAAAACGAGGAATTAAGTTGAAATGTCTCCCGCTCCAGTCCACATATACACCATTTATATAGATACCGTTTTTTTCCACCTCTTAAATTTTCGGGGGGTTTACGTGAGTTTAAGACGCAAGTTTTAGCCTGCAGCTTCACAGTGGGAGGAGCTGGTTGCTAAAAAATATTTAAAGGATAAAAATACATTTGTTGATTATTGCTGGGAAAACAGTATCACTATACGACACGAGATATTGTCTTAGATTTTGGATATTTTATATCGTGATATGACAAGAGTCTTTTCCTGGTTTTAAAGACTGCATATAATTAAGTAATTTTCTTATCAGACTTTTCTAGCTGTTTTATGATTTTTCTTTACCTACTTAGTCACTATATCCACGTTACTGGTAATTATTCATGAAATCTCATTTTAATATTTTGTGAACGCATCAATAGTGATCCCTACAATATTGTTGCAATATTGATAAATATAATAGAAATATTTGGTTGAAAATATTTTGTATCATCCAGTGCTACACTTCCAGTTTAGAATATTTTAAAGCATAATGACAAAATGAGGTTAAACCCAAGAAGAAAAGCCTGTATTCCTGGAGTGCAAAGGTCAGAGGTCAGACTGACATGCATGACAAGATGGAAGGATGTCCTTCTTTCCACTGACAAAAATCATTGGCAAAATTCAGAGTGGAAAGGTTTTTCAGCTATGAAAAGAGTAAATTGAGAATGTTTTTTTGGAGTCAGAGACATGACAGGTGCGATGTATCATTTAAATGTGATGCATCTCATAAACTCTCTGTTTAGACCAATGGTTTTAATGGAATTAGGAACTGGATGGAAGATACTTTAAAATGCAGATTTGGGTTACTGGTTCTGATAACCTTCAGTCACCTTCATCTTCTCAGTCTCATCTGCGTAATCTTGGTGTGATTTGTGGCCAATCATGAGTTTCATTGCTCACATTAGGACGCTGACTCGATCATGTTTCGTTCACAAACCCAAACAGGTCTGTTGTGTCCAGAAATGAAAGAGAGATGCTAACACATGCTATTATCTCATCACGTTTGGATGACTGTAATTCTCTGTAATAAATCTTTCTCACCCCGTTTACAGTCCCATATTACACCTAAGGCCCGGCCAGTAGTGGGTGTTTAGGGTAAATGCTGATACCGATTTTGGAGAGTAACAGAATTCCAATATTGATAATTGGCTGATATTCTTTGTACAGAATATAATAGACAGAATATAGAATATACACATAAACACAGATTCGTTTGTAATTATCCCTCAAAGGTCGTGAAAAAGTTATGAAATGGAACCAGGATATTTTACAGTTTAACAATAAACTTTATTGTCCAAAATGATATCAGGGCACTGAAACACTAAACTCTCACCATTATTTTTAATAATTATAAATAGCTATGAATGAAGGAAAAAAAACCAAATAAAGTAAAATATTTGTATATATTAAACCTAAATTAAGAAATAGGTTTGGATATACACAAAATGCCTATAAAGCTAAAAGTAACAAATAAAAACAATCAACAATGCATGTTCTGCATAATATAGATGCCAATATAGGGAGATAATAGGCCAATATCAGGCTGATACTATTGGGCGTCCGATACATCAGTCAGGCTCAAGTTACTCTTCGTTTAACCTCTCTGCTCCGACTTCCTGATCATTTTCAAATTCACTGATGCTCACCACAGTATATCATGGACGTCTTACATCCCCACACTACAAGTGCACCTCGGATGTGTTTCAAGACTGGGGGAGATCGTTCTTTCCAGTCAGCAGCCACTAAGCTCTGGAAGAGTCTCCCAGTACGCTTGAGGTCTTTGTTGACTTTTTTAAAAAAAGCACCTCTGTTTAGACGGGCATTCAAGTAGCATGTTGTATTTGGTGTTTTAACTTGTGACTGTTCTGCCTGTATATTTTATCTTTCTAGTATTTGATTTTATGAGCAGCAGTTTGTGACTAGAGTTTGTGAAAGCTGTCTGTATAAATAAGCTTTTCTTGTTTGCTCAGTAGAAGCTTTTGAAATGAAGGTGGGTCATTTGGTTTCGTCAAATAAATCTCAAGACTATATGTTACATATTAAAATACTGAACTCTGATCAAGCAAAAGCTGCCTCTCCCCTCAATCAAAGGTGGAGAAATTCTGAGAAGAGACTTTATAAGATGTAAACTGGCACGACTGGACGGGTTCAGTAAAAAGAGTCAATCAAGACCATGTTAGCGTGAAACCATCTGCAAAACAAATGTACAAATCCTGGAAAATAAAAATAACCACTAACTCAGACTCAGACTTTCACAATGCTTTAAATGTTTCTACATCATATTTTTGTAATTGCTATGGTGTGACCCTTTTAATGAACAGTGAAGAAATGTGTTTGCAGGGTGCTGTTTGATGGGTTCACTCAGCGCTGCACAAACATCAGCGTGTTTACATCAGTTGGGGGGTTGTTCAAGCCCCTGCTCATTACAACCATTAAAGACTGGCAGACCAGAGAGAGATTTTGGCTGAAGCATAAAAAAAACAAAAAAAAAAACAAATATTTTAAACTGATTGTAAAAGCTCTCCTGTTTGATTTTCATTTATCCTATCCAGAGCATTAATAAAGACACTACAGCTACAATTTTGTCATTTACACAAGTTAATTCAGTAGTTGTGATTATGTAACAGTGTGCTGTGTGCCTCACGCTCAAATCTGAAAGGAGGAGTGTCCAGTGCTTGATAATCAGCTCTATCAAATCTTAATAAGAACCAGGATTCTGGAGCTCCTGCCTTTTTTTTTTTTTTTTTTTTTTTTTTTATCAACTTGTAACGTGCAGTGTTCTTTGTTAGTTGACATGAAAAAGTTTGGGAACTCTTGCTATTGTGTATCCCCCCCCCCCCCCTCAGATCAATGAGTTGAAGAAATAATTATTTTGGTACCTGGGAACTATTTTTTTTTTTTTTTGTATTGTATTTTCCTTAGCCAGATTATTACTCTGCATTTTTATATTACAAGAAGGGAAACACCAGCTTCAGTAAAAAATAATATAAGTTTCAGAAGATGTTTACCTCAGCGTCTTTCTTGACCACAGCTGCAGAAAACTGACGAGATATCAGTTTTTTTTAAACCTGAATTTTCTGCAAGTGTTTTTAATTATCCTAAAATAATTTCAAGCAGTTATTTATCTGTTTCTTTTCCTCTGAATATGTGTTGTTGTTCAATCTGCCTTGAGACCTCTGCTGGTTTTACTGTCCACACGATGCTGTTTTCACTGTAAAACATCATGAAGGAATGTAGTGGAATCAACTAATCTTTTCTCATTAACTTTACATAAACACATGTATATTTTCTATTAACCTCAAGTTAATTAAACTTAAATATCCAAGTTATTTTCAGACGATCAACACATCAAATTGAATTTCAAAAGAAACATCATCACTACACAGCTCTGAACTACCCTAATTATTAACTTCAGTCAACTCACATTTTTACATTGGCTGGGGAATGTTTTTAAGTTGAAATGCTTCATGGTGAGGAGGCATGTCTGGCATATTGTTTCACCTGTAATGGTGATTACTGTCAGGGGCATTTTTAAAAATACTAGCCTGGTTATCTCTTTTCTCAATTTACATAACAGAGGGAAAGAGACAGAAATGAATATTTCTCCATCAGATTTATCAATATGTGTTGCTTTTTCCTCCTCAGGAGGATGTTTCCTGCCATGCGAGTAAAGATAGCAGGTCTGGACCCTCATCAGCAGTATTACATCGCCATGGACATCGTGCCTGTGGACAACAAAAGATACAGGTACCTCCCACACACGCACAAATACATGAACAGGAGCGAATCCCTGTTCCAGACAACAGAGGTTCCTCTTTGAATGCATTCACAGATGATATTAAATAGAATTGTTTTTGCGCATTTTAATTACTTTTTTTTTTTTTGCATTTTTACTCCCCTTCCAAATGGAGAAAAGAACCCCAGAGTTTCTCTACCAAACTGCTGCTAAACCAAAATGATTTCATTCTTTTGGGTTTCAGAGGGGAGTTATGTTTCCCATGATGGTCTAAATACTGTTTCAGATGCTTCTCAGCCATGACAAGAATCAAACTGTGGAGAAAACAGAGTAACTGTATGAAAGAATGTAACATGTACAGACGCTACATACCAGCACGAGGTATGGGTGATACACAACTTTTTAATTGGATACAGTATCGATATTTTTTGTCACAATTTTGCCAGTACCAATACTGCTAATTTTTAAAATTGGTTTGTAGTTTTACAAAATAATTAATGATTTTTGGAAAAAAAAATATTTCAAAATGACATGACACATACCAGTTATTAATAACAAATTGAGTACAATTAAATAAAGTGCACCAACAAGTGTAAAAAATCTATTTAGTCTATTTTGGCAAAATACTATAATAAAATTATAATAAAACAAATAATCATCTTCTTGACTTTGTTCAGCCTCCTCACAACTTTAAGGGTGTGATGTTCTTAAATATTTAAATATTTACGTTGCTGCTGTATAGAACTTATTACATATAGTGCACCTTGCTGTATTTTTATCTACAGGTGAAAAGTTGCAACACACCATACATTTCCTTTCTGCCAAGGGCAGATATTTAATGCCTCTGTTGGTGGGGACAATGAAGATCTAAATGATAAACAATAAACACAGACAGACGCTGTGCTGCTGCCAGAGGAGCGCTTACTCATATTACAATGAATAAATGACAAAATAATGGATTAGTGTATATTTCCCTCTGATGGTCTGAATAACTCACTACATTTGTCACTTGTATACTAAAAATTTTGGTAAAAAAAAAACCAAATATCTGCATGAACAAGCCGCTGGTACAGCTGGACACAACACTGCGTTTTCCTGGATGATTCTCAAATGTCAGATGGAGCATAAACATATTGACCTAGTTGGATTAATCTCATCTTCATGCCATTTCTCATGTTAAAGTCATATATAACAGGATCTGGACTGAACAAAGGCGTCCCAGCCGCTTTCATTTTTCAGATTTCTCATAACTGCCGCGAGAGGTGTTCTTGTCTTCTTCTTGGCAATGTAGAAAAAAGTAGTTACTCCCATCATTTGCATCAGTGAAGTGAAGCGAATGTGATTAAAGTCTGCATGTGCTGGAGGAAGCCTTGTATGTGATGGATCTCTCTGGATATGCAATAAGACTGATATCCTGGCCCACAGTACTAGTCCCTGAAGTCGGAGCCAGAGAGAGGAGATTGAAATGTATTCATCATCCCACAACTGGCTGAACGGCAGAGCCAGAGGCTGCCTGCAAATAGGATAACTCTCAACATTCAGGTCTAATGACGGAAATAGGGAAAAACGAGGTCGAGACAGAAAGGAAAGAAAATTCTCAATGCTGCACGTTAACAGGTTATTTTGTGGCTCAGTAGAATCTCTTCAGGTATTATGACAGAGATTAGAAAGAAAGATGAAGATGCTGAGGAAAGTGTGTGAAGTTTACCTGCGTATTCAGTGGTTGTGTCTGGTTTTATGTATGCTGATGTAGATACAGGCTGTTACTGCGTGTGATGAAGTGATAATGTGGTAAATAACCCAGAGCCCGCCTCATTACATTTAAAATCGAGTTGAAGCAGTCAGATCCTCTGAAAGCTGAAGCTGCTGTTTTGTATCAAAGCTGCCAGTAGACGGTGTTTAGTGCTGATATTTAAAACTGATGATAAAAATTCCAGTTGCCTTTTTATTTATTTTTCTTGGAGACTGAGCAAAAATAGTGTCTGAAGGATAAAGTTGATTATGTGCTCTATTTTTGTTTTTGTCACCAAATCCCATGAAAGGACAAAAACCAACAAAAATTAAAGTAATAGCCTTTGAAGCAGGGTTGTATGAGTTATATATTGATCAGTAAATGCTGGTCGACACAAGCACAGTTTGGAGAAGCAGAGAGGAATACCAGCAGCAAAATTTATTTTAGCTTTTATAAAGGTTCATCTAAAACATCAATATAGAATGTATGCTTTATTATGAATATTTTCAACAGTTTATCAGACAGCCTTTTCTGATGGAAACTGCTGTGACACAAAAATAAAAAAGAGCAAAAAGAGTAATTTTACTTTGGAAAAAAACAAGAGTTGCTGGTCTGTAGCTGCCTTGATCTTTTAGTTAGTTAGTTTTATTGTGTGACTTCAGTGAATCAAAACTAACCTTTCAAAAACAGCAAAGTCACACAAACAAACAAACAAAGTGACCAATCGAGGCAGAGGCAGACCAGAAACTCCCATGTTCTGCCAAGTAAAATGGCTGATTTTTCCAATAAATTCCGGTGGCCTTGGAGAGAGCAATATTTGACTTATTTAAATGGCGGCAGAAAAGGTTGTCTGATGGCAAGCTAACGCAGTGAAAATATTCTAAATACCCCTGCTGTTTCTCCAAACTGCCATTTACCGCCGTGTCACCCAGTGCAGCAGTATGGCTCATTGATGTGCTTTCAATCATATTTGAACAACAGTGGAACAACAACGCAATAAGATGAGATTGGATTTTCTTTGACAACAAGACAAATATAGAACATCACCAGACTTATCCACTGTGTTCAACTAGAAGACACTCACACTTTACTCCATGCAAATGCAAACAACATTCCTCTTATAATTAGAATTCCAAATTCAGAATTTGAACTTTCTGTCAAGCGGTTCAGTATATCAATAGCCTTGGGCGTTTCTGGATTTTTCTGGCTGGCCCAAGTAGGATTCTGACTTATACGAGGGTGGCAGGAAGTACACATCCCATTTTTCTTTCATTCATTCATTGTCCGTAACCACTTGTCATTGAAGGGTGGTGGGGGGCTGGAGCCTGTCCCAGCTGACACTGGGTGAGAGGCGGGGTTCACCCTGGACAAGTCGCCAGTTCATCGCAGGGCTGACACATAGAGACAGACAACCATTCACTCTCACATTCACACCTATGGGCAATTTAGAGTTATCAATTAACCTATTATGCTGCATGTCTTTGGACTGTGGAAGGAAGCCAGGGTACCCGGAGAGAACCCACATGGACACGAGGAGAACATACAGACTCCACACAGAAAGGTCCTGCCCCAGCCACAAGCTCCCCAGTGCCCCAGCCGGCTGGGGGATTCAAACTCAGGACCTTCTTGCTGTGAGGCAGCAGCGCTAAACACTGCACCATCGTGCCACCCCCATTTTTCTTATCTACTTTAATTAGTAGCATTACATTATCTTACAGGTGAGACACACCTACACCTTACAGGTGTTTGAAATGTTTATTGTAAAGATAAATGGTCCTACCAGTCACAACACAACAGAATGGTATCATACAAATAGAATATTTCAACACTTTCCATACTTAATTCTTTAAGTCCTCTCTTTCCTCAGATTGTGAAACTCCAAAATTCACTCTCGCCACTCCACCGTTTTATTTCTATGATTTATTATTTAAGTACATCCTCATTAAAAAAAAAAAAAAGAAAAGTAGGCAGCATACAAAACAAAATAAAACAATGCACATTTAAAAATACTTGTCAAACAGCTGGTTCAAACTAAGGTCCTGCCTCTCACTGGACAGATATTCCCCCTCCCCAGAAACGCCCCTTCAATAAACATATGCAAGAAACATAAATATGAGTAACCAACAATGCAGCTGTGAAACACTACAACCAACTGAAACACAGCTTCGTTGAGTCACACACACAAACACCACCAGACAGGCCACAGAAGGCTAGTTTTCACAACTTAAGGCAAACACAAATTTCCTTAAACACACAATAATAAAAACATGGAATTCTTCACCGCTATTATTGACTAAATTAACACAGAGGTCAATGTTTCAAAAGCAAATAAGGAAACATCTTGGAGTTTGTAGTTTTTTGCAGAGAACTCTATTGAGAGAGTCATCAGTGCATGTTGATGCAGATGTGGACCCCAGAAAGATCAGTTTTGCTTTTGACCATGGCTGATAGATGACAGATCTTAACAAATGAACAAATAACACCCATCTGACCCTTCAAACCATCCCTAAAGACATATTATTCTGTAAAATCCAGAGGAAAATGTACTGTATGAGCAATAACGTAGATACTCTGAATATAGTTATGTAAGAAGTTCTGTTGTGTGTGTGTGTGTGTTCTGCACTCAGTAGTGTATCAAGTGTATCAGCAGTGTCTTAAAGGCCTCTCTTGGCAGCTGGTGGCCATATTTCAAAGCAGGACGTTCAATGACATAAAACATATTTAGAGGGAGTTAGTTTTTTTCATGCATTGCTGTTGGACGTAGAGTATTTGACTAAAGGCTGAGTATGCCAAAGATATGGCCCCAAAACAAAAACCCTGTCATCTAAAAAAAAAATCGTGAAAAGCCACCCCCTCATGTCAAGATTTATTTATGATGAAAAACATATGAGGGAGAAATTAAAGAATATAAATACAGCAGCTTGACCTGAGCCTCCTTCATTTCATATCGTTGTTTATTAATATAAAGTTTTCCATCAGTGCGTAGCAGACGTTCTGCCCTGCCACCTCTCCCCGCTCTCCCACCAGCGAACCAAGACATCATGGAGGATTTTTAGGGGCCAGAAGGTCTTGTAAAATTAAATAGGATTTTCTTCCTGGCTGGGGAATTTACCACAGGCCTTTGCAAAGTGAGCTGGGAGCTGTCACTGGTGTGTCTCACAGTCCTGGGGAGTTTGGGGTCTGGAAATACGGTCTTTATTGGAAGCGACTTGCTTTACTTGGGCTCCCTGCCCCTCTTTAGGAACGTCTCATTGGTACCGCGCTCATTAAATCTCCATATATTACGGTTCTTTCATGTGGACAGTCGCTCGGTTCGCTCTGTGCTTGAGCCGCCGAACTTGGAGCTGTCTGGCTCCTCAAACATATCTAATTTCTCTGACTGTGTGTCAGAGCATGTTGCAGTTCTGCTTCTTTAACTCACACACACACACACAAACACATTTATAAGCAATTATGATGGCATTTCTGTTATGTTGTCCTAACTTTAATCCAATAAACTCAAGTTGTAAACTTGACATGGTCATAATTATGTAGAAGTGAGGACTGGAAAAATCCCATCAAATTGAAAGTTTTCTCTCTTTTTAAATCTGACTTTGTGAGGACATCTGGCCCTCACACACAAACACATATGTAGGCATTAAAGGGATAACTCACCCGAAATGAAAATCCAGTCATTATCTACTCGCCCTCATGCTGACTGAAGGTCGGGTTTAGTTTTTTAGTCCACAAAATTCCGCTGGAGTTTCACAGGAAAACAGCGTTGCAAAATCTCTCGAACAGTGTAAGTGAGTGGTGACCAGTTTTCAAATGTAAAAAAAGACAACCTATAAAATACCTCAATACTGCTCATCTGGCAGAATCCCAGTCTCTTAAAGGCCAGACATGCCGTTCACTTGCGGGTGCGCACCGTCACACCACACACCCAGTTCAGATGTTGTGCAAGCATGTGTGAATGTGGCTCCAAGATAAGGATGTACAGTGAAGATTTAGGCTAAAACATGCTGTAAATTATGTCTTTTAAATCATCTTGGCGTGTCGGGGCTTTTTGAGACTTAGATTACACTAGACAAGCTGTATGGATGAATATGCAACTTTTGCCGCTCAGGGTCTCATATTAAAACAATAATAAAAGTCACTGTTTGATAATATCGTGCTCTGGCATGGGCTCATGGGAGTTGTTGTCTTCATTGTTAAAGACTGCCATTGCAGACAAAAATATATCTGACACAACTCAAGCAGAAATCATGTTCTTGGATAAGTAAAGTATCAAAGTTTTCTTCATGCACTCACATTATCCCGCAATGTCTCCAACCATGTTTAAGAGATGTACATTATTTCATTCAGGGCAATGGTGCATTTCATTTGTTTGCATATCAAAGTCATCACATCCCCTTTATCTCTATAGATGCTATAACTCCCGAGGAGACACAGGAAACACCAGATGATAAGTCAGAAAGTGAGGAAGGAAGTTGTTAAACGAGAATGTTAACGAGAATAAAAACCACATTATCTCGTCTGCGAATATGATTTGTGCCTGACACTGCTTTCACGTCCTGTTTTCCAAGTTGAGAAGTTGTTCTTCTTACTTCTGTTTGTTTGTGAGCTTTTAAGTTGTAATGTGGACACAACACAGACGCTGCAAAGAGTAGGGTAGAGTTCTTGTTATGCTTGTTGTAGCATCTGGTTAATGGTTTGACTGAGACTAGCATCATATTGCTATTCAAGTCTGCTGGAACAGTTTGAAGCTACATATTACAAAATGATTTTACCTGACTTGTTGCTGCACCAGTAGATTCCCTAAAACCACTAAAATATTGCTTTACCTGACTTGTTATCAGTGTTAATAGTAATAAATAACTTTTCTAACTAATCTAGGACAGCAATTAATTGTTACAATCTAATATCATATTACAAAGTGTACAAAAAATGATAAGCAATACATGAATTAATGAAAAGTTTTTAACCTTATCATTAACTAACTATTAACTACTATTTACTTTTGTCTGTTCCTGCTACCATGATGTCAACAGACAACAACTCGGCAAGTGGTGTAACAAAAGTTTTACCGACTCTGACACCACATGAATGCAGAATGACTCGCATCATGTAGATTTTCATCAGTTAAAAGACAACAACTCCCATGATCCTTCACTACTGGTGTACAGCTGCCTTGATCAGTTTGTTCTTTTGTGTCATTGTGTAACTTATTTGAATTTGCCCTTTAACCCTTTAAAATATCGGAGTCACACAAGAACACAAACTAACTAACCAATTGAGGCAGGAGTATAGCGACAACTCCAGTGTTCTGTGAGGTAAAATGAGCATTTTTGCCAAAGGAGTCAGATGGCTTCAGAGTGAGTGATATTTGTTTAAAATAACCACAGTTTCAAGTTGGAAAGGGATGTCTGATGGCGAGGTATAGTGGGAAAATATTCTAAATACAGTGTACTCTTAAATTGATACAGATTTTTCAAAGTATTTTTTTAGAGGCAGCTAAAATATATTTTTCTGCTGACCCTGTCCACAGCAGTACGTCGTTTAGCTTCTTACACAGCCACCATCTATAGTAGGTAATACACTGACTGTGGATAAGTACCTAATACAACCATACTTCAAATAAAATCTGGACTATCCCTTTAATCCTATAAACACTAATCCTGCTCTGAAAATTTCAGTTGACATTTGGTCCTCATAAGTGTATTAGAGCTCAAGAACGCACACGCATGCTCGCACAAAGCTGTTGTTCTTCTCTTACAAACTCCGAACACACACACCAGTCAACCCTGAATGGTAATTCAATAGCAATATTTACTCTGTCAGTACAGTAACCCAATATACAGCCTGGGTTTGGCAAGTGTGTAAATGTGTGCGTGTGTTTTTATGTGCATGCCTGCTTGTGTTACTGTATACGTGTGATGAGCTGAGAACACACACACATTCACACATACACTGACAACCTGTTTTTGCTTTCTGATAGGTATGTATGTCCCTCGATGTGTGTGTTTTAACATGTGTGTGTGTTTATCCCTGTGGGTGTAATTGTGTGTGTGTGTGAGAGAAAGAAGTGTGCATTGCAGTTTGGATTTGTCAGCTGTGTGGTTTGGTGTTGGCTGAGAAGGGAAAGGACCCCCACCTCCCCTCTCCCCCATCTGTCCAGTAAGAGTGTCACATAAAGTCCAGTCTTTATTGATCGTACCGGTGCCAGATGGCAGATTTATGGAAGATGAAAGCGGGGGGACTAATCAGATTTCCAGTCCTGTTTGGGGCTAAAGTTTCCGCGTTCCTTAACACTTTCCCTGCTACGCTGAGCGTAACCCTAAACAGCACTCCAAACAGGAAATTACAGAAACGCCTGGCACCCTTTGTCGGTGTATATGCGTGTGTGTGTGCGTGTGCGTTAAGGTCAAAAGTCAGAGCTGTGTATGGAGGTGTGTTCTTGGTATTAGATATAGTGAAAAGGTGGAACAGATAACTTTGTGTTCTTTTGTAGGTCATTGCCCCAGGTTTCAGTAAGCAAAGACATTTTCATATTAATAAATGACCTCTTTACATCTTCACACAGTATAAAAATAGTTGAGAAAAATCATAATTTCAAGGCAGCTGCCTTCACTAGATTTTTGAGTTTTCTCTTAGTTTTAAAATTAAACTATAAACCAAACTATAATCTTTTCTTCAGATAATTAACTTTTCCTTTTCAGATGAGCTTGAATCTTTGACTTTCTTTGAGGGGACCAAGTGTGCAATTTTTTGCTAAATGCAATTCTATGCTGTGTTACAAAAGTACAGTGTCCATAAACTACTGTGTCAGTAGGGCTGCACAATTAATCAAAATATTCTTGAAATGACAATATGGCCAAGTGCAATATTGAAAATGCAGAAGCTGCAATTTTTTGTCAAAGGGAAAATGTGTGACAAAACAGCATTATAATAAAGTACTGCAGAGATATCCTGGTCTATGAATCTCGCTCTCCAGATGTAAGAAAACATGCTTGTTTGGTGTGGACCCAAATAAATGTCACATCATCATGATTTGAAGTTTTTTTTTTTTCCCAGTGAAAACAAAAATTGTAATGTGCCATTTCCACTAATTGGAAATCATGTTGTAATCATAACATCTGTCAGAATACTTATGAAATACACCATATCGTGCAGCACAAGATGTCAGATAGCATGTCAGTTGTGGCTGTAACGATAATGTGAACAGTAGCAGACAAGCAAATGTTGATGCAGAGGAAGACATTTTAAAGAGACATTGGAAAGCAAATATGTATTTGTGCTTAATGGCGATGAACTGATTTGGCTTTTTTGTCTTATATTACTTGCATATTTATTTATTTATTTATTTTTGTATAAACTGTATAATAGTTATACATGTGAATGCCTGTTTGCCATTATTTTCCTAGACTTCTGCTCTCAGAGCTAGTTATTAATTATTAAATTATTACTAAAACCAATAATAATCAAATGCAGAGGCAACTGTGTAATGTGTGGACCAAGAATGTAAAGCCCCTTGAGGTAAATGTGTGATTTGTGATATTAGGCAGAATGAATAAAACTGACTTGGCTTGACTTTGTGATCCTCTATATTTACACTTGCTGTGTGGTCACTCTTTCCTGATACACAGGAAGTGTGTGTTTCTCATTTTCAGGTTATTTAGAGTAAACTCAGCATGAGCAGCAACAACTACCAACAGACAAATAAAAGATCACTCCTACAGAAAGGACTAAGACCTCACTCAGTAACACCAACAACATGATTTGTGCAAAAATGCAGACGATGCCAAAGAGGGCTTAGCTGAGACAGCAAATATGATTAAATATTTATTTACTACCAATAACGGTTTTTGAATTATGTCACAAAGTCTTTATTTATAGTTCAGTCTTTCTTTGCTCAAAAGAAAACCAAAACAACTGTGCTGGTGTGATTAAAAGCCAAAATGGGCTTAATAAGACATGTCAGCCTGTGGATGCTGCAAATCATCAACATCAAGCTCAATCATGGAGGTCTGGTGAAAACTGGATTCCTGTGATGACTAAATTGCATATTATATATCAAACAGGTCAGAGAAAGAGAATACCATCAGCATTAGAAAACACCAACCATTTGCAGGTGCAACTTAATGTGTTTCCAGTATGACTTTTACACTCCCAAAGTCCAAACTATTTAAGAAAACCTAGTATAGTATCTAAAAAAGAACACAAAAAGTGCACACAAATATGAATAAAGGAGTCAATAATGAAATTCATTGAGGGTCAATGAATCCTGAGTGACACATTTTGCCAGCGATGATCCAAAGTTTCCTAAACTTTCCTTAACTAGTGTCTAACTAGTGTTATTTTGGACACGACCTTTGACAAACTTCACTCTCTTAAAATGACAGGCACCATCTCCAACACAACAGCACTAGATCTAGATTGATCTAATGATATGTAATGTAATGTTCTAATACTGATGTCTATACTGACCCACTGTAAGTGAAGTCAGACTGGACAAATGACAAAGTGTGGACATGACAATCTGATTAGTTATGTGTCTAATCCTTGGGATTTTGGAGGTTGAGCTGGCCTGAAGAGCTCTAGAAGACCATTTTCAGTCCAACTACAATGCAGAGTTGAGACCAAGTCATTGTTTTGCAGTCAAAGTAAGTTTCTGAGTTCCTAAACAAGTCATATTACTGTTTTTTGTGCTACTTCAAAGGCCGAACAAAGTTGGTAGTTGTTCTATTTTCATCTGTAATTTTCAGCCTGAACATTTTGCATACTGAAATTTGTGGGTTTTTTTTGACCACCTTGTAGTTTTTAAAGTTTTAAACTTTTAAAAGTTTTCAATACAAATTTTAATCTGTGGGTTTGCGGGATGGTATCAAATATTTTCAAAAATACTTGGCTCAAGGCTGAAGTCCAATTGTCATGAGTTCAAATGTTTTTTTTGATTTTTGTCAAGTTGAGTCTTAAGTCATCAAATTTGGTTGCATTTTGACCAAAAGTACCCAGAACTTTTTAGTTCCAGGGACTTCTCTTTAAGTAACTTCTAGTTCCTGTGACCTATTGTTGTCTGCACTCTAAAGTTCTGTGAGGACTATGGCAATTAGTATTGAAAAGCAATACAAGTAACTGCTCTACACCTCCAGTCCAGTAGGTGGCAGTAAGAAGAATACAAAGACTATATAACAACAATGATGCCATATACAGCAACAGACAGGCTGGCACCATTACTGTGCGACACTACAGTTAGCCTGTTGGCATGGAGAAGATTCAAGTCGATTGTGCTTTATGGGATTGCAAATTAATTCATTAAATCAATATGGGAAAGGAGACAAACACGAGTAGTGTTTCTAGTCTAACCAGAGTCCAGTTCATGTGATTCCAGTCCACACCTCTGATACATTGTAATATGGCAGATATATAAAATATAAAATAAGCTTTTCACAGTCACACAGAGTTGACTTTACCTCCACAGGAGTGTGTGTTTGTGAACATCTCTACAGAAATGGCCCTGATTCTTAAATTTAAATATGTTTATGTATTTTTGGGACCTGTGTCTTTTGTGTCAGAGAGATGCTAACTATGCATGCTTTTATTAGAATGTAACTATAAATAGTGTGTGTGTGTGTGCATGTATGTAATGGGGTGGTACAGCCCTTGGAGGCAATAACAAAAGGACCAAATGAGAGTTTTGTCCATGTTTCAGGAGTGAGTGATGACTTTGGCAGAGACGCTGCAGATAAAACACTTTGAACTGAGC
Source organism: Lutjanus erythropterus (assembly GCF_056507025.1). NCBI lineage: Eukaryota > Metazoa > Chordata > Actinopteri > Lutjaniformes > Lutjanidae > Lutjanus > Lutjanus erythropterus. The sequence goes on from NC_139324.1 coordinate 22,885,494, forward strand.
ACAGGGCAGAACTAAAGGCAAACAGCTGTGCTTCACACTCACTCTCCTCCACACATTTTCAACCTCACTCTCCCATTCTGTGTTTCTTTTCTCTTCCCGTTCCATTGACTTTATCTCGCTCATTTTCTCTTTATTCCTCTCTCTTCATGAGTCTTCCCATGCATTTTTTTCTTTTCTCCTTTTTCTTTAATTTCTAGCATTTTTATTCTCTCTCATTTTTCTTCCCATCCATTCTTTTCTTTTCCTTTTGTCTTTTCCTTTATTTTTTCGAAACAGTGCGTACCGGCTGGCCTGTGGTTTGTGGACTTGTTTTTAAAAATGAGGGAGAAAAGTCCATTTCTTTTTTGCTTTCTTCTCTCTCCCTGCTGTTTAATGGGTGGGACGCCCCATTGTACCAAACTCACTCACAACATCATCAAATATTATGGCTGGCCTTAATTGAAACTATGCAGCTGAGTGTGTGACTGCATATGGAATATTTTATGTTGCTCGTGTTCAAAATTTCAAGCACAATGAAAAAACAACAGCTGAGTTTTAAAAGCCGGTGTTGTGGCAACGTGGCCGAGTGTTTGGAGTTTGTTTTCCAGCTGAGTGAAAAAAGCGGCCTCGCTCCAGCCTGTTTGAAAATCCAAACAGCCTTTATAATAACCCCGAAGTGACCTCAGAGATTCAAATGACTTTTCACAACAGTGAAGCGATGAGGGAATAATAGTCCTGGGGATTGCTCTAACCTTCTGTGAAATAAAAACATGGTTAGCAAAAGAGAGCCAAGTGACATATGCAGATGAGAAGAAGCAGAGTGTTGTTGTAAGATTAAATTGTGCTTTTCCAGTTTGCATTAACATTTCAAATAATACAAATTTAAATTACACAGTTCTCTAACATACTGGGAATAAAGAAAACAGCTGACATGATCTTCCTGCAAACTGTACAAGATGGATTTTATCATGAACACTATTGTATGGTAGAATATTTGAACCCTAATATTAACCAAAACAATTTGCACAAACTCAAAGAAAACAAAAAAACAAAACAAACAAAACAAAACCAAAAAATGGAAAACTGTATTTGAAGCATTGAGTGATCCCATCCTTTTTCATTTATTTATTAATGGTAACTACAGTTTACATCCATGTGAGTCCAGGCTCATGTAATGTCTGGCAAGATGGAAGTTGTCACTATATTGACATTTATGATTCCAGTAAATCATTTCCAGGGAGAAACATGCTGTCTTCACCTAGAGACTATTTTTACAGAGGAGTACAGAGGACTGATAGAGCTGAACATTATGATGTCACAGTGAAGTCGATCTTTGACCTTTTGTATATAAAATATCATCACTTACCATTTTATCCTATCAGACATTTCTGTGAAATTTTGTCATAATTAAGGCATTTCAGATATGAATTCTTAAATTATAGCCAAAAATGTGTTTTGTGATGCGCAACCTGAAAACAAAATACCTTCACCATGGCTGTCACTTGTACAGAAGCACAAAAATGTGTAATGTTTCTTTTCAATAACAGAATTCTTGTTTTTGGTGCTTAAGCCACTTTTCGCTGTCTCCCTCCCAGGTATGTGTATCACAGCTCCAAGTGGATGGTGGCAGGAAATGCCGACTCCCCGGTGCCTCCGCGGGCGTACATCCACCCGGACTCTTTGGCCTCAGGAGACACCTGGATGAGGCAGGTGGTCAGTTTTGACAAACTCAAACTCACCAACAACGAGCTGGACGACCAGGGACACGTAAGGGACCTTTTCTCTTTTTCTTTGCAACTGTGCTGCTGAATGCTTGTATGTTGTACATGTTGTTATGTATGTTATTTTGTTACAGCATCTTTGTGTCTGTATGTGGCTCAGATGTTTAATAAAAAGACCTCCACACTTTGTAGGAATACGTTAATACCTGCCATGACAGGGGAACAAACATGATAAATTACACACTGCTTCATTACTGCATTGAGTCAACAAAAGTATAGTTATCATATATGTTATACCCTAAATTATTATGTAAGGCTTATTTGTGTTCAAAACATTATTGCTTGAATATTACAAACCAAAATATTGACATCATCATTGACATTAACATCAAAACATTACTAATGAATAACTAAATCTTTCTTTAGGGTTTATATCATCTTTAGTGCTCACATTTTCTCTCCCCTAGTTGCTTGTTTATTCTGATATTTCCCACATGATATAAAGCCAGTGTAAGAGGAATCATTCCACAGACATTACACCAACAAACATGTTAAACCTATTACATGGAACGTTTCTCGATTAAAGGGCCAGTGTGTAAGATTTCTAGAACACAGAAACATGACGGTGCAACATGACGCCGGCCATGGAAGAGGACCCACGCCCTCTGTAGATATAAATAGCTCATTCTTAAGTAATGAGAGCACAATGATTCTTATTTTCAGGTGGTTATACACTAATGGAAACACACTTATAAATATTATGTTCCATTTCTGCCAGTAGAGCCCCAAAAGTCATACACTGGTCCTTTACAATGTCTACTACACCTCTATTATATAGTTTGTTGAGTTGTGTACTTGAATTATCCCAAATGTTTCCAACTATGTTGAATAAAGGTGTCATGATATACTGATATTGACAATAACGTATTTAAAAATGCAATATTGATACCATGTTAATTATACATATAATAATATTGTGTAAGTAATCCAGCACCTCTTAATCATACTGTTTGCTCTTAAATCTTTTGTTTTTTTCCCTTTTTGCTTTGTCACATCAGATAGATTTTCAGCCGCAATTCTGCGTGTTTACTAGTGAAGACAACAAGCCCCATGATCCCACACTACTTAATTACATCATCAAACTACATCTTTTGTCTTTGTTTTGATGTGAGACCCCTAGCAGTAGAAATACATATTAAGTGTTTAAATGATAACCATGGTTTTATGCCCACAAGTTACTTAAACTGAAGACTTTTTCAGTGTGTTTAAACATCACAGACCAATCACATGACAGTATATCTTTTTTTTTTTTTTTTTACTGCTTTATTGCTTTGGATTTAGATGCTAAAGCTGAAGAGGTGAATGCAGTCTGTGAGGCTGTTTTTGAACAGAAATGTTTTTGATGCGTTTGCATGAAAGGAAAGTTAACACTGAACTTCATGGATTTAATGCTTTCATGACTCACAGATCCATGAGACTTGTTCAGAATTGATTTTCTGCAGTACATGACAGTGTGCTCTGCCACATACTGCCCTCCCACAGTCTGACGGTTTCTTTTTGAAGATGGTCCACCCTGGCTGAGTATTATTAGGTTTGAGGATTATCATGGAGAGATATTAGAGGTTTGGGATTTGAACCCGTGCCCTTGATTTAATATATAATATTCATTTCCTTCATGGCTCTGCAAAGCATTTTGTAATGAAACGGTTTCGTTAAAGGCACTTAATGATTGAATTTGATTTGTAGTACGCTCCAGCAGCCACACCACTGAGCTCAAATTTGAGTCTGACCACAATCTGCCTGATTTACTGCCTTGCTTGTAGCCAGTCAGTAACAGAGGTGGTGAGCTAAAGTAAGTCTCTTATTGGTTCTTGGCTGCTCTAATGTGTAATGTGGGTTTCATAGGTGAAATATTTAACTGTAATGCAACAAGTTAGACCACAATTTGTTTGATTTACTGCTTTCCTTATGTATAATCCGCAAGTGGGCAGCAAGCTAAAGTGAGTCCCTTATTTGCACTTCTCTATAGTTAGAAATGGGTTTCATGGGAAAGGGACAATATTAGGGGGAAGAAAATTGTGTTAGCTTTTGATTGCCCCCTTATGTTTAAACTTGCAATGAAAGCTATGAAAGTACTATATAAAATTCTATAAAATCACATTATAATAAATCTTATTAAAAATGGTAAAGCTGCCCAATAATGGTCATCTGTGCAGCAGCACTGCAACTCCTGCAGTTAACTGTTTCTAGCATAGAAACTCTGATACAACCTTTGTGAAGTTACTGAGAGGCTGGTAAACACAGTCGAAAACATAGCCAGTATATAGTGAAAAGACCTTTTAGGTATGAAAGTGAAGGTATTGCAGAAGAGCCTTAAACCTGCATTTTTCCTAATGGCCAGCAGGGGGCAACACCACTGGTTGCAAAAAGAAATCCGATTTTATGCAAGCTAATGAAAAAATGACCCTATCTCTCACTTGATTTATGATCTCAGTAAACAGTTTCCATGGTCTCAATCACTACTTTCAAGTCCTCCTCTTACAGCAGTTTGTAAATTATGGTCCCATTTAGAGTAAAATAGGTGATATGTCAAGGTATCCTTAAGGACATAGCTACCTTGTGACTGACAAGTCACTACCATGGCATGTTCTCAGTTTCTCATTCAGATCCAATTAGGATAGAGGCATAGTAATGTGCACCCTCCCAAGCTCCACCCTATTATCCAAATATGATCACTTTTGACTCCCCAAAACCAAGATGGCAATAGCCAGGAGTTGGTGGAGACCACATCAGAGTGAAAAAGGAAAGAACATGTTGAACATGAAATCACTGCACCTTTAAAAAAAATTAGCAAAACACATTTTAACTACACTAGATAATAAAAACATACCGCGGTTTACTTGAGTATCACTAAATATTTTATCTTGAATATAAAATAAAAAGTAACATTAAACTTGTGCATTTAACGGAGAAATCTGTAATATATTTATTGCAATAAATCATAAAATGACCATGGGATGTCATCAGAGATTAATGAAACATGCTAAGTTGAAATACCGGCTTTTCTGACAGCAACACTTCAGATTTGGTGTCCTCCTTTGAAATTTCTATTCCAGTCTGTAACATGTGTTATTGTTTGCCAGTTTCAGGTTAATTAGAGGGCAGATCAATGCAGAATGTTCGCTGAATGAGTAAGTGTCTTTTTATGAGCCTTAAGAGATCATTAATAATCTTTTAGAAGGACCAGATGTTTATAACGGTTAAATTGAGCAATATGTTAATGGAGTCTGGCAGGCAGTCACTGAACTCTGACTCCAGCGTTTATTTTTGGAGGAGCATACTTTTGTTTTCAGGATGACAGGTTAAGCTTTACATTGACAGACAATTAACAGTTGTAAACAGCTGATCAGCTTACAGTGTAGGACTTGTCATCGCTTGTTATTGTTAAAGTATAATGTTGTACTTGTCTTGTGCTCCTGCAGTCTGCCTGAGCTTCCTCAAGTCTCAGGAGGAGGAGGCAGGTGGAAACAAGTCGCTTCAAACATAGACTCTGTATTAAATATGATTTCAACCTATATAACACACCGACTATGGCTTCTGCTCACTGTTTGGACTGCAGTACTCATTTTTCATGCACAGTTTTTACATATTCCTCCTTTAAAGATCATAAAAATTTGCAGCGTTGAATGAAATTGAATCTCATGACTCAAAGTTCATTTTTTATATAATCTTCTCTGCAAAATGTGTAAAATTATTCAGAGCATCGATCTCAGTTTAATTTAGTCTTCTGTTGAAATTAAATCAAGTTGAATCAAAAACAAAACCAGGAGTGTCTCAGCTCTGAATGAACTCCATGTGCCCTTAGTAGCTGGTGGAGAGTTGGTGCAAACAGGAGATGATCCGCTCCCTTTATTTAATTACATAATCGTAATGTTGAAATAATGGAAGATGGCACGATGCCTCCTGTCATGACTGTCGAGCTGTTTTAGGGATGACTGCTTTGATCACTGCCGTCTGAGATACTGCTGAAAGGAGCATGAGGAGCTGCTGCAAATCAATTTCTTCTCAGAGCTCGTCGTTAGTGTGGAGACGCCAGGTGATGCAATGATTAGAAAAGCGGTGCGGTGATGTGTAAGGACGTATCCAGTGCTACAACAAAATGGTGGCGTCCAGTTGAGCATAACGAGCAGTCACGTGGGGCTGGCAGGTTCCTGCTCCATCACAGTTGTGCAGATGATCACATCAGCTCAGTGGTGACAAATGTAATAACATATGGGTGTTAGTGGGCGAGGATTCACATGCAGGGCTCTGTCTCCGATTGAGGGGAGGTTGTCTTTCCTCTCCCGCTGCTCAGTTTAAGGGCTTTGTTTCCCTGGAGGGGGTTTGGAGGCCAAAGGAAATTAATTTTGGAGCTTCCTGTGTGGGAAACCTCAGCACTTCTCGCTCATCCTCCTGACTTGTGGTGTCGTGAAATGTCTGCCTCATCAGAAACAGACACCATACATGTCATGAATCATCAGACGTCACGGCGCGCAACAGAAGTAGCGTCTGTGAGAGAAAAACAATATTTATTATGTCTGAGACGGCACATTCATCCAGACTGATAAACAGTAACTCCACTAGTTTGTGATTTTGTGATGAGATTTGCAGATTTAACTATTGACAGTGCATATACAATATAAACTCTTTGTCATTTTTTAAGAAATTAACAAAAAAAGTGACAATTTTACCAGTTAAAAAGTTTTCTAATTAAACCGTTTTTCAGTAAACAAATAATAATGATAAGAATTTAAAAATTTAATATTTACAACAAGGCATAATCATAAGAACAATAGGACACATTTAAAATTCTAGTATGTAAGAAATTATATAAATAAAATCCCAATAGAAAATAATAAATAATTAGAAATTAAACAACAAAAACATAATAAAATTGCAGAAAAAGAAAATAAAGAAAAAAGTATTTGTTTTAGGGATCATCAAATTTTTTGCTGTTCTTCATAAACCTTAAGGAGGGACTTTTAATTACAGAGAAGACACTCTTTATGTCCTTCATGTTAATATCAAACTCAATATTTTGTCTTGTCAGAGGAGTAAGTAGTGGGATTTTGGTTGACAGCCAGTCATGTAAATCCTCCCATAATCTCCTACAACAAGACAACATGATGGAGCAAAAGACAGAAGCCTTAGCTTTCCACTGCTGAATGAGTGAATGCTTTAGCTATCATGGCTTTATGAAAATGGCTGAAAATTATAAGTTGATCATAAGTTGTTATAACTTGAAGCAAAAGTTATGATAAGTTAAAGCAAAAAAAAGTATGTCCACCTAAATAAAGTTCTTGTTATGGAGTATTTTACACTGCGGTATTGGATGTGAAGCTTTGTGTCCTCTGTCACACATCAACTGACAAATAGTCCAGACTGTAGTGCACTGTAGGCTAACGCTACTTCAAAATGTTTCTGTCTTTGGGCCGCCTCATCGCCTGGCTGGACCCGTTGGCCTCAGCCTTCATCCTCATGGGTTCAGATCCGCCTCATGCTGTCACTCTTGCCTGTCGTCTATTTCCTGTCTGTCCTCGCTGGTCTATGGGAAAACCCAATAAAATGCTGAAGCAGGCCGGACGGGCCAAAAGATTTCTTCTGTTGCTTCTCAGTTGCTTTGTTGTTAATGGTCCATTGCATTGTAACGTATCGATGCTGTTGTGCGAGATTGTTCAAATCTCCACTGAAGAGTTTTCTGCATAGTCTGCTTTAAACATTTGCCTGTTTTTCTTCAGTCTAGTGACTCTGGTTGATCGGAGATGCAATATTTTCACATGGCATTGTAGCCCTGCTCACATACAGTCAATACTGTCATTGCTCCTGGCTGGATGTAATTTCACTGGTGAAATATTAACAATAATTTAACAAGTTAACCCACAGTCTGTGTGATTTATTGCTTTGATTACTACATTTTTATGGTCATTAAAGTGCTTTTAACTATGTTTGAAAATCAATTGAGGCCACACTGTTGTGTAAAATGTGCTTTAGAAACAAAATTTGACATGATTTGACTTTATAGAGATAAACATGACATCTGTTATGTGGGATGTGTCGGTGTCTCTTGGGTGTGAATGTCCAGATGATTTTCAAAGGGGATTTAAAGGACGTCATTACCTAGCATGAAAATGAAAACATCACTTATTTAGCCTAATTGTATTTGAGCGTGAACAACTGTCAGCTGATGTCCTCTGGCTGCCCTCTCTCGTTTGTTCTGAGTTCAGCCTGTCGATGTGTGATCCGCTCTGACTTTACATCACCTCAGCCGGCTGGGGACTACAGGCATGACTCCTCTGGGCCATAACACAGCTGTGTGTGTCTTTGTGTGTGTGTGTGTGTGCGTGCATACATGTGTGTGTGTGTGTGTGTGTGTGTGTGTGTCTGCTCTAAAATGTCTGTTGCTAAAACATGACTGATTTAACACTTCATAAAAACTTTTTTGTTGTTTGCTATGCTTGTTGGATCTCTCTTTCTTTAGCTTTTTTATGGCAACATTCATCGACATACATATGTATGTATGTATGTGTATATATATATATATATATATATATATACACACAATACACACACACACACACACACACACACACACACACACACACACACACGTATATATACATAACCAGTAACTAGAGATAGAATTGATTTTACTTTACTTAAGTAACTTTTATCCCTCAGAATCAGTTTTTGGGAACTTCTTTTGAGGTGAAATCATCCTGTCCCTGTATCACAGAGAGAAAATCCAACAGAGCATGTGCAGAGTTCCATCTCTCTAGCTTGTTTGAATTGAGTGTGGAACAATTGCCTCCTGTTACTATTGCCCCTGGTCTCCTCATACTCCAAAAACTGTCTATCCCCTCACTTCAACAATAAAATCACCATGGTGGAAAAGACATAAAGAGACAAAAGAAAAAAAAGCCTGACCTGCATCCATTACATTAAAACATTTGCTTTTGATACTTTAACTCTGTAATTTCCATTTTCAAAATTCTGTTTTACCAACTGGAAGAACAGCGGCAGGAAAACAGCCCACAAAATTTGAAAGCATTTCTTCCCTGGTGTAAAACTGATCCCGAGACATGCAGCCAAGAGACATTTGTTGCTTTGGGGGAACACAATTTTTTGCAACATTTACCGAACACCCGAGGATATGGACACCACAGCACCGCCCACACAGTTTGATGGACAGGTGATCTCTGGGCACAGTGTGCTGAAGACACCACAGACATGAACACTGAGCAACACACAAGTTTAAATTGCAGATTACAGCACGCATCTGTGTGTATCTACACAGCAGCCAAGTCATAATTTGTATAGAGAGTGTGTGTGCGTGTGCGTACGTGTGTGTGTGTGTGTGTGTGTGTGTGTGTGACTGTGTGAATGGAGGTCTGGAATGTTAAATGCAATATTTCTGATACTCAGAACTGTTCCCCCTGCAGCCCTGGTTTGAAATGACCCCCTCTATTGCAGCAGAGTGGGGAGGTCGGGGGTGTTTGGCTCTGGGTAGGTTTTCTCACTCTCAGATTAATCAAGAGCAGACCGAGGCCCTGAGGCAAGGCTGGGGCCGACACTGTCTGACGCCTCCACTCTGCTGTGAAATAATCCTTGGCCCTCCTGCGAGCATCATTGCAGTGTGAACTCGGTTTCCGCTTAATGTCACGTAGCCCTGATAGAGAATCGGTCGAGCTAATTGATGTTCAGAGCACTTGCATGCATTATGAGAGGAAAACTGAAGGCTGAGCCTGTATTTTTCATTTTGTCTTGAACTGGAAAGTCACACAACACACATGAATATACAGATTTATTATAGATGACTAAACTGATGAGGGTCATCATTCACCAAATTCCCTTCATAACCCCTAATCCTTGACAAGGAATAGGAGTTTGGAAGTTTGAGATGTTTCTACCTTTTTCTAGATTTTTTTAGTTTAGAATCTGAACTTCCTGTTTTAACAACAACAACAACAACAACAACAACAACAACAACAACAACAACAACAATACCAATAATAATAATGATAATAATAACAATGTCTGAATGGATATATACAGTGGGTGAATGGACTGTCCTTATGAGAGAGTTCACTTTGTTAACTTGTGTTTTTATCCTTTTCATTGTCATTTTAAGTTTTCAGCTACAATTTTGGTTGGGTTTAGGAAATTAAACTGCTTGGATAGGTTTAGGAAAAGATGATTGTTTGTCTATTGTGCAGGTGTAAATAGCAAGCGGGGCTATTTACATCATGGGTTTTTGGCAGTGGACACTGGGGTGCTTGTTTGTTTCATGCCAGGCTATAACCACATTGGTTATTCCACCCTGGGTCCAAATAGTATTGTTAGCCACTGACACCTGGGTGAAAATTGCACTTGCCTTAAGTATTTCTGACTAAATTATCCAATTGAATGTATATATTTAATGTAAGTCAAAGCTACTTGTGAAACTCAACACTTTTAAAGGTTTTATTTATGTCCCCCTCTGTCCTACTCAATGGTCTGAACTGTTTGTCACTTTCCCTTTTGGGTGAAAGCAAGCACAGTAAAAGTGCAGTGCCAAATTGAAAATACTAGTTTCACCACGCCTGTGTTGTATTTAGTATGTCCAGCTATTAATAAAACCAAAGTGGATATTTTTTTAACTTTCCCAAAGAAAAAGGACGGTTAAAAAAAAAGCTCTGTGGCCTCGGGCCGTCTGCAGAGACGATGAAAATGGTGAACTGTGTGACACGGACAGTCAACATGTGTATATCTGTAGTACTTTATCACAGGTCAGTTGATGATATTACTGAGTAAATTATGTGTGCTGAGTGTACCTATAGATTGAAGCAAATCAGAAAACAGTCATAGGTGTGACTTAAGTTTTTACTGTGAAAAAAAAAATGTCCTTACCGTAAAATGCCTGTTTTATAATGGACTCTGGTTTAACAGTCTGTCCACTCAAAAGACCGCCGGGAGCAGAGTGTTTAAATGCTAATAATTCTTAAATGGAGCTGACCTAAATTCTACTAATGAACCTTGTAAACAGTATAAAGTAACATGGGAAGTGTGGCTAAAATCGACCCATTTTCTATTTCTCTCAGCATGAAGGGTTACTTAATGAGCACAAACTGCAATCAAAATGGAGATTAGTAATGTAATTAGTTTACAGCAGCATCAACCTCATCCCAGCAGATAATTCCTGGGCTGAATTTCACTGACCTCCTCTAAGTTGTAAGGAGATGTGCGGTCTTGATTTGGATTCAGCTTTCTGCAGACATCGTACCACCTGAACTGTGACTGAGATGAGCCTTCACAGACTGCACCGTCACAGCTAATAATATTAATAAATATTCTTTCCTTTCATATTTCAGATCATCCTCCACTCCATGCACAAGTATCAGCCTCGTGTTCATGTCATCAGGAAAGACTTCAGCAGCGAACTGTCTCCAAACAAGCCGGTGCCGAGCGGGGAGGGAGTCAAGACCTTCAGTTTCCCTGAGACCGTCTTCACCACCGTCACCGCCTACCAGAACCAACAGGTATGCAGCTCGCATTTTATTTCCTCGCAGGAAAACTTCATGAATCTGTCACTACACATGTACACACATTGATGTATATGTACTGTCTAACCAACTGGACAAAGACAAGTAGGACCACATCACAATCAGTAGCAGGACTTTATTAGCAGGCTTTGAACACACTGGATGAAAAGTCTAATTCATATCATTGTTCAATGTGTAAAACTTTCCACGATCTGAATTCAAAACCTACCAGAACTACTACAGGGACTTTTAAATACCACATAGAAAAAATACCTTTGAGCAGTCAGCCTTTCCTTTTTCAAAGATTGTTATTTTGGGGCTTTTTTGCTTAGCTTCAGATAGCTCAGCTTTTAGCTTTAGATAGGCAGGAAATGGGAGAAAGAGTTGGGGTAAGACACGCAGCAAAACTTTTTCACTTCCCTTGTTCTCCACATCTATAAAACGGTGGTTACTGGACAATCAAACATGCTGTCATGGTCTGGAGTCATGGTTATGCTACTGTGTTTATGTGCTTTTGTAGTCTATGTTTTTTATATTATATCGTTATGTCATTGTTTCACTATTTGTACTTATGTGCTTTTGTGTGTTTTCTTTAAACAAGGACTGCAGATGAAAATTAACCTGTATGGCTAATTAATGTGCATTGCCCCTTGTTAAATAAAATAAACATACACGTACATACATGTATAGAGTCTATTTATTCTTAATGAAAATTATACTGTGCTCCATTTCTGAATTTTACTTTGTTGTATGTAGGTAACTCTCCAGTGGTAGTCTCTGGGGCGCCAAAGATAGTAATAGTAATAGCATTAGTGTACATATTTGTCTGTGTTGTGCCATCACATTTAATTTACTGTATTGACTTCTTCCTTGTCTGACAGTACAGGACACACAACACAACACCTGACAGCTACTTGTTCTCTTGTTCTTGTGTCACCCTGTCAATGTTCTGTCTTTTTTTAAAATCTTACAGTAAAAATGGGACCCTGCAACCTCAACATTAAATGCAAATTCAGACATTCCCAGCAAAATTCATTTTGCATAATCTTGCAACTTATTAAAGCCCCTGTAACTTTCCTGCAAAAATGGTTGAATTAGAGGACTGCTTGCCAGTGTTACCAATCACCGCAGATTTCAATGAAAATATAATTGAATTCCAAAGCACTTTTACAAGCAGTTTTATAGGCTAAAGTCAAATTAATGTAGAGACTCAGTCTATCTAGTAACTACACTAGGGAGGGCATTGAGAACTTGTTCTGTCAGGCACTCCTTTTTATTATCAAACTTTCTGACATGCACCCATTTCAACTTTAATTACTAAAGTGAATCATTTGGATTGTGGAGCTAATTAGCAATACTACATGGCATGGTAGGAACAAATAAATGTTTTCCTCTCGATGATTTAGAGAAAAAACAAACAGAAAAAAACAAAAAATAGCTTGCAGCTTATAATACTACCACAATTTATTGTGAAATAGAACAGACCTAGTGCTGTATTTAAGTGATCTTGAAAAGTATCTGTGTAATTTTACTTTGCGATAATCACAAACATTTCCTTCCCACGTTCTCTTTGTCATCAGATCACCAGACTAAAGATCGACCGAAACCCGTTTGCCAAAGGATTCCGGGACTCTGGCAGAAACAGGTACATTATCAAAGCGTCTGTTTACCAACTAGGCCACTGCACAATACAACATATTACAATGTTTGTCATGCTGCCACAAAAACAAAATCTGTTTTTCTTTAAATATGGAAATAATACTCTGAAGATAGCACTTAGCACCATATGCTCCTCCATATAAAACCAGCTGCCGTCTGTTGCCCAGGAGGAGCTCTTGAGATCTGCAGCACAGACAGTCACTGGCAGATGGGGTTACATGTACTCCTTACCCTCTCTTTATTTCATCAATATTCCCATTCATCTCATGAAATGTACGGGAAGTCTCAAAGTGCAAATACAACACATGCGTGAAAATGTAGCTCATCATCAGATTTCACCAGTTGATAGTTATTTTCTCACCACACCACCAGACAGATGTATTGTATTTTATTAGGCCATGTCATACTCTAATTATATACCACAAAGTGATTGTCCTGCTCAAACGGTGCGTCATCAAGTGATTCGGAGTGTTGTCTATTTTTTCCATGTGACGCACGCTGTTCTCAGCAAAAATAGATCTGAAAATGATCTGCTGATAGTCGTATTGACATCATACCAGCAACACGACACCTTTTGCGACAGTTTCAATGTCTGCATCTGGAGAATAAATAGAACAAAAGTGGATGAAGGGCAGTGTTTTTCTGGTGCTCTCTTGCTCTCTCTCTCTCTCGCTCTCTCTCTGGAAAACTCCTCACTTCTCCTCAAGACTCTCCTGCAAACTCAGTGTAGAGATAGGCTGGCAGTAGCAGTGCTACGGCAGCAACGCCGTCACAGACCACCACATGCGAGCCAGCTGCAGCAGTTCAGCAAGTTTGCCATCACACATAGGTAGAAGAAGGCAGGCAGGGCATAACGCACAAGTACACATGAACCGTCAATCTCAGTTGTAAATCATCGACCAACTTTTTTACACACAGTTGACACATATTTTAATGGTTGAAGGATGTCATCTTTGCATTTTGCTTTTTTTTTTTTAAATCCTTCTCACTACGGGAAACAACAACGGCCACCTACGCACTGAAATGGCAAGTTCCTCAAGGCTTAGCCAGTCGCTAATGGTACAAAGGTAAACAAGCTAGTAGCTTTGTAGGGATTTAGGGTGCTAGAGCTTGCCTCTGCATGTGCAGGGGTTACGTTGCTGTATCCTGGGTTTGGCACTGCCCAGGTCAATTGTGACTGGTTTAAACAAGTGCAAGCAAGCCAGAGCATTTTTCCCTTATAGCAGAATGATCATGTGTGGAGCCAGACCTCTCCACAGCCCTTGAGATAGGCCTGCTTATGCAGGACTAGCTATAGACTGAAATACAACCATTATAATGCTGTTGAAACAATGGTAACACCTGACCATCCCAAAAAATTCACTTTTCAACCAAATTTAGCCCATTTCAGCCCAGACGTTTAGGCATCTTTTGACCTGCAAATCACCAAATCCCTGCTAACAGTGTGAAGTTGTTTTTATTCCATATTCCCACACACCAAACAATTCAAGCATTACAAGACTTGAACAGGATTCTTTATGATACATTGAATCCTCAGATAGACAATGATGAATGATGAATTGAACTGACAGACAGGGTGTTGCAGTGTTTCCTCTGACCATCCACATGTGTGACAGCGAACAGCACATACACAACCTGACTGGTCAGACCCTTTCATCGCTCTGTCAGCTGTTGCATCAGCTGTGTTTTCAATACCACAGCGCTGATGTCAGCCAGACAGAGCTCTCCTATTGGCTGCTGACACTCTAGAATCATAAATCATGTTACTGATCATCACATATAAGCAAGGTAATGATATTGTTAAATATGTTTCATTGTCTTGATGGCGGCCTCTCTGTCTTTTCCTTAGTCGTCTTATCGCTTCCTCAAGCTTCCTCTTCACTCTTTTCCTTTCCTTCCTTTCCTTGCTCTTTCTCTCCGTCTCTGCATTATCATATATAACATTTGTGGAAGAGAGAGGGAGGAAGGAGAGGGGGTGTACCGAACCACCAGACGCCTCCGCACATGAAAGCAGCCCCCTCATCTGGTCTGCATTATTGGCACACAGATATTTGAGACATCTTTTTTCGTTTTTCAAACAATAGAGCGTTTGATTTATGAACTGGCATTAGAATTTCATTGCAGAAAAGCTACAGATGAAAAGATAACGGAGAGTGAGATATTTGTCCGGAGAGAGAAAATGAATTGATCCTCACGTACTGCTTGTGATTCCTTCCTCTCAGTCCTGCCGGGGTTTGTTTTGTTCAGATTCAAGTGGGCGCCTCAGAGAATTCAACTTCCATCACCTTAGAAAACCCTTTCTCAGTCATAATGAACTACACACTTTGTGTCTGGAGGTGTTTTCTATCTTTGATCATTTATAAATATTGTTACAGAGCTGAGGTTCAGACTCTTGACCTTCATACTGCTGCTTTGACATAATTATGATGATTTAGGAGTTTAACTGGTCACATACTGTAAGTCATTCTGGTGTCTCCTGAATATATAATGTGGCTGTAAATCCAGTTTTAGTTTGGTTCATTGTTTTATTAGGTTTCACAGCAGAGCTAAAAGTTTTTGTCCTTCTGTGTGGCTAAGATTTGATTTTTAATGAACAAAAAGACCCATATTTGGGCTGATAATGATAATGATACAAGATAATGATAAGTTTATTTATTTCAAGTTTTTTTTTTAGGAGCGATAAAAACAAAGCCAAAAAGACTGTTAAAAAATACATTTAAAGGTCCAGTGATTTATGGGGATTTATTGATTCAAGATGTTTATCGTCACACTGGTTATACTGGGTTTGGCTGGGATGCTGCTTTACAAAATTACAGTAAATTTAGTAATAAAAGACAAAAGAAGAAGAAAAATAAAAATATACAGTAATAGAATAAAATGTATTTTTATAAATTAAAATCTACAATAATTAAATAAAATATTGCATAAAAAGACATAGAACAAATAAATATAAAAAACAGTTAAATAAAGGTAAAATATTGCACAGAATGTAGCAGAAAGGGAATATAATATTCAGAAGTATGCTGGTGTATAAGTGTTTTCATCACCTCAGAATTAACCACATGTACAGCGGGTGCGGGTCCTGTTCCACAGAGGTTGCCATGTTGCACCTCCATGTTTCTACAGTAGCCCAGAACAGACAAACCAATTACTGGCTCTAGATACGGCCTTTCATGAGATGCCATTAAATCCTAACACACCGGTCCTGTAAAACAATTATATTTTACAAGAAATAAAAACAACATAACCACCTCTGTCAACTCATGCAGTTTTTCATCAGACTGAATCCTTCTGTCATTTTTAAGAGGGAGGGGAATTCATCTGTCAGTCATTCAGGGATCCTCAGTTTTGTTTGCACATATTATGGCCTATATATGAACAAGGCATATATAAAGGCATATAAAAACTTTCCTGCTGAGCTCCTGCTTTGTTTTGTTTGTCATTTTTCCACTCAGTCTGACAACGTCACATGCGTATACTGTTAGATTGGATAGTTAAGGCCATGTGTATCATTTTTTTTTTTTTTTTTACGCATCTCCCTATAACATGCCAATATATCTGGCATGTTTGGAAATATTTGTATCTTGACTCAAATTTAAAGTGCAGTTTGGTGGTTTTGATTAACACTTGTTGTGTAATATAATTTGTAATGATGGACATGCTGACAGGGATCAAAGAGGTCAATACAAATGTCAGAAAGAAAAACGCACTTTACAAAAACTGAGCACAGAGTGCCTGGTTGAAATTCTGATAGATTACACATGTCTTGTTGCTATGACAACAAACGCATTTAGACTGTTGGTTTCACCAACAAAGATCAGTTCTAATCAGAGTTTGGATAAACTAGGTTTAAAATGGATAAATTCAGATTTAAAATTAAGCAGAGCTCTGTTCAATGAAAAAAAAAATCTTCATTTAGTATATCAAGGTTTATTGATGTAAACTAAAATTAAACAGTTTAAAGCTTACCTGCTTGCTTTAAATGAATAAAAACTCATTTGAGTACAAAATGCAACAATGGAACAAAATGTTAGCTAAAAAGGTAATGAAACATTAAAATGTTTTCTAGCTAGCTATAAATTAAAAATGATACCCTGTTTGCTAGCTAGCTAAGTTAAATAGTTAGTGTATTCATGATGGCCCAACAGTGTTTCTCCCTGTTTGACACAAACCTGTTGGCTAAATTAATGGAGTAATTTGGCCAAGTAATAGAAGATAATAAACAAATAAACAAACAATTGTGCCAGTGCAGTAATCTGCCTCATAGAATAGATTTCCTTAATTTTCATTGCACAGTAAAACAGGACAAAACAAAATTGAGTTGCAATCATGTTGGAACATTCACACTTATCAAACAGCTATTAAAAATAAATAAAAATAAAAATAAATAAAATGTAGATATTTTACTTGATATTATACTTCTGAATATACCACATTTGGTAGATTGTAGGGATCCAGTGAGGAGGTTGGTTTGGAGTAAGTACGTACATATTCACATCTGTGCAGCTGGAACATGAAAACTAGTTCTAGTTCAGAATCCAAAAGTGGAGGCAACAGCTGCAGGTAAAACTGTTGGAAACAAGAAGCTGCAGACATTAAAACAGGTGTGACATATTTTGTTTTTGTTTCTCTGCCAGGTGCGTCTTTTAAACATGACTCAGTTTATATTAGCATCGGATATTAATGACATTAAAGTCAGCAGAAAATCGAACATACTTTTCTTTGAATTTCAGCAGTAAAGTGACTGTGGTGTGAACGCAGGCTGTTTGCTGTGGAACATTACCAACTAATTCCACATTGAGGGGAAATTCAAAATTAATAGAAAGGGCAAAGCTGCACTGCTAATTCTCAAATTAAGCACCGACGTGTTTTCCTTTTTCTGACTTTCTTAATAGCATCTAATATAGAACTCTCCCAAGCTCTGAGTTATGGTGGTGTCGTCAGTTGTGTCTGGTGACCGGGCTTTATGGCCTAGCGGAGGGATACAGCTCATTTGTTGGGTTTTGGTCCCGCAGCAGTGTGACTGTATGAATGAGTGCAGTGATGGCGAGGGTTCGGCCGATTAGCATGGCGCACTAACGAGCTGCCACGGCCAGGGAGTTAGTGGCCCTAAAATAACACGAGCAGCAGTGGCGGGCGCTGGTTACCCTGGGACGGGGCCGAGCGGCGTGCAGAGGAGTAAATCAAGCAGGAAGGAGAACCGTGTACAGATTCAAGATGAAACGTCACCCAGATTTATGTGCACAGTAAAAACCTGCTCCTTTTTAATGGCTCCAGTTTCCTCCGAGCAGGACTCCAGTTTCTCCCTCCCTCCCTCTTTCATAAGCTCTCATTCAGTCTGGCTTATTTACCACCAACCTCCTTCTCTCATTCACACACACACACACACACACACACACACACCTACACACACACACACACACATTAACCAATATCACTGCCCCCGCTGTTCAATATTTTTGCTCTTACTCCAAATATTCTGTCTGTCTCTCGCATATCTTTCTCCTTTCAGAGTGCCTTATTACACACACACACACACACACACAGACACACACACACACACACACACACACACACACACACACACACACACACATTAGTCATATATTTTATGACTTTATATAAAAATAATTTATTTTTTTATAATTCAAGTTTTTATTGACTTGAAAGGCACGGTACATGGCATACATATATTAATTTCCGGTCATACAAGAAAATATATAAAAATATAAAAAATAATTTTTAATAACACTGCACTTTTTAAAACAAAGTAACACAGTATATTACAGGAAAGAAAGGATAACAGAAAACCTGATGCATATCTTAACACTAAGCACAACTGGAAAAAATTGCAATTTTTAATTTTAATTTTTCAAGACTTAAAACAATGACATCTGAATACGAATGACTCCATCTTCAGGACTGCAAGAATGATGGAAGTGATTGATTGATTGATTGATTGATTTCCCGTTGTTGTCTTTATTATTTAAAGGTCCAGTGTGTTTTGTGGTTTCTAGTGTGTTCCAGATTTTCAGGGATTTATTTTAAGAATGTGGCAGAAATGCAGAATCTAAAATTCATATTTTATATTATCTTAAGTGCAAAATCACCTTCTTTTTTTTTTCAAACTTTTGAAAGAGCCTTTTATATCTATAGAGGGTACAGGTCCTCTTCTATGGAGGATGTTGCACCGCCATGTTTCTACAGTAGCCCAGAATGGACAAACCATTCACACACTTTTTCTCCTACACGCTTAGAACGGGAGGAAGAGATGACGTGTTTGCAATCTACAAGCTTTTTAAGGACTGAAAGACTAATGTATGGGAGCTTCATATAATAATTGTGATTGTGTTTATTAAATAACTTTTTTTTGTAATACAATCAATTATGTGAGTAATTTAAAAAAAAGTAATTTGTATTCAGTAACTAACTACATTTCAAAATAATGTGAACCAACCCTGACTGAAATACCATTTGTCTGGCTGCCCATTATCCTAAAAACAGCGCCCACTGCTCCAAACCATGCACTTTTCCTGCAGTAACACACTAACCCTAACAACTGTTGGGAGGCTGTGTGTTTTTGGTGCAATGGTTGTACTTGTTTTTGGGGATACGGGTGGTCGGTCCAGCTAAAAAATTTTCGACTATTGTAATTTCCGCCGTAAGAGCTGATGCAGTGATCAGGCTCGTGCAGAACAGCAGATCATAGATATAATCTGACCAAGGAATAAGAATGAGCAATAAAATCTTAAAAGACCAATGTTATTAAACTCCCCCCTCTTCACATCACCCTCCACCAAACTCTCTCTGTGTTCATGTCATCTGGCCAACACGCACATGCAGAGGCCGTTATTGTCCCATTTGTTTTGTGTTCTGAAACCTCTCTGTCTGTATGTCTCTGTCAGGACTGGCCTGGAGGCGATCATGGAGACCTACGCTTTCTGGAGACCTCCTGTTAGGACCCTCACATTTGAAGACTTCACCAATATGCAAAAACAGCAAGGTGCATGAATACACATGTAGGATGTTTTTGTGCACTACATATATTGTGAATAGCTTAGTGCATAAGGACTGACATCCAAAACTGATGATTTGACCTCCGCTGAGTGACATACATTTAGGGAAACTAAACTAAATTACATAATAGATAATCCCAGAGTGTTAGGATGCATTTTATGGCTTGGTTTACTGTCAAAAACCTGACAGTATATGACTTTTCTGACCTTTTCTCCTCAAACAGATGCATTAGAGCCCCCTGACCCCAAGAGATCAGCCCTTTTCCTGCCTAAAAGAACTCACATGAGATGAATGTGAACTGAAGGCCATGATTTCAATAATCAGTGATATGAATATATTCCATTGTACAGGATAATAGTGAAATTAAAATATTCCTTATTTTGCATGCGACCTGAAACCTTAGTGACTACTTTGAGAACCACTGCGGTATCCCATAATACTCCCTGCTGGTGTTAATGCACTTTTGGGACGTTTTATACCGCTCACTTGGATGTGAATGTGTCAACCTGTTGGCACAAAACAATTGATGGTTAGTCTCCTGATTCATTATTACAAGAACGATTATTACAAATAATCACACATACGATACAATTTGCTGCTAATTAATCTGTATGTGATGTTTTTAGAGGATACCTTTATTTTGGATTTTGGATTTATTCTATATTTTTCAATTTAGACTTTATTTTCTCGTGTTATATGGGGACAACAATTTTTGAAATTGGTCCAATATTGAGAGAGAGTGCTGCAGCCAGCAAAAACGGAACAAAGCTACAATGCAGTCCCTCTGGGCAACTGCATACCTTCAAATTATGTCCTCTAAAAGGCTTGCTTTTGCCACTGGCAGGCTCAGATTGTTATTATAAGTGTCTGACAACATTACGGAATAGATCTCTACAGAGATAGATTCTTACTCTTTTTTTAAAGAGTAAGATAAGTTTTTGTTTAACCAGAAACAGCTGTTTTATCACTATAGCCAAACTCACACCAGGCTCCCTTTCCAAATTCAGTAATCTTATCTTGTAAAACACACTTCATTCAAACTTGACAGAAACAAAATAAAATTCACCAAAAACATCTTGGCTTGTCTTTTCACTTTTCCAACAATGGCCAACCCTGGTCGTTTGATCAAATGACCCTTAATTCAACGTGATAGATGTGAAAATATTCTGGCTGAATATGCTGTTTCTCCCCACTGTTTCTCACTCAAGTCCCAATATTTTCTCATCTAAGGCAGTGAATTAAGGATCAGTTTTTACCAAACCAGAATTGCACAGTGAAAAGACGAGCCAAGACGTATTTTGGTGGGTTTTATTTTGTTTCTAGAAAGTTTGAATGAAGATGACAATCACAGTGAGAAAATTAGTATTTCTGTAAAGGGTGTCTGGTGGATTTTTGAGAGAGATGAAACTGCTGTTTCTGAATAAACAAAGCCTGTCTTACTCTTACTCTGTAGAGATCCTTTCCTTAATGTTTCCAGACACTTGTTAACAATTATAACAATCTGAGCCTGTCAATGGCAAAAACAAGCACTTTCAGTGGACGTACTTTGACAGGGCCTGTTTCACGGCTTAGAGTTGCAGTGGTCTCCCTAAATACTGGATTTCGAGAGCTGTTGTCCCCATTAGTCACTAAGGCACAAAAACAGGGGAAAATAGGGTTCATAGGTTATCCTTTAAGGTTAGGAACATGGTAAAGTAATCAATTACTATGTAGTTAAATATCCCAAATGAAAGTAGTGTACAGTGGTAATTTGCATGACCTTGGTGCATGTGCCTGTCCCAACCTGAACTCTCCCTCTGCATATTTTCCCTGCATATATCACCACACACTGCATCAGCTATGGTTGTCCTTCATTTGAGCTTGGCCATACGCTGCTCCTCTGGCAGGTCGGCCGGCGTCTGCTGAACTTTTCACATCACGCGCAGCCCTTGAAAAGAAAATCGTTAAACAAACCCTGTGGCTTTTGGACGGCTCCACGACACGAGTCAGCGTCCGTCGGGCCACCTCCCTTTGTTTCGGCTCCAGCACCCGCACAAGGTCTTAGTCATGGCTCATATCAAGGGCCACGCTGCTTTAAAGCGACTCGGTTTCCTCACCGGCCCTATCTCCGTTACCTCTGGAGGTCAGCATGACGTGACGCTCCATATTTTGTCTGAGCAGGCGGACATGTGTTTGTTATCATTAAACTCCTCCAAAGTGATTAGGATTTAATCAAAGTCCTTGGACCGCCAGTGAACCCTGTGTCACCCTGAAAGGACAATGGTGTGTGCATGTGCAGTGACTGGATATGTGTGTATTCAGCCCTTATGGCACCAAACACCCTTTTCCCTTCAAGTAATCAACTATTCCCCCTCGGCACTGGAGCACCTCGAGCCCTTCTAACCAGAGGAAAACATGACATCACTATCTTCCTCTCTTTTTCCTCATATATGTCTACCTTTCTTTCTCCCTCTGTCTCCCACTTTTCTTTATTTCTCTCCCTCCCCCTCATCTGCTCGAGCACAGCAGAGCAGAGCGCTGCAGCAATATTATCGAAGGCATATGGTGCAAAATCAGAACCCTAGCCAAGCAAGTCCTGGATTATTTAGTTATGCCTCCTCCTCATTCTTGGTTCAAACTGAATTTCTCCAACGGCAGGATGAAGCCTGGCCAAATTCTCATTAATAGAGAAATATGCGATTGATATCCCACAGCTATCGTTTCACTTTGAAAGGCTTGACTTAGTGGATGTCTAAACTCAGAGTCGGTGGCTTTTTATTGAGGAAAGCACTGGGGATGTGAGGCAGCTCTGTTGACCAGACATGGTCAAAACTAAATCCATATTTATCTCCACATACTAGCAATATATTTTATGATACGGCTCATGATCTCAGATCCAGTGGATAGAGTACTGCAATTAGTCTGAGAGTCGGAGTTTGAAAAAGCCCATGTGGATCAACAAAGTTAAAATGGTGACAGGTGAATTCATAATGTAAGTTACTGCTTACTTTATGAGTCTAACTCAGTGCATGTGGACGGCTGTGAATGCTCCCGTTGGCGATTACTACTGCATTGGGCCTCCATCTGCTCTATATGAAGAAAGATTCAAACGTAGAAAACACATCCTGATGATGAAGAATTTGAACAGGAACTCTGGATGTGCATAAGAGAAGATGCCTTGGTTTATTCTGTGGAAATACGAGAACACATTAAGAAAAAAAAAATCTGTCTTAAAGGGAGATTTATACATTCGCAGCAGTTGTAAAAGACATTTCTGCTGCGTTGCCACAGGGTAGGAAGGATGTGGAGGTCTGGCAATGAGAGACTAATATTAATACCTCCCCACAGGGAAAACCTGTTTGTCTCTTGCCACCCTCCACAGGAAGGAGGTCAGAGGTAGGCAGGCAAGGATTTATGTCACTTTCTCATCATATCATATTTTCAGTGAAAAAAGAAGGAAAAAAAGGTTTGCCGCCATATATCAGTGAGCATCAACAGGGATTTCAGTGTTGATTTTTAGTTGAAAACTGGGTGATTTTTGTCCTAAATGTCCAAGACTTCTTATCCATCCTCTTTTCAACAAGCTAAAATCAACGTGTCACAAAACACAAATTTGTTTAATCTTTCTAATAATTTGTTCAGTGAATCCTCCAGAATGATATTTCACTGGTAGGTGAAATGTGTGTGTGTGCTGCCAACAAGAAACTTCCAGGACATTGTGATGGGAGAATCTCTTAATGTAAAATTGAAAAAAAAAGCACTTTTTGCTGTAAATTTACAGTTACATCAGTATACAGCCATACATTACAACCAGTCAACACTACTAAGCACACATTTAGATAAAAATACGATTAGAATCAATATACAAATCATTAAAATTCTTAAAATGAATAAGAATTATTGTAGTCATATCAAGTGAAACACCAATATTGAAAAATTACAGATTTATATCTCCTATTCAGTCTGTCATCTGACTGCCAATAAATGCCTCTGCTTATTCTATTTAAAGGATAGATTTATTGTTTCCTCATGTTGGCAAGCTTCCTCAATTCTGAAGTACTGATGAGTAACTGTGGCTTTATTATCCCCTGAACACAGCACCACTGACCTGCTCATCACCACCTTAGCATAGAGGAATCTTGCAAACATGAGGAAATAATAAATAACGTGACTGTTCGTCATTCAAGAAATTTGATGCTTGATTTCAAGTATAATTAACTCCTTTTTACAATTCATAGTTTTAGGGATTCTATTAAGATTTAAAGATGAATAATGTCATACATCATGGTTACAGGTGTGAGTTTTTGACCCCGGACTTCATTAGGGCCTTTCTGCTTGTTTGTGTCTCATCTATAATCGGATGATCCTATCTCACGGCACAGACACTTCAGTGGATATAGACAAAGGATACAGTCTACAGTCAAACAAAACACAGTTTGATGTTAAAGCGTTTAGTTCAGAGATTGATGTACTTCTCTTTTCATGCCAATGAAAGTCTGTGAATATTAGGAATTCTTTGCTTTCACTAAAACTCATTTTGATCTGGTCTCTGAACTTATTACTTTTTGTTACGAATCTAAAAACAGACCCTATGTTGCAATAAATATCCCGAATGTTCTACTGGACATGGTTATTTTTTTTATTTTATTATTTTCATTTTTTTAAAGGACTGCTGCTGACTGCTGTATTGTTTTGTTTCACAGTTGTAAAAACAAAATTCAAGCATTCATTTCCAAAGACAATTCACAGAATATAGAATTCACTTTAAGATCATCTTGATCACTTTCAATTCCCTGCATGGTCTGAATCTAAACCCTTCACTCTGCCCCAAGACTCTCAGATCAGAGAATCAAATGTTGTTAAAAGCCCCAAGGTTGAGGTTTAAAACAAAAGAAGATAATGCTTTCAATGTTTTAGCTCCAACACTTGTGGTTTATTTCACTTCGTGATGCACATTGTAACTCTGGTTTTGAAAGGCACCATATAAATAAAGTTGTTATAATTCATGCCAATTTTTTGCACACACTCAGGTCATGACTGGGTACTTATATTTTATTACAGAAGGAAGAAGAAACACTTTAAGTTAAAGCTATAATATGTAACATTTCTGCATTAAAATGTCTAAAAATGCCTATGTCATATATTTTGTTGAGTTCTGTTCTAAAATTATCCCAAATGTTACAAACAATGGTCAAACCCAGAGAAATCTGTAATTTATTCAATTTATTAAATACCAGTGCGTTTACTACTGCTAGTTACTAGGACTTCTAAAAAACACGGGAGACGTTGGATACATCCAACAGTGAGGAGGAAAGCCAGCAAACAATATTTAACATAACATGAATAAAACTTTAATGTTAACTCATCCGTGATTTCTGCATAAATCATACAACAATGAAGAAAACAACTCCAGTGATCTCACGCCTGTTCAGATGTAAAACTTTTTCTTCTTCTTCTGCTGTACAAACCATAGTTATTATTTAATAAGGGACATTTTTTAAGCCTTTATTCTTCTTTTTGTTTTTTAATATCTTTTAATATCGCAGTAAATTGACTTTTTATTATGGTTTTATCGTACCTTAAGTTTTTGGTACTGTTACAGCCCTATTTCTCATATTAAAGTGCTCTTGGCTAAGATAGCCTGTCAAACAGCACAGTTTTTCACTGTCTCTGTATTTGTGTGTTTTGCAGGTGGAAGCACAGGCACTTCTCCAACCACCTCCAGTACGGGAACCCCCTCCCCTTCTGGTGCAGCACACCTCCTTTCTCCCTCCTGCTCCCCTCCGACCTTCCACCTCGCCCCCAACACCTTTAATGTGGGCTGCAGGGAAAGTCAGCTCTGCAACCTGGGCCTGTCCGAGTACCCGGCCTGCGCTCGCAGCAACATGGCGGCCCTGCAGGGCTACGGTGGCCTAGCCGACAGCTCCTACGGACGCCTCCAGACTGCAGGGGGCGCTGTGGCCTCTGCTCAGCCCTCTGAATCCTTCCTACCGCAGAGGACTTCCTCTTTGATTGCTGCTGGCATGCAGGGTGGCACTCACGCCTCCCTGACCGGCAGCGGTGGTGGAAGTGGCACAGGAGGCAAGATGGATGCCTACAGCGGTCAGCTGGGCTCCTTCCCCGCCTCACAGCTTCAGTACGTGATGCAGGCCGGAGGAAGCTCCGGCTCTGCTTCATCCTCCTCATCCGGATCCTCCCCTTCCTCAGCCCATATGTTCAGCGGGAGCCACCACCATGTGCAGCAGGGCTCCTACAATGCTTTCTCCCTGCACAACCCTTACAACCTGTATGGATACAACTTCCCCACCTCTCCTCGCCTTGCTGCCAGCCCCGAGAAGCCCCAGGGAGGTTTGCTCTGCTCCTCGTCTCCGGCCGGGGCCTTTGCTGAGCGCCAGTACCTGTCCAACGGAAGCATGGACACTATGCATGTGATTGGCAATACCGCCAGCAGCCAGCAGGGCGGCAGCTCCTGTGACGGACGTCAGTATGGCTCCTCCTCTCAGATGTCCATGCACATGGTGTAGAAACTGGGATCGAACCTCACAGTCCTCCATGTTTCTCAAGTCTTCCAGCTGAAAAGCAAATTTCTAATCTCTGAACCTGGTAGGGTGTTGATGTTGAACCGGTGTTTTTACATGAAGCACCAATGTACTACGGTACAAAACAATCCTTTCTGAGGAGGATATCATCTCATGTTTTTGTTTTTAAAGACACTCCACCACTTACAAACCATTATTGAGGGAGTCGAAACTATTATTTAATTATCTTTGTATTAATAAAGCCAAAACTGGGGCAGCAACCTGACTCTCAAACCATTTCTGACAGGAAAGAAACAACAAGCTCCGATTACCATAAGAAGGAGAGGTCAGAGCCCACATGCTCTGGTTCAGAAGGGAATCTGTTATGGTGCAATAGTAGCAAAACTATTTTCAAATGACTCATTCTTGACTTTTTGGGACTTAAAGACCATTTGGTCATGACATCATGTAACCAAAGATACCTTCACTGTGATTCAGAAGTTTTTGCCTCATGCAGCACTTGCCGTATCACATTAGAAATTTCAAGGGGTCAGTGATTCACCTTCATGGTTGGAAGTTGTGGCTGGAATGAAAGGGACAACTGGACAGTTGTACAACTTAACGACTCACTGCTTCACATACATGCAAGTATCTGGATGCTGTGGCAGCCAGATGATGTGCCAAACAGGGTCAATACAGCACAGGACACAGTAAGTCGGGTTAACCGAGGAACTCCCAGCAGGCATGTACATGAGAGTTCAGGACTTCACCAAACTTCATCAACTCGTCATCCTCACGGACTGGAATGGCTTCACTATTTTTGAGTGGATTATGTTTTCAAACGTATATATAAGATGGCGAATGCAATCAATAACATAAGCTTAAAAGTTGTTGTGTGAAAAGTTATAAAAGAAGCAATAGCAAAACAGAGTAATTAAAGTATGTCTTGGTGTGTTGTAGAGATGTGTATTTAAGTGCTGAGCAATGTAACAATTTTACAGGCCAATCTGTTATAAAAATGTGTGAACAAAGTGAAATGGCAAAGTAATTCTTTTTTGAGGCATTTTGAAAAAATGTAAATACAGGTGCCAAGCACGTAAAAAGCTCAATAAACGTTTTAATTCATGTACATTGTTTGATTTTTTTCTCTTTGTTACCAGTAGGCTGTGTTTTCGCACAAGACAACATCCTATATATATTTTTTTAATTTATTTTGGTAACACTGTTTTTTAACACTTATATAATGGTATATTGACAATTAGTTAGATGCTAGTTAATAATTATTTTACTGTAAAAAAAAAATAAAATAAATAAAATACAATATTTATATGTGGGTTATAAACCATTATAAAACAAATGTAATGTTTTATAAACATAGTTTGCAAAATTTGCAATATTCGTCGTCAAATACAGCAGCTCTCTCCCATCCTGGTAGACTTTCAAAATAAAGGCACAATTACTTCTTGGCTATGTAATGATTTCTTTAAAGTTTACAAATCATTTGATAATCATTAACAAATACTTAAATAATAAAATGTTATAATGTAATTAGCGAATTGTTAATTTACCTATTTAATCAGAATGTATTTGTGCTTGTGCCACTATAATACAATAATAAAAGGGATAATTAAAAACTAATTGTAACTGTTATTGCTATATTACACAAACTAATTATAAGATAACAAATTATAGCATAACCAATAGTAAGTAAACATAATTATAATTTCATTATTTGTTAACAGTGAAATAACTACTACCTTAGTTAAATTGAAGGTAGAATCTGTAGGATTTGTCTGAGCTGTTCGCAAACACACCAGAAAGATGCCAGGACATCAAATTATTGGGGTCGGTCCTGAGCATCTTGAGTACAGCAAAATAATGAGAAAAAGAGACACCACCACACACGTCTAGTCGGACATAAGTGATGATTGCAAGGGATTATGTTTTAAGAGTCTATACAATATTTTTCGGGAAAATTTTGCATTTTATGCCTTTAACTATCAATTTACCATCTATTAATGATAGTTATTATAAAGTGTTACTGAGGTTGTTTTTCCAAAAATGTAGAGCAGGAATTGCTCATAAAAAATAATTTGGAGCACATAAACAAAACAAATTAGCATTTGCTGGAGTTGATCAACAAAATAATGATGTTTTTACAGGCTGGATGTTCTATATCTCACAGCTGGAAATGACACTTAAATTACTATTTTAAAAACACAAGTTGGAGATGGACTGTTGTCAGTCACAGCCTCTAGGCTACAATAACAACGAATGACATGATTATTAATCACCCAAAAGAGTGTTCTCCACTTATAAAACACACACATCTGCTCTGCACCACATCACAGGCCTGAGCTTCAAACGCTGACGCAATGCATCGATCATAAACCAAACTGGAAGAAAACGACCCCAAAAAAGACAAATTTTCTCCCTGCTGGTTCTGTTTATTATGAGAATGAAGAATAAAGCTTCTTGTGCCAGCTGCACTCAGCTGCACTGCTGTTGTGCTCGATGCACATAAATATGGCACCTGTTTAAAGAGACAGAGAAATCCCCCTGTAATCATTTGAACCTCCAAGAGAGGGGAAAACATGCAGCATTTAGGATCATTACTACTCCAGCTTTGTGGTTCCCCTCTTGTTATGCAGGAACAGACTCCAGGGATTTAGCCAGGGCCAATCAGCGTCCATTACACGGATGTCTTCTGAGCGGCTCTCCCCAATCACTTCCTATCATGTGTACGGCCACAGCCATGAAATATCATATCTGAACCATCATCAGAAAATGAAGGGGGTCCGGGACCGTGGAGACAGCGACCCAGTATTGGAAACACCTGTTTTTCCAAGCATGACTTCAAATAATGAGCAGGGTGATGTACCGGAGAGAAGCGCATGATTTCATAATTTGGCTCCACTCCATCTATCTGGACATTATTTCCAATAATTTTTCACGTTATTTGTCCGATATACACCCCCTCTCTTGTTCCAGCAGCATTCAAAAATCACCCAGTTCCCCCCTCTTCGCCCCTCCCCCTGACCAACCGTCTTCACCGCAAATTTACCTCAGGCCCTGTTAAATTAGGAGATGTATTTGTAAAGAGGAGCAGTGCATATGGCTCTATGACATAATGCACAGCAGGTCCGTTTTTATACCGTAAACTATCCATCAGGTCCTTAAGTGGAAAAGAATGGCTGAGCTTGAGTAACAGCCACTCTGTGCCTTTCATCGTGGCGTCTTTCATTAGAAACAAAGTATGCAAACGATCCCATTGATTGATTAATGGCAGAGTGCGGCCAGCTCGCTGTAAAACATGAAACTGGAACAATTGGAGATACAGGACTGGGTATTTTAACGAGATCCTCTGACAGAGATGAGAGGGATCTGGTGCCTGATCTGCCGCTTTGAGCCCATTTTGAGTGACAGCACACTGACTGGAGGGTATCCCATAATCCCCCTGTCTCAGCCATTGATCTTTCCCTCCGAAACACATCTCAGACATTTTAACAGACTCAGAATCACTCTCTGGGGAACTTTACTGGATGCAAGTCCGGCTGAGGGGGGTCAGTGACCATATGCAAAAGAGGGGAGGACTCTGTTGGATGTGAGGGTCTGGTTTTGATACGGCACAGCGTGAGCTGATATCAGACACTCCAATCAAAAATTCCTGGTAAACTATTGCCCTCTTGTGTTTATTCCTCTCTTGTGCTTTAGATTCCTTGGCTTGACTCATCTTCACAGTAAATTATTGCTGACAGGAGACGTGGACCCACTTTTCTGAGGTGTTACAGTGCGCCTGACATGTGTATTGAAGCACTAAATCATTGCTCTCTCACAAAGGGCTTTCACATACCTTCAGTCGCCTTGCGCCAGTGTTTTTTTTCGCAGTCAAGGAACATCTTGAAACTATTTTAGGATTGATAAAGTCATGATACAGATGTCAAGCTTAAAAAAAGAAACATACAGTCTCTGGTGATGTGGCCAATGTTTTTACAGTCACACAAGTACAGAACTCCGAAGGCAAGCTGCGTACTTTCTCAAGCATGATGACTCGGAAAGTAGAAAAGTAGATCTACTGTGTTATTGACCCTATCTGAAAATACAGTAAGTCTTATCATGTGCTGGATGTGTGTGATATCATATCTTTACTCAAAAATTATGACCTTTAATAATATTATTGAAGTAAAAGCTGTTTTGAGAAGAGGAAATCTCAACATGTAAAACATCAGATTGTGAATTTTAGACGAAACAGTTTAAATTTTGAGAGGGAGACTGACAGTGATTGGCTTCTGTCTGCAGATTATACACAAAATTATAGTGTCAGAATCATATTTTTCTTATGCTGTTTTTGTAATGATCTGTGAGGTAAAATTACTATTTTTGTCACTGGAGTTGTTGTGGTTGGTTTGGAGAGAACAATATTGGGCTTATATCACGATGGTTTCTCATCAGAAGAGGCTGTCTGATGACAAGGTAAAGTGCTGAAATCCATCTTGCGAGACAGCCGTATTCACAAAATCACGAGGCCTTGCTTATGGCCAATTTCAATTGACACGAACTAGGGTTGCAAATTTTGGGCACTTTCCTTAACCAGTAGTTAAAATGAATTAAAACTGATCAATTATTAATAATAAATAACATACAAAACACATTTCCATACACTTTTTTCCCCCCATTTTCATTTTTTTTCTTTTTTTGTTTTCTCTTTGTAAGTTCAGGTTTAAATTTCCTTATTCAACAAATGGCTCCACCAGGCAAAACAATGTCAAATGAGTTGCACTTAATGCCATTTGTGGTCTACGATTAATTATTGATTAATACAATTTAATCACTTAAATTCTTAACAGTGATTAATCTATTCATTGACAGTGACAAATCGAATCATTAACATTCCTCCTTCGGACCACTGACATGTAAAAAGATGGATAACATCTCAGCTCTCCAAAAGTGAACTCTAAACATTTCAGTTGCTCCCTGGTGGCTGGCTGCTGTATAGGTGATACACACTGCTCCCTCCATGTTAGCAGATCGCACGTGGGCCAACCTAAAACATCAAAGTACACAACAAATTAATATTTCACAAGGATGGCTTCTGTCATTTCAGGTAGTTCTTATCACACTGATGCGTGTTCAGGTGTTCATTTTTCTGATCAGCTTAGTTTTAATTAGTTATTTGATGCTATGAAAAGGGGATTTCATGCCATGATTGACAGCTGGGTTCTTGTTGTAGGGCAGCTCCAGCAACAATCATCACTTTGCAGACTCTGGCTCAAACGATGTTGGTTGAAGTTTGCTGTCAGATGGTGATTTTTCCGACAGTTTTTTCATTCAATTATCTGCCAAGCATTTTTTAAAAGTGCTTGTCCTCTTCCAAACCGTTTCCAAGGATGACTTCTGATTCTGTGTAACAAACTGTCTGGTGCGTCAGATTAGATGTGTGCTCAGTCACCCACACTCAAACAAATATTATCACACCCTCAGAGAAAGGCTTCGGCGATGGCATGCAGGTCAACAGGAAACAGACTAAATTATTTTCTTCTTCCTCAGGAGGGAAAAGAGATCTCTGAGATATGGTCGACCCGCACAGGCAGGTGGTTCTGATAAAACCCCTGGCCCAGGCTGTCCCATGGTGCCGTGCCTGCTGAGTACAAAGACGCCCCACTGGGAAGCCCTCATGTCCAAATGAGAGAGGTCCGGTGCTGTGCAGCGAACTGCAGTCAGGTCCTTGGAGATCCAGCGGATAGTGTGACTGACTGGGCAGGTGACCCGGATATTGAAACCCCCGTCGAGGGTTGATTTTAGAGTGTGAGAACTGGAGTGGTGGAGTGTGAGACGAGTGTGCAGCAGTAAAGGTAAGTTGTGCTGAAGCTGGTTAATCTAGGCAATTTGAAAACCACACTTGGGAAGCTTGTGAGAAGCTGTGATGTGCATACCAGGATGAATTAGTAGGTATTAAGGGGTAACTTTGGTATTTTTCAGCCTTAACCCTGTTTTCCTCCCTGTTCACCCGATCTGTACTATGGTGCTCTGTCACCAGTTAGTTTTCATATGTGTGAAGGGGCGCTTTTCATCTGTTCTGGTGCTCCAACCTCAGATTTTGTAAAGTGGCTAGTCCGTCACTAACATGGTCTTGCTATTATGCAATAAGCTGCATGATTTCACTTCTGTCATGCATTACACTACCTCTTATTGTGATGGGCAGGGCCTGATTTGAAAATCTTTCATTGGGGTGCAGCACTGACACATTATGCCGCTGCACAAGTATATCTCAAGCCAGATTTGACTTCCTTTGACAGTGAGCAGAATGTTGGGTGAGGAGGAACAGTACTGGTGGACCCTACTACTGGACCCAGCAGCCTAAACTTCTTGTTTCTCATGGCTGTGCTGATTAACTTTTTTTTAAAACCTTGAAAAAATTACATAAAACCTACATATAACCTATATGACTGCCCACTCGTCACTCCTCTTAACTATACAGTAGGGGCTGCAATCATCAACAACTACCAGGCTAAACACCTATTAGCAGTGTTGGGGAGTAACTACTTGCATATAATGAAATTACAAAAAAAAATTTAGCCTCATGTGACCTGTTATAGTTATTGAACAAAAATATGCAATCAAATTGCAGTTACTAATCAAAAGTTTGGTAATTCTGAAATCTTTTCTTTCTAATATTCTTTCATATTTTTCCTAATGGAGATCTGCACACTACTGCTCTATTAGGCCTGGGCAATAATACAATAGCAATAGCTATCAGCGATAGTAGTTTAATTTACTTGCATTTAATGCAAACTGCCATGAAAGCACAAAACATCTATGCACCTGCTCATAGACAGCCTGTCATAGTCCTTGATAATGGCACGCGCTAAGAGTGACACATGAACAGCCAATCATTTCATAGACAAGCCTCATGTGTGGTCCCTCCCTGTCCTACAAACAGCCCAAGATATCCTGTGGTGCTGCAGTGACCCACAAACAATCAGTCATTTCACAGGTGTGTTTTTCGTTTGTGTGGAGTTACATGTGAGACAACGAACAGTGTGAGTGACGGACAGAAACAGAACCAAAGTGAGTGTAGATGAAAAATGACAGGTCAGCTCACCGATGTGGCAGTCTGTTGTTTTTCCAAGTCGGACAACAACTATCAGAGGGAGGCTTGTTCATACAGAGAGAGTTCGGAGTAGAACCACTAGTCCTTCAAGTTGAAAGGAGCGGGCTGAGGTGAACAAGCAGGAAAGTCTTGCAGAAGAGAGGGGCATTATGCTCGACCTGCTGTCACCACGACCCGGCCACTGATAAGCAGAAGGAAATAGACAGATGGATCAATCAACAACTACCAGAACAGTGTTGTATGTAAACAGCAGGAATAGTATCCCGATCAATACTGGTAATACATCAAACTTCTTTTATAACCTCAGCTGCTTCCACCCTCCAGGGTACACAACATGTCATCAGTCATAGACGCCATGATTGATAATTATCGATATCTACCAATATGAAACTAGACTTTTCAGCTATATCACCCAGGCCTATACTTTACTAGTGCACTGTTCTAGTTTGTCACTTTGACTTTGAATCTTATACAAAGATTAAAATGACATTGTTAACTCATATAGTAGTGAGAGGAGAAGGAATATATCCTGTTAAAATTAATCATCATCTATCTAGTGCGAATCTAAATTTAGTAAAAACAAGCATTTTGGTAGTTTGCAGTATGACATAAGTCCATAACTGTGGACTCTCGTCATAATGCAGATTCTCACCCTTTTAAACAAATTATTCTAAAGATCTTTTGGCTCCACAGCCTTTACCCACACAAAAATCAGGGGTCACACAATTCATGAGTTGTCCTTCCTGATAACAAACTAAAAAGCTGGAACTTTACCACAGAAAACTAAAGTAATAGGCATGTAGTAACTACCAGGAAGGTGCAGTTTATACACAGGATGAATAAGAAATGTTAGAAAGTTCAGAAAAGCACAACAGCGTTTGAACGTCGATTGAATAAAACATTGTGTGATTGACAACTCGAGCTATCTGAACTGTCCGTACTGAGCTCGACTCACTGGTCTTGTAGGTGTTTCACATCAAAGTTATAAAATATTTACAGGCTCTATTGCCACTGTGGCCCAGGTCAACCCTGAATGAAAGAGTACAAAGGAGAACAAGCCAGAGGTCAGTGCCATACATAAAAGGCCATCCCGTAAAAATAACAATGCTTAAAAGTGTGTGCTTCCAACAGCATGCCTCTGTTGTCCTTGTCAGGCCTTCTGAGAGGGCATTCAGAGTTTTCCATTCGCCACGCTCATTATTTTCGCAGGAAGTTTGTTTAACGGTTGACGTCGGGACGATGTGAACAACCAGGCAGATTTGAAAATGCAGACTTAATACCCCTGGCTAAATATTCTGGAAAATATTCAGCCCAACACACATGCGTTCTATAAATCACCTTTATAATGCTTGTCACATAAAATGTTACTATGACTGTGGGCTTGAGAGCGTGTCCGCTGTGTTAAAGCTGGCCCGGTTTCAGGACAGCCACGCAGCCCTCGGTCCCCCCCCCGCCCCCCCCACCATCAATCTATCTATGGGGGCCATACATGCCTGCTGGTGCGTGTCTGAATGCGAGTTTGAGAGTGGCAGCTGCGCTCTCTCATGGACCTCACCTGCACTGGCTGGGTGGACGCCAGGGACAGATTCGCAGAAATTTCACAGTGACATTTGTGAAGCCGTCAGTGAGCTAAGTGTCTGACTTATTACTCTGATAAAACAACATTCTATTGTGGTCCGGATAACACTATTAAACAACGCTGCGGTAATCCCCGGTAACAGGCCTGTTGAAAGCTGTATCACACCCGCGCTCATTGTGCTGCCCTGCAGCTTGGCTGGGGTCGCATTGCGACGTGCGCTGAGACGGGAAAACAGGAAGCCGGGGTCCTCTCTCCTTCCCCTGGTGGAATCTGGCGTGGCTGCACATGTTCAGTGAGCTTCTGAAACCTGTGTGTCAAAAACACACACTGACCAACTGCTTGAACTCTGCCAAACCCTCTTTTAAGTCCCTGAAATGCACAGCTGGAGGACAAAGGCTGGCTGTGGATGTGTGTGCTGTGTGTGAGTGGGCGCAGTGTTTAGTTACAACAGTGTACACAAACATGGACACACAGACGCAAAAACAGAACATGGTGTGAGGGTGGATCCTTCACAGGCGTTTTGTGTGTATCGTTGTATAAATCGAGGGCGGCCTCCTGAGGTCAGCATTATTTATGGACACGTGTGTCTTTTTTTGAACTCATTTTGCCTAAATATAATCCAGACAGGCAAAATGGCTACATCTACCGTCCATCGATTGTGGAGGTAAAAAGTCTCTGGAAATACAGCATCAGCGTCACGATACTGAATAAATTATTTTAGAACAAAAGATGTGGCTTGGTGAGTTGAAACTTTCAAGCACTTTTCTAGCATTTTGTTTTATAGCCAGTTCTCACTGAACTTGCAGTTCTCCCAGCACGTTGTTGTCTGTCGTCACTCACAGCTCCATCAGAGGGCAGTTCAGTAAGCAAAGCCACTCACATGGTGGAAAGTGAGGCTCGAGCAGAGTTATCTTCATTTTGTCAGAAAGGTAAAACAATCTCTCTGATTTATTACATTTCTTCATGTGAAAAGCTAACTATTCACTTAAATAGCAATTTATTATGAAAGTAATGCATTTACAATTTCAAACTGCTTCAAGCACTTATTCCAGAATCCAAGGATTTACAAGGATTCAAGGATTTACAGCATCCTTATGAACACTGAATACTGACATCTTCAACTGTCATTGCTTCCAAAGTATGTTATGGACAATAAAATGGAGCGCAGCATACAAGTATCCAAATAATCCTTTATTTCATCTTTTATTCAAATACTAAAGTAGACAACCAATGCTAATGTCATAACTCTAAAAGACAAAAAGCTGAAGCATGGCATTATAGACAGGCGGATACCCAGCATCCATCTGCAAAGAACATTTAAAGGAAACTGTAAAGGTTTCACAGGCAGGAGGTCTTCACCAGCAGCACTTGTCTTCCCTGTAATGATGGCAGGTGTTGAGAGAGCGAGATGAGTGACGACTACTACTGTCCGTCTGTCTGTCATACTCTTTTTCATCTTTTTCTTCTTTTTTTTCTCTTGTTGTCATTATGCTGCCCAGTTGTCAATTTCTCCATAAATGTCTATAATGTAATTTATGTACAGCCTCATCTGCTGCTCACACACAGCAGTGTGCGAAACAATCTGTATGTGAAAGAGTTCAAGTTCAGATGTCTCACAACATGTACAGTTTGTGAGACATCTGAGCCTAATCCCTCACACCTGCTCCATAAAGGAATGCCAAGTTAAATTTACAACCACCAGTAAAGACCCAGTGGAAAGAAGATTTTAATTGAGGATGGCTCTATGACGTTTGGTCTGCACAACACAGTTGTAGTTCATTGCAATAACTTGCTTGTCCATTTCTAATTCTTAATTTCCAAGTCTTAATTGTAGGGGCTACATTCAAAAGAGCTGTAGATCATTACTACATATCAGAGTACTGTGAACGTCCTTCAGCTCTAACATTTCTTTTTCTTTTTAAATCTTGTCTAATATAGAAAGTCAAATGTTTACAAATCACTACACGATTCTTTGATGACTTCTGAATTAACTGATCTTACCTGTAGAACCCAGTTAAAAAGGATCAACAGATGTATTCAAACGCAGAAACTGTGGTGAAGTTTCAGACACTGGCAGAGGTGGAAAGTAATAAATTAAAAATACTTCTTCCTTTTGCCTCTTTCATTATACACCATACATTTTCATAACAGGCTTGTTACTTTATTTTTAATGCATTTGAGGGAAATTATTGATTATTTTTATTTTGTGTCATCGCAACCTTCTCAACATCAATCATCGATTACAACCCATTTGAATGAGACAATAATACATAGAAAAGATGATTCATTGGTCCATCAGTAAAATATCAGGCACAAGAGACGTAACAAGACTAAAATGATGCAAAAGAAATAACAAGACGAAACAGACGAGAGAGAGAGAGAGAGAGAGAGAGAGAGAGAGAGAGAGAGAGAGAGAGAGAGAGAGCAAGAGGCAGGAGGACCTATGACAGTGAAGACAGTCACCTTTACTTGAGTAAGAGATCATCACATTGACTGCATGACTAATAAATCTAGATACATGTGCTTGTATTTTAGATACTGTATCTAGTATTTTTATTTAACTAAGAAGCCATCAGTCTGATTTAAGTTCAGTTAAAGAATCAGTTCACCTACATTACAAGAGGACATTGTTTGCTTCTTAGTCTTATTATTATAGCCATGCAGATAGTTTTGATTTTATGAGCTGAGGTTTCAGATTTCAACCAACTTGCCTCACCCTTCCCTTCCAGGCGTGTAGGAGAACCTATATGGTGGCTGTGAAACTCACAAAAGGCACAAAAAATGCTCTCTAGAAGAGGACCCTGTGTTCATATAGATGGCTCATTGTAAGGTAATGAAAACACAATTCTTTTTTTCAGATGATTATACATAAATGAAAACATTTGCACAAAACATATAGCTTATAGAGGTGTGTACCAATTTGTTTTAGTTCAGGTAAAAATTACAAATGACATTTGGCAACACTGAACTTTATTCCTTGTGACCTTCCCAGTCAAAAAAGTGTTAAAGCCTTTGCTGACTTAAAATCACTGCATGGCATTAGATCAAAGTATTACTGCCAAACGCTGTGAATGTCTCTACTATGTCTCTACTAGTGAATAATGTAGTTCCTAAACAGTAAGTAAACAAAGTGGTTGCTCGGTGATACCTAAGTACTGTTTGTGGTCACAGGTGCGTGCTTATTGGGGTTTTTAACAAAGTCTTCAAAAGTGACTCAGCCAATCAGAAGTGAAGCCAGAAGCAATATGCTCTGACCCTGGATGTGAGCAGCCATGTCTGTTGTCCAGATTGAGACCTCACGCTCAGCCGCGGCCTGGGCAACAGGTTGTGTTTGGACTGCACGTCTCTGGCCAGAGCTGCTCTGCCCTGCCTGGCACTTAATCCACTTAAAGCCAATTACAAGACTATTACTGTGTTCGCCTTCCCGAAAATGACAATGGAGCCCGTGGTGGAGGCGGCCAGAGAGTAGGCCGAGCCC
Source organism: Lutjanus erythropterus (assembly GCF_056507025.1). Taxonomy (NCBI): domain Eukaryota; kingdom Metazoa; phylum Chordata; class Actinopteri; order Lutjaniformes; family Lutjanidae; genus Lutjanus; species Lutjanus erythropterus. The sequence goes on from NC_139324.1 coordinate 22,924,092, forward strand.
TCAGCTCTGGTTCTCTCCCTGTCTCTTTGTCTCTAGGAGCTCTGTAAGTCTTTCCCTCCTGTGTTGCTGTTATCTCAATTAGTTGCAGCAGAGACGATTGATATAATCACTGTTTTGGCTACAGAAAGGCGAAAGGTGTCGACAGATGAGTTCCTACTTTGGCGAAATGAGATTCAGAAAATGTTTTGTTGGCTTTAAGGTCAAAGTGCAGATGGCCAGATACATCAACTCCTGCTACACGCTGACGCTTTAATTAATTTTAAACACATCAGAACGTGTGTTTGTGTTAAGCTACTGTCACAGGGCAGAATTTTGTTCTCATTGAGTCTTTAAAGTAAGAAACCTCCTTCTGACTGTTCAGTGTGAAGCAAAGCACAACATTATGAAACAAACCACAAATTGCTATTTACTGTCGAGGTAGAAATGTGTGGGTTACCCATACGCAGTGCTATGGTATGCAAACATGAAACTTTTAGCATCCTGCAGTGTAGGCACCATAAAGATTAAATGATCTGAAACTGTGATGGATTCCTGTAATGACTTGAATATCAAATGTTTGACAGTTTGCCTCACATTCAACAGTGTCAGTCTGCACTCTGGTGAGAATAGGCACATGGCAGCTATCCAGCTATTCAAACCCGACCCCCTAGTTTAGCTATAATTTTGCTTGACAGAAGAAGTTGTGGTGGATGAAGGGTTAATAAGACAACTCTCCTACTGGAAGCTGGGGTTTGACTCCTGTCTTGGGGGACTAAAAGTTTGAGTAAATTGTGAAAATAGAAGTTAAATAATTTGTTGGTTTTGTTAAATTATTATTTACAGTTTATTTTAATTATTATTTTCAGCAGTTTGGTTAGTAATTAGTAGTAGTAGTAGTAGTAGTTAGGAAACAAAACTACTTGGTTTGTCTCTGGTCTGTGGGTGCATATAGCTTTGTTACCCACAGACACCTGGGTATAAATAGCATTAGTGTTGGGCGATGTCTACCAGATTGGCTTCTGACGATATGCACGGTGAAACATTGCGATGCATGATGATATCGTTGCTTGATGTAAGAGGGTCTTTTTCTCAGCGCCACATATCCGTAACTTAGTTGTGAATAGATTGATTGCCAATAACTTCCACAACGACATATATGACTGGTTGAGATTGCAGTCAGTGACAGGCATACTGGACTTTAAGTGCATTACATTAAACACATGATTAACAGTTGCAGTTTGGTTAGGCTTAGGCAACATAAATAAAATAAAAAATAATTATATTGTGTTACATAAGTCACATGACATGTCACTTGTTATGTAACTTGAAACTTTACATAACTCTATTTACACCTGGTATTAAAATGCAGTCTGTGTCCAGATACATCATCCAGATAAGGAAAACACATCTTAATGCAAAGTGTAAATGCTTCGTGATCTGAATGTGATCAGATCTCCCAGAACACATCTGGGGGTAATGTGGCTTGTACTGTGTTCAAATCTTAGGTAGGTGTAAATGCAATCCACACAACAATCTGGATGAAGTAGCTGGACGCAGATCCCATTTTAATACCAGGTGTAAATGGGGTGCAAGTCAACTTTGACCTTTGGCTTCACACGGGACTAGAACCTTGGTCTTCTGGGTGAAAGTCCTGTGTTTGTTTGAGCTCTCTGTTTACCCGACCACCTTCATGAGTGAAGAAGTTCTTCACTGTCTTGCACAGCTTGATAAAAACAAACTACATAGTGAGTATGAATCTTTGAACAGATAGAAATGTTTGATTTTCTGTAATTCCTATTATACTTCAGATTATTAGTTTGTTGTTTTAACTAAAACTGCTGAATGAGGAAAACATTTTTGTATCAGCTCAGTAAACATATACCTTGCTAGCATCTTCTGTTTAAAAGTGACAATATTCAACTGTCAGTCTTGAAGAATGTCTCTGATTTGTCTTTTTCTTTTGTCATACTGCAACCAACTGCAGGGACTCTTCCCAAAATTGTAGTTGGTGAGCTATAAAACCTTCAGCCGTCTTTATTAAGAGATATGGAAACTGTGCGTGTGTGAAATACAGTGGATAAACAAGGATAGTGTGTCATCATACATATGGTGAGCACACACACAGCATCATATACAGTACAACACATTGATTTAATTATACAGGAAGCAGGCCCTGTGACATTCTTCCTCTTATTTATGATGTGTTGCAGCCATTTATGTCTAAACCAACCGAAAGGGGGAAACCCAGGGCAGCAGTTAGTCAGGAATTTAAACCACTTGTGTCGGGAAAACACTCTGTTACAGTAAAGACTAACTATCAAAACAAAAACAAATGCACTGAGAAACAACTTAGTCAGAATTTTAGGTCCATTTAACTTCTTTTTATTTACAGGTGTGATTGATATATTTTTTCCCTCTTTGTAGCAAAAGTCAGCAATAATGCACTGAGCATAAAAAGGTGTCTTGATTTAAGCAAATAACTGACAGCAAAGTAAATGCCATGACCTCATACATTATTGTGCTTATACCATTGCCACTTCCCTCAAGCAAAAAGAAGCTGCGTTTAAATTATCACCTAATAATCTGTCAATAATTATCTGTCAGTGAAGTTGGGTGGCTTTGAGGACATTGATAACAGCTGGCTCTGGTTAAACATAATGATCTTGCTCTGTAACAGAAAGGTCTGTCTATATAGGGATCCTTTGCATAATGCTGTGAGACGCTTACTTCCTGTCTAGCCTGCAAACATCGTGTCAGCATCACAGTTGCATGACAACAAGTATCTGTCTATATAGGGTCTGTATCATCCATGCATTTCAAAGTGTCCAGCAGCAAATGAGCAGCCGCCCTGTGCACAGCTTTCCTTCGAGTGAATGTGGATGAGAAAAAAAGTGAGTGCCAGTGACTGTGTTCAGAGCAGACAGTGGGATGAATACTATAGTGAAAGTACTTTAATGGACGCCATATTACCACCATGGATTACACTGCAGCTATTGCAGCATGTGGCTGCTGTATGAGGCATAAAGAATTTTTTTCACATCTGTGAAGTCTGTGAATCAAGGGTTTATTTCAACCGAGCCAGAATTGGTGACTGCCAGAGCAATTGGAAAGACAAATCTTTATTTTGTTTCTATTGAGTTTGAATGAAGTGTTTTATGATGATCTGTGATGTAAAATTACTGTATTCATGAATGGAGTCTGATGAGTCAACATGCTATTTGTTTTGGTCTCAGATGCTGGTACTCTGAAACTGCAACATGTAAAAAACAATGCATGCTGTATGTCGAACCTCATTTTAGTTATTCTGTTTTCACTTTTTGTTGTCTGTCAGTCATAGACCAAACAGTTTACTAGTTGCATCTTCACTGTTGGCAAAAACAAGTCCAATTGTATGTACTCTTATGGCAAACTGAGCCTACTGTTACAACCTCAATCAACCCTTATCTAATGAGTTTATGGTCTCAGCCGCTAATTTCAAGTCTTCTTCAATTCAACATGATGCTCATAAAATAAATTTTGGTCACGTTTAGAGTAAAATAGAATATAAAGTAGGGCGTAGTTATCTTGTAATTGACAGGTCATCCTCAGTGAGTCCACCCACAGCATTCACAGTGTAAAACTTTTGCACAGGTACTCTAAATCTATAAAAGAAGATATTAACATACATATAAACAATTTGAAGATTTCCAAAATTTTTTATGGTTAAGATGTTGATGACTGTTATCAAGCAGACACAGAGCAACGTTAGCATCCCACTGGAGTCATATTTCTGGCAGATACTATATTGAACATTTGGTTTATCACTTGTTTCCTGGAAACAGCTGACAACTGTTTTATATGAATACCAAAGATTTTAGTCAATGGCTGGAATTTCATCATTTTAGGGGCAAGTCCACTTTGGTTTGGCAGTTTTTTGAGGACACAAGGCCAAATGCCTGGGCAGCAGGGCCATCAAATAAAACAATGATCATAATAAAAAACATAATAATAAAGGTTAAGGATGATTTCATTTTTACTCAATTTTTTCTACTTTGTTAATGCTAAGTACTAACTTGTCAATAATCATTCATAAGCATTCATGTACAACATTGAGTTCAACCTTTCAAAAGTTCACTGTAGCAACCTCTATCGACCTTTTTTTAATATCCTGCCGCATCCAGGCTGTGATTGGTCGGTTTACACAAAAGCAACATTGACTTAATGAAAAATTTCCTTCTGCATAATTTATCAAACTTTCCTATCTCAGCTCTGTTGACTTTCTCTTCTCAAAGGTTTCCTCTGTCACAGCTTTGAGGCACATCAGGATGAGTTTCATTAAGTCTCTTGGTCTGTTGGTGCTAGATTTGTGTCAAACATCATAAATAGTGATGTTTTCCAGCGGTTTATATGAGGCTTGAAATCAAACCCATCACTGGTCATGCGTACAGTGTTTCACATGATCTTGCCTAATAACATTTTAGAATCTCAACAAAAGATACTCGTGTCTAGAAACCATATTGACAGGAAAAAGGCAGAGGAGAAAATGGCGTAATCCACGGGGACAGTGACAACAGCCCATCAAAGCTACTGCGGCCGCAGGGCATTTTTTTAAAGAGCATGAGAATAGATGTGGTATGTGAACCTAGACAGGTCAATGCTGCTCAGCTTTGCTTCCAATTTTTCCCAGTTCCCAAAAACTGCCCTGTGGAACAAAAGCGTTTTCACCATAAACTACAGTTCAGTGATCTGTATATCATGGAAGTAAACCCAGAAGCTAGAACAGCTTCTGGGAGTTAATGCAAGACAAGCAATTCTCATTTGTCATCTATGGGCATAAGGCCAAACTGATGGGGCACGGCAGCCATGAAATTCCTGACCTGGCTGTTGATATGCTGCATAGAAATTCTAAATTGGGTGTTAATTCTTAACTGATTATGAATGCATTATAAATATATACATATACATATATATATATATATAACCCATAGCTATGGGTTTTGTCCTGCCTGTGCCCAGAATATTACATTAGGTCTTAGCCACTGTGTGTATCAGCAAGACTTGGCCAAGACTTCAAAGTTGCCAATACATCCTGTATGTCCCTGTGCCATACAGCAGTGAAGGTCTCGTCTTGCTCTAGGTTAAAGTTAATGCAACAGTTTTGGAAGACATGCTCCTCAGATGCCTGGATGTCCCAGTGTAATTTTATATTTCTTTTTTTTTTTTTTCATCTCTAGTGAGTGAGTTGCCAGCTTTAGTTGTATAGGTTACAGACCAGGCACGCTGGGAGCTATCTAGTTACTACTGCCTGTGTGTTGGGGGAGGATGTGGGGGGGGGGGGGGGGGGGGGGTCATAAGGAGGGGCAGGCGGAGCGTTTGTTGAGTGGAAAATGGCTTCTAAAGCTCTTCTACTCACCTTTCGCAGTGACAACATTTAGCACAGTGCGCGGACCCCCGACTCCCCTCTGTCACCCATCACCACCCTGTGTCTCTTACCCACCTCTCCCCACACTCATTCAAATTTCCCTTTTTAAGGCTTCACAACCTGTTTTAGGAGTGATAGGGGGATAAAGTGATTTTGCAGGAGTAAATGCCCTTCAACAGATGGTCAGACATGACAGGGGATGGAGTGTGTGGTGGTGGTAGTGGTGAGGGTTTACAGTGGGGTCCTGGTCCAGCCCCCACTGCGGTCGAATGTGACAAAATGCAAAGTGGAATTTGCTGGCCCCTCCAGTCCAGAATTGGCCCACGCAAAGAGCATGTGAGAGGCATGATGGCATGTCCTTCGCAGTCCGGGCGAGCTTGGGTGACAGCTGCGATGTTTATAGGCCAGCTTCGATGACAGTCGGGGGGGGGCGGCTCGGCTCTTTTCAGACAGGAATTAGGTTTGTCATCAGATTCTAAAATCCTTCTGATTTATGACATTTCCACTCCTGTTTTCCCTCCTACCCCTTTGACCCCCACCGACAAACGCCCAGCGGGGAGACGATGACATTCGGCAAAATTGTTTGTTTGTTTACCTCTTACTTTCACCACAAAGGATCGATTTCCCACCCACACCAACATGCACCATCGTTCCCACACAACGTCTCGCTGCTGTGTTGTGCTTTGTTGGGGAGGCATGGTAAAATGATACTCACTCTTCGATTTACACTTTAATGAAAGCATTTTTCATCTTGTCTACTTGGGTCTTTTTGGTAAATTTTGCCTTGCTGCTCACTCAGCGAAAAGGTTTCTCTCATACCTATTCTTAGATGCACTACCTCAAGATAGTTTTCCAACCAACCAGCATAGTCTGCTCTGAGCTACCGCTGCACACTTCATTGTATCTATAAGACTATAGGTAAGTTCAACAGGTATTTTATATCCTGAGAGGTTTCATGACATAAATTACATATTAAATCACTGGACAAATGTAGGTTAGTTACAGCAGAATCACTGATAAAAAACAAGATGAGACGAGACGAGACGAGACAAGATAAGATAAGATACACTTTATTGATTCCACACTGGGGTAATTCACTCCAGAAAAAGAATTCTCCGAAAAGCGAATACCTTTATTAAAGAGCAATTCTACTTTATGTCTGCCCTAATTAAAACCAAACTGAATATATTCTTGCTAAGAATCCAGAAATTAAAAAAAAAAAAATGTTTCAAGTAAGAGTAAACTCAGCATGAAGCCTGGATCTGCTTAACATCACCACCAGTTGTTTTGTATTCCAGCGGCTGAACTGATGTACACAGCTTCACAGTGGAGGTGTGGGAGAAAGGTAAATTTTGAATACTGTGGACTTTATTTAATCATGAAAAGATTTTAATGCACTCAGAGCTGCATTAAAAAATACATTAGAGCCCCTTTATTGATGATAGGTAATCTTAAGACAGTTGAGTGGACATCTCCTTCTGTGATCCACAAGATCACTGTATGAGGAAGAACAAACTTTATGAGGGTTTGGTCAATGTGAAGATAAACAAATAAAAAATAAGAGTCTTTAGAGATCCAGATACCTTTTCTGAGATTAATTATATTTGTAGATTTGGTTAAAAGTTACACTAAGTTTGTAGCGTGGTTATAAAGTTCAGTTCTTTTACTAACTGTGTCTACAAATAACTGCAAATGTACATTTGATCCCTGGGAGAAAACGATTTTTCTATCCTCTGTTTAAAAGGGAGGCCACCGGTCAACTGTAGAGCATCTTATCTGTATGGAGGTCTTAATCTTCTGGTGCTCTTAAGGCTGTGATTAAAAGTGAAACACTTTTCTACTTGGCCCGATCACATCACGAGTCTGGTGATTTTACATCCAGTGCCAGTGTTTTTAAAAATTCTGTGCATGACAAATTCCTGTTTGTCTCAAATACAGGATGGTTAGGGTTAGAGCTACAGAAAGAGTGTGGTTACAGTCAGTAAAAAGACCAATGTTAACTGTAGATCTGTTAAGGGATGCAAACTCAGGTCTCCTGTATGAAAGTTAGACATGCTACACACCCATCCACCACCCCACATTTCCACACTCTCAGTCTCCACCCTGAAACATATGGAAGTTTAGTCTTACCAGATCCAGACTGATCATCTGGAGATTTTTGAATCCAAGGTAGTTGCTCTCCCCCCATTTCCCTGAAGGGCTGCCCTAAAGACTCAGGCTTGGGCTTTTGTAAAACTCTCAAATTGTTTCCACTCAGTTTAAGGTCTTACAGGAGCATCATCCAATATGGCCAATGTCCCTTGAATACTGTACCGTGTGCAGAAATGCACAAGTGCCAAGTTTCATGAGATTGACTGGCATGTGTGTTGGGTTCTAGGTAAGAGACTGTCAGTATCATCTTCACATTTATTTCAATGGGTACGAACAAAAGGAAGGCAACATCACTTACTGTTTGTGGAGCCCATTGCTGTGCACATTACTGTGCACGTGTCAAATTACCTTGTAATGAGCAAGGTTTCCTTTTCAGAAGACCCTAATCGCTCTGATCCACCCATCCCCCACTAATCTAAACCATCATTTACATAGAAACCTCCTTTGATGAACAGACTGATTTAGAGATTACATGTAGAGTAATGTCTCAGTTGACCAGGGAATGAAATGACAAAATATCTCGCCTGACAACCAATTAATGAGGAGATTATGTGTTGAACATCTCTTTTAATAGGAGAGTGTCATCAATACCAGGAGGGCTGTGTGGCAGTGCAGTTATGTAGGGAGGCAGTTTTACAAGAGGCACCCAGGCACACCATTGGGGGTGGGGGGTGGGGGGTGGGGGTTATTTTAGGAAGCAGCATTTGGGAAATAACTGTGAAATTTTTGGTTTCACAATACAAAGTCAAGACTGGGATCAGAGACTATAGAGTTTCTCCCTGCAGGACATCATGTTATATCATCAGGTTGATTTTCTTTTTGATATTTGCAATATTGACAGCATTACAATATAGATGTATGTAAATATACATTTTTATTTGCCAGTAGGTACTTCAAGCAAAAATGTATATATTTTTTCCAGATGCCGCATTTTTATGTCCAGACTATTATATAGTTTTTAAGCATCAATCAACAATCAAAAATTATGTTTCTATTATTTGCACTTTTACTATTACTATTTGATGGAAGAAATTTGCAGAAATGTCAATGTAAAATACTGAATATCTGTTAGTTCTTCTGTTGAATGGCTCAAGTGGTCAGTGCAACCTTTATGCACATTTTAATGTCAGAGAAGATTTATAGTGTATAGCTGTAAAGGTTAGAAGACCTTGAATAATCTAAATTTCTTGACATATGCTTGATGGTGACAGGACTTTGCTATTAAGACTAGATAGAAAAAGTCCATACATACTCCTCTTTGTGGCCTTGTTTCCTTGTATATCTTGACTAGTGGAGAAGGTATTAGTAAACAAAACCTATGTAGCCACTGTTGTATTGAATTTGCTCCAACTGGTGCCAATACTGTAATAAATACAGTGCATAGACAATAGAAACTGATCAGTGTTTTTCTTAATTAATCAAAGCAGGGACCAGCCTTAAAATGTTGGTGCCAGGATCCAAACTCTGTGTGCGGCTTGATGGGATTAGAAAAAAAGAAAAACACACATTTTACATTTACATTTCAGTAATTTTCTACTACCGCCGCTCCCTTTTTTATTATAAGATCATCATCAAAACAACAAAAGTACAATTAACTACCCCAATATGGCTTATGAGTTCTATCTTGTATAGTCTAACAGTGGCCATGTTCAGAAGACCATCACCAAGTGATGAAGATCCCTGACAAATTGCACAGGCACCATTAGATATTTAATTCATTAGTTCTATAACACAACTGCTCTCAATACCATTAATAAATTTAATTTTTCTGTGCACTACAAGGATCAACTATAACTAATGAAACAGACTGGTAGGGAAACAAGGAAGTAAGGTTGGATTTGAGTTGCCATTTCCATCTTTCCTGCTACATTAATAAAAGTTCATGCAGCATTAAACTTATCACCTTTTTCACAGTTTCTGTATTTCAAAAGGAAATCAAGCTGGGCAGCATTTCCTCACATCTTAAAAAAATGACACCAAGCTATGTGACACTTCCCCTCTCCTTATCGTGGGAATTTATAAGCTCTCCTCCACACCAGGTGCTCCAACTGGGGAATGCACACACACAAACATACACACACACACACACACACACACACACACACACACACACACAGATATACACTTACAGTGTAAATGTATGTCATCAAACACATTCAGCCTTAAATATACGTTACACACACAATTGTATACACACTTGAACATAGACTTGAATTCACAAACACGGATACATATATTTTGTGGACATGGTATTCAATTTACATAACTGAACATATACAAATAAATCAATAAATATTTACACACACACACACACACACACACACACACACACACACACACACACACACACACACACACACACACACACAAACAAGGGCACTAATCTCTGTCCCTGTGGACTGGCTCATTGTTCCTCCAGCTCTACCACCACCTTGGTTCTCCATTCTCTCTTGTCCTGCTGTTAACGGAGAGTATTTCACAAGCTGTAAATTCAGAGCAGATATATAAATCACAGAGGGCACAGCTCAGGGTGGGCCATGACGGGATCTGCAGACTTTTGCCCCAGGGGTCACTAGTGCTATTCCAAACCCAGTCGAGATGTTCAACTACTGATGGGAAGACAAGGGGGTGGGGGTAGAGCAGGGGGAGAGGAGCGTTACTGTGGTTAAGGGGGAGGCAGACAGGTTCACCACACTGGGAAAAAATGTTCTTCAACAAGGAATTTGGTACAGTACAATTACAGAAGCCTTATTCTCTCGATTCAAGCATAATATTATTCATATTTTCTTCACCAGCTTTGTCTGTTTAAGGCTGGGCAGGAAGTGTACAATCGTTTTATCTTGTGTTGAAAACATCTTCTTGGTGCTGGAAATGATAAGAGCTGCGAGAATGAACCATAAAATAAATATTTCGTAATTAGAGTGACCCCTTTCACTCCACTTGTAGGTATTTGTTTCATTAATATTCAAAATGCTGTGGCACTTTAAGTTGATTATTGCAAACAGCTAACCATTTTGCTCTGTGCTCCAATAACAGTTTAGCACATTTGGTACCGAGCTAATGATTGATGTAGCTCTAGCTTGCGAGCCTGCATTTTGTTAACATTAACAAATGTAACTAGATGGGGAATGATTACTGTAGATTAGCTAGCTAGTTAGCTAACATTTGCTACCATTATGTAACTCAAGATGTGATGGATCTTTTAACAATCTTCAAAATTTGGCTTACTTCAACATAGACAAGTCTAACACATAGTATATCTAAGAAGAGGAAATAAAACAACAAAGAAAACAAGAAATCTCTACTGTGACTGTCTATATAGAAACATATAGAAACAGGAAAGGAGTGATACCACCAGGTACCAAATTTGCCCAACTGTTGGAGGACAGAACAAAAAGGGGCGGGGCTTAGGAAGGGTATTGCTGTAAATGTAGTCACAGCTCTTGAACCAATGAAACTTTCCTCAAGTCAACTTTATGACACAAGGCAACAAGTGAGTAAGGCACAGGTATAAGTAATGGTTAGATAAGGTTTGTGTGATTGTGTTTATATGTGTGCACTGCACCTAAATCTATGTTGTGTATCAGATCAGTGGATACATGAAATAGCAGACTTAGCAGAAAAGACAGCTGAAAAGTTTGGACAGTCAAGCTAAGTCACAAATTTTGTTAATAGATGGTTGTTAAGGTAAAAAGTGAGTCAATGCAGTTTAAGAACTAATATGGCACGAACAGAAGTTTTTGGTCAATTGCTTATCTTCCTTAGGGAATACAAAGGCCTTAGGTAGGACAGGGCAGGGTAGGGTAGGGTGGGGTATGAACACCAGAGATGGTCAACTATGGAAAGTGTGCAGACTTGGCCATCACACATAGATTAGGTTACAGGTTTGGAGTCAGATTTGTTTTGAAGCTGTAACCTGGCAAGATGACAGTTAGCTAGAACTCTATCCAATGAACAAGCTGCTTGTGAGTCCATGTGGAACCAAATACACATACAAGTAAGCCTTCCATCTATGGTTCAGACCAAAGAAAACAAACTGCGATCAGACCCAGGCAGAAGTTCGGGGTTGTCCAAGGCTTGACAGCGGGGCACATGGCTCTGCGGCTGAGTTTGTTTTCCTCAAAGCCTGTGTTGCAACAAGATGCCCGGTCCTCCACTCCTCCCCATCTGATCTGCTCCTCTTCCACTGATCCATCATTGGATGACAGTATGTGTCCGTAGCTGAATTTCTGATCCACAAATAGCCCAGCCAGACAAGCCTCACTTTTTTGAGCCTCTGCAATCTCCTGCTATCTACAGTAAGTCATGCGTTATGTGTGCTGGTCTGTGAACACACTTGGTTTGGAGGGGAGCACAGCGACCCCCGTTGCTGCCCTTGGCGACCCCCCACGCCAGGATATTTTAGACTCACAACCCCCTACTCTTCCTCTGTCTGTCCTCCCCTGTCTTTCTCCTATTTCTCCCTGTTCATGCTACTTCTCTCCCTCCTGTGTAGTTCCCCCTCGTCATTAATCATCTGCCTGCCGGAGGTGGAAAAAACAAACAGCACCCACACTAGGACACAAGGGGCAATTTTCGAGTGGTGGCAACAACTTTGCGACTTTTCAAAAATATTCTTTCCCCAGCGGGAGGTTTCAGTCCATCATGAATCTGCCAGCTGACAAAAGTTAGCACTCAGCGGAGTCTGTCAGTAACCTCAGCCCCTGTCTGACGGAGAGACATCCACACCAACAATTAGAACTTAATAAATCAGTTCCCCGTTTTAACACCTTGATTCTCCACACCAAGGGGTGCCTCTTAAGCATGACGTCTTGGTTGGAGATGTCTTCTTTGCTAATTAACTGTTCAGGCAGGTGGGGAAAGAGCAGAGTGGACTTTGACTGAGTGAAAGTTTTAGGATTGTTGGAACATTAAAGGCAGTTCCTTTTGTGAACTGTTTGCTGTCATTATGACCTGGTAAGTGCATCCAAATTAATATAGATACCTGCACTATATTTAGAAGCATAGTAGAAAAACATTTAAATCCAGAGAAAAAAAAAATTAAATAATAATATTTGGTTCTATCACCTCTTGTCTCAAAGATCATTTCAGCATTGAACACTTCAGAATCAAATACATTGTTGCACTTCAGGGAGGGTGATAGCATGACATGGAAGTGGTGTATTTAGCTGCATTTTGGTAAAATTATTATTCTTTGGAGCGCACTGAACAAACAGATGAATAGACAGGGTATCGATTGTGCTACCTGAGCCATTTGAGAAGTTTCTATGAATGTTTGGACCTCTTTCAGCCAGTTATGCCAGTCTATAACAGGCACAAACCTACATCAGCAGTTCTGTGACACAGTCAACCAGAAAGATGAAGCCTTCATGAATATTATTCTACTTCTACCAGGTACATATGTTTCCACTATGCTGCACTGATAAATACTCATCTTTAGCCAGGAGGGCACAAGGACAGTTATGTGTGTGTGTGTGTGTGTGTGCGTGTGCGTGTGTGTGTGTGTGTGTGTGTGTGTGTGTGTGTGTGTGCAGGGAGGGGGTGGGATGAACACCTGTGTGACAGGCAATCTGTCTCTGTCTAAAGAATGTGACAGTGACCCCGGGATGAAGGTGAATGTGTCGGTGTGTGTGTCAGTGCTCTCTGTGTACAGAAGCAGGTGCTCAGTTATTGTTCACAATCATGACAGACAGTAACTCATAGCTGTTTAGAGGCAGTTCTTTAATGTAGTGTTGAGACTTCACCTTATTAGGTATAAGGAATAGAAATGACACAGGCTTGGTGACATTAGATTATACTGTTAGTGTCATTACTGCCTGCAGTTTGGAAAATTGTAGAGTTAGATGACAGAAGAGGTTGTAGACGGCAGGCGTAACAACTGTTAAATCTACAGGCAGTGACTTAGTTTATATACCCCTCCCTCCCTTCCCTCAACCTATGAGGTTTATATGTAGCAATGTCATAATGCAAAATCCTACATCCTGTCATGTGGGAAAATGTTTCTAAGAGGGGCTGAGATGAGTTTTGATGCTCAAACATGTTTACTTAGGAAAGAAAAGTTGATTGTTTGGATTTGAAGAAGATGTTTATTAACCTTATTAAACCCCCTTAGGGGAAAATTCAGTTTTTTCACTCCATTGTTAATTTATACACCTGCATAGGCTTGAATACATACATGTACATGCAATTAGTGGATAAGATAAGATAAGATAATATAAGATAAGATGAACTTTATTGTTCCCACACCTGGGAAATTCACTTGTCAGAGCAGCTCAGCAGTACAGATAGAAAGTGACAATAAGAACTTATAAATATTAAGATAAAAAGAAGAAAATATTGTATATACCTATCAGATTAAAAATATAAAAAAAGAGGTGGAGATGGTAGAGTGATTGAGTTTCCCTGAGTCATGCGTCCCAAGCAGTTAGGGATTCGTTACCTAAAATTAACCAAGTACTTTTTTTGCATAAACTTTACCAAACCTGAATTGTTTCTCAGCAAGCTTTATTTTGAAAGGCTAGCCAAACATGACCTACTTTTCAAGCCTAGGCGAGGCACAACATGACACTGCCACTACCTTATTCATGATTTGTGTCTGTCAGGTATTTTTTCATTGGCAGTGGTGGTTGTTTGTTTGACAACAGCTCCCATAATCCCACACTGCTTCACAATGTCATCCATCTCCATGTCCCATGTTATGGTATTGATTGAGAGATACATGCTGCCTTTAAGGGAGAGTTAAAGTTGTTGCTACCATTGCCTGCACTTTCTCATCTTAACCTTCCAGCTCTTGTTGAAGGAGGCCAATCTAGGCCACTGGCATGATTACACAAGCCCGCTCTTTTCATAGCTAGTTTTATAATAAAACAAATTAAACTAATTTTAAAGTTTTGTATGTTCCTGTTTTAATGTCAGTAATCTTCCATTAAAATTGCAACGACATTTCACACATCAACTGACTTATCTTGGCCAATGCACCGCCCATCTAATTTTTTATTAGCTTAAATGTTTGGTTGACTGCTACAACATTAGAAGGTCTAGTGAAACTTAAACCTCCTCCCAAACACCACCTCTCGTTCTCACTTGGTATGCTCTGGATGGTCAAGTGGAACATTCCTGCAGACTGCATTTCACTCGGTTGGCTCAGATCTGCTTTAATCACCTCAGCGATGGCTGAGCTGCAGATATAGAGTTACAGTACCAGGGAAAGAGAGAGAGAGAGAGAGACCCCAGAATTACTTTTCCATCACTGGGCCAAGCAAGGTTTCACAGGGTCAGAAGAACATGTTCATATCAGTGGGCACTAACTCAGTTTTATAGAGATTTCCTTTAATTTTTCTACAACTCTGTCTAGTAAATTTAGTTTTCAGATATGATTTGGAACAAAGACAGTATCTACAGCTTCACCAAACTAAACAGTAAACTAAGCTGTTTGTCATTGCCTTCAAAATTGATCATCAGGACAACAGACTGTCAGTGCCGACAACACTACAAAAAATATTTATATTACTGTCCTGTTCTCTCACTGTTTTTTGACCGCCTGGGGGCCACAGAACAAGGTGTAAACACAGCCTTATCATATTCTAAAGTTGATGCGTTAGTGAGCAGCCTTTACACCACCGGAAGATATTAGCATTCAGACATAAATTTGCAAATGTAAGTCCAATACCAGTTATTCTTTTAGCTCTGGTTTGGTATCCACCAACTCCTGAGGGAAATATCTGGCTCTTTACCTGCTTAATGCTCCACTAGGGTCAGATGTTATTCATGAACTTGAGTTTATCTGAGCTTTTCTTTTTTGTTTAAACCCATTTCCGCTACAGCAGGAAATGATAAGAGAGTGAGAGTTAAATAAATCAGTAGAGATGCAGGCCATAAAAAACAAAATAATGTGCTGAAAGATAATGAAATGAAGTAGATTGTGGTCACAGTTAAAAGAAACCAACATTAGCAGTTGGTTGAAGATGCAAGCCTCACTTTCCCTTCCCTGGAATTTTCAGAAAATCATTCTTATTTTTTAGATTTATTTTTTTTCTTTCATTTTTATTAATGACACTAGGGGATGTTAAGTGAACTACAGTCAGCATCCTGTTGCAGCCAGCAACCCTGGCACTGATACAAACAGCAGCCTTCTGGCAGAAGGAGGAGGACAAACGTCTATCATGTACAACCACTTCAAAATATCAGGAAACAATGCGTCTAAACCTCACAAGAGTTATACAGTTACCATCTAAACTCAACCCTTCACAGGTGCGAGCAAGCATCCTGGGTATCGGCCAAAACAGTGATGTAACACACAGCACTGAACGTGATTGGCCGGTATCATGTTGATAGAAGAGTTGAGTAAAGTTCTACTTGTGCTGCGCTGTGTGTTGACATTTGTTTGTTGATGTTAACATACTCTATTTCTAAGCCAATGTTAGCTTGTGTTACACGCTGTTGGCGCTGTCCTTTACATCATCCTGAATCCTTTAGAAATCAGACCGCAGGTTGTTGTTGGCAACTGAGAAAGTGGAAGAAGGAAGTCATGTTTCAGTCCCTTCAAACGCTGGCATTACAAAGCGTTAAATACATGTACATTATCACATAGTACCTTTGAGTGTTTCGGTCACAATCTAGGTTTTCAGTTTAAAGTACAAATATAAAAAAATACAAATGTATCCCTCCAACTATTTGCTGTATAAACAGCTGATTAAGTTAAAGCAGCTGCTTGTGTTTTCAAGGAAGAAGCGCAGTGATATGAATAACATGCAAACTAGTTCACCTAATGCTCCATGTTCATCTCAATCTAAACTCAATCAAACTACAACAAGACCACTCACAATTGATAGATTTCATCCATCTACAGCAGGTTGTGTAGCTGTTGGTGCGGTTAAACTAGTCATCTGTACAGATAATGTAATATTATACACTATCCCTCTCCCTCCACCCCCTCCTCTGTCTCCCCTCTGTCATGGTGCCATGTGCCTGATCGTTTACACCGCTCATACTGCGTGTCACCAGGTCGTTACGTTTATTTCAGACGACCACCAATTAGCTGGCTTCTAATTAATCAGCACTTTCCCTGAATCCACATGTCACACAAGTTCAGTCCATCAGCACCATGGAGCTGGAGGGGTTTGATGATTGTCAACTCAAGAGCATGAGATCCATCTTTGTTTATTTGGACAGCATCCTAATGGGTTTGGCTGTATTGCAAAGCTATTCTCTCTGTCCCTTCTGGTGCAAACAAGCGTCCATGATTGAGCTATCATTTAGTTAACTTGTGACATTACAACACTTTTGTATTTACTACTTGTATATACGGCAGATGCACAGATGTAATGTTAGGTGATCACATTATATTGCACGCTCAAATGTGATTGGCTGGAAAGGAAGACGGCATCTTGAATCGAGTGGCAGCAGGAGAGTCTAAAAACACCCACACACATAAATACAGTAAAGTTTACAAATGACAAGCAGTTTGTGATTGCAGGGTCAACAGTTTGTATATAAATGCAACAACACCCAACAGCCATGTTTTCGCTGAAAATTGTGAATACTTTTAAATATATTTATATTTGTGGATTTTTATCAGATTTATTTAAAATAAGAAGTATTTGTGTGTGATCAGAAATACTTCTGTGAATCCTCTCTTTTTATAAGTGAGTTTTTTTTTTTTTAAACTTCTATAAAATGATAAATATTTTTATGCATCGCAAATTGTTTTTGTGGAGAGAGTTGTTTGTATTAAAAACGCAAAATACATTTGTGAATCTTTCTGTGTACATTCATTAATGTACAGACTCATTGGATTCCATATATTACTATTAGGAAAAACTCTTGGATTCTTGGATTAAAGTTTTATGACCAACATATAATTACACAGTCCAATTGTTCTGTCTGTAAAGAATCTTGCAGCAAATTAAAGCATTTATTTTGGCATCAGTGGCTCTAATTTCTAATCCTGCTGCCATCAATATCTTACAAATGTCAGTACGTTGCTTTAGCCTACACAATGAGCTATATGTATTAACACGTAGTAATAATTCTAAATGTGAATGAAAAGTTGGCTCAATGTACACACGTGTTTGAACCAAGATGAAAGAGAAGGAGGCCAAAGTAGTTCATGATTTGATCACTCCATCAGTGAAAATAGCTTGCTATGCTAATCATTTCAGAAGACATGATATGAGCCCACGCTGACTGATGAATAGTGTTGTCTGTAATTATATCTAAATTGATTTATGAGGATACATTTCCAGAGTGCTTTGGCTGTGTGCAAGGTTGCACCTGTTCAGCCAGATGGAGATATAGATAGACCACAAGGTACAGGGCATATGTACAATGTACAAATCTCATTCACTATATAAACTATCAGGTATCAGTTTTGTGGTACTCTTACTTACTAGAAATGTATTTGACTGTAAATATTTTGTATTCTAAGCCATTTTTTCCTTTTAATATAATATCGGTAATAAAACAATTAATCTACTATCTTTGTATATTTCCACTGCAATTTTCTGTGAAGCAACATGTAGATAATGACAGATTGACTGTCCTGACTCGGCGTATTCCTGGATGGGAACACTTGCGGTTGCAATAAAGTTTATGTTGCTACATTCTCAGTCAGTTGCATTTTAATACTGCGCAGTCGGGGCCGTTCACGGGGTCACTGCAACCTTTCCCGTCACTGAGTCAGTTCTCAGTTTTACCGCAGAACAAATTACAACAGAGCGGGCTTTTCACATTAAAGGCCAGTGGAAATCTAAAAGCAGGACAGAGAGCGAGCCCGGCATGCGGGTGGGCAGCCGCTTCATGTTCCAGATATCGTCACATCACATGAAGATTCCTCACCGCACACATCAATCTCTCACCAGGACAACACACTGTAACCCAGAGTCTTCCCATGTGTGATCCTACATGTGGCACATTGTATATCAGTGGGCGGGTGTGTGTGAGAATGTCTGATGCATGGCTCTTATTGCTTTAAGTGCTTTTTAAGGTGCAATGTTCTGTTCAGGCATAACACAACTTAATGACCTGTTGTGACTTTTCAGTGGTTTGGTTCTTTCCCCCTAACCTTAAAGCTGCACTAGACAAATATTTTCTGTAAAAATACACCTGCTCATGCCAGTTAAATTACAAATTAATGTCGCATGAAAAAAGAATTTTCCATCAACACCAGCTGAGACGCTGTCCAAATGAAGTCTAACTAAAATTTAAGTTGCTTTTTCTCCTGTAGGCGTTTCCTGCTAACCACTTTTACCAATCTTATTCTGCAACATCTGTTAACCAATTACCTTGTTGCTTCCACAAGTTAAAACTGTTGTTTTCTAGGCTACCTCCACACCACCTCCAGTGTCCTTTAGTACAAGCCAAAATGTGATTTTGCTCCAGGTCCAGTCCATCCCAGGAATCCTGCTACAGTACACAAAGATGGGCTTCACTGACCCTTTCTTCAGTCCTGACCCTTTTGCTATGTGCTTTATTAACAGCTGCGCAAGCTTGGTACCCAGCGGTCAAATATCTTCTGTACTCAGACATGTGTGCTACAGTCGTCTATGTTGAAAAGAAAATGTTCAAAAAATGTGGCTGGACTTCTAAAAGCAACAAATAGTTTCATCTTAAGTTAGCAAATGTTTGCAAGGTGTTAGCAAATTAGCCAGTTAACAATTAATGTCAATTATCTGGATAGTTAGCTAGCATTTTCCTAACAATCATTAGCTAGGAAGAACTGAACAAAATCTGTAATATCATAAACTTTTTTTGTTTGTCACAGAGCTTATTTCCTGCACTACTCCAGAATCCAATGGGAAAATCCCATTTGCATTTAGTAGAGAGAGTAACTTCTCAATTGGTCAACAAAAATACATCATCACAGCAGCACTCTATTGTGGCACAGGAAAAAGGGGCAGGGCATAGGAAGGGTCAGTTGTACCCATAAGGAGATCTGGAACCTGCTGTAGGAGTGTCCACCACCATCATCAAAGAGCTAATGAGAAAATATACTTCAGAACTTTGCAGCTGGGATGCTGCTATTATTTCTGTCAGAGAATCGACATGCCAAAGGAGCATTGATGATGTTGTTGAGTCCCAATACCTTACTGAAACATGTTTTTCTTTTTTTTGTATATTAATCTCTTAAGTCAGAAGCTCAATCTTCTTCAGATCTTCATCACCACCAACATCTGCTGCTACATCACTGTGGCTCTATGCAATTATGATCCTATGAAAATAATATCAGGATTAGAATGTCAAATCATTTCTCATATACTTTATCTCTTCAGCTGCTACTATGTTGCACACTCTAAATAAATTCAAATTGTAAATATTAAAGACAATCAAGACGTTCAAGTAAATTTGTTAAATTATATATTTCTAAATGCAACCCTCTTTTCTTTATACAGTGTGAAGTTACACATTGGAGCATCTATACTTCTTCACATTTACACAATTATACACATTCACACCTGAGGTCTGCCCATCGAGACTACAGTCTACCTCTGTTGGCCTCTGAGGCAGCGTCATTCATTTTGCCATCCCGCTGTTATCCATCGACATTTCTTGGCCCTTTGGTCACAAGCCCGCTTCTCTAACCTTTAGGCTACCGCCACTGCCCCCAACTCTTCAATCTCAGCGAGCCACAGCGTAGGAATGTGAAAGTCAAATAAAAGAGCAGAGGAATCAGAGAGGTCCTGGTTATGGGAGGAGGTGTGTAAAAATGTGCAGCAGCAAAGTTCACCCTGTTTTGGCCAAAGATACACTGAGAGATATCCAGCGCCAGAGATTACATCTTTTTTAAAGTAAATAAATGGAATTATGATGTTTTTCTTGGCCGTCTATATTGTTTATAAAAAAGCAGAGAGAGCAGTCCGTTCACACTTTAGGTGATAACTACAGTGGGCCTTTGTGAAGGCCAAGTGCTGGCCCAGGAATGATAGTTTACTTTGGAGGCTAAAATTGAGCTCAACTTTGTGTGCAAAGTTGTCAGGATTTGTACCTTGTTTACAGAGCATAACCCGTTTGTGAACTTGTCTGTGTGTCTGTGTGTGCAGAGTGTGGCTAGCTTGTGTGAGCATCAGCATTTGGACATGTGAGTAGAAATTGTGTTTTATAAATTGTAAAGGAGATTCTTTTTACGGGTAAAAAATGTGTTTTTTCAGTTTTAGGAAAAAAACATTACTGGCTCTGGCAAGACTCTGCCTGAATGATGGATGTATTTCTGAAGCAGAACAGAAAAGGCTTCAAGTTGATACAATTACAAACTGCTTACTCAGAGTAATTCAGTAGTGAGTCCAGTAGTTGTGTATATTTAGCCAGCAGACGTAGCCTAAAACATCCAATGGTGATCTAAATTTATTCTGGCTGATATAGCCCACCGTTATAGCGTTGAAAATATTATTACAACAGTTTATTTTATCCTTTCAAGAGGTGAAATGGTGACACTGTACAAGAAGGTACACACAACTTTGAGTAGTTACCAGGTAATCTAAATCCAAATTTGAGTTTGAGAAGTTCATAAATTATTAATGGTTCACTAGCAGTTAGTTGCTCATTATTTCCTCATTTAGTCCCTGGTAACTACCCAAAAATGTGTGTCTTGTATTGTAACGTGTTACCGGTGAAGTGGCTCTTTCCACGCCTCTAGTTAGATACTGTCACCACCGCAGGCCTGCTCATCTTTTCAGGGACTCGGCCCTGCCATGCCTCCACAACTGTTAACTGAGAGAAAGTCTCTGATAAGAACTGACAGGTCAATAAAAGCAGAAATATCAGCTTCGTCATTAACCACGGCCCTGGCAGCTGCCAAAATATCCCCCACCATGTTGGCCGGCTCCACTCCAAACATCACCGCCTGTCTTTAAAGAAAGGTGCTAATTTTATGACACCAGAACGCAGATACGCTCAACAGTTCAGCGCCAAAACACCCGTTGGAAAACGTGGTGGCTTGCCTTTTCCCAGGCTGCTGTGATTCTGGTGCCGAAGATGCTGATATGTGTGCCTGAGCAGCTTCCCACATATCACCCTGTTACTGACCACCTCGGTACTGTCTCTCAACACCCTCATACAGTGAGGTGTTTACTGACAGTCTTCACACGTGTATTACAGTAGGTCACACTGCTGTAGCAGCCCACTCTAACAGCACTCTTACTATGAGCCCACAGTAATTTTTACTACTGATAATCTTCAAATGCGTACGCACCCAACTTTATTTATATTTCATCTCTACTATAATTCCAGAAGCTGAAGCACAGACCAGCATATGCATAATTTTAACATTTTAACAACACAAACACTGCACGAAAAGTAATCGACAAAAAGCATTTTGATATCTTTGCATCTTATTCTGAGTGATATTTTAAGACAGTGACAGTACACAGTACACAGTACACAAGACAGTAACTACCACTGTTCAGTCGAATTAATTAAATTTACTAAACCACTGTGTCGAAGTATAAATTTTAGGTACTTATCCTTTTCTTGAGTATTTCCATTTTATGCAACTTAGTAATTTTACTCCACTTTGAGAAGTAAATGTTCTTTTTACTCCACTTTATTTATCTGGCCTTACCTCATACCTTCCTGTCCAGTGAAGATCATCTGACTACAGATGTATTTTAAATGTTTATGATAATGTGAAGGATGAAGTGTGCCTCTGTGTGTTGAGAAAATGATTCTGCTTCTTAAGATACATAAACTATTTAAAAACTCTCTGGGATTAGCTGGAAATCCTTTGTCACAAAACTGAAAACAAGCTTTTGAAAAGTTGACTTTTAGGAGTCTGTGCCACAAACATATGATGATCCTATAGAATATAATACACTACTGTAGATTTAAACACCCAACAGCATATTAAGTACCGAAACAAGCTCAACCACAAACATCTACATCAGTAAAATGCAACATACACATTAATGCAGCAGTAATACTAAACTGAAAAACTTATAGACACATAGAACAGTAATACACCAACATGGACCATTTTACAACAGAAGTACATTTTGCTGATAATACGTATATACTTTTACTTAAGTGAAATGTTATTATTAGGTAAAGTATTAGGTAAGTATTAGGTAAAGTATTTTCAGAGTGATTAGTTTAACTTTAGTCACAGTTTTTGGAAGTTGGAACAACAAAGAAAGAAAGAGCGTTGACCGTTTTGATCGACTGTAATTTATAGTGATCCTAGTGATTATTGATTGACCATAGATACTTTATTATCTTTTCATAAGCAAAGAATCCTCTAAAAGTGGGGGTTCATAGACCAATCTGCACTTCTTGATCTGAAAAAGTTTGGGAAGCCCCACCATGGGACATGAGTTTTTACTGAAACCAGACTTTCTGTGCACAGTCTACTCAGTAACACTGGGATATATAAATATCTTTAAATGACAAATTCATATTGCCCAAATCTTACTGAGCAAATGGATAAATACACAAACATACTGTTTTCAAGCTGATCAAGATCAGACAGGAACCTCAGTTAGAACAGCCAGTATTATTTAGTTATTTAATAAGAACGATATAATTTAAAACTTAATCCTACATTCAAAATTTCATATCTGGCTCGCCTTGTCCTCCAGTGTGACAGGACACCGGACAAATTCAAATATCAGGCAGGCTGGCTGGTTGAGACTATGTTGTTTTGCTGTTGTCCAAAGCGTTTGATGTTCTATTTCAGCACACACTTGAAAGACCTCTCTGTCACATTAATCAGGGCTGCAGTGAATGCCAGGCAGTGTTTTCTGTCAATCCAGAGGCCTCCGCCTGCGCCGACAACGATTTATTGGGAAGAAAAGTGGCTATATTTGTAGTGGCAACCTTTTGCCGGACCTCACCAGCTGATGTCAGTTAATTATTTGTCCCCCTGAATCTAATACGTTTCTCCCCGGTGCCAAAAACTGCGGGCATGGAGAATCAAGATCCCCACACATACACACGCTCATATAGATAGACACTCACTGAGATGTAACTGACGCACACAAACACACACAGACACCAGCAGATGCCGTCTCTTACTGTCGGTCAGTGCGGAAAATCAGACACTCCATCCATCTGCTTCTGTTATTCCTAGCAACCAAAGTTATGTTGCTATGGTAAATATCTCTCCACATGAACTTGTCAATCAAGCTGCAGCGACTTAATGTTTTTATTGTTTTGTTTCCCCTCCTCCCCCCACTTGTCTTGCCAAACTCATTTGAATTTTTGTTCATTCCCACATTGTGGTTTCCCTGCCTCATCAGGTCAGCCGTGTTTATCTGTTTACAGCTTTCCTCAGCTAACTTTAGATGCTTCTGCTGTCATTAAAACATGGCTGTGAGTCAGAGCCAAGCGAATCAAAGCAAAGAGGAAGAACTTCATGTTCTCAAGACCAAGAGCCTGCGGCATTTCTGAGTTTCTGAATGAATAATAGGTTTGGTCTAACGTATGAGGACAGATTACAGTTAAGCACTTCCCATGGGGTACTAGTGAATCGTGCCATAGCACTGAATCGATCAAAACTTGCGTGAAATAATGACTCAAAAGGTGCTCTGTATAAGCTGTACGTCATGGTGGGTAAAAACCCACATCTGTTTAGACAAATGTGTGATTTAGTGTTGTGGGTTTAAGGGAGAAAAGCCAGGAAAACTTGATAAACCACACAAATCCACCATAACCACAGAAAGCCTCGGTAAACTAGAGTAATGCTCAAATGAAGTGTGAGAAAAAGGAGGAAAAGAATGACTTTGTAATACCTTTAACGACACGGTTTACTCTAGGATGAGTCTCGTGTTTCCTCGGAAATATTGCCACGTCCGAAATGTGGGGCGGCATTTGTCTCATTTTGCACGCTGACTTACGCTTTGGTATTACACTGGAAATAGTTATGGTTGGATTTCAAGCTGTCACACTATTGCACTGACCTCCTTCCACTTCCATTAAAAATATACTGTGCTGTCATTGTGTGTGTTTATTGGCAAGGGAGGATTTCTGAGGAGCAGTTACTGGTTTTATTTGAGACAATTTCCCAGCTCAAAGTACTTGTTTTTAGTAGTGATGACAATATTTTATTAATTATTACATGCAAAACACAGACACTCAGGTTCATATTTTGCAAAAGTCCAAGTTCTGCAGCAGCAGTAGTCTCAAGTTCTACTTGAGTATTATTATCTTACTTGAGCTTAAGTATTTAAATTTGATACCACACTTAACTTCTCCTTTAAATTTAAAATTCAGAAGCTGTTTCTTTAGACATGAAAATAAAATCTTATAAAACATGATGCATTCTTATAGATTAAACTACCCAACAAAATATAATATAGTTAAAGAGTTGAGACACTGTGTAAAATGTTTGTATCAATATTGTATCACACTGCACTTGTTATAAATCCACCAAGAGCACTGAGGCAACTGTGGTGATGTAAGTAAAACTTAATTTACAAAAATGCTTTATATGAATATCATTACCAGCGAGCATAAAACCCAAAGCACACAGCATATGAAGTGCAAACAAAGTAAGACATTTGAAAATACAAACGCATGTCCAAAAATACATACAACATAATGAACATATGACCAACAGAAAACTTACAGCATTAGACCCACCCACACACCATAAGACCCAGAGTATATCTTAGAAGGAAAACACAGTTCAATTTATTTGATGAACTAGAACTTGAAGGTAGCTCACACTGACTAATAATCATAATCAGTTAACCTGGCTGAACTGATGTCTAGTTTTTGTTTTTTGTCTTGATGTGGCTTAAGGAGGCAGAGCAGTAACAGGTGGTTAAATCACAGTGAGGATGGATTTCTGGGAAGGCCCAGCGACAACCCCGTCACACCAGCAGGGCGAGCACCTCGGCTCATTATGGACAAACCGCTGACCTGTAACAACATGACCTTGCTCTTAAACGCAATCGCCACTCGCCACGGCCCGGGCTCAGGCGGGATGTCATGGAAAAGTTCTCAGTGTTTCCTGCCACCCCATTCCCACTGAAGGCACGGCTGGTGCGCGCTCGTCGGCCGCTGCTTTCCCTTTGTAACTTCACAGACCCTGAATCTTAGCTCTAGGTTCTATAAAACCGGTCTTTAAACGCCACGCAGGCAGCAGGTGGGGGCTCCATGCCATTACAGGAATGCTGGGCGAAGGGAAGAACTCTGTGGGGGCTTAAAGATGCCCCTTGGCACCATGGAGGAGACCTCTGCGGGGTTGCCCTTTAAGGCTGCGCAGCCAGTGAGAACGTAGTTCAGCTTTAAGTCTCTACATGTGAACCTGTCACTCTCACAATCTGGAGGCTTGGTGGGGGTGGAGGGGTGTGTGTACGGGGGTGGATTTAGACCATTAGTTCTGGGCTGCTCAGGCACACACTCACATGTGTGCGGAGAGTCACTGAGGTCTTTCTGCTAATTATAGGCTGAAATCTGACAGAGAAAAATTAGAGGGAAAAGGGACAGCTGCAAGGTCCTGTGGACGGTGGAGGGAAGAAGAGAAGGGAGAGGAGGGGTTTTTGATTTCTTGCTAAATCCTCAAACCCCCTCCTCGAACCTAAAAACAAAATTCAATCATCTTGGTGTCCTTCTCGCTCTCTTATCCCTCTCAACACGACCCCGCCGCTCCCCTCGTCCTCTCAGACGAGAGGTCAGGGGTCAGTCCCACATGGGATCACCGCGGGTTTCACACGACGTCCCATCTTTTCCCTGAACTAATGCCATTTCCTCAGGGAAGCTTAGCCAGCAGCTACAGAAGAACTCTGAGACCTCCCCTGTGTGAATGTGGTCACATCATCAATCACACACATACTAACACATGTGCAGACAAACTCACACAATAGCATATTGTCTTTATCTTAAATTGATAAAGTTATACAAAAGAACAACTGAACCGAATTAACCAAAAGTCTCTGATGGTACTCACAAGTTTGAGCATCTCAAGAAAAAGCGTCAGTATATTTTCTATTACATATGAATATTCAGTCCAGTTGATGGCAGTCAGTGTTTCAGTCTTTTTCAAAACAGGTACGTGATTTATTTTATTCATGACTGTAACAATAAATCATTACCAAGAGACCTACTGCGGTCATTAGTCTGATATTTTCCATTATCATGGCAACCAGATAGGTCAACCTCATTAGCATAGAAAGCAGTGTTAAATTTGACCAGAATTTTAAATTTTGTTTTAGTCATAGTCGCTCACTGAAATTTTTTTTTGAGTTTTAGTCACATTTTAGTCTTCTGTTTTTGTTCTCTTTAAGTGAAAAGTTATCTCAGTTTTAATTTTAGTCATAACATTAGTCAAAGCTTTAGTCGCTGCTTGAGTCACAATTTCAGACCCTAATTTTAGTCATGTTTTATTTGTAATCTGTTTTTGTCACTTTAAATTGTTGATGTTATTCAGACTTGTTTATTCTGTATTCTTAAATAAGATTCTCTCATAAGTTGGATAGTGTGGATCTTAAATCATTGTCACATAGTAGTGGGGTCAGTTGTAACAACTTTAGTCCTTGTATTTGACATTAATTGATATAATATGTGATTGTCTGGTACATATAGAAAAGCCTTTTTGTAGTAGACAAATATGGTTACTGTGTATAAAAGATTAGCACAAACTGCATGTATAACTTTATGTATACCGAATGTTTAAGTTATTACTGCTGTGTTATTACTGGTTGTCAGACACTGATCAAGGTTAGTATCTGGAAATACTGAAGTCTTCTGCTAAATTCAGCTCATGCTTCACTCAGGTGACTGTTTTAATAAATTAGCAGTAAAAATATGCAAACTGCGTTGTTCGGGCAGATAAGTGTTATCTTGAAAACATCACATTTATTTACACTATGCGGAGTTATGTTAAATGTTCACAAAATGAGTTGTAATAAATGAGTCGTAAGAAATCATAGATTATGCTTTAGAAGGAGATGTTTGACTGTGAGCTCAGCTCCGTTAAATTTAATAATATGTTAAGGGAGTATGGCAATGCGCCCTAAATCCATGCAGAGCTTGAGCCACACAACATTACGCAATGCTTACTTTTTTAGTTCTAAAAGGGAATTAACATACATGTTATAGGATCAATAAACTTATGTAACAAATATTTACCTTGACAGACACTGGGCTGGTGTGTTTGCAGATGTTTTTAATCCATGTGCTCAGTCTGACTCTCAATTTTAATACAAGAGAAAAGTGTTCACAGACAGGTCATCTCTATATTTTATTTTTTCCTACGTGACATGCTGTTAGAGAAGATGAGTCACACACTTTGACAGTGTTATTAGTGGTTTGTTAATTACTGTGATACAGAGATTTTGTCAAAAGTTTTGTTGTCAGTATTTTTGTCTCTTATGTTGTCAATTTAGTCATGAAATAAAGCGATGTCAATGAATACTTATGATCAAAATTTTCGTTGACAAAATTAACACTGATGGAGAGTGATAGCAACGATATTTGCATGGATAGCGACACTAAGACATAAGTTATGAGACAGGGGGTCTATATCTACCTCCTGCACCTAAAAAGGGGGGACCCTAATAAAACGGAGGTCTGCCTCTAGCGGTTTGTTTTTCAGTTTGTGTCATTTCACCAGAGAAAGAGCAGCTAAAGGGTCAAAGAGTCATGGCTGCACAGGATGACATATAACTTCTACTATAGTTGGTATAGTATGGTTTAATTTTAGCCACAGCTCATTGAGCACAAAATTAAGTTATTTATCAAAACCTATTTAGCTAAGAGTGTGGTTAATTAACACTGTCAAGTTTGTACAAATGTCATTACAGTTTTAGATTTTATTTCTTACGTTATGTACAGTAAGGTACATAACGTAGGTAAGTAGGTAACTTAGCTGTTACCACCTGGGTCAATGTACATAAGTCCAAGGCATCATTGCTCTCACTCTCAATGTTATTCATTTGAATTCAGTTTGTTTTATGGATCCATTTCAAAATTTCTAGGGCTTGAAAACAATTAATATATCGCCTTAGATTTTGGATATTGTGATACGGTATAAGTGTTGTATTTTCTTGGTTTTAAAGGCTGCATTACAGTCAAGTGATGTAATTTTCTGACCTCATAAGACTGCTTTATAATTTATCTTTATGCAGTCATTATACCCACATTACGGATGATTATTATCAAAAATATCACTGTGTTAATATTTTGCAAAAGTTGTGGTGTTGTGTATTGTCTTCATCCATCACTTAAATGCACACACACACACACACACACACACACACACACACACACACACACACACACACACACACACACGCACACACACACATTGTTGGTGAGGCAGCTCAGCTTCCCTCACAAAAGCCACACAAACAATCAACAGTCTGTTTAGTGCTGGGGAGTATGTTACTCATAATGTGCTAGTGTGCAAAATGTTTCTCAATGTCGGTGTAATATTGTAAGATCATTATCTTGTTACAGGGGTTTCCGTGAGAATGTCATGAGCTTGCCTTGGGCCGGCTTAACCGTCTTACAGCTGAGGCACAGTAGCCAAGTCCAGAGTCTTTCCCTCCCCGCTCTGATTGACAGGTGTCCAACAATCCCCCTGGCTTTGCGCCGGAGATCCTGAAGAGGCCGAGCGGAGGCCCCGATGTGGTCGGCGCTGACCTTGCCCGGCTCATCAATAGCAGTCATCGCTCCCAAGCTGTGTGTGACAGGTGCTCAGGCCCAAACCTTTGCCCCGGCCCCTCGAACCTAAATCCTGCCCATTTTATTGGTCCCTCTGCCTTTCCCCTCATCCCTGTTTCCTCTTGGGATATTTGGGAGCGAGGCTCAGGTCTCCTCTGGCTCAAATTAAATGCCTGTGGTTAATTAGCTGAGGTTGCTATTACCAGCAGAGGTGGAAACCCTTACCAGTGCACCCAGGCCTGGGAACACTGGGAGTTGTGTGGCCTCCCCCCTGAAACAAGGCAGAATTTGTAGTTTCACTGTTTGGCCCCAAACCCTTAACAGGACAGACTTGTTGGCAAGCTCCCTCATCCTGAGTCAAATGCATCAGGCCTTAAGCATTACTGCAGGCTGCAGAAGAAGACTCACACCTCCCCCCTAGTGGCTGCCACTGTACATGCAACCCCTCAGCACATCTGAGTTTGTCACTCAAAAAAAAGAAGTATAAGGAGATTCATATTTAGAAATGCAGCATTGATGCTTGCAGTCGTAACATACTGTCAGTGTAATTGGCACATTTGTTCAGTTTGCTTAAAAGATATTTCAAAAAGTAGCTCCTAAAATATTATGGTTTAATTATGTATTTGTATTTAACAACTTATATTTATTATTATTTTTATTGACTGAGGTTTTTTGTAAAATAATGTAAAATAAAGAATGCGATATTCATGAATTCTATGATATTTATTCAAAGCAAGCATCACTGATGGAACTCTCTCTCTCTCTCTCTCTCTCTCTCTCTCTCTCTCTCTCTCTCTCTCTCCATATATATGTGTATATATATATATATATATATATATATATATATATATATATATATATATATATATATATATATATATATATACATACATACACACATACATACATACATACATACATACATACATACATATATATATGTATGTATCAGCAAATATCAGACATTTTTGGAAAGCTCTCTATTTGGTTGCAGTTTGTTCTTATTACGGGGCTGGACCGGTATTAGTCCAACTTCCTAAAATGATTTATACTGTTTACATGGTTCATTACTGGAAGGTAGGTCAGCTCAATTTATCTGAATTATTTGAATTATTCAAGGTAAAATACCCTCTGCTCCTGGTGGTCTTTCAAGTGGACAGAATGTTAAACTAAACTCCATTCTAAAAGCAGGTGATTTCTGAAATGGCCACATTTTTCACAGCAGAAAAGTCACACCATCGCTAAGACTCTTTTCACACACTTTATGTAATTTTGGATTTCTTGCACACTTGCACATTTATAGTTTACAGTTTTACCATTTATTATTTATATTGTTATTTGTATTGTTACTATTATTCTATTCTATTTATTGTATTATTCTTGTACTGCACTCTTCAGTTGTTCCTTACCTGTGTTTTATTCTCATTGCTGTTGCTGCTATGACACCTGAATTTCCCTCTGGGGATTAATAAAGGTTTATCTTTTCTTATCTCATATATACTCAGTTACATCATTAACTGACCTGTGATGAAGTGTTTGTCTCAGATGTACCACACGTATTAACTGGCCCAGCTCTACAGTGGTTGATGTGACATTATCACAGCAGGAAAGTGATGCATGCAGATCAGACCACTGAGCAGGACAGATACGGGAGGGACATAGTTATACTATGTTATAGTTATGCTGACACTCAGAGCTGCTCTGGAGGCAGAACTCCAAAATGTATCGGCTTGGTTCACTCACCCCAAAATAACTTCTTTCTTCAAAGGCAGCTCTGACTTGAATTAATAATTATATAATTCTTTGGGTATACATTTAGCTAAAATTTGGGAACACTGAAACACACCATTGGAAAAATGAATACATGATTTACTAGCGAGAATCATGAATTAATTTTTAAAACAGTAATAATAGTAATCATAATAATAGTCATAATATGTGTTTGTGCAAAATGGTTAAATTAGAATGCATTAAATCAATGATAAATTTGTAAACAAACTTTATTTTAACGGTAAAGGATGTCATTTCTCCTCAAATCTGGGAGATGTTTTTCTTGTTTGTCACAGTTTGTCTCTTCTTCTTTGCCTGTCCTGATTCTGTAGTGGGTCCTTAGTTACAAAGCTGGACTTGTGTTTATCCCTAAACAGACTGTATGATGTACAATATTTCTGTGATGCTTGGCCTCATCTCAAGGCCTCAGCACAACGGGGTTTCACTGGGAACCTTGTCTCACTCTTACACAATTCTTAAAATGACATCCGCGCAGGACCACATTTATATTGCTGCGATACAGGATTAGAGGATTCACAACACAATCGTTCAACAGAAGGGTGGAGCAGGTCTAACAAGTACACAACAGCACCGTTATGTTCTGTGCAGAATGTCACATTGTTTTTATATCTGTGTCATCCATCCATTTTACTGTCTAAATTATTTATTCCTGTGTGTGCTGCTGGCTCAGAATGTCAATTTATAAAGATGATTACTGCTGTGAAGTGTGCATGTATCCAGATGTCCCTCCTAAGTGTGTGCATATGTGTATGTCCAGGCCGGGGTCTGTGGATCCTGCCTGGCCTCAGAGCTCCTTTACAGGCCTGGCTCTGTCTGCAGAGACACCTCCATGTCTTCCAGCTGTTTAACCCAAAATCCACCATCTTCCTGGTAAATTCAGATTTGTCCATCATCTTTGTTCTCTTGTGCAGATATTGTTGTCTATGTTTTTATTAACTTTCTGATATTACTTCTCTCCTTTTGTTTCATTACTTTCATTCTCAGCTCAACACGTCTTTCTTTCTGTTTGTCCTTATCTACCTTTTCTGCGTCTCTGCTGAAAGCATGTTATTTGATTTAACCTGGAAACACCATTATAACCCCCAACAGAGAGGCAACTCACCAATGAGATTAAGTGGAGACCTTGGCAGAAGGTCAAACTCTGCATGCGAGTGTGTGTGTCTGTGTGACCATGTGTGTATGCATGCATTACTAATACTGTTTCTCTGGAATGTTTCAATTTAGAGTGTAAAGACATACATATCTGCATACTTACCTGTGTGCATACACAAATCCACTCTAGTATATAGTGTTTGCTTGTACAGACAAAATTAGGTCCTGTATATGTGCATGTTGTGTATTTTCACACTGCACAATAATGAGCACAATAACCACTCGCCACTTCAAGCTGTCTACAGCCTATTTTCTCACAAACTACTGAGAATGAATGAAAAAAAATCTGTACATGTATCCCATCTATGTCCATCATTTTAAAAAATGCATGTATAACATTGCACTTACATCAACTGTTGCTGCAGCATTCTCACAATATTGTTTTCACCGCTTTCTTATCTACCAGTAAATAGACCGCAGTCTCTGTGTTAATTAGTGTAACAGCACTCATTAATAATGTGTAAAGCTATCTATAAAAATAGTGTCACATACTGATCTATAATGTCCAGTGTACTGCATAGGCACAGATTTATGTTTGAGTCTCTGGGTGCCCAAATTAAATGAATTCCACCAAGGTAATGATTGTCAAAAAATCACTTTTATTGTATTTGCTTTAGTAATCATCATGATGTAGGTCACTGTCTTCTTTCGGACGTATCCACAAATCGCAATAAAAATTGTAATAGCCTACATCATACCAGCACATTGTCTTGAAGATGCAATATTTACATTTACATCAGCCACAACAATACTGTGCTGCTTGTGTGTACAATAATACATTGTATAGTAATACATAAACAAAAAAATATATACAAATATAAATACCACAACTTGGTATTAATCACACAGTATTTACATTCACCTTCTCTGTGGGTGCACCCATGACCAACATGCATGCTGCACTGTGCTCTATGAGCTATTTTAGATGAAGAGATAAAGAAACTTTTCCTCAACCAGCCTTTAGTTTCAGATTTCCTACATTTGTGAATTACTGATTAACACAAATCCACCTGCATGTAGCTGTAAGTGCTCACAAAGAAAGTTTGGTTTGGGTGGATTGACCCTTTAACACCATTGCTAGGCTTCACAGTTATAAAGACTTGGGAGGAGAGATATTGTCTCAAGCTGCATTTGTGTGCCGTGAGGTTGTTAACACACTTTAAAGCAATGCTTTGCATTTACATTTATATACATTGCTATTTATTTATTTATATCTTTGCTAATGTTAATTTTCTGAAAGCAAATATAAGGTTTTGTCACATTCCTCAGTTACTCATATAGATGCAGAAGATACCTATTAACAGCTGTACATGTATACAACACACCAGGGTTTAGATGTAGTTTAAATAGCGAGAAAGTTCATGCTTAAAGTAGGTGGAGTTGATGGATAGGTCAGACAAACACAGGACTTTCATTCAGGACACGGGGGTTCATATCCCATTTAAAACTAAAAAGTTATTAAAAGTTTCATGGCACATAACATTACATGCATCATGTGAATTTCATCACATGACATATGTGATGTATCAAACTTATTTTAACCCAAAACATGTGGTCTTTTCCTTACACCTACCCAAACTATGACTGTTTCACAATGTTAAACATGGTTTAAAAAGGCTTTCTGGCAATGTTTCTGGGATGCTGACATGTTGGATTTTCTGACATGTATAAGTGTCACAGCTAAAAAGACAATTGCTATCAAACTGTGGGTATCAAAAGTCTGTATCAAAAAATCTGATCTTTGGGCAAGTGTTTGTCCGTCCATATACATATATTTTTGACAGAAACAAAAACAAAACCTTCTGACTTTGTTAAGAGGTAAAAATAAATGTTTGCAATCCTCACATTGCACTTATTTATTGAGTGCATACCCTCAGTTTTATTTGAAACACTATGGTATGTCTCGAATTTCTTTTTTAAATACCTCCAGCTTCCCCGTCTCCCTTGTTGTGTGCTGCCGGTGCTGCTGTATGGCTGTGCTGTGTGAGAAGTTGTTAACACCGTTATTCCTAACCCAGATGAAGGCCGCTGGGCTGGTTGTTCACAACCCCGAAGCCTCCGCGGCATCCTGAGGGACCAAAGCCGAGCGACCGTCACATGACCGGCGGCATTAACTCCTAACACCTGTGGGAAGGAACAAAATAGCCTCGCAGCTCGCAGTGGTTAAATATGAGGGGCGATAAGTCTTGTGACTTTGTGCTGATCAGTGGCATTCCCTGCCTCTTACATGTGTTTTGTGTTGTGTGATGTCGTTTTACGAGAACAGTGAGTCCTTAAGGTTTTTAGTCTTTTGAGTTGACTGTAATGCAGGTAATGGAAAATAATAATGATAATGGTCCAGAATATAATAATAAGTTTCACCTACTATAATATGTTTTTCTGGGTTCACACTGTGTTAAATGATGTTTTATGTTTCAATCGACAGTCTTGGAACAAAAATAAGCAGGATCATTTGTTGAAACTGTGATTGGTCATTTAGTCTGACATGTCTCTTGCCATGTCAAAGGAGAAATTCAGAACTGCAGTGAAATGTGAAAGAGCAATAGGGCGGTCAGTCTCTAATGCGTTAATGGCAGAGCTCTGTAGGGAATGTACCAGTCGGCATGTCAAAGGGTTAGCTCACCCAAATTACAATAAAAACCCATTTTCCTAGATATCCCTAGTAATATCAAGCCATCTGATGTCTGAAAAATGCTCCTTTCATCTTAATACAATTGAGGTGAATGGAACTGAGCTTATGCTGCTCAATGGATTGAAAAATGACTTTAGAAAAATCAGAAGTGTGTCTTTCCAGAAGTGGTTTTGATTGATATTGGTGGACTTTCTAGTAGAAAGCAGTCCACTTTTTTAATGAAAGAGGCTGACAAATCCACACTATAATTTTAACAGCCATTTTAATGTCCGATGTTTTATTTTGTGCACAAGGTATGAGTGCAAAGCTTGTCAACTGTCAGGCCTGCAGAGCCTCTCCCTGCATATTTAATGCACCATAGGTCAGTGGAAGACTTCTCAAATGAGGCTTCTCTTTCACCAATAAGGTCTACAGAAGTATCTGTAAACTCTGGCTATACTCATCCTGTGAAACCAGTGAATATGTCTTCTTTGGCTCTCAAAGAGCTCAAAGTCTGAGAAAATAACTCTGATGATGGTTGGGTTAGAAGTCTACAGTTTCAATTATTTGTAACATGAAACAGTATTTTTTATTATTTATTTATTTTGTTACTATTTATTTATTATTTGGAACGTAGTGTCAGTGCCATATCATTACAAAAAAGTGAGAATTTCCTTATTATTATTATACACTCTTGGAGGGGGGGCACAGGGAGGTCCAAACTCAGTGTTACAGTTGGCCAACCACTATTGATGTGTAACAGCTAGGGATGGGAATTGGGAACTGGTGCTAGTTGAGAAAAGGTTACAAAGTGTCTGATCTATTGGAATCGTATGCCTCAGAGTTGATCAGTTCCTTTTATCAATGCCAGCATGTTTGTTAGACAGTTGTGTATTGCAAAACAATGATGACTTTGCTGCTGGAAACTTGTAACAAGAAGGTACCATGGCATCAGAGGCTTTTTTACTACTCTGTCAAGACTCAGATATAATCAATCAGTTGTGTTAATGCTGAAAACCAATGTAGCCCTACTTTTTAGCTCACAGAAAATAGCAGAATTGATAATGGCATTGGTATTGTAGCAATTCCCATCCCGCAAAGTCATAGTTAGAAACTGGATGCACGGAGTTTAAAACATGTAGGCATTAACCAGACAAGGATAGTCCAATGAAAGGTGCAATTAAACTTGCAGTATAGGATTTATCTTACTGAGGTCTGATGCTACAGAAAATATGGTGATTTACTGTGTTGTACCAATCCAGCCTGTGTTAAAAAAAGTTGCATCATGGGAAATGTAATATTTCTAGAGCTTGACCCTTACTAGAGATGTAAAGTCAGAATATCTGACCCTCTGCTGAATGGAACGTGTCGATTCTTTGTCCAGTCTGTATTGAAAGTCAACCAGCTTCATGGAAGAGCCATATTAAAGCAGTTGGGTTCCCTTTTACAAATTCATATATACTGCACGATCAAACCTAGAAAGTCCTGAACAAAGCACTACACTGCCTCATGTTAGACTGTATCCCATATTTTATTATGTGTCTGTTTTTCTCCTTCACAGAGTTACTGTGTTATTAGAGCCTGAATATACTGGACCCCTCGCTGCCGATAAGATTAGATTATAAAGAATTACAGAAATATATTTCATTGAAAGAAAGAGGCGGAATTTGTTTCCCTGCCTCTAGCATGTTTCCACTTTCTGCCTTGCAAAATCCCAATGGAATAATGCAGTATGTGTGTGTGTGTGTGTGTGTGTGTGTGTGTGTGTGTGTGTGTGTGTGTGTGTGTGTGTGTGTGTGTGTGTGTGCGTGAGTGTGTGCATGTATGTTTGCAGGCGTGTTGGTGCACACACATTCCTACACATGTGTAGATACATATGTGAGTTGCAATTCCAACTGTGGTAGTAAGTGTGTATATTGTGTTGCAGCTTATATTTTGTGTGTGTGTGTGTGTGTGTGTGTGTGTTTTGTGAATGTGCTGAGCTCTCCTTAGCTCATTAGGGACTCTCTGCTGGGAAGGTAATGGCTAATGTGTCCTCATTGAGCTATATTGCGCGTGCAAAAGCCTTCATCCAAAAACCACTCACTCTCACCCAGGCTGCCTCAACTGGAAGCATATGGCAGCTTGCTCTATATGTGTTTATGAGTGTGTGTGTGTGTGTGTGTGTGTCCGTGTGTGTGTGTGTGTGTGTGTGTGTGTGTGTGTTCTGCACACCCAACAATGTTGACTGATTTATACTGCAGTCTTGCTCTCAGTGAGTTTGGTTTGAGCTGGATGAAAAAAGCAGAAAGAAAACATTTCGCAGCAGAAACAGAAGTGATGATCTGCAAGCAACATTTTCAACCCATAAAAAGCCAATTTTGGTAACTGTATGTTTTTTTATTTGTCTTGTTTGTGTATTTACAGAAGCAAATTGTCATCATCAAAGACAAAAAAAAAAAAAGTAGTAGTCCACCTCATCACAGATGAGGATGACAGGGAGTACAGAGAATTGACCCAGAGCTTTGTGGACTGGTGCCAGTGGAGGTGCCTAAATGCAAGGACAACCAAAGATGGTGGTGGACTTCTGCACATTCAAAAACAGATAGATGGTAATGCACCTACTGCAATGCCATCACAACTGCCAGATTCAACCAGTGGAGATTTGCAAAGTTAACATGAACCCCACATGCTTTGTCCCTAAATGAAACAAGATCTCAAGCTGAAGCTGTTGTTTATCACTTGCAGTGCCTAGTGGCTGATTAAGCAGAGTGAGAAGTTCACTGTCAATGGTTGTATAAAACAGAGCAGTCTAAAAATGTACAAATGTTGCATTAACCTGCAACTTTGAGAGAATCTAATAAAAGGTATTAAGTGTATGCTTTGTCATGGTATCTAATACTGATGCACAAGGTACACTTCAGCAGCTGTATAAGACGCTGCCAGAAAGCCTTTTTAGCATGTAATGAATGTGTTAACAATGCATGAGTTTTCATGTTTGCATCTGTTTTTGGTATACAAACATGTGAGTGTGCTTTTGAGCACATTGTTCACTAAACTACACCAAGGAGCCACTCAGCAGCAGTGAAGAATGAAATGTGACGGGTCTGTCCACAGGAGCCTAAATCCAAACTCCATCTGCATCTGCAGGCACACACATACACACACACACACACACACACACACACACACACACACACAGGTCTTCTCTCTTCTCTCACCAAACTTTAGTGATGTTTATGTGTTCCCAGATCTAAACAATTTATCTATTTATTGATTTAATCTGTATTTTACTACAAAGTCCCACTAAGATCTCAAATCCCTTTTACACAAGACATCTGGCCAAGTGCAACATATACTCATGATATAAACATGATATACAAAAGTACCACAATAAGACAAGAACAGCCATTCACACACAATTGAAGCATCTGTCTCCAATTTCTATTTTTTTTTTTTTTTTTTATGATTGCTCCAGATTCTCTGAATCTGTTAATGATATTGTGGATTATAGGTGGTGAAATCCCTGAATTCCTGCAGTTTTGTGTTGAGAAAGGTTGTTCATAAACTGTTGCACTATTTGCCCATGCACTTTTTCGCAAAGTCAACCTCACCCCATCCATGGGTGTGAACGACTGAGCCTGTTGAGGATATACCTTTAGTACCCAATCATGACACTGTCACCTGTTAATGAACCTGTTTAACTGTTGAATGCTCCAAACTGGTGTTTTTTGAGCATTTCACAACTTCCCCAGTCTTTTGTTGCTGCTGTCCCAAATTATTTGGAAGTGTTACAGGCCTGAAGTCCAGAATGAGTGTATATTTACAAAAACATTACCAGTGTGAACATTAAATATCTTGTCTTTGTACTGTATTCAGTTGAATATGAGCAGAAAATGATATGCAAGTGATTGCGTTGTGTTGTTATGCATGTTTTACGCAATCACAACTTTTCTGTTTCAGGAGGGTTGCAGAATAATTTACCTGTCTGCTCACATGAAAAATGTGTATATCCCTTTTGATTATGTAGGAAATTGTAAATGAGGCTCACTGAACCAGACACTTTGTGTTAAAGAACATTTAAAAACACTGTATGGACTAAGATAATTCACACTGAACTCCAATAAAGACAAAAAGGAATGACAATAGTTAAAGTGGAAAAGCTCTTTGATTTTGTATTTTTATATTTTTTAATGACAATGAAGTTTTTCTGACTCTAATTGTGAAAGTCAGCTGTAGTTGGCCTTTGAAATGTTGAGCAGTGAACACCTGCAGATATATAGAGTACAGTAAATGTTTCTTGTTCATACTGTGACTAAACAAAGGTAATAATCTACTCACATCATTCAGGTTCCGTCACAGACAAATGTGCAAATTGATTTTACAGTTAAGTATTCGTGTCATGTGCAATTCTACTGCAATAACATGCACTTGTGTTTCACACACACATGCACACGTCTATGGGTACGGGCTTCAAAAAGTGTGTGTGTTTCTGCTGATATAAATCATTTCAGCACAGCTGCAGTCTGCTGCTCTATCTATCCTCAGATAAGCCTTCTCAAATCTCCCTCCAACCATCATGTGGCCCCGCAGCGCTCACGGCCTGGCCGCCTCTCAAACCTCTCACGTTTGTGTGTGAGTGTGCGTCTGTGACAGCATGTGTGCCCCTGTGTTTAAGAGAATGTGCAAATGTACAGAGTGCTTGGGAGCAAATGTGGGTTCGAACGAACGTGTTAGTGTGAGTGAGTGTGTGATTATGTGTGATTATGGGCGTAACTAGTGCCTACTAATCCCCACAAGCTGATAAAGAATCATCTGCTCTTTCTCTCTGAGCCTTTACAGCTGATGTGAGGACACTTTTTGTGACCTGTATGAGTTTTAAAATATCTGCTAAGATGTTTATGAAAAAAAATCATCTCTGTCTCTGAGAAATTAGATTTGTATGTTCCTGAAATATTTTCATAATTTGTTGTGGTGACAATGTAATTTCTGCCTGGATTATGCTAACTGACAAAGTTTCTTTGATTGAATGAAACAATACATTTATATAACACACTGGAGTCCCGAGGAGGCAGCTGGGGAAGATGGTCAGTGTAAAGTGCAGGACTGTTACACCTGAGTCCAGGGTTTGTGTCCAGACTTATGACGAGGGGATTCTGGAGAGAGATTGTTGAGTCTTGTTCCCAGATAGTCAAATATTGATGTTTTGGACTGGGTTGACTGTTGAGTGGCTTGGTCATAGACTTGTTACAGAACTAGACTGGGCTTTGCCCCTCAGCCTTGATGCCATTTTTTTTCCAGTGGCCAGTTTTGATCCATGAAGGTATTATATTTGAAAAAACTTCCCACAAGCTGAAAAAGCTGTTTTAAAAACTGATAACATCTCCACAATGTAAAGTCTATGGGCTGAGATGGGGGGGGAAAGGGACTGTATAACCAGGAAGTAAACTTGGAGGCTAGAGAACTTTTCCGGCTTATGCATCCAAGCCACCAACCCAAAGTATCAATGTTTGACAGCCTGAATGAGACTCAATAATCCACTATCTTTCTCCAGAATCACTTACCCCATCCTTAATGTAAGGAAATATTAGGATTTTGGTTAAGGTTTTAGGCAACAAAAGAACTTTAGTTAAAGTTAGGGAAAGACTAAGATTTTGGTTAAATGTTAACCTCATAAAGTTTTTAGTCATTTTAAGCAGTTTTCTGTTAAAGCCACCGTACCTTTTTCCAGAAGAAATGATCCATCACTGATATTGCCTTGTATGTGGTTTAAAAGCCAATAATATTTACTTTAAGATGATTGTTCATGAGAGAGTGGTGAGAGCAAATGATTTTTTTAAATAAATTATTAAAAAAGGAATACATAATTAATTAAATGATTTTTATCTGTTTAACAGAGATCACACTTTTAACCACAGATTCTAAAATTAAAAACAAAAACAGAAAATATCTGATTACAAGTGGCGACTCGAGATGCTTTTGAGAAGCATTCTGATGTCAGGAGCGAACTGTAATCTGTGTCAACTGGATCTAGACACAATCTGGACACACAGTATCTGGATACAGGATACAAGGTCTGAACAGCAGTCAGCCTGTCACGGCTGATGTCCTCTTGGCAGAAGATGCCGAGTTGAGGCCACAGATGGATCTCTGTGGTGATGCTGTCAGCACACTGAGATCTGTCACGTTCACAACACTTTCACACCACATCCACACTTTCTCAGATACCCAGATGTCATTTTGCGAGAGGCCTTTCATCAGCTTTCGCACTAACAGAAACTCCCAGCGGCCTGCTTCACCATGCAAAATGACTGAAAGAATACACTCCACTCACTGCCTTCATATCAAATCTCTTGAAATCCTTTAGGGTTAGATTTCATTAAAGGTCCAGTATGGAACACTTATGGGGATTTATTAGCAGAATATGGCAGAAATTGACTCATGGTAATATTCACAAGTGTGTTGTGTGTATTAGTGTGTAAT
This sequence comes from Lutjanus erythropterus, assembly GCF_056507025.1. Lineage (NCBI taxonomy): Eukaryota > Metazoa > Chordata > Actinopteri > Lutjaniformes > Lutjanidae > Lutjanus > Lutjanus erythropterus. The sequence continues at coordinate 22,965,236 of NC_139324.1, forward strand.
CTACTGAAAATACGAATCTTTTTTCTTTTGATTTGTTCTCTTAGAATGAGCTGTTTGCTGTTTGAATGGCTGCCATGCTTCTACAGTTGCACAGATGTGACAAATCAAACACTGCCTCTAGATAAGGCCTTTTATGTTATTATATCTTATGAGAGTTTTACATCTACCGTACTTCAGGAATGGGAGAAGCTCTCCGCTAGATGCCACTAAATCCTGCACAGTGTTCCTTTAAGTCCTTTGGATTGGAAACAGCCAGGAACAGAGACCAGCAGATTTAATAAAGAAAAGGCAAAGTGAACTCAAAATGAGCTTTAAGAGCTTGCAGAAATCACGGTATCAATGTGATTTATTATCATACATACTACACAGGGTTACATAAGGAAATAAGAGTTGTAGTTCTTTCATGCTACATACACATGCAATACAGACAAAGAAAATAAACTGAGAATAAAATAGGATACAAATATAAAACCAAACCAAATAAAATAGAGCAGTATATACAGTTATTTTCATATATAAATATACACATATACACCAAGGATATTATTCTGTAGAGCATTTTTTGAATTTGCATTAGGTTAGCCATAAACAGCAGCAACAAAATGGTGATGATAATATGGCCAACAACCTCACATAAAAAGTTTCAAATCTAGGAAACAGTATCCATCAACTTTGACTGCTCTTGTGCACAAAGCATCATCGACGTCAGAGACAGAGACACAGAGTCCTCCTCCCCTCGTCATCCTCTTGAGTTTTGCTTGTCGTGTCTTGGGAGCTCAGAACTGGTTCACCCGTAAAGTGCAACACTTTGATTCTGGATGATGTGGTGGAGCACATCTTTCTGTTGCCCACTGCTCCCATTTAATTTTCCTGAACAGCCTGAAGTCCAAGCTGGGTTAGCATGGCTTCTGTCCCTGCTCTCCTCCTCCCAGCCTGTGATGGTCTGCAGCAGCGTGTCCAGCTGATCTGCCTGGGTGCTGAAAGAAGGCCTAAGGCCTACGAGTTTATTTTGGTTGTTTCAGCAATGAAGTTGAAATAACTGATTAAATGAGAAAAGCTGCAAAATCTTAAAGAGTGAGAATACAAAGTGAAGTTGCAAAAAATAAATATTCATATTATAGTGTTTTGTTGCTTTATCACTGTAAAAACAAAAAAGTTGAGAAAACTCAAAATTTCAAGGCAACTTACTGTAAAATGATTTTTGAGGTCTGAGCCCAACTCAAACTCTTGTTTTACCAACTAATAATGTTTGGTTGAGAAAATTTTTTTTTTTTTTTTTTTTTTTTGGAAACCACAGAAATTGTATTTCAAAAACTGTTGAGTAAACCTATTGAAGTAAAAGTGGACAATGGCTGATGATTTGATATTTTCAATTACAACCATTTAATTTTAAGTAGTTTTTTAAATACTGTTTTTTTTGGCGGGGTCTCTAAAACTCAAAAATCTAGTGATGGCATCTGTCTTACAATTATGAGTTTTCTCAACCTTTTTTAAACAGAACAATAAATAAAAAATCAAGAAGAAACTGACTCTACATATTTGTGTTTCACCATACCTTTGCTTTGTTGGAGATGTGTGGGAGAACAAAGTAATCTAAATCTCAAGAGAGTATGAACTTTTCAAGAGAACTATGCAAATACACTTTATATAGTAAAGTCAGTATTTGTGTATCATGTTTGCAGTTTGTGCCAGTTGTTTTTTGCTGAGGGCAAAGAGGGCTCATGTATGGTGTGATGGAGTTACAGCTTGCTGTGTGGTGCGCTCTCTTGGCACTTGCAAAGGTGAGTGTTGGATATATATAGCCCTGTGTCCCGGGCCCTACAGGGAAGCATGGCCTGCAGTTGGCTGGGGTTTGGGTTACAAGGGGCTTAAAGTGTAAGTTAATAGAAAGTGTACAGTGGCACAGAGATGAGCTGACGCGATGCACTTTTCTATTTTCACTTCCCAAACCCCCCTCCAACCTCTCAGATGGAGCAAAAGACTTTTTGCTCTGATGCTGTTAGCAGATGCATGTGCGTTATTGCGGAGAGGGGAATTGGACATTCTCCATATACTGCGCTATAAATATCCCTGTGACATTTATTGTACTCACAAGGGTTCAGGTGCTAAACTACTTGGATCTCACTTGATCCTTTTGTCTTTATTCATTGTTGTTGTCAAAAAGTTCAGTCACTACTGAGGTGGATCATTGAGATTACGTGAACTACCGTGGGAACGTAGACTCTGAATTGACTTCATGCAGTCTTCAAATTATGGGGGATTCAGGAGCCTTGACTCCCTAAAAAGAGACCCAAGCTTCTTCAGATGTAGGGTGACCACATGAGAATGAGTGAAAAGTCTGGACAGGGGAGTTAAAGGATTAATTTACTTGAATTTGAGTAATTAAGAGACATCACACTGCTAATCTGATCATTTGTTATTAATAATCTAAAGAAGTTCAGCAAATTCTGAGGATGATATAGCTGTGATTACAAGACATATGAACTATTACACACAGGTGACAGGTGTTTACAGGAATTTTAAATGTCATGTCAGCAGATAAAATTGTAATTAAGCTGTAGGAGCTTGCAAACACATTTTTTAAAAATATATTTTTATCACAATTTCCTCCCACAGCGACAGCTGCAGGCTTGGTCACCTGGTTCTAAACAGGTTAAATGACATCAACAATATTTATGTTTGTGATAGCTAATCGGTGCAACACACAAGTGTAAACATCAGTAATTCATGGCAGAATCTGGGACAACTTCCTGTAATTCTGGACTGTCCTGAATTTTCCAGGATGTCTGGTCACCCTATTCAGAAGTGACACATTTTTGAGTTTTAGGGGTTTCTTGAAAAACTGAAATAATAATTAACAATTCTAATGCTGTGATGAATGTTATAAAATGCATAAAATCTAATTTAATCAAATCTCTTTTCATCAGTAACTTTAAATTTAAGTGTGAAGCTCTGCCCTAGTCAGTCAGCTGACAATCAATAATGCATGTAACATGAAGTTTTTTTTTTCAAATGTATCATGGGTCACAGGCTTTTAATGTGTTGTTTTGGACAATTATGCCTAATTATTATGTAATGACTTGATCAATCTAGAGATAGGCCTAAATTTCTCAACTACATTTAGGTTCTTCGTCAGATAAGCTTCATCGTCATGGTTACTCTTGGCTCAGGTTTGGGGATGATTGTGGTCATCAGATGAAAGTAACTTACATAAAATGCATCTGAAATACCAATCAGTGCTATTTACAGAACAATGCCTCAACTCCCTGGATCAAGAATTAAAAGAATCGACCTGAAACACATGTTGACATGATCAATTTTATATTTTTGTGTCATCATACAAAATGCCTTCCAACCAATTTAGAGACATGCTCATGAGAATGATTCAATAAAACTATGTAATGACCTTTTACTGTTCATTTCAGCATTTTTGGAGGATCAGATGGGTTGGATTCGTCACACAGAAATGGCTTCACTTTTTTTTTTAATTTTAAGTCAAACTCACTCTTTAAGTTTTCAAGTAAACTAAGGAATATAGCCTATAATCTTTTGTTGAGATAATTTACTTTTATTCTTGGAAAAACTTGAATATTTGAGTTTAAGAAACATATTTGGGTGCTTGAAAATTAAATGTTGCAATAGAAAATATTTAAATATTAACCACTATTCGCTTTCACTTTACTGAGTGCTCAACAATTTTTAAAGTAGGACTTTTGGGGCAGTTCTAAAAGTCAAAGATTCTGGTTTCTTTAAGTAGAAAAGTAAATTATCCAAACAAAAGATTTTAGCTTGGTAAAACTTTTTTTTTTGCTTATTTCAAAAGTTAAGAGTCTGAGTTTGATTCAAAACTCAAAAAAATAGGGAACACAGTTGCCTTGAGCTTGAATTTTCTCAACTTTTTCTTTCCAGTTTCCTCACCTGCTCCCCCCCCTCCTCCCCTCTTTGTCATTAGTTTACCATACTGGTTAATTTCCACTAGTATTCTGCCTGATTGTCTTTGTGCCTTACAATTCCTGTATGCTCTTTTTTCTGCTTTGATCTTGATCCTTGTCTTTTTGACCCAATCTTTTTGTTTACACAGATTTTGTCTCAGTCTATCCCTTTTGCATCTTTGTTTGCCTGCCTGAATTTTTGTATCCTTGTTTGTGTGCTATGTTAAACTTTGTTTGTTTGTTTGTTTGTTTGTCTTGGAAACATGATAGTCTATCTCATAACATGTTATACTATCTGATCTCCATCCATTGCTTCAGGTGATCACACATTATGAACTGCCAAGAAGCATTTTAATGCTGAATGGATGTTGACACTGTGACTGGCAGCGATGCTGAAAATAGAAAAAAATGAAAGCTGAGATCATGTCTGTCATCATCCTTCTGCTCCATGGTCTAATTACATTAGCCTTCAATTAAATGTATTTTCTGATATCAGAATCAGTTAAAGTTTGTACTTCAGTGTCAGTGCTTCAGTATCTGCTGCACTGTGCCCTGTTCCTTCATCAAATTATGCTGTTTTTTTAAAAAATACTAATAAACCAATGTGAGTATTTATATTTGTCTGTGTTTAGCTGACCCCCACAGAAGCAGCCTTTACCTCCTCTGGGGAGAACATGTAGTTTCTGTCCCTGCGCTGTCCTGATACAACGTCCTCACAGATGTCATTACTCCTGAGTGATGCTCTGAATGGCTGGCTGATAATTTACCATGGCTGACCTTACCACTAATCCCCCCCTGAAAATGAGATTAAAGCGTCTTCTAGCATTTCACTCGGTATGCACATATTCACTATATGTTCTTTTCCAAGAATACCCACCAGCAGAACGTTCCCAAATTGAATGTGACTTCTGGCTGTGGTGAGGGACATTCTATATGAGGAGCACTGATAGGCTCTGAGATCAAGTGAGTGTGACTGTATGTGTCTCTGTACTCTCCTGTACAGCTGTGTTTAAGTGTGCGTTCATGCTGATACAACTGATTCATGGTGCTGAAACCTACAGGAGTAAATAGATCATGTAAATATTAAAAAAAAAAGAAGCAATATTTCCACTTGAGGCACTGTGACCAATAATTATTTTTTTATTTGTACAGTGGGATGGACACAGGTGTGACAAAATATGCAGACAATAACACAAAATAGTACAGCAGGGGTTATGATTTGTATTTGGTACAGATTTTAGATTTTGACTGTAAGAGAACTATGTCTTGTAAGCATCTCATGCAAGCGTGCAGAATTGGTTCATGACAGTAGGGATATGTCACTACCAATGACCAGGGATTACTGATGGGTCCCTAACAAAATTTTGATCAAAAAAATTGACATATACCACTGTTTTCTCTCAGTGTCATGTCAATGTTAGTTGGTGAGATTCAGTATTGTGACAAGGTACTTGTGCTAATCGTAGACACAAAATAATCTGTGTTTTTGAAAGATTGCGTGCTCATTTTGCCTTACAGTTGTTTGGTCCACCACCAGCTTACAGCCTCATTTTCACTGCCAAAATATTCAATATATGAAATAAGCGATACCTTCAGGGGGAAACTGAGAAATAGACACAAACCTCTTATTTTGTTATTTATTCCATGAATACTGTAATCTCAGTCAGCCTTCCTCTGGCAGCAGCACAGCGTGCATCAAGTCTCTGACTTGTTGGTTTCTTCACTCGTCGATCCTCACTTGAATCAGGAGTTCTTTTGGTCCGCCATCTTGCAGACCATCCCAAGTCTCTTATTTCTGCTCAGAGGAGCTCGGAGCAAAGAGGGATCTCTGAGGAGCGATGAGTGGGGATGCACAAGAGTAGCCTTCACTGAAGTCTTTTAGCCAGCCGATACCCATCCTTATTGGAAATCATTTACTGATTGGACACTGCAGTTGATCAGACCGATCTGATCAATCACATCACTGGTGTTTACTAAGGTGAAGACAGATAACAAATTAAACTAAAGTGTATCACTCTCAATTTGGTTTACATAAATAAACTTGGATTTACTAAGCAGAAGTCAGTTTTTTAATTGTGCAGCAGAGCTCTGCTTAATTTTAAGTCTGGATTTACTCATTTTAAACTAAGTTTTTCTAAACACTGATTAGAACTAATCTGAGATTAAATTTATCTTTGTTGGTGCAACCCAGTCTAAATCCACAAGTTTATCAAAACATTTCAAACTCAGCAACTTTGAAGATCTACTTTGGACCTCAGGAAGACTAGCAACCACAAAAACTAATGAGGATCTAAAAAAAGAATAACATTTTGTCTTAAGAGCTTGAATCTGGACTTTCTCCCAATTTTTTAAGACCAGGTTGAGGTCCCCTCCATATCAAATGACAAAATGCTTTGTTTGGAGCTGCTCTCCATTACCACACATAAGCATTTTCTAATCCCCTTCTTGGAGAAACGTAATTTCATTCCAAAACTGCAGATGAGACTGAAGAAAGGGAAAAATAAACTTTTTGCCAAAGGTCCTTTCATCAGTTTCTGAGCAGAAAGGACACATCAGTGTTTCAGTGACTGGAGATGAGGTGGTTTTCACTCTTGAAGCTCCAATTTGTTGTTCATCTTCTGTATGAAGCTGGTGTGTAAACATCACAGCCAAGAGTCACTGTGTGGATCAAGTCCACCCAGCAAACCTGTTTTATAGAGCCCTGCTAAAATGGAGGGCCCCTCTTACGCCTGGTCTCCCTGCAGATGGTCTGAATTACCTCACTGTATGGCTTAGGGTTCCCTTGAGATTCAGAGCAAGCATGAGTTGTGTGCAGGTTTTGTGTGGTCCTAACCTTTTACCGTTATTTCTCTCTTTCTCTCCTCTCAGATAACACTTATTTCTCTCTTGTTAGAATAAGAAGAGAGTGGGGGTTTGTTCATCATCATTTTCATCTCTCGGTGCACAGCTTCCCCATTTCCTCGTGTTCTTTGTTTTCATTTTATTCTCTTCCCTCTCCTCCTCCTGCTTCACTCTTGTTCCATTTTATCTGGACAAAACAGTCATGTTTGCAATATTCATCTTGACAGATTGTATTTTTAAAGAGGATGAGAGGTAGAAATTTGATAGCAGAACTTCCTTTGGCTCCCTCATCATGCAGATTTTTTCCTGTAACAAAAAAGAAAGAAAATCCCTGATTTATAAAAAGTCCTTTGATGACAGAGATGTACTTATAATAAGAAATGTGAGCATCTGAGGCTCGCTGCAGCACGTGTCCACCACCTGTTCTCTGTAACAGACCCAACCTGAAGTCACATATTCTGCTCTAAAAGGCCTCTCTGTGTCAGACCAGCCTGATAGAGCTGCAGACCCACTGTAACACAATCACATGCTACACTGTCAAACACATTATATCTATATTTCTTCAGCCTATAATGCAGAACATATGCAACTGGTTCTGACTGGTCGGACCAGTGAAGAAAAGTGAAATAAACTAAACATGATACAAAGACTGTCTTTTTGCTAATGGCTGTCAAGCAAACAGTGTTACTGTGTAACTGTAACATATCCATCATTAAAGGACCGGTTTGTAGGATTTAGTGGCATCTAGTGGTGAGCCTGCAGATTGCAAACACCTTGCCTCCATCTCCCCTTCCAAGCATATAGGAGAACCTACAGTGACTGTGAAACCTGTCTTTGGTTTATCCGTTCTGGGCTACTGTAAAAACATGGCGGTGGAATATGGTGGTCTCTGTAGAGGAGGACCCTTACTGTCTGTAGATATAAATAGATGACAAAATAAAGAAAGTAATGAAAAGCTGCTTATTAAGATTATATTCCATTTATGCAATATACTGCCAATAAATCCCCATTTCTTATTCATATCTACAAAATAACACTTTTAGTGTTGTTATTGGTATCTTTGATTCATGGAGTACCTCAGGGGTCAGTCCTTTGCCCTGTGCTTTTCTCCTTTTAAAAGTTACCACCACATGATCTGTAAACATAATATCGGTCTCCATTTTTACACAGACGACACACAGTTTTATTTTCTCTTTAAACCCCAGCAGTAACAATCAGTTAACCAGTCTCAGTGCATGCCTAACTGAAGTTAAGGACTGGCTGTCAAATCATTTTCTCCAACTGAATACAGATAAATCTAAAGTCATTATCATAGGACCAAACTCGCAACACAACTTGGTTCATTCTCCACATTCTTCATACACTGGTGCAGAAATCTTGGTATCATTTTTGACTATAATCTAAATTTCAATCAGCGTGTCAAATCAGTTGTCCAGTCTTGTTTCATACAGTTACGCAGAATGTCCAGGAAATCATCATTCAACTTTCATCACATCCCTCTAGATTACTGTAACTCACTCAACTCATGCTTAAGTAAACACAATTTTTCCAGACTTCAGTTAATTGGAAACTCTGCTGGTAGGCTCCTCACAAATTTCCACAAAAGAGTAGCCCCAATTTTAGTGTCATTACACTGTCTGCCTGTGCATTTTAGAAATGATTTTAAGTACAGAGTACATTAGTGACTGCTTAACTCCTAATGAGCCCAAGATCCTCTGCACAGTCTATTTTAGAGTTCCAGATTAAAAACAACTGTGAATCATAATACCTTAAACTTAAAATCATATATGTATAGGCATGGTTTTTCACTGACATTTTAAGTGGAAGTAACAAAAATTGCTGATTATCAGAGCAACTGTTTTTCTAATAAAATGTTAATCAAGTTTGATGAATCAATTGTCAATTTACTGGTCTATTTTTCACTAAATAAACATTTCATCACACCATTTCTTCTTTTCTTTTCTTTTGTTACTCCCACCCACGAGGCCACTCTCCTTAAATGATGGCAATATATGGCAATATTGTATTATGAAGGCAAAATGAGGAAAATGATAAAACGTATTCGTTTCACATGTATTTTGATGACTTCTAGTTTTATAAGTCAGTTTGTCTTACTTCCATTTCTCTTACATAACTGCATAATAATTTTTTTTTTTTACAGTGATTTGTTCTTCATTTAAAGGGAACAGAGATAGAGTATCGGTGGTGACTAAAGCTGTGCATCATGGGTGAAAAAGGGAAAAAACAAAACAATGAAAGAAGCAATCAGATCTGTACATCAGAAATTAGTCCTTTCCTCTTATGAAGTGGGCTTTTTTTCTTTTCTTACACCGTCAGCTAAATCCCTTAAATGTCAATTAGAGGTCATGTATCTGGCCTTTGTTGCCTGATTTCATGTTGTGGGTTAAAGAAAAACTGTGTTAACAAGCCATGAGCTGCCTGAGTCAGGCAACCTTCTATCCCTCAGCTCTTGTCAATGGACTTTACACACCCACAAAAACTAATCTGTGTGGGAGTGTGGCGGGGCAGATGTAGTGGTAGGGGGTTTAATGGGTGGAAACAGCTTTTATATTCCTCCATTGAAAATGTTCCACAATTTCACCATCAGTCTTCAAAGAGTAGGTTTGGCTCTGTGGCTAAATTATAATATATCAGTATCTCTTACCTGCAGTTAAAATAACACATACACAATGGTACTGTAACTTTCACCAGCTACTGTTATGGTTTACATTTTTCTACAACCATCAACACTACAAGTGAAATAAAGTGTCAGACATCCTGGATGTAAATCTTCACCAATGAGATGAAAAATCTATCAGCCGTCAACCACTTCAGCACACTAGCCCAAAAACGTCTTATAACATCCTTTGCAGTAATAAGATCAGAAGTTTAGGCAAAATATAATCTTAATTTTAAGAAACCAAACTATTTTGAGAAATTTAAAACACTTGGTAGCATACTTGTGGTGTTTAGCTTGCATGACTTTTTATCTTGAAGTCACAAATCACCCCAATTATATGTTTACATACAATAAGAATTTAAGGTGTCACAAGTCATCTTGAAGTAAACAGAGGCAACAGTTGTTGAAGAGAGGAGAGAAACGGGTGCATCAGGAATGTGCTTTGACACCCTTCGCTATGCAGTTTCATAATAATTTGCACCCCAATTAATAAGACACCAATGTGAGAGATCCACGCTGCAACAAAAGTAAGATCTTTCTTAAATGCCAAGTGAATCATCATGCACCAGGGGGTTTACATGAGTATTAAATATTGATTAAATATTGATATTCTGTATTTATTAATGAGAAGTACCAATTTTTTATCAACCTTCGATCGCTTCAAGTCATTTACACATTTCTCTGGCTGACTTTGTGAGATAAATGAGCACTAGAATAAAGACAGAAGCAAACTGTGTACGCATAGAGACACCAGGCAACACAAAAGATGCATCATGTATACACAAAATTTGTGTTATTCACATTTATGTGCTCTTTCAAAATGTGTTACTTGAGTAAAAATTTGTGTGTATCTGGATTCTGACCTGTTTATCAGCAAGAGAAGAGCTCAGCTCAGAGAGGCTGATGTTTAAACTTTTGGTATTAAAAAGTGGATTTATCTTCACTCGGAGGATCCAACCTCGCCTGTATGTAATGTTGCTCTAATTAGTCTCTCTTCATTGTCCATGCTGACTGTTGACTGGAGAGAAAACGTACTTTAAAGAGTCTTGGTGGATACTTGTACAAAATGTGAAGAAAATCTATTACAGTAGTCTTAATATATTCATGAGAGAGGGATGAATGTATGGACAAAAACAAAACAAAACATAATGCTTCATCCTTAGTACCCAACACTGGCTTCATTTTTACCCTAAAGACAATGTTGTGCATTATTCAATTACACTTTTTTTTATTATAAGCACAATATAAAGAAAATGAAAACATCTCCTCTTTGATTGGCCAATCTTTCTACAGTAGTTGCTATTAATAACACATTCTACTGATAATACTTCCAAACCAAAGAATACTTCTTCCACCTCTGTACGCCTAACATTTTGTATGAGAAAATGATTAATCATTTATGTTTCATGGGACAGAAATATGGGACTGCCTCTGCACATGTTTCGAGAGGGAACCAGCCAAAATGTAATATAGCCTGTCTCTACGGCCATGTAGTGCGATTCACTCCTCCGGTGGCTCTGTCACAGTGGCTGAATATAAACCTGCAAGCTGAGAAGCCCCTTTGTGAGTCATACTCTATCACATTAAAATAAAAGCAAACCTCATATAAATAGAAGAGAGATGTGAGTGTGTTCACCAACATGTTCTTGGCTGCGTATAATGGGACTGGCTTCATATTTCAGGTGTTTATGTGTAGACAAGGCCTCACTTCGAAATATACTACATGAACTTAATTTAGCCGTCATTTCTACATGTAGTGTGTGTCATTTATTTTATCTTTTGCAGGATTAAAGTAAAGCATTGTGGGTTTTTTTTGTTGAGGTTTGTGGTCATGCTTCTTCTTCACAGGCATGAATGACTGTCAACATGTGTGCAGTTACCTGTGTGTGTGTGTGTGTGTGTGTGTGTGTGCATGTTCCTCAACAGAAATGACTGATTGTTCGCTTGTGAGAAATTGCCTCTGTGCGAGCATGTACGTGTGCGTATGTGCATGTCCGTAGTAAACTATGGGGGTCACTGGGGGGTCGGCTGGTTGTCTCCTCTAGAATGTATTTGCATCTGAAACTCCAAGGTCAGGACTAATGTTTTTCTCTCCGGCCGTGTCCCTGAGGGGGACAGAGAGATTAGCTTGTCGTATTTCACCTGTCAAACACTTAAAAAGGACCAGCAAGAGCCGGTCAGAGATGCCTGTGAGCTGCTGGGTCTCCTGAGGTCGCAGCTGCCCACTCACCATCACATCACAAAGGAAGGACACGGTTGTAGAAGTACGCCATGACACCACCTTTTAAAATATGATACTTGCTGATATGATACAGGCTGATCTTTAGAGCAAACTCACAATGACATCTGATATTATAAAATTTAATAAATGCATTTAACTGTGCATCCACAGTGTGGGCATCCAGCATCAGAGACGTGGCCCTCACTGCCTTCTCACTCACTAACACCTGCAAACCCAGCCTGGCCTTGGTGGTGGATGTGCAGGTCAAATACCTGGAGAAGACGCCGTGGTGTAAGCATGGAGCAAGAAGGTCTTCCCCTGCACCACCTGTTAGTACCAATTGTAGATTACTTGAGTAAAAAGCAGTCTGAGAGCTCCATAGATTCTTCTTTGCAGAAAACCTCATGCCCTCACGACCATAGATCCGTTTTTTTTTTTTGCCATTTTTAGCGGGGGACAGCAGATCTTTAGGGGGAGACAGCAGGTCAACAGTATATTCCACATAGAGGAGTATACATCATCTGAATGGCTGGGGACCTGAAGATTAATTTGAGCCATTCCTGTGCTCATGTCTCATAAGTTGTCGCAGCAAGTATGGTGAGGAACACCATAGAGAAATACATGCTGTGATTTGGTATCAAAAACTTTTTGACATTTGGAGATTTCTGTAAGACTTGCTCTTTTTGGTGATAGGATGACAAGCACTTAGATTCTGGCGATTGCTCAGAAACCTCCTTACTGTATATGATATATATGTGTATATCCCCTGAAGGGCCCAGGTCTCTAGTTTGCGGTAGTGCAGTTTCATGTGGCTGTGATTATCATAGCGGTCACTACAAGTCATTTTATAGAGTAGGGTCAAGTTTCAAAAATGGCTTCACTACAGTGATATGGCTACTATGGGGACTAACATCAGCACACATGAATACAAGTGGGCTCAATGAATCCACAAGTGTCTCGTCTTTCCAGTCATATCCAATTCATGCAATTCCAATACTGTTTAGAGACACCATAACATATTAAAATGGCATGCAAAAAATGGCATGGTTTTACCCCGAAGTGCTTTGGATTAGCATCACGTGGGCATGTCTGTAAAGGGTATCGATAGACCCATTTTCATTCAGATGTCTTGAGGGGAGAGGTTAAGAGACCTCTTTGAAAACTCGCCAAAATTTATCCTAACATTGGAGTGTAATTTAACCCCTTTCCCTAAAACTGTACAGCAGTACAAAACAGTACAGCCTCTGAAAAAGAATGTTGGCTGGGGAGGTGGACATCCCCGAGGAGGTGAAGAGGTTAAAGAGTAATCTGACACCCCGGGAAATGTTGTCTTTACTGACCTTCAGTGGTTAAACTTTTCACTTTCCTGCTGTGATGAACAGTTTACTACAGGGCCTGATGACATCACTGTAAGGTGTGTTTACAGGTGCAACAGCCCACAAACAACATCACACAACCCATCAGTGATACAGGCTGTGGTCAGAGGTGAAACAGGCTTGAAACCCTCAACTAGAGCCAGAAACAACAGTAAAACATGGCTTTACAGACTGGTGTTAAGTTCCTCCTCCTTTCCAAATAAAGAAAATAAAATGCTCACTTTTACACTTTTTCTACCACTGTTTCTACTGCTATCATTTGACCCACTTTATTACAAGAGAGCAAACTATGACCCTTTTCTTTGTCACCTTTCTTTCACTTTGTATATTATGAATTGTGAATGAGGTCGCCTCGTCTCTGTGTTTGATTTTGAGCCATGATGGTGAGCACATCTACAGCTGACAAAGATAAATGTTGATAGTTTTACCAAGGGCTGGGTGATATATTGATCTTATATCGATACAGTGATGAGAGACTTGATATTTTCTTATACTGTAGATATCTTTATATTGTGATATGGCAAAGTGTTGTCTTTTCCTCATTATAAAGGCTGCATTATAGGAATTTTCTGTAATTTTTGAACTTACCAGACTGCCATTATATCGACATCACTGAGTATTATTTCTCAAAAATCTCTTTCTCTTAATATTTCAGTCCCTCCAGGATTTCATGGGCTGTTTTTGAGAATGTTTTTTTGAGAATGATGCCTGATTTCATGGTAGCTTTTCTTAAAAAAAAAAATATTATGCATGTTGCAATGCTTTAAGGCTTTTCTGCAATGAAATCGTGGGAGTAAGTGAAAATGAGAATTGCAATTTTTTTATTCATAATTAATTACAATCAAAGGCAACTTGTTCCAGCGAGAACAAAACCACACTCTATTCTGAGTATTCTAAGTAACCTCACCTAAAAGGCTCACAAGTACAAAAACTCAAGAAGAAATGCACGGAGCATTGATAAATGTCAATAACACTGACAATCCTTCTGTTTTTTTCAGTACCTGTGACAAAACTTAAAAAGAAAACAAAGGGAAAATACTGAATAATAAAACAAAACACTGACTGGGTTCACTGAGGCCTACATGTATGTTGTCAGATTTTCAGTTTGGACAAACTTGTTTGGACAAACTTGCAAGACTGTGCAAATTTCATGGGGATTGGTTGAATTTGCATGACTTGTTGCGTTCGCAACATCGCAGCTTGCTGGAGAAACTGATATTTTGTAAAGGCATCAATAGTCATTGCTACAATATTGTTGCAATATTGATAAATCTCAATATCCAGATAATAGAAAAATGTTTGGATCAGAGCACTTCCCGGGCTTAAACTTCTTGATGTAGGCCACCGAAACGTGTCAGGCTTTCTTTGTTTTAAGGCCTAATATAACCATGCCATGGCATTTTAATTGTTTTAAAAGAGAGTACCTTGAAGGTTTTTGTGATTTTATCAATATCCAGGCATTTGATCAAAATATTGTAGTATTTGATTCTGTTCACATCGCCCAGCCCTGGTTTTGCCTGTCACCCAAACACTTGAGCACTAAAGTGATGGAAACAATCAGTATCTAGTTTAGTGTTTAATGATTGTTTATTATGTACAAATTCTAAATTTACATTTAGATTATTGTTTAAGAATATATTAGCATAGCATATTAGCATGTAGACGCCACTTTTAATTCAATGTCATCAACTTCTGGTTACGCCATCAGTTTTAGCAACATTTTCAACATTTGTGAAATTTCTGAGGGTAACGGATCTGATTTCAGTTGTCTGTAAAGCCATTTTCACACGTGTACTTCAAACTATATCCTGGGAATCAGGTCAGAACATCATCCAAATGTGCCCTTTCACACATGCAGCACACATGAGGGATTGTCTATGTCATGGTGGGTGGTTCAGTCCCTGGCTTCTCCTGTTTTGTGTGCCCCTAATTGGTCACAATTAAAAAGTTAAAGCTACCTACTGAAGTGCAGATAACTTTGCTCACTCCTCATCCCAGTGCTTGATAAGATGCATCCCCCTGCCATGTTAAAAAAAAAAAAAAAGAATCAGGAAGAGATGAATAAAAAAGAGGGGTAAGATGATGAAGGGAAGCAAAGTAGTGGGAAGACAGAAAAAGAGAGCGGAAGCAACATTTAAAGGGAAAAGGGAACCAGGTAATAATTTTAGATGTCTACCTGGGGAATTCGACTAACGTAACGACTTCCACAGATTCAACATTCCAAGCAGCTTCACCCCCCATCTTGTTGTATCCTATACAATCCACCCCTCCTCTAGTCCCTCCGTGCCCCCCACATGCGGGGCGATGATGTCAGATCCAGTATTTCACAGCCAGAAGCGGGCGATGACATGGACAATTTGGCCTGTGAGTTCTCTCCAGCATTGGACATGGTGTTACGATTACACGCTTCACTGCAGGTCCGACATGCCAGGGATGAAGGGGTGATGGTGTGTGTGTGTGTGTGGGAGCCGGGGGTGCAGACCTTTTAAATAACTTTCATAGAGTACAGCTCCATCCTGCTCTCTCCTCGTAAAACAGAAAAACACTGATAGATATCCAGAGGTACAGTGAGGCAGAGGAAGATTACTGGAAACATGCTCAATTCTTCTTTGCAGCAGCCCAGAAGTCCAGCGCTCCGCCTTCACTTCCGGTCCAAACGGCCTCCCACACATGAGCACAG
Organism: Lutjanus erythropterus; assembly: GCF_056507025.1. Taxonomy (NCBI): domain Eukaryota; kingdom Metazoa; phylum Chordata; class Actinopteri; order Lutjaniformes; family Lutjanidae; genus Lutjanus; species Lutjanus erythropterus. The sequence continues at coordinate 22,980,966 of NC_139324.1, forward strand.
TGGAGAGGAAGTGTGTTTCAGAGTGTATCACTCAGAAGAAGCCTCTAGTCGTCTCTCTAAGCAGGAAGGGAGAATAAGGCAAAATCATTTTTCTTATTTTTTTTCTTTTTAGTTTTACAGCCAGTTTGGGTTTCATGGCCACAGCAGGTGAAAACCTGAGCATGCTTACAATTACTTAGGAGAACTGAGAATAGGGGAGTCGGGCAGCTGAAACCCCAGGGTTGGCCTTCATGAGGGGGCTGGAGCATGGAGGAATTCAGTCTCCGCTCAGCCTTCGAGCCAAGGAAACCCCAGGAAACCCAGCAGAGATAACTGAGTGCGATATCTGATATGGAATATCAGAGTGTAATGAGGGAAGCTGTCTCTGGATGTAAAATTACTCCAGGCAGGCAGGATACTCACCCATGCCTCAGGTGGTTCCTTGGGACACGATAACTACATGTATGAAATAAAAGTAGTGCTGTAGATAATGACAATGAGACACAGAGGAGATTTCCCACAGAGCCTACAGCAACACAGAATTCACAAAGCATATGTTGCAACAGTCTTTGGAAAAGTGTGACTGCACTTTTAGGTTTTGTTTCCTAATCTTAAGAATACAATACAGTTTTCTGAAATTCTGTGAAGGTTTTGTAATGAAACCACTAAAACTTAATTGTTTATTTATGTTTATGATACAATATTTAAAGAACAATTCTCTAGTTGCAAAATGTAGTCTGACATATATCTGTTTTACAAGCCACACATCTGTTTACTTCCTGTCAGCTCCAAAGTGATGTTACGCCTCCATTGATTTCCTTATGGTGCTTTTTCATCCTCAAGTTAGTTACTCACATTTTCAAGTTAGCTTTGTTCATGTTTAATATCATTTCCTTTAGCTGCATTAGCTTGTCACTCAGTGTAGCACCAACTTTACTCAAAAATCACAAAGAACTCTGAGGCACTCTCTTTTAAAACAATAAAAATGTCTTTACTGTCACAACATGGTCATGTTAGACCTTAAGCCAAAAAACTATCAAAACAGATTACAGCTTGATGTTGAAATGCATCATAGTTTGTTTAAAGGCCAAATATGACCAGCTGTGACAATTTTAATTTTTTGTGATTTTTGAGTACACATGGGACCCTTTCTAAAGAGCACTTCAAAGAAACATTTTTTGATTAGCACCAATGTTAGTCTGATTTTCACAGCTCAGCTAACGTTAGGTTGCTATGGCTCTGTTTACACTCAGTGCTTGGAAGAGTTGCCCAGAATGAAAGCTCGGTGATGTACTGTGCAGCATCTTGCGAAAGCGAGCAGAAAATTGCTAAATAAAAGGTTTAAGTTATGTGTCCAGCCAACATTAACACAAACTTTCACCAGGATTGTTCCATTAATGTTAGCTAGCTACTGCAGACAGAGTGCACATGAGGACTGACAAATTGATGTTGGTGGCTTTCAGTTTGAATGTTTCATGTAGCATTATATTCAATTTATTTTGTGACTGGACAGTTTCGAACAAAGATAAGCTGGCAGGGGAAGTAAGGGTGGGGGCTTGTTGCTACAGGTTAAAGAAGAAGAATGAGAAGCTGCACAGTTTGATAGTGGGGTGAAATTTGTAGTGATTGTTGCTCTGAACTGTCAGGGGATTTCCGTGTCAGAAGTCAGATATTTATATCTAAGCACTGGCAAAGCCATAGCAACCTAATGTTAACTTAACAGTGAAAATCCGGCTAATGTTGACCCTACACTGACTAACTAGCAAATGTTGTTAACAGTCTTAAGTCACTAATTTGATTATCAAAATGATCAAAAACAAGCTGTAAATACAATATGTACAAACCTAAATGTGAAAATTGAAGTATCTAACTTAAGGATGAGAAAGTAGTGTAAGATAATCACAAAAGTTAGTGGCAAAACTTCACAAACTCAGCAGAAACAAACATTTGTAAAGTCGATATTTCATTTCGAGACACAAGCCTTCGGTCTAAAATACATTTTTCCAAATACATCAGAACCAAAGAGAGTCTGAGCCTGAGTTAAAACAACAATAACAAGTCTTTAATGGGGAAAGGTGTTTGTCTTGGGCTCACAAAGGCTGCCTGAGTGACTTTGAGACGACCTTGGCTGTCAGCAGACAGTAAATAAGGAGGAAGCTGCATGTGTTGAGCAGGCTGTCATCATGTCAGGAAATCAGTTTGTCCCCCCGACTCTCCTCCTCTGTAACACTTGTTCTTCGTGATAGTAACTGATTCATTATCCTTTTACAGGTAATTTGTGTATTAATTTCAATTTTAAGCACTTTTCATTTACTTGCAGTTTAATTTGCCTTTCATGAACAAGCACTCATTCCAACAGTTACCTGGTTCAGTTTATGAAGTCATCACTCCATCACTCAACAGTCCATCAGTCAAACATTATAACGTCTTTAGGGCTGTTTTCAGGACATCGGGAGGGAGAGGCTGCTTTAAAAAATAACTAAATGGGTAAATGAGTTTTAAATTCATGAGTGAGTCAGCTTGTGAGAAAATACTCTTCCTTGTTGTGACCATGTCACTTTAAAGGTTCTATTGATGTTTTCAAATGAATCTTCGAGTGTCTGAAATCATATTTTATGATGTCATTACCCTTAAAAAAAAGGATCCTCAAAGAAAATTCTCAAATTGAATGAAATGATTCATTGGATTAAATGAGCAAAGGGTTTGGGTTCATATAATGTTTTTCTCTGGCAGGGCCCTTGGGAGTGTTGGGATGAAGCACTTGTGCGGTGAGAAACAAAAACTCTGCACGTAGATTTTGTTTCTGTGACAATAATGTTTTGATATTTTCTAACACTTTGCAGTTTGCTTAACAAGTGTACGGTGGTTGTATAAGACAACTGTGGACAAAGCAAACACTGTTTTTTTTTTCTTGCTTTTTACTTGAGTAAAATGTTAGCTTACCTTCACTTCACCTGGCACTTGGTCCATTGGTGTCTGCTCTGTGTGTGTGTGTGTGTGTGTGTGTGTGTGTGTGTGTGTGTGTGTGTGTGTGTGTGTGTGTGTGTGTGTGTTTTTATATGTGTGTAGGAGCTGAGTCCCACCCTCAGTGAAACATGTTGAGGACAGAGAAGCTTCAAGGTATTAGGTACAGCCCTGTTTATTACTTAGTGGAAGTGCTTAGATTAGATTTTTGTTGTCTCGAGATGGATGCATAACACGTTCTCCATGATTAGAACCTTGGAGATCTGGTCGGAGGGACTATTTGACACGGTTTGGCATGCTTATCAGAGAGTAAACTACAGATTGCAGTAAACTACAATATTTCTATGCTATATTTCTGTAAGTAAACATGTAATACACAGGATAATGTACAGTGAGCAGGTCATTAATGTGTACATATCACTGTACATTATCCCTTACATATCTAATTAATATTAGATATTTGGGAGTGTTCTAAATTATGGATGTATATGGTGTGATCTCAGGTGCTATTTTATAGCAGTGCTGTTTAATTTGTTACTGAAAGCTCCCCAGTGGGACAGTTCATCACCAACCTTCTCTGCTATTGTTACAGCTCAGATTAGGCATCTAAATAACTCAACACTTCTGCAGCCTGTCTGTGATTTCTGCTGCTGATTGTCCCTCTTAAAACTGTAAGTATTAGTAGCTCCGCGGGAGTCTGCGTGGCCAGGCCTCGTGTGAATTCTCGACACTATTGTGGAAGTGTCACGTCCACGTTGGACGCATCAGACCTATAACTGTGAATTATCCGGCTCACAGGAATTGGCCGCCATACTTCATTCACAGGAATTCGGCAATGACAGCCCTCTCCCCATGGAGGAATAAACATGGAGTCCTCACTCACCACGTCTCTCTCCGCTCACACTTCTTCACCCTCAGCTCTGACACATCTGCTCTCGTCAACATACAGATATCAGTGCTGCTCAAGGTGTGTGCTGACAGGGCGAGGTGTGTTCAGGGTAAATACAGTGCAGGAAATTAAATTGGCAAATTTGGGGTCAAACTGTGTTGTCTGTCCTTTCGCTGGTTGTTTTGATTTTGGTTGGCTTGAAATTTCTCACAGATTCTTATTTTCCTTTCAGGGCTGGGAAAGATTTTAGATCCTCATAAATCGATCTTTAAAAACAAATAAATGAAAATCCCTACACAGACCCAAATCACCTCTGTTGTCTCATGTCAACTGTTTAATATATTTTCAAGACGCATTCATAGTGGTAGGCAAGAAACACCTGCAGTGAAGACTGGGATTTGCGCCCGCTCTCCAACACTGAAGACTTGGGTAATCCCATTAACTGCAAATATAGATGGATGAAGCGTCTCCACTTCCTCCCACTGTCCAAAAATCAAGCCAAAATATCTCGGAAATAAGTGCTGCCATCTTGTGCTGGTGACGTCATTTAGAGCCCGAGTCTGCACAGTAGTGATCAGGGCTGGTTGTGGTATTTAAGTCTGGCAGACTCAGCAGCACTCAGCTGTCAATCATGACATGAAATCCCCTTTTTGTAGCTTTAAATAACTAGTTAAATTTAAACTGAAAAATTAACTATCTTAATCAACTATATTACTAACCTGTGATTGAGTGTTGTGAACAGGCTAGATTTTCTAAAGCCTAAAAGCAGAGCCAAGAGGAGGCAAATAAGTCTAGTTTTCTTTCAGGCCACTCGAAATAGATTATGCTTAAAGGTCATTTTGGGACTTTTGCCCAATGAGGCCAAAAATAAATTTCCTGTCACAGCTTTAAGTTGAAAGCAGAGCTCCTTACAGACCCTTACAGGTGCAGCAATCTCAGCCAGCACCAGTGTCTTTGCAGAGTCCTGCTGCTAGACACATCCATATTTAGTCAGAGAATGGAAATTTGTACTAGTGTTATTTTATACTTTTCCATATGGTGTTGGATTCACCAACCACTTTTAGCTCAGACTTCTCCAAACCTGTTGCCTGTCATCATGGAACAAGGAGGCTGCTTTTGGCCCCTGAAGTCTTTTGTTATGTGCAGCCTGAGAAGTTGACCCCACAACAAAGGGCTAAAGTCGACTGTGCAATGCAAAATGACCCCTGACAATCAAGATGGAGATCCTCAACTCTTCGACAACAGTGGCTATGAACAGTTGATTTCACAGCATACAACAACATAGTCTCTTTTTTTAAGATGTGAAAATGTTGTGCCTTGGCCTTGTTCAGACTGCCAGACCCATTTCTAAAACCTAACCAAGCAAAAGAACACACAAAAGACATATTCAATTTAAGCTAAACAAAAACAGGAGAAAAATATCATCACCAAAAATGGCAGTTCACCCCTATGGCTGTGTGCAGATGTGTACAGTGACTATTTACAGGCTTTACAAGTGGTAAGGTTAGTGTTAGAGAGAGTTTTTCTAGAGAGCACAAACACAATAGCATTTGGCACAGAAGCTTTGAGCAACAGTAGTTGATAACTACAGTTGTGAAAGTTGTCTAGCCACACAAAACTCAACACAGAAAGTTACTCAGAGTTAGGAGAATCCGCAAGCTAAATATGCTGGCCTCAGGACTTTAGTTAATCTGCAGCCATACTGTCACTGTAGGTCAGTCGATCCACATGCGAGAACGGTACCTGTCAAATGACACAGATGTTCGCAGAGAGAAGAGCTCTCACTCTCCACCAAACAGGTAATGCAAAAACACCATAACAACTGGGGGCCATAACAGATGACAACACAGAGAACAACTGTCTGTGGTCAGAAGCTGAAACAAATTGTCTGCTGGCATTTTGAGGGGAGACTTAAGTACAAGCTCTCTCCATTTCTCTGTTACCACAGCAACCCATGCAGACAGGTTGGTGATGTCTGGATACACAAATCTGATCTGATCACTTGCAAATGTGGACAGTCTGTCCTAAAGATCTGATTTGAGAAATAAATCATATTTGTCCGCAGTCTGAACAAAGTCTTTGTTTTGCCTTTTGTATTGTCTCTTTAATCCTCAAGCAGACCTCTGTGTTGCCACTCTTGGTTGATACATCTGCACGACCACTATTATTCTGTATTCCCTGTTGGTAAAAGATTGACATGTGAAAGTTCCAGGGGCTTTCCTGACATCCAATGACGTTCTAAATCAAACCTCACTCGACAAGTACACGCCACCCATGACCAAGTGGTGTTGTTGTTTTTATGTATTCAGAAGGCTGAGTAAGCATTTTAAGTAATCCTGGATTTTAGGCACATCTGCATTTTATAAACAATTCTACAAAGTTGTTGTTGTGGTGAGATCCCTGTGGCAGAGGGACTCAATGTTGCAGATTATAACAGGACAGTATATTTAATAAAAATCTTGGATATGTATTGATTCATAACTTCACTGAGATGACTCAGACTTGTTGTGTCTGGATACAAATTAGGAAATTCCCACTGAGGTTTACATATGTTTTGGATTATTTGCATAGCAGTTTAGTTGTGTACACAGAAGTCAGGCCTTGAAATGTCTTACATGTTGAGACCCCACTGCTAATCTGTCTTTAAGTGCCCAAAATGTGATATTTGATTTGTAATGATCTGTTGAAACTAAGAATTCACAGCTTGCACTACAGCAGTGTGACGAGGCACACTGATGTGCTGCAAGTTAAGTCCAGATCTGCCTTCTGATTTTGTGGTAATCATAAACTGTTACTGCGTTACACAACTATACAAAAAGTTATGATGTATTTTTAATGTACTAGATCAGTACAAACATATTTCCCAGTATAGAGGCAAATTCTATTCTGTAAAAAAAAAAAAAAAAAAAAAAAATGTATAAAAAAAACTTTCTGTCCAAGCAAACCCCAGTTTTTGCCATTCACACAGTTGTAGGATGTTGGGAATGATTATAGTGTGACACATCAAAGGCCCTGATTGATTGATTTTTTTTCCCACCCACACTCCAAGAACTCTGCCATGGATTGGTTAGTAGGCTAATCATTTCCTCCATTGGTTAGGCTGGCTATAGAGTTTATTTTGAATGGATATAAATACACTGCCTGGTCTCACTGCCAACTCAGTCAGATACCAACAAAATGTCACTGCCTTCAGGAACTTATGGAGAAGTGGATGATACCTGTTCCTGGCTGAAACTGACACAGCAAGCTTTTCAAGTCACTTCAATAAAATCCCATCCATAGCTGTATAAAACGCCCCAGGCTACACATGGAGGAGATGGGGTCGTTGGATGTCTCCAACAAGCACCCAGGAGACCAAGGTAGTTACATACATCATGTGACATTTGTGCGTCGCTTCAGTGACACGAGACTTTCTTAGAAATGGTAACTCAAAGCGTGATTTCATCCTAAACCTAACCATGTAAGTTTTTGTGCCTCAACCTAGCCAAGTAGTTTTTTTTTTTCTTGTCAAACTGCCACTGTTTTAATCAGTGTTAATCATGTTTAAAATGGCTTTTTGACCAGATCAGATATAACAGCCAAGGGGTACCTTCTGCCTCGGTATCAGACGCCAAAGCACAGTGACATTTCATCGGTATGTGACAAGTTGGATGAGAAATGGACTATAGGTGTGCCTTGAGATTTTGACTTGCCCTTTGGTGGGCCATGGGCACAAAGTCTGAAAACTATTGCAGTATAAAAATGAACAGGGCCTGCCTTGATTATACATAAATAATATGTTGAAGAAATTCTCTGGTCCTAACAATGAGTTCAAACATTTGCTCAATCAGTAATTGTAAGCGTTGAGCTGCTAATTGCTTTGCAACTCATTTATTTTGCTAAGTGTTTGAAACATTTACACTTCTGCTCATAAATGTACAGACCTTTGAGACACACACACACACACACACACACACACACACACACACACACACACACACACACAGTGCCACCACTGGAAAACACCAGTGCATGGGTGAAATTTCAGATGCTCTGCGTTTGGTGCAAGATCAAGGTTGGGGTCAGCAACATTTAATCTTGAAATGTTTCCCATTTTCTTTTAATGATCAAAATAATGAAAACCTCTTTCAGATTGAAATACAAAACACATGATCCCCGATCTAAGCTTCTAACCAAACCATAAATCTCTCTCCAGTTTGTAAGGTCACGTTTGTGGGGTCCACAGTCTAACTGAGACACTTGATGACTTGGCGTCTTGGCAGACAGGGAGACCAAGAGGCAGCTTGGCTCAATCAGTGCCATGTGGGTTTGATGCACATATATATTTTGTATTTACTTGTGTGTGTACTGCTTTTTATATATTCCTACTACTACAATATTGGAATGGCCCACCACTTGCAGTAATGGAGTATTCTACATATCCTACTTTGAAAATCCATCTCAAACAATGGCTTTAAAGAACTGTGACCAGTTGCTATAGTCATGTTGGCATGTTTACATCATGTATTTTTATACTGATATCCATTATTGTGTGCTATCCCTATCAAATAAACAAATGAATGTGTTAGGGCTGACCATTAAATATGAATATTTGAAGAATTTTTTTTTTTTCAGTACAGTGTGCCACACTAAACTCCTATATCAGCCTTCAGAAGTATATTTTACCAGCAAGATTTGTCTTTTAATTCCTTTCTTTGTTAACTGTGATGTGAACACATCAGAATTTCACACAGTCAGAGCAAAGTGTGTATCCTCCTGTTGTTCAGGTATAAAATCCCACTGCACTGTGGAGCTCTCTTCTTCCGGGGCTGCTGTCATCTCTGCAGCCGCTCCTTCAGACCATGATGGTTTATTTTGATGAAACCAAAGTTGATGATTGTTGGAACAGTGGAAAAACAAATATGTTTTTGGTGAAGTTCATTTGGCTTCTGTTGAGTCTAAATGAAGCTGATGATGATAAAATTGCAGTTTTACAAATGAAGTCAGGTTAGTTTGGCAAGAGCAATAAAACAGTGGTTTCTGGTTAAACAAAACATATCTTACTCTTTCAAAAAATGTCTCTCAACAACAATCTGAGGTTGAAAAGTGACAAAAACAAGCACAATGAACATTCGATTCAGTTATTGAAATCATGTTTCAGGCAGAAATCATTTTCATGGACAAGGTGATACTTAAATTATATTCACATTACATTTAGGCGTACTCATTTCCTTCTTCACAACTCAAGAAAATGTTTTTTAGACCCTTTAATGTGGAAATGTTACATAATAATAGCTTTAAGACTTAAGATAGAATGTTTCTGTAATATGGTCCCAGAATTAGCTTTACTGGCCAAGTATGTATATACGTAGAAGGGATCTGACTGAGGGATTTTTTTTCCATTACTCTCAATGTACTTAGACAGAAATTGACATAGAGTTGTAAGGCTGTCAATCTCTTACTTGAACTGCAGGAGTCCATGTACTGCTGATATGATGTATGAGGCTCCCTCTGTCTGCCCATGCCAGCTCTATAGGAGGCAGTTTCATCTCTCTCTGCAGGGAGGACCAGATTTATGGAGCTGAAACTGTATGCCTGTATATATGCTTTTCTAACTCTCACCAATCTGCACCCGATGAGGAAGGTTGATAATCAAACAGCAGAGGAGAGCTCAAGCAAAATCTGCTTAATATAACACAAATAAACAGATAAGGATACAGTAGAAGAACAGAAAATAAGATTTTTTCTCTTTTGATTATTTCGTATGAAGATGGGTTGGTGTGGGATTTTCTCACACACTCACAACTCTCTCACACACACTCCCGTGTCTGTGGACAGCAGGTCTTCCTCCTCCTGTTTCCTCCACCTTCTAGCCTACCTGCCTCCTGCTGCTTAGTTGTAAACTCACGTAATATGTTTAGCATGCTCTGCGATCATGTCACTACTGCTGCTCAAGGCCGCTCTCTGCTATCATATCAGCACAGTGAGGCCATCAGCCCATCACAGGAAACCTAACACTGATATAAAGTATCTGTACTGAAATGTCAGGAAAGCCAGGTGGTTTCTGATTTCAGTACTGGCTTTTATCTTTTATTGTAGCATTTTATTTTATATTGTATGTTGTTTATTTTGTTCTCAGAAATCTTGTGACTATGTACTGTAGACACATACATACATACTGTACATTTAATTGTTGATCATGAAGCAGAAATAATCATATTGGTAATGGCCCACTCCACTGAGTTGACTGATTCTCTGAATTGTGGAAATGGAGTGTAACAGGTTGAATATTCAGTCTGATATCTGTCTAAGAAATCAGAAAACTAATGAATTAAATACTCATGAAATAATTCATCTTGCCTTTCAACAACTCCAAAGCCACCACAACATTGCAGCCTCTGCACATTTAGGAATCAGAAACAAAATGTTGTGGTTTAAGCAACCTGCCAACATATTGGAGCTGGAATCACTGAGTTAATCTCATTAATGTGTAAAAAGACTGATGATGATTGGCACTGGCGCCATCTGTGGGGGGCCATGAGGTCTTAACGCTCTCCAATCCTGATACGAAGCAGGAAAAAACACTGTTGTAAAATTGCCATAGACTTATAAATTCCATTGGCATTTAAAAGAACTACAATTAACACATATGATATATTATTTCTAATATTGAATTTGCATAATGAGGTGTAGTGGGTGTTTTTATTGCTCTAATGTGTTTGTTGCGGGAACTGTCAGTGAGTCTCTCCCAGGAGTGAGAGTACAAGTTTCTGTACACTTGCTATAATAATACAGCTAATTACCCAGTAATGTTAAGCTAACTAGTTCGTCATTATGGATAAGGGCAATGTATGCTAGTATGTCTGCTAGTTCACATGATTGTGTGATGATTCGTGGATAGCCTTCAATCAGTGGTGTATAAATTAGATGCCTTGAGTTTTTTCTCATAAATTTATGAATAGACTTGTTTATCTTTGCTAATAATATGTTGGGTTCAAACAATAATTTGGAGCTCCCTCTGCAGTAACTCTGAGGACCCCACTTCAAATAATCCAAACTCTTTCTTTAAGGGTAACTTTGGAAGAAAGAAAATCTCTGGTTCTTTGAGGTTTAACTCAGCCAATGAGATTTTCAGCCTCCAGAGCAGCCCTGCCTGCAAGATTGGACTAAAGTTCCAATCTGTGCATGAATGAAATTCAATCTGCTGCATACATACATGCCAGCTGGATTCAGGGACAGTCAGGCAGACAAATAGACTTCCCAGTAAACTAAACTCCCCCGAAGAAAGCCTTAGAGAATGAATCTCATAGAATATATAATGCTTATTCACAGGAGAGCAATCAAAAAATGGGCCTCCTTCCTACTGCCTCTTTCTCCATCTCTCTCTTTCTTCCTCCTCTCCTCTTCGGCTCTTATCATTTCCTCGCCAAACCTCGCTGGATGCAAACTGCCATAGATCAAAACCTGCATGACTCTGGGAAACGGTTCAATTCCAGATTCAGCATCTCATCTACAGCAAAAAATGATCTGATCAGGTTTTGGGTTTAGTATGAAATCCGTGCATAACTTGCTCCATGTGGCGTGTGTGCAAGTAACCCATATGTGTGGCTAGGCTTACAGTAAGGCTGTTCAACAATGCCAAATGTTTCTTCTGAAACTCTGTTTTCCATCTTTATCCTGTATATCTTTTCCTGCAGTAGACATATACAGTAATGACAAGCACATCAGTTACAACTCTTTAAAGTGTGAGGCATGGCATGACTTATTCTCTACAGAGCTGGGCTATAATGTATATTATTTGAAAATAATAAATAACATGTATGGTGGAAACCGCTTGTATTGATCACAGATACAGTGACCAGCCACTTATATATGAATCACAGAGAATGGATCAAGATTCTCTGTCACATGGTAACTGGTCCACTTCATATGAAAACCAAAATGTTGTTAAATCTTTTAAGGTATATAATGTTTCGGGCATCATGTGACTTGTGTGGAAATGTTTTAAGATTCATATTTTTCTTATGTATACCTATAATTGCATGTTTACTCCTGTATACACATTGCTTTGCACTTAGATAAGTTCTTTATGAACCTATGTCCCCCTAAGACGTCAGTGTCCTTATATGTAGGTATAATGTCAGGTTTAAGGTTCACATAAACCTTGACTCCACTTATATAGTATTCTTAAGTGGAAAACTGCTGAGAAGTTTTTATGAGACTGAGCGCTCATCAGAAACCTTGAGAGGCAGTTTGTATCTTGTTTTTGGACCACATAGTCTGGGTGTCATCACAGGTAGACCTAATGAAATATTCCATTCTTTACCTAAAAGTTAAACACTGAAAAGTGCTATAACAATAACTCTTCCCTCTTTCACTCCCTCTAAAGTGAAACGCAGAGGAGCCTCAGAAAACTAGCAAAATCTAAGCCCCCCAATAGGAGGAGCCAAACTGGGTATAAAAGAAGGCTTCACTTAGGTTTAGCCCTCGGTTTGTTGCACTTGGACTACAGTGAACCTTTTGTTGCACTGAACTCTACTGGAGTCAGTGTGTTGTCTCTGATTTTGTAAAAAAAAAAAAAATACTTTTAGACATTAGTCAAGGCAGAAATTCCTATAAATACAGCATACAAATCACTGGAGGGTTAATTTTGATTTTTAGATATTGCCGCAGCAGCTAACAATATTAACCTTAGCATAGCTATATCCAGAGCACTAGATGGACAATCTTGCATACAGTGGCTATGGTATTTAGTGGTCTCTGGCTGTGGTAAGTAGAAGGGCTACTTAAATCACACAGCTGGTAAGGAAATGCATCTGAGGGGGTTCACTTGTAGTGTGTGTGCTCCATCATTCAGCAGAATGATTGACTGTGTATAGAAGATAGATCATCCACTCATAGTGATCAATTTGATCTGGGCAGATGTGTTCGCAGTAAACACTTACCACTGTAATTGGAACATGTTTTAAAGGTCCAGTGAATAGATTTTAGTGGTATTTAGCAGTGAACTTTTAGGATACAAACATGTCTCTCACAGTTTGTCCATTCTGAGCTACTGTAGAAACATGGTGGTTCAACATGGCGACCCCCATGTAAGAGAACCAATGCCATCTGTAGATATAAATAGCTCATGATAAGAAACGAAAACACAAAAATTCTTATTTTCAGGTGATTAATGAAAACAGACCTATGAATATTACATTCAATTTCTGACATATTCTGACAATAAACACCTGTCATTTTGCACACTGGACATTTCACTTTTCTTGGAGAACAAGATGGATGGGATTTTCAACACCAGACAGCTCACTGAGTATCACTGATTTCTTATATTATGTATTATGTTATGTATTATTTTGTCTATTAATTGGGAATCTCATCATTTATACTTTATTCCTGACTTTTTTCCAAAGCATGTGCATTTTTAGATTAATTTCTTATCTTGTACAGCATGAAAACCATATTGCAAAGACTCTTGAAGATCACTTGAAAAAGATAATCCATCAGTATTTCTTTTTTTTAATTTTAATGTGTTGCATTTAATGTTGTGTAGTTGCAGGACTGTATCTTCAGCAATTATATGGGTCCACACAGGCATAGACAAACACTGTTGCAACGAATTATACGTTATTGTCAAAAGATGCTAAACAACTGGCATCAGTTTTCAGTTTTTATGCATTTCTGACAAGCTGAAGCAGGAAATTACCTGTCTATGTAGTACTACAAAAAGATTACGAGCACAAAGAAAAACACTTCTCTGGTCATGGGAGGGTGGGGGCGTGCGCTTAGCATCTTCTTCCATTCATCAACCTTCACCTCCGGGGCACATCACAGAGAAACAGGGCAGTTGTGGCCCAGTGGGGTCAGAGATATACTGCCCTATGCATCCAGATAGGCAGGCAGCTTCCTCCTCTGACATATACACTGGCCTTATGGGACCAGAGGCCCTCCTGTTCACACAGAAAGATGAGGAGGGAATACTGTCTGGGAGAATCTTTTTTAAGCTGTGATATACTTACAAAGGATTTTAGAAACATATGCATGAAAACATATTTTATTGTAGCTTATAGGTTAACATATATATATATAGAGAGAGAGATTTCATGTTGTCTCTGTGTCGGCATGTGTTATCTTCCATCTGTTCGCTAACATGCAAGTTTAGTGAATTGCAGTCTCTGAATTGTAAATGTGACTGTGTATGTTTTTATCTATATGTAATTGGTCCTGTAATATATAAGTGTAATGTAAAAACAATGAATATACTTTTCTTAACACAATTTTGGTAGCTGTTTTTTAATTTATTTTTTTCATCTTCCATTATGTTTTTTTTAAAGTTGAAATAGGATATTACAGCTGCAACAATTAATTATTACTATTAAATTAATCACCAACAAGTTTAATAATTGATTAATCAGTTTGAGTAATTTTGTAAGAAAAAAAGTCAAAAATCTCTGATTCCAGCCTCTTAAGTGTATTTTTTCTGGTTTCTTTATTCCTGTATTACAGGAAAACTGAATATCTGTGGGTTCTGGGCAGACTGAGATATTTGAGGATACGTCACCTTGGGCTTTGGGAAACATTAATCAACAATTTACACCATTTTTTATTGGCAAACTATGAAAACATCGTTAGTTGCAGACCTACTGAATATATACATGTAATACATGAATGAAGAACACAGACTCGTTAATTTGATCTATTTCATTTTATTTTTACTAGTTTATCTTATACAGCAGTAGATGAATGCAGAGACATTAGGACAAATCAGTAATGGTTAACAAACAAGGAAAATAGTTTGTTCAACAGATTGTTGCTTGAAATGGTGCAGACAACACATTGATCCCACTCTTCATTATTTTATTTTTCTGCATTTTACTTGAGTTTGCTTGCAGGAGATGAACACAAGGGTGGTGGGGTCTAAGGTGCTTTGTGGATTTGATTAATTGATTAAGAGCTGAAATTAACTGTGGAAAATCAGTGAAAAACACAGACGGATTCTGGATTCAGGCAATGTAGCATTTTCATTTCAATATCTTTATTTGCTCAAAAGCAATGACAGGAATTCAATAAATTAGACATAATACTTTGAAAGGTACTTTGACTTCACTTTCAAAACACCCCACACACCTTACATTCCACATATCAAGACTGGGATTTCTGTAATGTTTTGTGATCTTTTCTCCTCCAGTTACCATTTTCTTCCTCTATATTTTTTCAAAGCTTATAAAGTGCACACATGCATTAACACTTATAGCTTGTCTTTGTCCATTTGGGGAATAAGTAATTATTTAACACTAACAAAAAAAATCTACTGAATTCTCTAGTGATGTGCCACTCTCCCAACTATCTTTCCAGGACTGATACACAGTTAGAGCTACAGTAACAAACATACAAAGATCTCCCAACAGTAATGATGCAACGATGAGCTGAGCCCTGTCCTCCACCAGAAAAGTAAAATGAGCAAGCAGATACAGTACACCTCAAAGAGAGGTAAGTATTCTGCATTTCAGCATGTTTGCCTCCTTAGTTCCTGATCCTTTTGTAAAACACAGCTGCAACACAAAGGGCAATCAGGCAGGCAAAGCCAAGGACGCCGACAGCTACACCGAGCCCGACAGCAGAGTCGTCTTCTTCTTTGGCAACGAAGGGCTTGTCTTTGGACTCACTGTTGTCAGTTTTGGTGATGATCTCAGGAGAGGAGATGGTGTATGTCTTGGTTATGCCATCTGCAGATGTGTCCACGGCACTCCTCTTTCTCCTTTTGCTGCATTGCTTGAAGGTGCTGCAGGTGCTTTTCTCACACAGTCGGGTGATGCAATGGAGGTAGTAGGTGGACACGGTCTCGTTCTGCTGCTCGATGAAACGGAAGGCCGGGAAGCGGAAGCGGGCACTCTGGCTGTCTCCGTTCTCGATCATAGTGGTGAAATGATCCTTTGAACAGGGGACGAACAGGTTGAAGAAGCTGGAGTTGGAAGGCAGTGGGGAGATGGAGGCATAGCACCGGTCGAGCAGGACGTGGTACTGCCCTGTCAAGTTGGTGGCCTTGACTTCAACAAACACACTGGTCCTCAGTTCAATCCCCAGCTGTGGAATGACCAAAGGTCGGGTGTAGTTTGCATTACTGAACAGCTCCATGGTCAAGGTGCTGATGAAACTACCATTGTTGTCCTTGACCGCAATGGAGGAGGCAGACACATCAATCTGGGTGTTGTTGATCAGATACTCTAAGGGGTAGGCACAGGAGTAATAGTACTTCAACTCAGCATTGTAGGTGATGGTGCCTGTTGTAGGATCGATGGACCGGACAACCCCACTGATGTTGACCGTCTGGATGTTGGAGAAGTCAGAGAAGATGCCTGTCCCGGCAGCACTGGTGGTCCTGAACACGCTCCCACAGGCATGGGTCATGTTTAGTGGGAAATTAAAGCGAGCAACAGGTGGAGTGACAGACTCATCAAGGGTTGCTCTACAGCCTGGTTCCAACATATGGTTCAGGATCAGCAGAGTCTCATTGTAGCCAGTGTAAACGACAGGGCAGATTTGAATCGCCAGACCAATGGATGATGTACCACACTCCACTGAGATGTCAGTAATCTGTGGCCGTCTTGCTTCTGTCCCACACTCACTCAGCGTTAGCTGACTACTTCTGACTATCATGGAGAATAAAAGTAAAATAATCTTCATTGTTTTTCTTCAGCTTTGCCTTGGATTTGTTAAACTCTGTTAGAATCTTGACTCTGAAGCTGAAGGCTGGTGGCTCTTCTCTGATTGTTTGAAGTCTCTGGGCTGTATTCAGGGATCTTTATAGGCAAGTGTGTCCTCTGGGATTGGTCCAAAACAAGGTCAAACAACTTGCTATTTGTGTGCTATTTGTATTGTAATAAGTAGGAAAGCTCCAGCCTGGACCATATCCTAAGGGCAACAACTGAAACCTGAAGCATCTTGCTTGCTAAAAAAAAACGATGAAACAATGGCCCTGTTCCTTTGTTGACTATGCTTTAAAATATAGATTTCCATGCACCCCATAACTAAGCCTTCATGAAGTATGTGAACATAACACTGCAGGAGATGAATTTCGGCATAACACAAACAATGCTGCAAAGGTTCTTCTATCCGGTTTAAGCCACAGCAGCTTCAATAATGACCTAGTTGGGATCAGATACAGCAAGCAGTGACCCAGTGGATGATTCAATCACTGTGCTCCTTATTTATCCTGACATTTCTCTGATGATGAAAAAAAAATATATAGTGGAAAGGGAATTTATTAGTCAAACAATACACCCTATGTGTGAAATTTAATGATACATACATACTTACATACATACATGCGTGTGTGACATCTTATATGTCTTGTAAGATTCTGATATAATATTTTTAAGATTTTAGTTTCACTAGTTGCCTAACTCATACGTTTGATATTACATATATCTATTCTGAATATTGTACACAAATTTACTGTCACATATTTTTTGTAAGTCGCTTTGGATAAAGGCGTCTGCTAAATGCATAAATGTAAATGTAAATGTAAATAGTACTTAGACGTTCACGAATTCTATGAGTTTCATATTACACACATTTACTAAGGCTCTTGCATCTATTTTGACTGTCATATTACGTACAAGTTTCAGGTAAGAGACATACACATTTAGCAAAATTCATCTTTATCTTTTCCATATAGAAAACATATAACTGGCTTAATTTTCAGCTTTTTCTGTTTCTAAGTAAAGTTCAAAATGTCACAGATTGTGTTTCATTCAAGTAAAACAGTCTTAGAATCCAAAAACAGTCCTTGTTAGAACTTCTCACAATTCAGAGAGCTGAAGCTGATAATGTAAACACTAGTTTCAGTCGTTGGTTCTTTTTTTTGTACTTGTACATTTATACAGTACTTGTTATTTGGTTTGCACTGGTTCTTGGACTTGTGTGGAAAGTTCCACACCCATTAATTAATCATATACAGTTTAGGTCATATCATATCCACTGTGTTCTTGAGGGGGGTAGGGCAGATTATGGCTTCGTATTTGTGTCACATATGGGAGGCACATGAGCCCATTATCTTGTTGCAAAGCATATATTGGTCAGCTATTGTTATTAGCATATATTCAGAGGCAGGTGATGAAAGGATAAGCTGATCCTGCAGTGTATTGTAAAGGTAACTAAATCTAAGCAGTGTAAGGGGAGACAAAGATCATAGTTCGTACTGAATCATGACAGAGAGCAGGAAGGTCTTCAGCAGCACTGCAGTGAACCCTGTCTATCTATCTATCTATCTATCTATCTATCTATCTATCTATCTATCTATCTATCTATCTATCTATCTATCTAATGTGGATCTACAGGGACACTGAATAACTTCAGGTGTTGCAGAGTGGGACTTGAGCCACATGACCTCCCCTCCACCATGGGGACCTGGAAGAAGACAGGCCACACAGATAAGGACAGAAAGAGAGAGTGAGTTAGAAAGAGAAACTCACACAGCTTGGAGCCTTGTGGGAACAGAAACAAAAACAAAAACAGAGTCTTGCAGAAAGACGGAATTCAGTGATATTATGACAACTGGTGAGAAAATGTGAAAGTTAAGTAGACTAATGAAGCATGGACTTGCTGAATAGCTAAAGAGAACTGAGCATGTCACTCAGCACTTGTTGTATTTTGCCATGAGGAAAGTCATTATGACCCAGTTTTTTATGTCCCAACTATAATAGGTCATAATAATAGGACACCTTCTGCCTTTGTGTTAGTACAGTACAGAAGACACTAACATGATATAATGCCACTGAATCTTACAAACCTACTTTAGTAGCACATACTGTACTGTGTGTGTGTGTGTGTGTGTGTGTGTGTGAGAGAGAGAGAGAGTGTTTGATAGTTGAAGATGATAGATAAAACATGATACATAAAAACAAATTCACACAGACTTATAGATATACACACACATATATATAGTACAAAGATATCATAATAGTATAAAGATATCATAAACTAAAAAAAAATAAAATTTCTTAATCATAAACCAAATCTTTTACCCAAAAAATTGATGGCTGACATTATGGGCACTTACTTCCTTTATGGGGACTTGCGTTTTGTCCCTATAAGAAAGGCCAATCCCCACAATGTGAATGTGTAAATAGTCTTGACCACAACATGAGTAATACACGTACACACACACACACACACACACACACACACACACACACACACACACATTTCTCCTGTCAGTCCCATTACATCTCATTGTTGTCCTTTATTAATGGCACATCTTGTCTGTGGTGATGACATCAGACAGGAAGTGAGAGGAAGGATGGCAAACAGACTCTGTCAGAATCCTGCTGTGAATTTATTGGGGTGCGGGGCTGGTCTTTGGGGGATGATGGGGTCAGCAGGGTGGTGAGGGAGGGTCACCTGCTCTCCTGCCTGCTCACCTCCGCTCTGGCTGTGTGATTAATGGTCGGAGCCTCAGAATCAGCCGGAGGGTCCGCGGCGTTGAGGAGTCGCAGAAGCGGAAACACGAAAAAAGGAGAAAAACGAGGTGGGATTTCTGCCTGGAAGAAAAATACAACCCTGTGTCGCTTTTTTTACTGCACAGGTCATGACCAAATGGCTCTCTGTTATGATTGGGCCTTACTGGTTATTTTGTCTAGCCGCTTGCAGCAGCGAGGTGATGATCGGTCCTGAGACAGAGGAAGTGAAGTGATGTGACTGTCAGCGAGACTGTGCAGAGAACACAAGCTGAGTGTTAATCTGTTGCTCTGACCAGAGCCTCTATTGTTTTGAATTGTAGTCTGAGCTGTTACAGGGTACAAGTCCGACCTCAAACAGTCACAGCCACCCTGCACATCTCCCATAATGCATTTGTCCTCAATCTATTCAGAATGGATCCTGGTGATTATATATTTTTGACTAATTGTTGAATATATTTCTGTCAGGAAAAGTGTGCGCCCATGTGTTCTTTCGGCCACACAATTATTGCTAATTACTGAGAAAATTATTGAGTATAAGAACAAAGTCCTTTAAATGCACGTGGTAAGTAAGTAGTCGTGTAAGAAATATGTAAGTTGTGCTCAAAACCTGCCTGGTTAGTCTTAAATATTTGTTATCGTTACATCTTAAGTCTCAAGATTTGAGACCCTGTGTCTTTACCTTTGACTCCATCAGGTCCAAGTCAAGTAAAGTTTGAAGTCGTCAGTTCTGTGGCTTAAGTTTAATAAGAGTCTACAGTTCTGGTGACCACACTGATTTTTTGATGTCTGGGTTCAGTCTTAGAAGGTTGGTCAGCTCAGTTTATATTCTGTATATTATTCATGTCCGGCTCTTTTCTAAAAGAAGGTGATTTATGGTGGGAACAGATTTTTTCACAGTAAAAATTTTAGTTACGCAAACAATAAGACCGATGTCTGATTCACTTCCATTTCCAGGTGTAGTCAGCACAAGCCATTTATTCACTAACATCGTTAACTAATCATTCATCGTATGATGAAGAGTTTGACTCAGATGTACACATATTGGCTGGCCCAACACAACAGTGCTTGTTTTCACTTGCTGAAAGTGACATAAGCTGGTCATAACACTTAGCAGGATAGATTGGGGGACAAAAAAAAGCTTCAAAATGTGTTGTGCTCAGGTGTGAGTTATTTCAAAAGAGTTGGCTTCTATTAAATATATATTTTCAATCACATCATTTATTACAAGAAATTTATTGTGGAGGTGAGGGCAGATCCCCTTCATACCTGATGGAATCAGTGCGTGAGGAAATAGACACAAAATGTAATCTATAGATTTGTATACATGAACAATTGTGAATATTTTTTTGTGACTTTCATAGTAATAAGGACCAGTTTAAAGAGTAAGAAAATGCGTGTAGGGATTAATTACGAGTGGGTGGGTCAAACACAGGACTTTTACACAAAAGCATTCGGTGCAAAAGATGCACCATATAAGAATTACAAAATACATGTTCACATTTACAAAAAAAAGTATAATTTGGTAGAGGTTTGGTGTACAGTACAAACACACATACATGATGCCCCACACACACACACACACACACACATACACACACACCACACCTCTACTCCCCATGTATGGTCCTGTGTTAATTGAAAGCTCGTCTGTTTCATACTTTTCTTGGCCATTTCCTCCTCTGCCGGCTGGCTGCTGCTTCGCCATTATAGCCTTGACCTGGTTCACACCAGATAATATATCACCCTGTAAAGCTAGCCGCCATAGAAGTCGACCTAGCACCCAATTGTTATGCTAAGGAAATGAAATGTCACATTTGAAATGTGTTAATGCTCCAAGGTACAAGCTGAACGTTTATTAGCACAATACTCTGGAAAATACAGTTATTTGGAAAAGTTACATAAAAGAACAAATAGAAATGAGTGGTCATGTGACATCTCAGATATATTGGAGTGCAAAGTTAGTTGGTAGGCTCACCAAGGATTTCTCTGCAAAGAAAAACTTGCTGTGAACATGATTCTGAGTTGTAGACTATGCAACAACAATACACCTTAGATTTTCATTTTTTTTCCAAACCTGGGTGTGTCAGTGTTAATAAAGTTGCGCTGTAAAGGTCAGTAATTGACACCAGGATCTCCTGAACACTGAAATGGAGCTTTACGTCCTCTGTATATACCATAAAGTGAACGAGGTCAAGACAGCAGTGACAATAGTCAACTTTCCTTGGTGGTAATTTGAGACTTCAGCGACCCCTGTGCTGAAATCAGAACTCCTTTCACTCCGATCAACCAAAGTCCTTTCACATAGGCGTGAACGCAACACAACAGCAATTGTGGGATTTGCAGACCGTCACAAATTATTCTCCTCTGGAATACGATGCTTAAGAATTTATATTTATTAAAAACAATAGTCTTCACTCGTAGTCAGTCCTTGTCCAGTCAAGTGTAGCTGTTTTGACAGAATACATGTGAGTACTGCTGCCGGGGTCAGCAGTTGATCAGCTTGCATGAAATTATTACAGAACAGTAGTTTAAACTTTGTAACTCTTCTCTGTTTTAGCAAAAATACTAAACAAAATAAACAAAAGTGGGGAGTTTGTCTGATCATTTTTAACACCAAAGTTGGTAAACTGTCTTCATCAGATGAGATGTTATTCACAAAGAGAGTTAAGGTGTGATTTTACTTTCAGACTAATATTATGACACAATTAGGGTAAAGAAACATCATTATATTTATGTCAGCAGGATAATTTAACAGGATTTATTGTTCATTCTGAACTTCTATAAGACTGCATTGAATTTTAATTTTCATTAAGGGTTAATCTGCTTATTATTTTCTCCATGATTTCTGGAAAATTATTATTATTTACTGAAAAATTATTTAAATGATTATCAAAGTAGTTACTCAGTTTTCTGTCTGGATTGTTTCCTTTTTATTATTTTCTGTGTACAAAATTCTTAATTTTGTAAAGTAAGTAAAGCTTTCTATATGTAGTAGAGTAAAAAGGACAATATTACCCTCAAGAATATAGTGGAGTAGAAGTATAAAGTAGCATGAAGAGGATATACCCAAATAGCACGAGTAATTAAGTAATTGAACTTAGTTACATTCCTACGCTGATAATCATGAATACCCATACACATTTAAAAATGAAAATAGGAGTGTGTGAGTGATTGTTGGATAACAACACGCGTTTGGGGTAAAT
This sequence comes from Lutjanus erythropterus, assembly GCF_056507025.1. Classification (NCBI taxonomy): domain Eukaryota; kingdom Metazoa; phylum Chordata; class Actinopteri; order Lutjaniformes; family Lutjanidae; genus Lutjanus; species Lutjanus erythropterus. Next base: position 23,003,441 of record NC_139324.1, read on the forward strand.
ATAGTTTATTAACAAAATAAATGTACAGAAAAATGGCAAAATGATCCACGGTAAAATTGTATCCATAAATGTCATCAATAACAGCAGCTTGAATCACACTTTCTCACACACACACTCAAGTTGTTCATGCATCAGTGTAGCACTGATTTACGAGGCACTGAATATTTCTTAGTGATGCCTGTTGCTGCCTTTGTCTTTCATGTTTTACACACACACACACACACACACACACACACACACACACACACACACACACACACGCACATGCATGTACACACGCTGTGACTGTTGCCCTTTCATGTGTGGAAAAGGGCAACTGCAGGGACCAGCTGTTAAGAACTGAAGCAGATATGCCCCTCTCCCCCGAGCAGTTGCCTTTCTGCAGCTAGGTCACACACACACATACATGTAGACATACATACACATAAATGTATACACAGACACACATTTCTGTACCGTTATAAATGTCCAATGTCATTGGATTTGACGCAGTGTTGACTGCCGTTAACCCTGGAGAGCTTGTGGTTGGGTGGGAAGGAGGCTCGTTGTGTCTACAGTTTTCATGAAGAGTCAAATCTGAAAATCAACAAGAAAATAACTCAAATCATAGAATCACTTTGTCTTTTGAAGCACCTCCTCCTCTCATCTCATTTAGTCTTTCTCTAACCTCTCCTTTTTGTTTTCTTTTCATTTGCTTTCCTTCCCACTACTTTTATTCCCTCTCCTCTTTTCTCCTCTCCTTTCTTTTTTCCTCTCCTTTCTACTGTCCTCTCCTCACCTGTTGTCTCCTTTCCTTTGCTTTACTTACCTGACCTCTCTTCTTTTCTTCTGCTTTCCTTTCCTTTCCCTTTCTCTTCTCTCCTTTCTTTTCTTCTGCTCCCCTTTATTTTCTCATGGTTTCTTTACATTTCTCTGCTCTCACTTCCTCTGCCTTCTGTGTCCTTTCTCTCCTCTCAATTTCCTTGACACTACCTTTCTTTCCTTCTCCTCTCAGCTTCCCTCATTCCTTTTCCTTTCTTCTGCTACTCTCTCTTTTCCTCTGCTTCCCCTCTTCTCCTATCCTGTCATTTCCTCTCCTTTCCTTTCTTCTTTCCCTCTCTTCTTACCTGCTCTCCTCTCCTCTCTTTTTCCCATTTTCTTTTCATGTTTTCTTCTCTCCATCTACTTTCCTCTGTTTTCCTCACTTCTCCTTTCCTTTCCTTTCCTCTCCTCTCCTGTCTCTCCTCTCTTCCCCTCACCTGTTATTTCCTTTTCTTCCCTCTGCTTCTCTCACCTCTTCTCTTTTCTCCTGCTTTCCTTTCCTTTTCTCTCCTCTATTTCCTCTTCCTTCCTTTCTTTTCTTCTCTGCTCCTTCCTTCACCATCATCTTCCTTGATTTCCTTTCCCATTCTCTGCTCTCATTTCTTCTGCGTTCCTTACCTATTTTCTCCTGCTTTCCTTTCATCTTCTCTGTCTCTCCTTTCCTGCTTTCCTCACCTGTCCTCCCCTCTCCTCTCACATTTCCTTGTTCCCTTTCCTTTCTATTTATACCATCTCCTTTCCTTTCCTTTCCTCTCCTCTCTTCTCCTATCCTCTCCTTCCTTCTTGTCCTGCGTCTCTCCTCTCAGTTTCACTCTTTAGTGAAGTTTGCTGCCATCACCTGCTGAACTGCCTCTCCTCCTCCTCCCCCTCTAGTTTTGAGTTACACCAGATGTGGACCCTCGCTGTTTGGAGGACTGATTGATTTTCGGCCTCACCGCAATCCAGCTGTTGTATTTGTGAGCTGCTGGCAAACGAGACTCTCTTACTTAGCCCTTGTAGTATCTACCAATGCATATAAATATATTTGATCATATATTTGATCTCATTTGCACGGGTTTCAGAGACTTCTGCTTCTGCCCCAACACAGTTAAGGTGAAAGTGATTTTATTGGTGGTGCTCACGGCATTGTAAATGTAAATGTCATGCAAAATGACATGATATTCAGCAGTAACGTGTTTACATTGAAAGTATTTTGACCAACGAAATCGTCCCTATGATAACACGAGAGCTAAGTGAGAAAACACGTTTCTTGTAACTTGTGTGAACTGACCCTTTAAACTCAACGTGTTGTGTAACACGCAGTGGCAGCAGCAGAGGACAGTTTGGTGACAGAAACACATGGAACATTTTTCTTCATCGACTCAAGCCCTTCACTCAGTTGCTTTTTTAAAAAAAAGGGTTCTGAGTGGAGCTGAGCCATAACTATGATAGATCGCCCCCCTGTGTATGTGTATGTGTACACATGTGTGTGTCTGTGTGTGTAGGCGGAGCGTTTGTTTCTCATCTTCTACAACTAGGGAAGTGTGTGTAGCTCCCATGTACTGCATGTCAGAAGACAATGTCTCTGTTAGTTGTTCTTTTGTGCATGTAATACTGTGTGTATGTTTGTATCAGTGTGTCAGTTTATCCCAGCCTGACTGTTTCTCTGTGTGTTTTTGTCTGTCAAAGCAGGCATGTAGCCAGTGTATTCTGTGTGTGCATATGTGTGCGCATAGGTGAATGCATAAGGGCAGGTGTGCCTTTCATTATTTATCCATCTCCATGCATGTGCACAGACAAATGTTTCTGTGCAAAAGCCTGTGTCGTGTGGGTGTGAGCACAAAACCATGCCAGTTCATGTCTTTGTATGTGTGCGTGCACATATGGGAAAGTGTTAGTGTTCCTGCCTGTTACCTGCAAATCACTGTGCGTTTTGCTCTGTGTGTGTGTGAGTTCTTTTGTCTTTGTGAGGACCAGTTTGAGTTTTTTAGACCATGAGGACATTAGAGTACCTTTTGTCTATTCACTTTTTCAATTGGCTGTTTGTGGGTTTTAAAGGGTTAGTGTGGATTATTTAAAGTGGAGTTGTGTGAGGTACTTATCCATTGTCAGTGTAAATTAAACAGTAGGTGCTGGTTGTATGCCCCCAGCATGGAAGATAAGCAATTTACTGCTGTGGACAGGATTGGTAACAAAAATTTACTTTAGCCATGTAAAAACAATCGATTTCAGTTTAAGGGTATATATTTATAGTTGGGCTGTGCACTGACAGTCTATGATTCGAATAGGAATTCAGTGTGATACACTGCACTGTAAAAAAAAAGAAGAAGAAGAAGAAGAAACATTTGTATAGGATGACCAAATCTGATTTGACTAAATAAAATCTTAATATCTTCTATACATGGGTGAAATCAGTAATTTTAACACACTCTGTAGTTGCTGGTCTACCGCTGCCTCAATCTGTTATTTTCTTTGTGTCATTATGTGAATTTGTAGAATCCAAACTCCATCTCCAATCTTTTTAAAACACAGAATTCACACAATAACACAAACAAACTAACCGTTTAGAGCAGCAATAAACCAGAAACTCCCATGTTCTGTGAGGTAAAATTACTGATTTCACCCATGGAGAATGATATTTGGCTTGTATAACAGCGGTTTTCCCTTGGAAAACACTGTCTGATGACAAAATGAGGGATTGTTGCTGACCCTGTCTGCAGTAGCACATTGCTTTGCCTCCCTGCTGGTGCCCCTCTCTGCTTTACTAAACTGGGGGCGTACCGACCACCATCTACCGCAGGTAATTCACTGACTATCAATAAGTGTCTCATACAACCTAACGTTAAAAAATCCAATCTATCTCTTTATGGATTAAGACTCAAGGTCGGGTATGCACGTTGTTGTGATGGTTAAGGTAAGAGTCAAAGTTAAGGAATCCATTTTAGGAAACAAGCGTCCTCACAAGTATAGAAACACTAACACTTGTGTGTGCATGTAATCTGTACTATAAGTGCAGGAATTCCTGTCAATGTGTTTCCACAACTGTGTGTGAGCATGTGCATGTGCTCTGTGTTACACACATTCGCAGTTCCTCGGCGTGCATGTGTGAGTATGTGAGCGGCAGTCTCCTGGGTCGGGCCATAACAGTGATGGATGGGCCGTGTGTGGAGGCCGTTATTATTTGTTATGTGAGCGGGTGTGTGTGACTGGGCCGAGGGGGCCATACACCTGCTGCGCGTCCAGAGAGCCCCGGCAAGCTTGGAGAACAGCTGGACGCATTGATTTAGCGGCTCGCTCCGCAGGCTGCAGGAACAAATCAAGCAACAGCTAATAAAACCGGCCTTTATGATGGCTGCTCCATTTGCCCTCCAAAACAACTGGCTACATCATGTGTTTTTCTAACGCCCGCCGCCACACAAAATTAAATCCTGGGCTAAGGTGTCGCTTCTGGATGCTGTGGAGCTCGGGGCTTAATGTCTGGCTTTAATGCAGCGGGGGTAATCAATGTTGCATGGTGTAAGTGTATGTCTGTTTGCATGCACAACCACTTGCATTAAATGAAAGTGTATGTTTGTGTGTTTGAGTTGTTTGATGTTTGTTCAAGCGTGTGTGCGTGTGTGTTTTTAAGCCTGTTTGTCTTCACACCTACATGTTAAAGTGATCAATACTTTTCTAGGTGAAATAAGTGTTAGTTGCAGCGGGGCTGAGTGAGGTTTGGACATCTGTGTGTGTGTTTGCAAGAAAGAGAAAGTGTGTGTATATGCTTACATGTGTGTTTTTTGGGGGGGCAGAGTGTATTTTGTATGAGTCAGCCCTGTTCCATACAGAGCAGCTGTGCTGTGTGTCTCTGTGCTGGCAGATGATACAGTGGCTCTATTGTGAGTCTATTGTGAAGCTTTTATCACGCCTGCTGAGCCAGTGGATACAGAGGAGCAGATTAACTGAGCTTTTGCACTTTGTTTTAGACACAATCTGCAACCGGAGACATGTGTGTTATTTATCAAGCAGATGCACCAGCTTGGCACTGTCATCCAAGACCGGAATTCTCTGAAGATGCACGTAAACATCTCTGTGGGTCCACACAGTGACAGATGTCACTGGTAATCAGGTCACAGAGCAAAGGAGCCACGGCAGAAACCTCCTTAAGTTTATGAGACTTACACGATTTGTACAGCAAAATAATCCTCACAGATGAACACCACTTTTATGATTTTTGAAGCATAATGCAGTCTCAAGAAGTAAAAAGTCTGTTATTCTTTAAAAGAACTACACCATGGATGACTCAACTTCCCCTCACTAACACTAGTGTCAGGTGTGATAACGTTTAATGTCTGTGACAACCTCTGTAGTGTCATTTAGCCACTTGTTGGCAACTGCCTTTTTTAATAAAATGTAAAAGCTTTAAAATTGACAAGTGGGGTATTTACTGACATATATATGCAATAGAACAGAATGTGTAAACCTCTTAGGTTTGTGTTTACCACAGAACTTATTTCAGGTATCTAGCCGTAAACCCATTCAAAAAAAACAAAAAAACAATTGACTTCCAGACAAGGGAACTGGAAGTCTAATATGCAATATCATATCCAGCACTCTCCAGGGACATCAAGTACTGTAAATCTGCCCTAGTTACTTGAGGGGGGATTTAGTAGCATCTAGCAGTGAAGCTGCAGATTGAACAACTGAATATTACTGGCCTCACCCTCCCCTTCGAAGCGTGTGTGAGGAACTACAGTGGCTGTGAGACTCATGATAAAGTGGAAAGGCTGTATCTAGAGCCAGTGTTTGATTTGTCTGTTCTGGGCTGCTGTAAAAACATGGCGGTGCAACATGGCTGACGTAATGGAAGAGGACCTGCTCCCACTGTCAATGTAAATGGCTCATTTTAAAGTAACAAAAACACAATAATTCTTATTTTCAGGTGATTGTACACTGATGAAAACATACTATTGAACATTATATTCCATTTCTACCATAATCTGCCAATAAATCCCCATAGATATTATACACTGGTCCTTTAACAGCTCATTTAATCAGCATCCTCTGCAGAAAGATCCAGTGTACGGATTAACTGAACAGGCTATATACAATATGTATGGATAACTAAAATATACTCCACCCTCCAAAATGGCTGTTCTGAAAAGTATACTCCAGAAAGACTGAAACACTGATATAAAAGCTTGCAAGGCAGCATTTGTCATCTATGAAAGACATTTGGTTGAAGAGGTTGAGACAGTCATAACCTCATATGTATAAGAACAGCACTGAAAAATAGAAACAGAGAGAACAAACTGGAACCAACAAAATGGGCTACACTGAACTGCATTTTCTGGTTATGTCGCCGAGCGGGAGTCCAATATCGCAGCATTGCTACTAACTGTTGAAGCTAAAATGCTCTAAGTTGTTGTAAAAACTGAATTTACCCTTCCTAAACCCTGTCCCTTTTTGATCTGTGCTCCAGTAACAGATGAGCAAACTTTGTACCAGAAAGGAACCTCAGTCACCTTTCTCCTTTATGCTATGTGCTAGGCTTGCCAATGTTGAAAAGAAAAACTAATTTTGAAGACGTTTAGAAGATGTTGCTGGAGGACGTGTAACAACACATTCTATACTGTAAAAAAAACACATCTTAAGTTAGCTCATGCTAGCAAAATGCCAGCTAACTAGCTAGACAATTAATAATGTAGATTATGTAACTAGTTAGCTAGCGTTTTTCTAACATTAGTTGGCAGCTATAACTAGTTAGTGAATGATTGATGTGGATTAGCTCTCTAGGTGTTGTTTAGTTAACATTAGCTAATTTCAGATGTGACTGTGTCACTTTCAGGTTCTCCAGCAACATATTTCATCATCATAACAGCATAAACATCATAAATTTGTTTTTCTTTTTAACATAGACAAGCCTAGCATGTAGGCTTGCATAACAAAGTACGGGACATTGGCAAGGAGAAGGCTGACATGAAAAGGGCAAGACTTAGGAGAGGGTCCATTATGCAGCCAAACTTAAACACACCAGGCCTACTGGAGCGTAATCAGACGGTGCCAGGCGCTCCTACTTGATCTCTCAGTGATCTAACAGAATCTTCCGGCAGATGACAGCTGCTGGGTGTGATGCTGTCAGACCAGGAAGGAGGAGGAGACGACATTGAGCAGACAGGGTGCTGCGTGGTCATCACTGCCACAATACAAGACACACAAAGAGGTGACACGGTGTCACCCCAGCAGCTGTAGCAAATAACTGAAGTGTGATGCTGTGGCCGATGCTGTGACATTGTTAAATGCACTGAGTGTCGGTGAGTGACACCACTTAGTGTCACACCATGAGGCCGATGAAAAGAGACGGGCTTTATTGTGTAGCAGGCTGAGCCCGTCAGCTTGTTGTTGATGTGAGAGTCTTACGCTCTCCTCTTTTGCTATAAATACTCCACAATAATAGATTTACAGGTCAACGGGCAGCAGTCAGTGATCAGAGGAAAGATTCACAGCAAGCAGGACTGATCTGTTACAAAATGACATTCTGGGTTACAAAGGAAATATTTACAGCTATGGCTCAGCATAGCCATATTGTAGCCACCAGTAATAAAATCTGATTCAATAATTGAAGCAAAACAGAGAAGCTGAAAGATTGCCTTTGACATTGTAGTCTCACCCACTTTCTGCTCTGCGATATCTATTTCAGGAATCCTGCCGACCAAGCCAAGACTGTAAAAACCAAAGCTGGACTTCAGATGTTAAAGCCATCAGCTGCGTGTGTGCATGTGTACGTGCATGTATACATACATACAGCGGATGAGTTTACGTGTCTGTTCGTATCAGATGCCTGCAGTACTTGCAGTCCATAGCTAAACCGTGGAGCTTCACCATTCCATCATCTTTATTCACCCGTGTGATCAAATCCCTGGCCGCTGTCAAAGACAGTGCTGGGAGATGGAAAAAGATGTGATGAGCCTCTCTGCTCACCGTGGCCTGTCCTTCACGAGGATGTGATCACCCTGTAAAACACTCACGCTGCTCTACGCTTACAGCGGTACTGAGGAACCTGGGGTCTGTGCAGGACCACCTGTAAATACATATTTTCTCACTTAACTCGAGTGGCATCCAGCCAGGCAGCAGGGGCCTCATTTATAAAAATGTTCTTAGATTTATATTCTAATTTATTCTTATTTCCTACAGTGTGCTTATGTTTGTTTCATTACAGTATAAAAAACCTTACTTAAGCAGGTTCTAAGAGCCCCATTTGTAATTTATACACCTGTGACTTATAAATTTCAGATTAAATTAAAATTGACAACACCTGCTTTACAATCAGTGATTTCCCCTTATATACCGCAGCACAAATGAAGGTTTTGATCAGGAATAGACCTTTTTCACAGCAGCCATTTTACATGAAATAGTAAACGCAGGTGCCACCAATTATATAAATTAAGGTTCTGTTCCATTCAGGTTAAACAGAGTCACAGTGCTGCTATTTTGCATGTTGGGTCGCTGGAAAGGTTCTGCTACACTAAATGGAAACTTGCTATGCATTAAAAAACCCAACATACAGAAACTTGCAAGAGTGTACCAAAATGTAATGCAAATATTGTTATTTTTGTTGTTCATTTGTTATTTATTCCAAAATGTCCTTGTAAATACTGATTTTATAATTCACATACAAGTTTTTAAAAAATGGCAGAGGAGTCTCCGGCAGTAAACATGGATCCTTCGGGGTCTCCCTGTATGCAGCAGGTCAGGTCAGTTGTCCTTCAGAGCTGTTGACACAAGGTCAAAGTCAGACATAACCTCTTGGAAATCCACACTTTATGCCGTTCACCTTTGACCCCTGGTTCTCTGAGGTTAACGGACCACACACCTCCTGCAGCAGGTGAGCGTGAACTGTTGAATCTCATAACTTTTACAAGTCTGGAGGCAGGTGGCGCTGTTGTCATCACACTGGTATTTCAACCAGTATTCTCAGCACCTGTCTATCACAATATGAGATAATAATAAAGAACCAGGTAGACATACAGTAGGTCTCAGAATCTGAAGCAAAAGTCTCGCCAACAACCCAACACATTCAGCATCTCTGGAACTTTCCATTCATTTCGAGGCCACGTGGAAACGGATTCTAAGGAGCTCTCGAGTTAACAGTGTTTCCATGAGAACACAGTGGTTATGAAGGTGCTATTTACACACACAGCAAGACGTCGCTGATAGTTGGACATTTATGCTCTTGAGCAAGGCTTCGTTGGACGGCGGGTGATTCATACCCAGTGCCCACTGCTCCCAAGGAACAAGCCCTAAATTATTTGAAGGGGAAAAGGGCTGCCAGACTGAAAATTAAGGAGGAAAAAACTTTTCAACGTGAATTATTCACTGGACATGACTCGGGGGCCTCAGACGTCCCTTTACAGCCTGGCTCCCAGCTTCAGAATCTCCCCGTTCTTTTTTTTTTTTTTCCTGCATTGCAGAAAAGTCTGCGAGTGCAATGCCGTTCGATCCAGTCCAGTTACTTGTTTTATTATCACTCCTGAGATGTCAGCACAGACCACTCTTTGTCACCTCCCAAAGTTGCTCTGAATTCTCACCAAGGCTGTTTCTGTGGAGGCGTATACAAGCCCCGGATGGTGGAAATGACATTTGCTCCTTGCAGAAGTCTGGCGGGGACGGCGAGAGCTGCCATTTGGCAAAGCCATCAGGAGCACTTTACGCGTCTGACCTTCACGTGTCTACATGCAGTAAATATAACCCCCTCGCTTTTGTGGATGCGCCCGGAGCACTCTGACTTCCAGAGGGAGAAACAGGCAGAGGAGAGCGTGAGAGACAGAGGTGGAAAGAGAGAAGTTTAGCTGGGAAACATTTCTGTGCTAAAAAAAAAAAAAAAACAGTCATCATAGCATGAATCACACAGCGGGGCGGCAACGTCCCATCTACGTTACTGAAATTCACAATATTTTCCAAAATTAAATTCTGGTAATGGCTATCATCGAGTCTATGTTCACATAAAATTTATTACTTTCAGCTGACAGCTTGTTGCGCTTCTCTTTGGCCTGTGTGTTTTCTTGCGACTTGAAAAAATGGCTTGTAGGTTCACATTATAAATATATATAATACTATACAAGTATATTTAACCTGGTACTGGATGAACATACCATAATAAGTCACAATATAGAAAGTTGGTTCACACCAAATAACTGAAACATATGTTCTCACTTTTGTTGTATCCATTTGCCCACATTTTAAGATATCTGTCTCGGATATTTTTGCCTCCAGCCATACAGTGGAAATGAATATAATTTTCACTTCCACTGTATGGCTTTTATTGTTGTTCACAGCCTAGAAAAATTCTATTTTAAAAATTCAACAGCAATTTCTTTCCAGGAACAGTGCTCTGTTCACTCTTGATAATCCACCACCAGCTACTCTCCAGCAGAGATATAGTCTGTCTAAAATATAGTTGCCATAGATTTTGCTGCTCGGCAATGGGTCCCCTTCTCTGCAAAATAATGAATTGTGTTTTTTTTCCTTTTCTTTCATCAACTGGAATAATTAGGAATGCTTTTATAACACAGACGATTAAATTTTCATGCAACAACTGCATAAAAATGCACGCATTATCCTTTGCCATCAAAAAGTTGCACCCTGAATCACTGAATTTTGTTTTTTGTCGCTTGATTTTCACAGGAAAAACACAGTTAGTAATGTAGCAATAGTTCAGTTATGCAGCAAATAAAGAGAGCTATATGTATAATCAATCAAGTCAATGATACAGTTCATGAGTGATGCACAAAAAATACAAAAATGTTCGACTGTAAAAGTTGTGAATGCACATATGAATACATGTTTAATTTGCACATAAACCTACATGCATGCGTACATTTATGTGTGTGTGGGTGAGTCAGGTTCCGGTCAGGGTGTGTGTCACTCCTCAGATTGAAGCTCCAGAGCTGAAACTTTCCCTCAGCAGCACATCTGGAGGCCAGCAGCCACGCTCTGCTCCATCAGAGTCCAGTAGACCGCCTATTTTCTGCAGCTCCTCGGCTGACATCATGTAATCTTCAGCTCGCTCAGTTCAGCCACAGCTCAGATACACTGTAGCTGTGTATTAAAACTGCATAACATCATAAATTGATCATTGTTAATTATGCATTTTTGATTTTTTTTTAGCGGGTTGACTTTATACTTTAAAACATTTTAACACAGGTTTTATTAATCAAATTATTTAACATAAAATTTCTAGTTTTTATTTTCAGGTCACTAAGAACTTTTAAAAATTAGTTGGTCTGACTTGTTTTTCTTTCAAATGATTATAGAAAGTTCTGCATGAGTAAATCTATATCTAAACAAACACAGTCAGCAAATTTGCACATTTCTTCTTCTGTTAAATAAAGATATGGTTATTTATGTTCATTATAATGAAAACAATGCTACCACGATTAAGGTTAGTATCAAATTCAGTCCCTATCAGTACATTATTTAACAAGTTCACCTGGAGCAGCCTCAGCTTTTCTTTGCAATAGCTCTGATGTAAAATGTCTCCAAAACCATCTGTGTTGATGAACAGTTGTTGATTCAACTTAATATCTTAGGTTCATTGTTTTCTCAAGCTTAGTTAACTAAATTAATTTCACATTTTCAAAACTCATATTTGAACTAAATTTTCAACCTAAGTTCAGTTAACTCTGCATTTAGGTTGAATGTGCTTAAAATGAATTACAGTGTAGAGACTCATGTTGAATTGTAAAGCTCCATAGCACTTTAAATTAATAATTGTGTAAAACCACCAAAAACTGGTGTTCATTTTTCAAAGAAAGGAACAAATTAAGAAATCTATTACAAGGTGAATTAAGGAGTGAATAAGGGTATATTAGGGTATTGTTTTTTAACAGTAAAAACAAGATGGATGTGTTTTGTTTTTCTCATAGGTTATCCGGTAATAAAATGGTAGAAATTTGCACTCAGTCCTATTGTTTACATTTGTTGTTTTAATTTCTTGTCACAGTGTAAAAATCCAGCATGCTCTTCCTCGTGTTCGACTCTTTGAGAAAATGAGGCCCAGAGCTTCAGTTTGTAATGGGTTTCAAACTCTTTGACCTTTGCCCCAGGAAGCATGTCTTGGTGTCGCTGGACGTTTAAACGCACTGACTGACAGAAAACAAACGTCAGCGTCAATGAAAATGTAAATCATTTAAACTTGGTGAAAGCTCTCGGTGCCCCTGGGAGCAGGAGGGGGATACGCTGCAATAACAGCAGAGAGAAAGCTGCCATTCACGATGGTTTTCAACAAAACCCCACAATGTGTTGCTTCCTAACTAATCGCTGCCCTGTCAATGATCCGTTGTGACTGGACAAAACATTTCTCCTTAATATTGGCCCTATTTACGCATAATTACATTTATATGTTGCTAATATTTAATTAAAAATCAAATATTTGCCGGTCAGTGTTTCCTTCTTATCATGGACTAAATGCTAATTTGGAGGCTTGATTAAATTTTCTCAACAAATTGGAACTTTTAACATGTAACATGCATTCAAAAACACATATCTGAGCATGATAAGCCATTTTTTTCAACCTTGGAAACAGCAGTTGTCAAAACACTCTCCAATCTCCACTCAAGGTCCACTTACTTTCTTATTCTGTGATTTTTGACCCAATCTCCCAGTCTGCATTGATTGATTATTCTAAGCATTTTAAGGCTTCTCCAGGACTAAATGAATGAATTTGAGCTTCAGCCTTGATTTTAAGTCAGCGTGGCTGAAAAATCTTCATACTTAGGACAGTAAGTAATTATACTGCTAAAAACCCAAAGGAGAAATTTTGTGTTAAGGTTTCCAGGACCCAAACTTACAAAAACATTTAATGAATTTCCATCTGTATTTGTAAACTGATAAAGAACATGACAAGCCATGAATTTAAAATGTATATGAAATGTACATTTATTTCATTATAAAAGCATATCACATCAAAAATCAAATGTGCTGAGTGTAATGTGAAGTTTCTCATCACCTTATAACAAACTTGCACTGTTCGCTGAAACGCTTTCAGGCCTTTTTCAGGCTGTAAATTTGGAACACAAAAAGGAAGTATTGAGTTTATCCAGTAACATAAACAGGGTGAATGGGAGAAGATCAAAACAAGGCTTCAAAGTCATGGCCCACATTTCCCATAATGCCTGGACTGAGTAATCTGATGACTTTGCTGTTTTCTGTTCAAAAATGCAAATGTCAATTTTTTGTGTTTTGGTTTATGTCTGTAGCGATTTTGTCTGTTTGTCGATTTTTTGTTTTCTTGACATTTCTTGACTTGAATTGTTTTTTTGCTTGTGTTCTACAGTTCTTGTCCCCTGTGTTGAAAGTTATTTAAGAGTTGATGTTGATGTTGCTGGCAGCTGCTTTTGTCTTTGCTCATTTATGTTTGTCACTATTTGAGGAAGTCCAGTTTGCATTTTTCTCTGCCAACTGGCAGCCCAATAAAAGCACATCCGCAACAAATTGGGGTCTCAACCCTTAGTTTGTCTGCCATAAATAAATATACCATCAAACAATATGCCAGTCTCTATCAGCCTCTCTTTCTCATTTGACATGTTGCTCCCATGTGATTTGGGTAAAATGGCAAGATCACATCATTAGGATTAATTAATGAGCCAAAAGTATTGTTTTTTAAAACGCAACCTGATTTATGTTTGTGCTTCTTTCACTTGAAAGCCTTTTCAACATTTGTGGATCATATGATTTTCTACTTATTTATTGCAAACCATATAAGACTTGGGTTTCTGTTGCTTGAAATCTGTCCATTGTGTCAAAAACAGTCTTGCTGGCATTAAATCCTCCATAGAGAGTAAAGTGTGTGTGTATGTGCTGCGTGTGTGTGTGTGGGTCTAGACTGAACAGATAGGGTTACACAGTGAATCTGTGACTGAAGAGCTGGTGGACGGATTGCTATAAATTGACTTGCCATGCTGACATGCTGCTCTCTTTGAGGTCTCGTTTTTACAGCATAAACGCTCTATCAGTCAGCACAGACAGTTCACCATAGATGGAGCAGATCCCAGTTTAATCTCTCCCCAGGCACAACCCTACTTACATCAGATCCTGTGGACAGGAAAATGCCACTGACCCTTTGAGAAGTAGTTCATGTGTTCGGTGACTGCACACTGTTTGACCAACACTTAACTGCCTCATGACAGATTTCTTAGATGCAGGTGATCAAGGTGAAAGAAATAATATACCTAGTAAAATTTTATAAGGTTTTGTAGATTGGAAGTAATTTAATAAATCTGAACCATACTCTTGATGGCGATCCTCTGTAGCACAGTTTTGTTTTAGCCCCCTGTGTGTAGGAATTTAAAAAATATTTGTCTCTGGCGACTCCTAGTGGTGGTATTAAAAAAGATACTGTGCAACACAATCCGCAACGAGTATTTTTGTGCATTCATTGTCAGTACGCAACACATGGCCAAAACCATTGTTTTGCTAATATTTTATCGTATTTCTGCAAACAAATACTGAATAATTTCAAAGTGATAAAATCACACATAAGGGCTTTAAGTTTAGGGTATAATATTCAGCTTTAAATGCCCCTCCACTCAAAAATATATTTTTCTTCTTGTTTCTATGGTTTAATGTCTAAGATTCACTGAGCAGAATGAGCATGTGCAAAGTTAAAGACCAGTTTTTGCATTCATCTGCTGAAAGTGGAAGGTTTCTCTGTGCTCATTGAAATTTTTTTTAAGGGGCGGGCCTACAAGCATGTTTTGTGATATCACAACTAGTTTAAAAGCCAATCATGGCTCAGTTTGTATCTTATACAAGTGTGATGTATGGAATCGTCAAGCAGCCAGTGCACATTACAGTGAGAGCTGACTTTACTGCAAAGTAGGTGATATCTTGTGTCCAGCAGGTAAAATTTGGACAATTAAATTAACGTTATAATATTTACACTTGGCATTTAAACCTTAAGTAGACTACCATAGCCATATTTTGGAGCTTGTGTTTTTACCCATGCATCATCCTGGTCACCCCCAGAATTCCTAAGATATTTTTCAGTAGTAGTTGTAGTTATAGTAGGAGCAGTATTGACAGGTTAGCTACCGAACAGGATTTCTGCGTTGCTATCATTAGGTGGTCATTCTCTGAAAACCAGTGCTACAGGACTGGGGTCTATCAGTTGTACTGTTTGGCCTGCTTCTGGGAGATATGTATAACTGCACAGCCAGTTTATCTCTCGTAATCTTAAAAAGGAGACACATCTCACGTTGGACACAGACAGCATTCATCTGCAGAAGCTTTGATCTTTCTTGGTACTGCCAGTGAGAGGTCAGGTGGACAGAAAGAGTCAAGAGAAATAAAGCCGAAGGCTCTAGGAGATTATTCGCAAAAAAAATCGGCCAATGACCCTCTCACCCCCACCCTTTTGTCCACCAACTCATCTCCTCTGCACCCTGTGTCCCCCTATATTTAGTTTGAGTATTTGGGGCAACCACTCCTACCCATCCCCTCCCTGACCACCTCCCTCTCTGCTGGCATTTCGACTCAATCCATCTTTGTCAGGGGCGACGGGGCAATCCGCCTGGGCGCGGACATCTCATGGTGAGACGTAAATGTTCTGATAAGCTGTGAACAATGTCGTTACACGTTAATGATCCCGCCTGGAAGCATGATGTATAAACCCAGCAGATATGCCTCCAACAAACACACACACATGCACACACCTACACACACCTACGCACAAACACATAACAAATGCTGTCACAGCCCCACCCATCATCTCTGTTTGATAAACTATTAAAGATATTCCATTAACATATTTTCATTTTGAAACTGGAGTTAGCAGATAAACCACAGCTATTTAATTAATGTTGATTGGTTTAACAGGAGATAGGCCTGTTAAGTCAATAACAAATGTGTCCATCAATATAATTTGCTTTGATGCTTAATTCTAACACTAGCAAACACTATCAGAGCATTGCTAGCACCGTAGCATTCAGTTGCTAATAAGAATTTGAAAGTTTTCGTAGGCTAAACAGTGACTTTTGCACAGCACATTGATTATAATAGTCATTGTCTGAAATTTTGGAAAGAATTGGGATTTCTTCATCTGTGCCTCCTACTGGTCAGTAAAGAGGAGTGAGGAGTCGGCAATCTGTATAAAACAGAGCAGTCAATAAAATAGTCTTTTTTTAAGTTTTTTTTTTTAAGGTCAAAAATTGTTAATCACTGCATCCATGAGAGGTCCTTGAACATACAGTCAGGTACACTGTGCACAAGAAATATTAGGTTGATGGGTCCTGTAGTATGCAAGATTATCCGCTTACATGAACCGTAGCTCAAGCTAGTTAAGTTAAACCAGTTTTACTGGAGGGGCCAGGCTAGGACAAGCTGTAATGTCAGAGGGGCACAGTCGACCCGGGTAGTAATACTACACAAAGTGATAGTGTACCAAAGACAACATAAAATACCATTATTGGTATTGGTATTGTTGTTGAATCTTGGAGGGGAGGCACAGGGGGGCCCCTGTTGCCCCTCCTAAAACCACCCTTGGCTCCAGCCTGTTAGTCACTCGCACTTGCTTGGCAGAGATAATAAAACATGTCTGATGTGAAGTCATAATGATAATGCCTCACTTTCTGCCTAATTTGTGTCCGTATTTATAGACAAAACAGAAGAAAAGAAATAAATTGAACTTTTTGGAACTGATGTATTCAGAGTTGTCAACATTCATTAATCTTATTCACACACAGGTTTTCATCTTTTGGTCAAAGCTGCAGCAGCTTTCAGGGTCGGTCTGGGCTGTAATTCAGACTCCAGACGATAAAGACATACAAGGACAAAGTTGAAAGAAGCCGGGAAGGGAGAGTGTATCTAAATTCATATGTTTGTCGAACAGAGAGACTGGGATATATGGGCATGAGGGAGGTGGATACACAGTTCAATAAAGAGATAGAAAGAAAATCAAGTAATATTTCAGATGCAAAGTACAGCTGCAGATACTTTTAAAAAAACAAAACAAAAACAAAGTTCATATATAACTTAGCAGCAAATTGCCGTTGTGGTGAAAAAAAAAAAGTGGCAAGCTCTGCTTCTTGTGACTTCCATGTTTTTATATGGAATACATACATATGCTGCCATTATTAAACCTCTGGAACGTAAAACTCAAAAATACATGGCGGCTGCTTTTCTTTCTGCACCTAAAAGGTTCACATTTAGGAGATGTAAGAGTGATGAACGCCCATTTATCATCATCTACCCTTCTGGAAACTTTTTTCACACGGTGTGCGCTGTACTAACATGCTTTCTGTGCACTGACCAGTGAGCAGTGACAGGATTTTTGTGCATGAGTACGTGCATGTACAGTATGTTCACACCCTTTGTCCACTTTTATGAGGGTACAGTATGTGTGTTTATGTGAATCTGTGTGTGTCGGTGTGTGTGTGTGTGTATGTCTGGCCAACCTAGGTTTGTTTGGCCAGCTGTTTGGAGGGAAAGCCTGATCCCATGTGACCTTGTGTTTCTCCAGCTGCTGTCGGATCAGAACAACCAGCTCTCTCTGCCAGGAGAGCCACAGGATGGGCCCAAAACCCTGTTCAGGCTGCTTCTTCTGCTTTTCTTTTTTAGGATTGTTATTGTTGGTAACAGTAGTAGCAAGAATGGTTCAAAGAATTAACCCTTTTAGAGAAAAACCTGGGAACAGAGGGTGACTCATTTAAGCTAAGATCCTCAGTAATGTGTAAAATACAGAGCAGTCCTCCTATCTGTCTGCTGCATTTCATGGACGTCTGTTCATCCTGATTTATCCTGCTACTAGCCAGCTCACCCTGGCAAAAGCGACATAACTGAGTTGATCAGTGATGGAGATCAAATATAAAATCTCCAATGCTTTGATAGAGTTATGCTCTGCAGGCTTTAGCAGTTAGATGCGCCAGTATTTTTGCACATGTATCAAAAAGTAAAATAAATATTATTTCAGTAAATAATGGAAGTATGAGTAAAAATGGACAAAAATACTAAAATTAATCTTTTGCAATATTGTAAATAGCTGTGTCCTATAACCATTTTTTCAATAGTGTTGCAGAAGGAGAGGCCTGATAAACACTATTACAGTAATGCTTGTCCTGATTTATTACCACACACTTTTTCCAACTGTTTCTGAGCGTCTGCAATCCCAGAAGCAGATGAGCACAAATTACTTCACCTTAAATGTAAGAAACATTTGTTCTGGCTTACAGTTTTCAAACATTTTTGCATTTGCTTATGGCATTTTTTTTTTTTTTTTCGTTGTTGTCATTGTCAGAAGTACAGGGTTTCTGCAGGTCATGAGTGCAATGTAAGACGTTTTTCACATCCATACTGGCAAAAAAGTACATGCACTGTTTGCATTAGTGACTACTGGTTTAATATCGGTTTTGTTTTGTTGTGACAATGTGATCAATACAAATTTTCCCAAAAAACATTTAAAAGCAAGACTTCACTTCAGCAACTTTACAAAAGAAATGTGAACTTCATAATCTAATCCACTTTTATGCAAGACAGCTGCAGAAACCCTGGAAATACGAAAAACTTCCACACGGAGATGTCACATGGAGTCACATGGTCGGTGCTACAGTCCTTCCATCAATTTCTGTCATTAATACTCATAAAGCAGATGTGACAGATGTGCACCAGGAGGCTAAAGATGCAGGTGTGTGTCTGGAGGGGGTGGTCTGGGGTGGACCTTAGTTTGAACCAACTGTTTAATGTTTCTGAACGTGCACCATCTTCTTTTGCATGTAGTCTACCTATTTTTTAATTTATTGATCATTATACAACACAGGGTTGTGTAATGAGTTGGTAGTTGTATCACTTTACTCTACTCATAAAAATAAAAAACAGGTGCAAAAAACTACAGAGAGCAAATGGGTGAATAAATAATAAATTATATAAAAATAAACAATTTTTTCATGGTGGAATGGTGAGGATGAATTCAGTCTCACAGTCTGAGGAAAAAGGTACAGTCTCCTTTGAGGACATAAAAGAAAAGAGCATGAAAGCTTCATGTTATATTTCTATGGTGCCACTTTGTGTGTTGTGATTGGTAGGGCTATTAAAAAAAAAAGAAATCTACGAAATGTAGAAAGTGTAAGATACTTTAATGTTAGTAACTGAAGTTGATATGAGAAATGCTAAAACAATGCTTTTCCGCCCTGTGCATATGTGGTACTAGATGCTGATTCTAAAATATCACAAGAAATACTCACATAAAAGTAATAAAAGTATAGCAAGTACAAACTTGCATCTGTTTGTCACTATTTGCCTATATTTTCTGCAATTAAGATACTGTGTGTCAGAAAGAATTAATGTCTGTCTGAACTGGCAGTGAAATAATAAAGGTTAAACTGATCAGTGTTTGTCTCCCAGGATGCAGTGTGATAAACATCCTAAATGTTGTTTACCATCGTCTTCGAGGCGACAGAGTCACAGGAACTGAAGACCAGAAACTGGATTCTCCAGAGGAGAGAATCAAGCTGAGAGCGTGGATCAGCGAGGTGGTGAAACCTGTCGGCTTCACACTCACACTGTCACACACACGCACAAACACACACACACACACACACACACACACACACACACACACACACACACACACACACACACACACACACAGAACTTAACACAGGCACACGCACATCCAGAGATGAGCAGTTCCACACACAGACACCCTCAAAATCCTACAGTCATACACATAAATACAATACAAACACAAAACACTGGCAGGGTGTACACACATTCCCATACCGCATACAAACACACACATTCTTGTACACACATGCACACACAAAGCCTGTTGTAATGAGAACATTATCATACATGAGCCATGTCTCATGATATTCACAGTGGGTATTTATAGTGTTGTTCACCACCAGTAAAGACTTTGATCTGTGTGTGTGTGTGTGTGTGTGTGTGTGTGTGTGTGTGTGTGTGTGTGTGTGCGCACCAATTAAAATGGCAGGAGACCCATGACTGTCAACAGCCAGGTGCTGGATGTTAGGTGGAATTTGGCGCATGACCGTGACGAACACGGACGCTCGTCTTACAAGGTACGAGACAGCGAGCCAACAGATTCCCCGAGCACACCGGTTTGTGCTGAAAATACACACATACAACATACATACAACATACATACAACATACATACAACATACATACAACATACATAAATACAATACAATATAATACATACATGTTCTAAAATACAGTTATATAATAATATAATCATAATATAAATTTATATACATTTATTGCCAGCATTGTTCAAAATACAGACTACAAATTGTTTCACAAAGGCAGCAAAAGAAAGTTGTAAAATCATCAATCACCAAAAAAGTTGGTGTATATATCTATATGTGTATTTGTTAAATATATCTAGTTAAATAAAATATAGTTTCACTTTTATTTTGTTCTTTTTTACATTGAAGACAGATTATATAAATGTATACTTATTTAGTGATATTATATGATGAATCAGTTCTTTATAATTGTATTGATTTTATTGTACATTTAAAATATTACGTGTGTTCAATCATATAACATACGTTTATATTTAAGCTATACTCTAAATCTATATACATATATATTTTTTAACAGAAATTCCATTCACAGATATGGACAAGTTAAAATGTATCATGAATAAAAATGAAAAAGATATGTTTTTTTGTGTACATACTAAAAATGCAGATGTTACAGTTTATTCATGGATTTCTTTTAATTGATTAATTTAAATGGGATAGTGTACATTTGTCTAAAATGAAAAGATGTAATTAAATAAAATCTGATAATTTGCTTTCTATAAATGACGGAGTCAAAGTTGACCATATTCCCTGACCAAATAAAACAAATTCATATGGTAATATTATACAACAAAAAGATTGCTTCATTACTTCATACAAATAAACACAAAGTGTTTTTAGAAAACTGTTTTCTCATTCATTATTTAGAATCAGTCAAGATCTTTGAAAATCAACATATTTACTTGTACTTGTGTACATGTTTTACAGGAATTTATCTCTATAAATATTT
The DNA here is from genome assembly GCF_056507025.1 of Lutjanus erythropterus. Lineage (NCBI taxonomy): Eukaryota > Metazoa > Chordata > Actinopteri > Lutjaniformes > Lutjanidae > Lutjanus > Lutjanus erythropterus. Next base: position 23,024,251 of record NC_139324.1, read on the forward strand.
GAGGAGGATAGATATATTTTAAATTTATCCACGTAGGTCCATTTGCTATTATCAGGTAGGTAAGTGCGGTAATTAAAATTTCACATTTAGACTGAAGTTAATAAACAGGTCATTTGTCAGGCAGGGAGATAGATGGACAGCTAGTCCTCGACATTTCCAGTAATCCCTCGTTCGTTCCCGGCTCTTATTTACAGATGTCTCTCTCTTTGCTGCTTTAAGTCGCTGATGTTTAAAAGTGTCCGGACGGCCTTTTCAGAGCTTTCAACTGTCGCTGAGGCTTCCAGCTCAGCTGGTCGCACATGTCTGTCAGCACCGCTATTACCATCCTCTGTGTGTGTGTGTGTGTGTGTGTGTGTGTGTGTGTGTGTGTGTGGTGGGTGGGGGGTATCCGGGCTTGTGACCTTGAAACTAACGCTGAACATTATACTCAACACCTTGCCACATGCACATATACACATACACAAACGTTAGCTAACTTATATTCTCAGCCAGAGGCTATTGACCCTTTAACTGGTTTTACATTGCTAACACATGTTCAAATCTTCAAATCTTCACGTTCAGTGTGTATATGTGCAATTTTTAAATTACGAAGTTACCCCTGTTATACAGTATTTCAGAAGGCTGTAACTTCCTTTCTTACTTAAAAGTCTCTCCAAACTAAATAGTGTTGGCTGATGAAGAAAATCCTTTTTGTGCCGGCCTGTATTAGTGCTGCCTGGTTCAGATGTGTACTTCACACAGTGTGGACAGTAAATAAATTAGCCAACATCAAGGACACTCAACTTGCTTTGCCCGAGGGCCACTTTTGTAAAGTGACAACATGGTAAGCAATGAATAAATGAATACACATTAAAGGACCCATAAGTCATCTTTCTTTGAAATTCTTTATTTTCAAATTAACTGTTTTTTCCCTATAACCTATAATATAGAATCAGAATTATCTTCATTTCTGCTGAACTTTTGCTCCTCTTCAGTTAATAGTCGAATAGTTCACCATCTGATACTACTGCACCAAGCAAAGATCAGCATCTCTCTATAACAGCCTCATTTATTCTCATCAAACAAAAGACAGAGATATTTGTTCCTCACTCCTGGGAAAAAAAAGGTTTTCATTTCTACATGACATACTATAGCTTTAAAAAGATTGATAAGATACAGCCTCTAAAACAAAACACACTGGTGTCTTGTGAAATGGACTAAGAGACTGCAGGCTGAAGGGACATGCATGGCACTTCCCAGAGATGCTAAGCAAACAATGTAGGTGATACTGTCACATGTTCTTCTTGGGATGTTCTGTTGATGTATGTAACTCTAATCCATCCTTCCAATAGGCTAGCTTTTTAGTTTACTTCCCAAAAGAGTGAAATTGTGTCAGGAAAAACTTGTCCAGTCATCATATTTTGGAGATGCCAATGATATTTTATATGCAAATGTATTTCCCCTTGGGGGAAAAATGTTTGAGCTGAGTGCCGCAGCGTTAAAGTGAAGAGGCTCAGTGGCCATGACAATGTGCTAATGCTACAATGGGTCTCTAACGAGTGAGAGCCAGCGCTAATTTCCCTGTTTGACAAAAGGACTCTGTGATCCTTGGCTGTTAGCGGTTTGCTGCACTAGCAGGTGTGTGTGTGTGTGTGTGTGTGTGTGTGTGTGTGTGTGTGTGTGTGTGTGTGTGTGTGTGTGTGACAGAGAGAGACAGTGTATATGTGTGTGTTGGTGAGAGAATAAAGTTAGAGAAAGTTAGAAGTTAGAGTTAAAACACTTTTATTGTATCAGTTCAAAATGAACAAATTATTATTATTTATATTAATGCTATGTTTGTGTACACTTGTTCACTCACATACATATGTTAGCATACACACATCAGTGTGTAGACTGTGTGTATGTATAACATTGTGTCTTAAAATGTTTGATTGTGAATTAAGTTGTATTCAGTACTGCATGACAGTATGTGTGTTCCCGTGCGTATAAGCGATTGCTGAGCTGATGGGGTCGACGGCGGCCTGCTGGGGGTTATTAGGTGCAGGTCACAGGGTAGACAGGTTGAGCGACTATCATTTACATCTCCCAGCATGCTCGGTGTGTTCTTGGCACAGGAAGTGACCGCTCACAGCGAAAGCCCTGATGAAGATGAGCTGTCAGCATCAACTTGTCACGCTGGACACCCACAAGCAACAAAACACCAACTGGCAACAAAGAGCCAAAGTCAGAGGAAAGAAAACTTAATTTAGAAGTTACACTAAATTAAAATCGCACTGGTAATAATGCAAATTATTAAAAGTCAACATAACCCACAGTATATAGTGCTGTTAACAGCTGCCCAATCATAGATTAGCAACAATTTCTCTTTGTGTTGAACCAGTGTGCATGGGGCTCTTAGGAGAGCAACACTCTTTTTGTCTTTTTTCTAATCTTTCAGAAATGTTAACACAAGAGCACATGTGTGAGGAAAGGATTAGACTTTGTATCTGCTCTAACATACGCTGAAAATGTTAGCATGTCTGGCTAACTAGCTTACTGCCTGCAGTAACATTACCTCCATAAATACTGCTGCATTTGCCAAACTCTTGGCTTATTCTCAGGGTTTAATTTGGGATAAGTTACCTAGGAGGAGAGGGATGTGAGCTCGTGCTTAATTAAAGTGGGTTGATGACTTCACTCGTAGCCTGGCTCTCTTCATGTGGTGATCACGGTCCAGTTGGGTGACCGTCTCAAGGTCCGCTGCACTTAACCTAAACCCAGTGCTTCCTTTTCTGACGTTAATGAGTTTATTTCTGTTGACTGTCATACACATACATGTCAGTTTTCACCATTTAACCAATGTTTGCTAGAATGTAGCCTTAGCCTCAGTCTTTACGTATTAACGTTATATTATGTACGGAGCTGTTAAATTACTTTACATATTTCAGACCCTTTTACAGAGTCCTCATTTTAAGATATGTAAGATGGAAACACTATAAAGTCAGCTAAAGACATACTTCTCAGTTGACTCAAGGAGTTTAAGCATCGCATGAGCTTACAGCTAGAAATGAGAAGCTGCTTTTGTTTACTTCTCAATGGAATCGAAGATCCAAAATTTCAAAAATTTCTGCCAATTTCAGTGTTAAACACGCCATTTTTCAATTGTGCTAGTGGGGGGCTCTTTCACATTAAAACAATAATAAAAGACGTAGTTTAATGATGTTGTAAAGTTGCCTGGGACCATGGGAGGTGTCTTCTTCACTTTTAAACAACAACCACAATAGATGACATGACTCAGGCATGACTCCCGTGTTTTTGGCATCTAGGAACTAGCTAGCGCTAGCTAACAGGAAATGCACTGTTACCTTCAATAAATTACAGATTTCTGTGTGTTTAAACATGGTTGGAAACATTTGGGTTAACGTAAGAACACAAAAAAATATTTAACATATTTTTAGACTTTTTAATGTGGATTTGTTTCAGTGTTAAACGTTATAGTTGTAAATCTGCCACAGTTATCAATATAAATTGCAGTGCAAGAATGGAAAGTTTGACAGTTATAGTGACAGTAAATTAATGAGGGTTGAGCTCAGCAATTTGTCAGTTTTAATAGGCAGTAGATAGATCTGCAGTAGATAAGTAATAGTAAAATCTGCAAAAAAGAATGAAAGAAATCCTTAAGAGGAGTAGGAGTATTGTGAAATACTGTAAAATAATACCAATAAAATTGTAAAATAATGATTTTGAAAGAATTACATTTTTCTTTATGAATATTTTTATTTATTAAATTATTGTAGCAAAAGTACAGGCAGCAGAAAGCAGAGGAGCCATGCTGAGGGTATCATGTCTGTGCTAATGTAAATCTCAATAGGGTAAAATATAGTTAGACACACTAACCTCAGGTTTAGAGGTAGGCTTGGAATTAGGTGGATCTTTGCATTGGGATTCATGTTCCCACCGGTCCATTTCATACTTATGAAAACCATGCTAAAAATGTACATAGCCATCATACTGCAAGGAACTTGGGATAAAAGTATCCACCAAATGCCACATGCGAGAAGAAGAGACATCGCTATGCGAGGAGATGAAGAGGAGATGGAGGAGGCACTCGGATAGTGATGAATGATTGCGCAAGTGGAAGGAGTGAGGAGGGGATGGAAGAAGACGCAGAGAAAAGGGCAAGAGGACGGTGACAACTCTGACAGCTTCAGGCTTCGTCCGCTCCCTCAACCTCTGGGTTAAATTTAAATCTGATGATTGGGAGTGCTGTCCTAGACCTGTCACAGTTAGACCCTGCATTTTTGTGTGTCTGTGTATAACAACCATCCTCTCCACATCAGGACCCATGAGTTCTGAAATGTGAGCAGATTATACCCTTTCACACCAAAACAACTGTAAATAAATGTGTCAAGTTATCCAACAACTCTTCTTCACCCAGCCTATAGATGTACTTTATTGCAGAATATGAGGTGTTGTTTTAAGGTGACCTAATAAAGAAAAGAGTTCCCAGATTACACCCAGTCCACACTACCATTTTGATTCGTAATGCTTTTAATGACACCCTATTTTAAGGGTATTTCAAAGTTTGTCTTTTCCTGGAAATAACACTCAAGTCCAAGTCTTGTTCAGGACTCTACCTGAGCATGAACGGATTACACAGCTGTTCATCGGAGTGGACTGGAGTGTTAGGGAACGGGCCCTACTGTACCACAAAACCACAACTACTCACAGATTTGGATGAAACTGGATCATATTCTATAGAGAAATTATTTTCTATTTTTCTGATATCCTCAGCAGCTCAGCTTCAACTCTCTGTGATTTAATTACATAGTTTCCTGATGGACAAACACCTTTAGCTAACTTGTTACTAAAGTAGCTAACACTGAGAGCTACCATTAGCGGGCAACAGAACCAGGCTTGGCAGCCAGGAAATACACCACCAAAGTCGTTTACAGAGTTTCCTGATGGAAAGATAGCTGTACTTGCTTTACTTACTACTTGCTAATGTAACGTAGCTCATCGCTAACTGTTGTTAGCTCAGTTTGGTGCCATACAAATTGAATTAGCCATGACTCAGCCGTGGGAGGCTGGAAGCCAAGCCAAGCAAGGAAACCGCCTCGGTACTGTCGCCTATTCCCTGTCGTCAGACTGGCCTATTTTGGTCCCTGTCAGGCTGTGGTCACCGGGAGCTCTCGGTTCGGGAAGAGTTAGCCAACAGGGCTGCTCTACATCTATGGACCACTTAAGCTGCATGATGGGTGAGCATAACACACAGGGCTTTTGGCTACTGTAAATGCCAATCAGTGCTGTGACAAATCCCACCCCAGCTGCAAGTTTTACAGGAAACATGTAAGCAATAACACTCCACTAGCTGTGTCATGGGAACTTTAGGTTTTGTTCAAACCTCAGTACAGACACAGATCGTCTGTGCACTTGCACACAGACAGAAGACACAGTTAATAAGAATGGAACCAAGGATGTGGAATACAGTATATACATACAGTACACAAGACTATCCCGTTTTACTGGTGTGTATGCAGTGGGCAGTCATCATGCTTGATGTGTAGAGTCCACAGTTTTGGACGGACATTCACACGCACACAGGAATGACTACATTTCCATGAACTCACGTGGTAACAGCATTTAGCAACCATGAAAATTGGCCTTTTGTGGGTACATAGGCTGGTCTGTGACACATTATACAACTTTTTAAAAAGAATGCATGCACGCTTTTACCTACGCTATTACTTTATTTTGTTTTAAAACAAATGTTTGGCCACCCTTCCAAATGCCAGTCAAGATTGCTTCGTCAATTATTTGTCCACTACTGTCTTGTTTCCTTTTATGGTAGGCTGCGTGACCCTTGCGTGACATTTATCTCTTGGTAATTTGCAATATGACAGTAGTGCTGTACAATTAGTTCAATACAAGTGATTTGAGTGGTAACATATGTGATATTGTATTACATCCATACTACCTCCTATATCAGAATTGTGAGACTTCGTGTACTGTAGATTTTTGCCATTCACACTTATGAGAAAGTAAAGACACTTTTAATGTTAATGTGAATTTGACCATAAAAGTGTGACACTCTTATGGACTTCACCCTCTACTGTCCACATCTCAAGTTGCACATAAATAACATGGTATATACAAACACACAGACACCCTGGGGTGGCAAGCTGCCATTAGTTTCTGTCAGTTCTCCATGCAGTAGTTGTCTGTTAGCATTTCTCCCTCTGTGTCTCCTCTCACTCTCACTCTGTCTGTCTTTTGCTCCCACTCAAATGTACACAAATGCTAAGTGGGTGTTTGAGTGATTTAAGAATCAGTGTTGAGCATCTTTGAGGACTTGTCTGCCACTCCTTTCATTCATGATGAAAAAAATACAGGAAGACATTTCGACATTTGCTTACTTGGTTCTTAACCATTTGTTATACAGTCTTTAGCATGCGTCTAGTGCTAACACCATCTGTTCTTGAGCGTTATTTCCATCACGGTCACCTAGTAAGCCCAGAGCATGCTGAGATGGTAACAGATGAGATGAGAGAGGGTAAAGATTTAGCTTGGCGCAGGACGGGACAAGCTGATGAAGCGGGACACTTTCTATCCCTGGGGAGGGATCATAGCTCCGTCTGCATCAAGTTCTGCTTCCTCTTGTTTCTCAAATTAGTGCCTTCAGTTGCTTTTGGAGGCCACGCTTTAAATATCTCACACGCCATATGTGGGCACGCCATTTCCTATAGGATGAAAGCATATGATTGACCCTGGAGATGGTATTTTGACAAAATGATTTTGACTCAACTTACCAGATTTTTCTGCAACTTTTAACCAATTTTGGATGGAGTATGTGCAAACTCCAACCACCGATAATGACGGTGAAGTGCAACTGAAGGCTCAGGTAAAAGCTAGAAAGTAGACATCGAGTAAAGATGATTTGTACATATATACAATTTTAAAATGTTGGATGTTCATTTAAAAAATGACCACAGTTTCAAATAGTAAGGTAAATATATGTAGAAGTAATCTTTGTGAGCAAATGCAAAATGCAAAATTGCAAATGTAATGCCGGGGGACATTAACAAGAAAACCAGACAATATTTTCTCCTTAAAATATATTCCAGTTTCACCAAAATCAGTGAATAAAGTCATAAAGGTGTGTGCTTGTGTGCAGTAATCAGTCCCCTGAAACACCTGCTTCAGCTGCCTATATTATTTTTCCAATCTGATTCTTGTCTCATTTTGAAACTGATTAACAGTAATTTAATAACATTCAGTGCCTCAGTGTCTCAGGTTCACATTTTTTTCAAGTTTATCTTAAAGCAATGTTTGTTTGCCTATATGTACATCAACAGAGTAATGCTTAGTTGTTATCATTCCCCTTGTTCATACTGGCCCTGAAGTGATCTGTTCCTAAAGCAATTTGAATGGAGAAGGTGTCGGACAAAATCCACAAGCTCTTTCTGTGAACAAATACATCCCAAAGTATAGCGGAAGCCAATCTGAGGCTTCAGCAGGTCAAAGTCGCACAGCTGTTACCAAAAAAAGTTCACCCTTCATGTCAATCTACACAAATGCATTGATTCATGACTACTTCATGAACTGCCATGATACTGGGAATGAGAATTAATTTGAGACATTTATGTTAAAGATTTGATAAATGGAGGTCTAATTTTTCAGTTGGTTATTTAATTTTCTTCTGCATTTTTCTTCTGTTGTTGAATCAGATTGTCAGGCCTGATAGATGTAATCAGGCACCACAAGTGCAAGCAAATTGATTTGTATGTATCTTAAAACGAATTGTCTCATTTTCACACTGCTATCAGATAACTGACTGTGATCTGCCAGCGCCGTGTAACGGCTGGTGTGGATTTGAAATTAGGCCACAGCTGTCCCAGAGAACCTTATCATGCCTCCATATTCTTGTTTCTCGCAGAATGGGATAACCTTTCCGTCCCTTGGGGGCCAAGACAGAATGGCTGGGACCATCTGACACCAGATCGCCCCGGTGGAATTTGGGGAATGGCGCTGTCCCTCTGCCGTGCCCACCCCACCGGGGGAGGTGTCATCTCTGAATTGTGTTTATTTGTTGGCACCCTGTCGTGAAAACCTTCCCATCAACTGCATGTTAATCTTGTCAGCAAATGACCCTATGATTTTTGGGGGTTTTTTTCCAAACCACCAGCTCAACCACTTATCAGCTTCATGACTCCACTCCCCATCATCCCATCCTGTCTTTTTGACAATTTTGTCCACAACTATTCACTTCTGTCCTCTTCACTGCTGCCATGCATTTAGACCTCCAAGTCCCAAATACATACACATAAACACGTAGCCCAGCATGGGTTTGGTGACATGTGGTGGTGGCAGTGGATGGCACTAAAAAGGCTCCGGTGATGAAAAACCTCCCAGTCGTCCTGGGAATTCATCTTCTGTTTCACACCAGGCAAAATTTATGAGCTCAACACTCAGCATCTCTGCCCTCCTGCTGAGATGTAGCGGGTTTGAGAGAAAGAGAGAAAGACATGTAGAAAGAGAGAGGGGATAGAGACGCAGACACTTAATTGGTGGAGAGAGGTGGAGTGAGAGATAAGAAACAAGGCAGATGACAGTTTGAGAGGCAAAAATGGAAAGGTTAGGAAAATGAAGAGGAGGCTGTGTTGCACATGCAGTCACGCCGTGAAAAACACTACTGATCACTGGGGGGCATTTGTTTCCTGTTAGTTTGTTAGCCATGATAAATCAGCCACATCAGACTTTTCCTTGTTTCCCAAATTTGTCTACTGAACATTAGTGCTGATTGGCTGGTTGCAAAACTAGAATACTGATGTCAGCCATTAAATGTTTGCCTGTTGTCCACAACATTTATTTAAAAATGAACTGGAATACCTGTCACAGACACAATGCTTGGACTGATAATTGATCATTTGGATCAATGGTGAAAAGTGAAAAGGGTGACGTGGCATATAATTAAGAGAGACAAAATCTGTGTGGGGAGGAGGTCAGGATGGCTGCATGAGTCGGACACACCCAGACCGTCAACCAGGAGACAGCACTTTTTTTGGTCCTGTGTGGAACCAAAGTCAGTGTTGACTACATTTAACTTACATACAGATGCAGTGTTGTGACTGGGAGAAGGCTCTTGAATTATTGGAAATGTCTGCAGCAACAGAGAAGAAAAACAGCATGCAGAGCCAGAATGTTTTCACATCTAACATAGTGAATCAATGATTTATCTTGACTAGAGTTGGGACTGTTCATACACTGGAAAAACTAACCATGACAGATTTAGTGAGTTTTACTGTGTGTCTGTCTGTCTACTTTGAGTGTCAGAGTTTAAGTGTCTTTTCCTACAATCAGCTTAATCAGATAACAATCTGGCCAGATCATCCAAATAACTGAATATTTCTTTAAACAGAATTAAATGTCAGTGTTATAAATTAATGGACTGGTCTACACATTCCACAGCAAAAAGTAGACATGATAAATGGGATCCTGTGTTTTATTTTAGCATGATTTGAGCTATATACTACTATATACTACTATATACTACTGTCACAGGTAAAAATTAATAAGCTATTTCAAAATATTTCAGAAACAATTTTAAAAAGCATTGAGACTACCAGTTAGAAACTGTGAAAGGAAGGGAAAAAGACGCCCGTTAACTTTTGTAATTAAAAAACCAAAATTAGCTTGGCCTCTCCTAAACTGAGATCCTGGCACCGTGCCATACTGAAGTTAACTTACATAAAGTACTGAACATTCATCACGTACATGACATACCTTCCACACGTAAAAAAGATCTAAACCTAACAAATCTGTGACGTTTTCACAACATTAAAGTTACCACAAGGAACTTTCCTATTTTGTTGATATTTGAGGCCCCTGGGGACAAAGGTGGTAATGTTTCCAAACTAGTGACCACAAAATATTACCTCAAAAATCTAATTATTTAAATCAAAATCTCCTGCTTTTTATTTAACTGGAGAACATACTACTTACTATGACCTTTGCTGAGAAGATGTAAACACAGGTTTGTTTAAGCTGAATTCACAGAAAATGTGACCTGGTGGGACTGACTGCTTCATTATCAGTTAAAAACTTATTATAGTAGCTTTAACCACGAGACAACGAAGATCTGGTGCGATGAAGGTCAGGTGGTATATGTTGTTTTGGGATTCTGTCACTTAGGTATGAGGACAAGTTGGAAAATTTAAGTTTGTTTTTAATTTCTTGTTTTTTAAGATTTATGACTGTCTTGAAGCTGTCTAAATTCCACAAATAAAAAGGTCGGTAAACAGAGTTACCCTCTGCTACATCCCCAATTACAACCACTCATACACCGTTTAATGGAAACACTGCTTGCCACATAAGCACAAGTCATCTGAACCTTATGTTTTTCCTACATATTTGAAATCGTGTTTTGCCCAAACCTGTCAGAGAGCCGCCACATAACGCCTTCAAAGACAGATGGATTCACACAAAATAGAGGGTCCAAGCACCAGAAAAAATTACCTCTACCATCCATCACCAAGTTTATTTACTTGGTGATGAGATCAATATTTTGTAAGAGAGCCTGGTGGAAAGTTGGATGTCCTGACTGGGTGTCGAGCCACATTGACAGCTCATGGAAAAAGTGTCGCTCAAGCAAATGGCTGAAGCTCAGCCAGGCCGTGCGACTGACTGTGTTTTGTGCCGGAGATGGATGAGGGAAGTGAAAAAATAGCTTCACAAGCAACACATGAGCATGTTATCAGTCAAATCAAAACAACCTAACTCCCCAGGTCGTTACGTCAATGCGAAATCCACTCCTGCAGATGCGGGTTCAAGTGTCAGAGGGTCACTCTTATGCTAATTAAAATCCCAAATGTCAGCCAAAAGCCTGGGTCATTCTAGTTACCCAGCATCTCTGTCCATCTTCTCTCATCCTGCCACCTAAACTTCTAGCCTGACACCAGAACACGCCACGGAGAACCCAAGACGAGGGTTTGGAGAGTCCTATAACTATAAAAATGTATTCCAATACAGTTTCTAATTACCTGTTCAAATGTATTCAGTAACTTAATCCAAGTATGACAATATTTACGTAATGTAACTATCACTTTGTGTAACTCTTGGATTACCTTAATACCAAACATGGTGTAATTGTTTAGTCTAATATGATGTTTAATGTTCATTGTTAGATTTATTAATTGTTTGTCCAGCTATTCTTTACTTTATTATGTGTGAATGCACATTTAGATTAATAGCAGTAATTACAGTCATTTAAATGTACTATGCTATTCACACTACAATCAAACTACAGTGCGAGAATGTTTGCATTCTATTTTTTTCAGTTGTAGTAGTAGTATTGACAGGTTAGCCAGCTAACTGGATATCTGGGTAGCTAACATTAGCTGTTCGTCTGTGTAGCTAACATTAGCAGCTGGTCAGTGTAGCTAACATTTGCGGTTGGTCTGTGTAGCCAACTTTAAAGGTTGGACTGTGTAACTAAAATTAGCAGTTGGTCTGTGTAGCTGAAGTTAGCTACATTAGTAAGTGGTTTGTCAGTGTAGATAACATTAGCAGTTAGTCTTACCTATAACTTAGATGTCGTGTTCTTGGATAATGACAGCATTTTCACAGCTGAAGGCAGGACTTGCACCGTAATCTGATGCTGTTTCTCTTTTGTGATTTAAAGACAAAAACCCAACAACAAAAAAATCCACCAGAGAAAGCAGAGACCAGAGTGGTGTTGTGAGATTTGTTAAGTTTCGTAATGTGTGTACACTGCCCAAGGTTCTTGACTTTAATATGAATTTTAAAAATGTAATCCTGCTAATAACCCCAAGTTTTTACTAAATACATCTGTAATCTTATTACATCTTCTTTCTGTAACTGTAATAAATTACTGTTGCCTTTTTCTGCATCCTAATTATGTAATCTAGTTACATATAATCCGTTTCTCCCCGAGCCTGCCAGAGACTATCAAACTACAGATCAGCAGGTCAGAAATGCACAGTTTGGAGATGAGGTTGGAGGCAGGCACGCAGTAACGAGGGGCGCAGAGGGCAAAAATAACAAAGACAATGATCATGGCTGTAAATTGTGCCACAGACACATCAAGCTGTCTACGCACTCCTTAGGTCGAGTGTCAGCTGGTTTGGGAATGAAAACACTTAACCCCACCATGGCTTAAAAGGTCATAACTCACAACTCTCTTCCCTGACATGAGTTACTGCCTCTCGTTAGGACTGGCCATCCGCGTCTCTCACCTCCTGCCTCTTCCTCTCGCTTTCCTTCCCTCCCTCCTCCTTCCTGTCCCATTTGTGTAACAAGTAGATGTATCCATTGCTGGTATCTCTGGGGTGCTGAATAAGATACTCTTACCCAACCCACCAAAAATGTGCCACAAGTGTGCAGTGAGAGGAAGTGAAAGCAGCGGTGGTGTCACACGCACTTTATTTTTACAATTCGGACACACGACGCTCTCATGCGATATGGGTGGTTAATCTCCCCGGGTGTAAATTTATATTCTATTCAAGCAGGGAATAAGGCAGCTTCAGTACGAGGCCCCCCGCCGGTCGATGGCACTCTGCCCGGGAGACCCCCACCACCTTCACCACCAGCGGATAGTGGTCCTTAACCCTCTCAACACCCCACGATGCCAGGATTCAGGAGCAACCTCATCTCAGATCGCTTCATTTCCAAGGCTTTGATTTATCTGAGGCTAAACATAACGCTCAACACAGCAGTTATATTGTCGACTCTTTTTGCTTTTTCAGCTAAGGCCAGGGATGAAATACCGAGCACTTGAATCAACATGGACTTTCACTGGACTTTAACAGTAGTGTGATGAATGAAGGATTTATACAGCTTTATAGATTTTTTTGACACAGTAATTTGGGGATATGAAATAAAGTGTGCTGCCAAGGTGGTGTAATCGAACCGTGGGAGTCGCTGTGAGCACGGGGAAAGATTTATCACCCATACAGCAGCATGTTAGCCAGATAAAATGTTACTTGAGAGAAGTTAAAGTGTTTAAAAATGAACACAGGACTCAGAGCGGCTGGGAGTGAGATAGCGAGACTGAAAGATGTTGACGGATAAAGAGGTATAGGATTACAGAGGAAGGGAAAAATTGAGGTGAAAAGAGAAAGTGGAACCAAAAGAAATCCCTCGCCCTCCTATCTAATGATCTCTCACACATGCAGCTTATCTTATCTCCGCAGCAGCTGAAAAGCCTTCTTCTCTCGTCTCCTCAGGCTGATAAAACAAGTGTGGAAGGGAGAGGATTTTTCAAAGAGATTTCATCTGTTTTGCTATCCCTCCCCGACATCCGATCAGAACCTCAGCGGCAGCCTCTCGAGACGAGGCCTGGGCGTGTTTATTCAGCGCTAAAAAAAGGTTATCTGCAATGTATGTAGGTGCTAAGCAGAGATCTGTCATTGTGGAGGAGGATGGGGAGGAAGAAGCTGATGAGCGGGAGGAAGAAGGAGGTGCAGAAAAAGAAGCAGAGGTGATGAAAAAGACAGGATGTATTGGAGGAAGAGGTGGAGGAAAAACATGGAAAGGAGTGAAAGGATAGAAATTTAACAAACACTTTCAACTTCCACTTCCACTTTCAACAATTACTGTGTTTTATAGGCTCCAGCAAGTCATCCCAAGTAGCTACAGATGTCCTGTAGCTGCTCATAGTAGCTTCAAGACAAAATTACATAGTTAGATGACACATCCAGCCAGTCTTGGGAAATATCTCCAAGTAAGTGATTATTACAGAAACTCATTAAGAAAGGGTAAGCCCATGAGCCAAGAAGTCGAACGCAGGATTTTATAAAGGAACAGTTCCAAACAGTTAGTTGACACAAATCACAGTTACTCTGCAAATTTACATCACGTCAACACTGTTTGCTGTTGTAGCTCACTCCCTAACATCCTACCTATCGATCTCAAAAAAGGCAAATGGCTAAATGAAGTGATGGTGGATGTCATTGACAGTGGTCATGCTATCATGCTGAACACTACTCACCTAGTGGTGTCTAAGCAGAGTCACGTGACCATGGTGTTTGTTTATAGACGACAGCTTCTTACTTCTGACAACTGCATTTACACATCAAAAATCATAAAAGTGGTGTTGTGAAGATTATAAAAGTATCATAAACTTTTGTTTGCTTTTCTGCAGTAATTCAAAATCCAATGGAAAAATCCTACTGGCTTTTTGTGAAGGGAATTGCAAAAATATGTCATCCCTGCAGCACTCCCACCCTGGCAGGACAGGACTAGCTTGTTAGTATGCTAACCAGAGCACACCCAGTCATGTGCAGTTGACAGCTTGCAAACATTGTTGGAGGACTAATAATAATAATAATAGTAATAATAGTAAATGTAATAATAACTGTTTTAATGTAAACATTACGACTACCTAAACAATTAATATACTATTTCAGCTATAGGAGGTATGGTCATTAGCTTTGTTGAACCCTGGAAACTTGTGTAAGAATTGCAGGTTTTCAAGTTGCAGTGCATTGAGCATTTTGCTGTACATTTTTTTAGCCATATGCACACAATATGCCAACACTCAAGGTCAAGGTCAAGTTTATTTATATAGCATATTTATTACTGGATGTGTCATGGTTGTAGGATTTTTTGGTTTTTGTGTGGCATGTTTTGTGTTTTTTCCCTGTCTCCCCTTCCCCCTCCTTTTTCTCTCCAGGGCAGTGTGTGTGTGTAGCGGCGGCAGTGATTGGCTGGCTCATCTCAATCAGACACACCTGGCTCTCATCTACTCATTCTCCTGCTATATAAGCCTGGTCAAGACTCCACTCCTGTGCCAGATTATACCGTCTCAGTTGGTGAAGTAGTGATAGCTCATCTCTTGCGCACCCGTAGATTTCTCGTGTTTTTTGGGACACTAACTCATCTGTGTGTCTGTGCAGCACCAGTGTACCTTCCAGCCGTTCCTGCAGCTCATGTGCTCCGGAGCTGTCGCCTGCTCGGCTTTTACCTGCTTCACCTGCTACGCCAGCCAGCCGACCATTGCCAGCACCTGCCCTCACCTTTTGTTCCCTTTTTGTCCCTTGTGGGAAATAAACACTTTTGAAAACTCCCTCAGACTCAGCAGAACATAACAGGATGATTGATATAAAAAATAGATTCATCTCTTTCCTCAGAAATGGACAGTACTTTTTTCTTTTCTGCTTTATTTCAAAAAAGTGTAGATAACAAAATTACCTCCATATTTGTCTCAGGCCTTTGTTGCGTTTTCTTCTGTTAATCACCCATTGTGTTGTGTTTCTCTTACCTATAAAACACAGATGAGAGCCAGTAAGTGAATACAGTATACAGCTGCCTAGACAGATAATATGGCAAATATCAGCTTCCTCCATACATCATTTTAAGTGATGAACACATCTGAAGAGTAAAAAATCTGGGTATCAGGCTGCCAGTATTGGTTTGATCATCTTGACAAAGATGTTCATATCCACTCTGTTGTGTCTTCTATGACTTTCTGTTTGTCAGCTGATGAACTGCTGAAAATGGATATAAAATAGCTGTATATTGTTCTGTGTATAAAATTTGGACCGTCAGCCTTATGAGATCACATCAGAAAAACAAATAAGATTTTCTGGCTGCCTGCGTCCTCCTTCAATATTTAGGAAGACAGCAGAGATAAAAGAGAGCTACCTGCTTGCCTTGGCAGCAGCGAGGCTGAACTTTTGGCCCGAGGGTAAAATCTGAACCTCCAAAAGTAAAGGTCTGACTGGTGTCAGAGCAGAGGGGGCTGACGAGAGATGACAGAGAGCAGGTAGCATATAAAGAAAACAAAAAGAGGGGGCAACAAAGACAAAGCGAGAGGTAGGTTTGTGGATAGAGGGAGGTCTGTGTAATAGTTTTATTGAGTTAATCACATGAGTGAGACATCAGCTATGGCCGGAGGCGTCTGTCCAGGCTGCAGCAGTGATGCCACGATCTGCTTTTTATGGCCTGTGATCCCAGGCTGTAGGAACGCCTGCTCACAGCCATGAAAGAATAGACAACTTCAATTGAGTTATTGGACTGCAGAGCGAGAGAGGTTTTAACTTAATTAAACACTAATATGAAGCAGTCAGTGCCTCTCCCCTTTTTTCAAGGGGGGCTTTCATGTGTGTATGAACTGTGTGTATGTGTGTCTGGCTGGAGGTGAAGACTTTGACAAAGAAGTTTGTGAGCTTGGACCCCCCTGGAGTCCCCAATACTGGCCAAGTTAGAGGTGTTATTAGATGAGATTAGAAAGATTAGTGTGAGTCTGTGTGTGTGTTTGTGTGTGTGTGTGTGTGTGTGTGTGCACATGTGCATGCACGCTTGCAGCACTGTGTGAGAGTGTGTGTTTTGATAGCATTAGTCTGATAGGATTAGTCAGAGGCCACAGGGTTGCATGTGTGTGTAGGTAATTGCATGTAGCTGTGCCTTCAACTTAAGAAAAGTTGATTTATGAGGTAAAAAACATTTTAATATATATATATATTTCTGATATAAATAAATAAAAATATATTTTGCTTTAACTTTGACGTAAAACTGATTTTCCACTGACTGTGAAACTCGTTGATTCATTAAGACATCAGAGTGGTCGTTGTACAGACCCTGACTATCTCATAAATGAAGACATACACTATACATCCAAAAGAATGTAGACAATGTAGAAATCCTACCATAATGCCACATGACATGCCCAGATCAATCGGACGGCAGTTGTTCTCAGCTTATATCCGGTAAAAATATGAAACTGGGAGATTAGGATTAATGCTTGCTAGATGCTGATTGCAAAAACTTATTATGGCACAAAAAACTTGAGCCAATTCTCAGCTGAGTTATTGTTATTGTCACATGCTAACTAATCAAAAGGCGCACTTCACCACTGACATGATTTGTATATCAAGCCCTCACTCCACATGCTATCCAGGCTTGATGGCGTTCACGATTTTAAAATATCAAAACATCCATTTAAAAAGTCTTACAAGTCATGCATTATTGTTCAAGTCCTGCTCATCTCTTACTCTTACTCATAACGTACAAAAAAAATTGTTAATGTAATATTCTCTGCCAAAACGCCCTGTAAACTAGTACTACACCTTTACACTCTACACTCATGAATGGGCATGTGAGCAAAAACTACATGCATGTGTGCCGGTGTGCAGTGGTCAAGTCAAGCAGCGTCTTCAAGCTAAGTTGTAACTAGTTTGTGTAGCTGGAAAGTTAATAAACAAGCACCCCGTTTACGTTTTAAATATAACTCTGATTGACCCCTGTCCCTGATAATATTATGTCACTCATGCTTATCACATCTGTTTGCTGTGTTAGCAAGGTAACTAGCCAGCTAGTTTGTCAGAAGTTACTTTAATACAAACTGTTAATACAAACTCATCTTTCCTGTATCAAAATAAATTAATTTCTTAGCAAAGTTTTATTGTCAAACATTTGCAGGAACCTATTGTGAAGTCACTGGCTTGCTCTTCTGTTGCACTTGGGAGTGGCTACGTAACCTGAGACACCTACTGGTAAAATTTGGTATTACTGGTCCAGTTTGGCTTAATATTGGGCTGACCAACAAATACTGCTATAGCAGCTGCTATAACAAAATGAAAAACGACTTTGTATCAACCCATATGGCTTATAGATGATCAGTAATCAGGACTGGTGGCAAACAAACATGATTGGGGATTTTTAATGAGTATGCCCCATACACAAAGCAACGTGGTTTATATAGTTTTGACTGGCATGCGACCTGACTTCAACCCCATCCAGCACCTTTCGGGATGAACTGGAACTGGTCTCACCTCCTAAAGTTACCTGCAAGCAAATCTAACATCTCTTTACAATACCAGACCAGAGGCTTTGAATGTTTTAGCCCTTAAACAACACACCATGCAGACTTCACAGGTAAATGGTTTGCAGACTGATTCACCTTCCAAGCAGTCAGTGGTTTTAGTTCATGTCAGTACATTATGAAAATCAACTTTCAGAGACTTTGCTATACTGCAGGGGTTTCAGCAACTGCTGCCACTCAATAGACAATAGGTGCTACTGGGTTCACAGAGTGCCTGTTTCACAGCTCGATCATGAGCAGTCTCAGTGTTTTTCAGTATGTAATCATATATCACTTTGTCTGTCATTACATGAAAGGAATTCCATTTACATCAACTTCTCTTAAATCTCCCTAGATTAGCCAGATGCCAGAAGGCTGTGTGGTGGTCTCTGAGGCAGCAGGTTATGTTTGGACTGACGTTAAAAGACCAGGTTGGTTGGTTGATTGGTTGGTCAGTGGTTGGTGTGTGTCTGTCTGTCTGTGTGTGTGTGTGTGTGTGTGTGTGTGTGTGTGTGTGTGTGTGTGTGTGTGTGTTGCTGGCAGGAGGTCCGGTTATTGACAGAGGGATTACGGCGAGCTTGGAGTTCAAGCCTCTGTGCTGACAGACATCTTGCCCCTGAGAGTCAACACACACACTCTGCCTGACACTGATGTGTGTGTTTTTATCACGGTGATGACTGGGCAGCACTTCAGGGCTGTATTTATCAAGTTTATCATCAATCACCCTTTATTCTATTATTTATAAAAATTCTAATCTTTTTGTAATTTGATCATATATTAATCTGAAGTGATCATGGAAGAGGTCACCAGGGATGTTTACTATGTCTGTGAGTGTAATATCAAGACATAGACGCACAGAGGGGTGTTTTATAGCAATGGGTAAGTCTTGAAAGGCCATTTTGTATGAAAAAAATAGATCTTGAAAACATTTCTGAAAGAATTGCTTTCTAAAGTCTCAAAAATTAATCTTTACACATAAAAATCTGTATAAAACCTCTGGGATTCAAGTTGTCTGTATGAATTTGAGTTGACATAACTGAATAACTCTGTGTAAAAAAAAAATATATATAAATAAATAAACAGATAACGTGTCTCGTCAAATAAATTTGGTATTAATTTAGGTGTACCTCAGACAACATGTTCAATAAGCTGAAGATATTAAGTTGAACCATCAACTCTTCGGTCACACTGATGAACATTACAAATAGACTGGATTTGATTTTACATTTTCTCAGTTTGAAAATTCAGTTCTTCATTTCACAGAAAGAACTTTCTGTTGCAGCTGCTCCTGTTGAAGCTTCTTCCTCCAGCCCTGGCACAAAGAGAATATATGAAACTGCTCTCAGTGAATTTATTACACGTAAAGTGTAAGGGAGTCCACACTGAATTCAACACTACACTGAAAAAACTGTCAGACCAACTTTAATCAGTTATTTCAATTATTTCAATTATTTGCTGTTCCCAAAAGTGAAATGCTGCTCCTTAATGACCTAATACTTTGTAGTAACCTTAGTGTGTTAAATATAATGAATATAATTGCTAATTTAGCGACACTTAACGATAGCTGTTTTTTTGTTGTTGTTGTTGTTGTTGTTGTTGTTGTTGTTTTTGTTTGTTTTTTTGGTGAGTTTACAAAAAATTAAACAACACAGTTTACCCAGTTCAGCTGGACAGTTTTATATCTAACACAATACATTATTTGATCACAAAATACAATTGTGTCTTGCTTCAGACTTAACCTTCTAACTTTCTTTCTGAGTCCCCAAGAGAAAATGACGTCTCAACTGCAGGAGAAGAATCTTGACCTGACGTTGAAATCATGATGTCAAATGTGCAATATTAAGAGAAACCAAACTGATTCGCTTTTACTGGAATAAGAATAGCATGTTGCCATCACTAAAACAGAAAATTGAACGGGACACTTTTTACAGTATCACCTTCATCATTGTTCAGAATTGTTTTGAGAACAAACTTACATCTTAAAATGTCTCATAGAACATTTTCATCATATTTTCTCTTAAAACTGTAAAAATGAAGGGTTTCTGGACAGCTATAAAACTCAAACAATGTATGCTGGGACGTTTGCTGATATGCTGATCATGTTTCTTTAGAAACTTAATTAAATGAATTGATTGAATTCTGCGCAGTTCATTCATTCAGTGCATTTCAAGTCAAAATATAATAAGTTTGAAGAACGCATATTTAGTTCTGAAGTGTTCTAAAAATAAATCTGAGAAATTCTGCTTAATTAACTTAATTAAATAAAATCTATTTATGTTAAGTTAATGTGGAAAGGTTAATGATTCAACTAAATTCCTATATATATTTTTTTTTTACTGTAAATGAATTAAGTTTACTGTGTCTATAAAGAGATCTTTAGAAAAAAATCTGACGACCACAAAAAGTGAACCACTGCATTCACAGACATATAAAAATTGTACACCACATCAATATATCAGTACCCTTTATATGAGTTAAAGAGCAATACTTCAGTAAGAAACAAAATACTGCAGTGTTTATTCCCCAAAATGAAATGACTGACAGCTCACTATTCTTTCTGGGTGGTCTCGGGTGGTGGTGGTAGTAGAAGTGGGAGTGAGGGGGATGACAGGCTCTCTGTTACCCTCGCTGCTATTTTTCATCCCTCGTTTTTCCCTCACAAAAAAAAAAAAAAAACCTAAAAGAGAACAGCCACATCACCCCCGTCATGTGTCTGTTCCTTAGCCCCAGAGGCGATTCTGACATGTTCGACACAGAATCTAACTCCCTTTAAGAGACACTCTGCCCTCTTTAAAGATTTCACTCTGTCCCTCTCTGGGATATTATGACAGATTTTAACAGATTTTAACATGGTTCACCCCGGAGTCACAGACGGCCCTTCACGGCTATCAGTCCATTATTGAAGAGTATTAAAAACACTCAGCCACAGAGATTGCTGAAGGCTCTAATATAGTTTAATATTACATTCATCTGGCTTTGCAACAGGTTTTATGGGATAATTTCACATTCGACTTGGGTTCCCAGGTTATTTAGGATTCATGATTGCTGCTGTGTTTGTGAAAATGTGGGTTAAGACCTGAAGTAGGTTGCAGCCTGATTTTATTGTGTTTTACAAAATGGCAACAGGAAAAGTTTTTGTTAGCAGAACTCTTGCAAAGTGGGTGTGAATAGTGTAGTCACCCAAGTCTCCTATAGGGACTTGTCAACTGTGTAAACTGAGACAGGAAAATAATATGGTAATAATTCATATACTTTATCCTATGAAAAGAGAACGGATTATATAATGTGTCCAAGATCTGCTGGGTTCAGCACACATCTGACTATAGGTGTGACAGATGAAAGACTAAAATAGGTCATTTTTGTAGCTTGTAACCTTTTGATTAGTTACATGTAGAATCTAAAAGTGCAGACAGAAGGCTGCAGCTGTATCAGTATGTGAGTCTAATGAAGAGCATAAAAGAGCCTTAACTCAACAGCGTCCTGTCCCGCTGTGCCGGCTTAACCTTTTACACAGTCATGGACTCGGCTCTGTTACTACCTCACTTGGTAGATCAGAGGCAGAATGAAAATTACCCCCCCCCCCATTCTGCCTGAGTCATTCAGATATGATAATCACCATTAAGGGTCATGGTGGCCATCATGGCCATGAATACATGTGCTGGAAGTCTTTCTGAACCCCAAAGTCTCACAATTATCTCTGTGATTAAAATTATTAGGGGAGGAGGAGACAGCTGAACTTTCTCCTTCCTTTTATTCTCAACTCCATCGTGGGTTATAACTGGCAAACATCCCATCACAAGCGTGCTCCTTGCTCCAGGCTAATAACCATATCCTTGCTAAAGGCTTAAAACAGCCATTGACCTCCTACCCTTTAAGTGTCATACCTCGTCCAGATGTAGGGCTTTACCACCAACCAGACTTCACAGGCATTCCTCAGATTGCTTCTCATTTTGTCTGATTATTCCTCGTTTCCTCCACAGTAGTTTTGACACCTTGATCCAATGCTAGACCAAACACAGAGCCTCGGACGCGGCTGCACGGGTGAACTACTGATCGCGTCTGTCTTCATGCCCTGCAGCATGTTTGGGTCAACAGAGTGAATGGACCTCCCCACTGAAAGCAGTAATTAGCTGTTTGTTTGGGTTTCTGCTGTATTACTAAGGAACTACAACACTAAGTGCAGTCTACACAGAAACAAATAGTGATGCAGTGTGGGAGTTTTATAGACAGGTGGGTTTTTGAAAACATTTTTGCGCACAAAAGCAGCAATGCAGGGTGACAGTTTCTTTAGACCAGCCATACATTTTCTTGTAAAGGAGTAATATGTAACAGTTGGAGCTGTAGAAGATATATTAAAAAAGCTTGAAATCCCTTTTAATATACAGTCTTTGTTTGATGCAAGATGTTTCGCCCTGGACCCTTCTTCTCATGACTGAGGAAGCTCAGGCAGGCTGCAAGAACACTGCAGGAGTGCAAGACAAGCGCAAAATTGTAATTTGACAATAACAAACTGACAGTAATGTAAAGCTAAGCCTATTATACTCAAAACAAAAGCCCTCTGATCTGTAAAGCTAGAGTTCAGTGACCGCCTGTCTCACTGCCTGCCAGACTTCATTAACATATTACTCAATTTAATTGGTATAACATGTACTCCTTCTAAAAAGATTATTCATGATTTCTCATGACTCATAAACAGACACTCACTCATTCAGCAAACATTTGGCACTAATTTGAACTCTGCTTAATGTGAAGCAGGCAAACAATAACACAAGTTAGGGGCTGAAATAGAAATTTTAAAGGGGGACACCATTGTTAGCATTGTCATCAGAGAAGTGAGCATTTTCAACTTTTTTCCACAATCTCTTTACTGATTTGTATTTGGTGCAAAAAAAAAACCCTGCAGATTAACCAGCTATAATAGGGATTAAAGATTTAATTGTCTTTTTATGTTATTTTTATGACACTATTGTCATATAAGCATAAGTAATTTCCGTTTGCATTTTAGGCTTTGCAAACAAAAATTGCCCAGGGCAGATAAGACATAAATAATAACTTAATTAGAAAGCTTATTACCAGAGGTGGGAAGTAAATACAAATACTTCATTACTGTACTTAAGTGGAGTTTTCAGGTATCTGTACTTTACTTGAGTATTTATTTTTATGACATTACTTTTACTGCCTACATTTTAACTCAAGTATCTGTACTTTCAGCTCCTTTTTGTTTTTAGGTAATTATATAATAATTGCAACAGGCCTACATGTAACATGACATTACTGAGATAGAAGAGTTGTAAAAACAAAATTAACTGGCAGTTTGTCCAAGTGAAGACCACACTGTTGTCCATATTTTTTTTCATAAGAAGCACCATGATATTAATAATCCAAACTAGCATGGTTTTATCTTGACTCATACATTTGTGCACTGCTCAAAAAGTTTTTTTTTTTTGATCATTACTGGAAGATTTATGATAATGTCTCTGCTTGGATGAAACATTTGACTCGGTTTCAGACCTAGAAGTGGCTTTGTGTTTTGATGTGTGTGCAGAATATTTATGACGTGTGCTTCCAGATTTGTGGAATTACATAGAGTAAGTAAACTTTGCAGGCCAATTGTGCTGTCGGTGTTTATGGATATTCACAGGAAATACCGTAAAAGTAAATAGTCCAAGGTTTTCGTTGGAAAATATGAGTTGAAACTCTCGAGCAGTGACAGTCTAACTGTCTGGTCTGGCTTTCTCTGCTTGTGGTTTGACTATTATTCATGAACAAATAGTTTCTGTCCGTGGCTTTCTTTGCTGTATGGATTAAGTTAGTGTTTTCTCACACAGGAAATTGCGAGTCTGTCAGGAGGATTGTGGGTCAGCATCCCCCACATAAATCACGGCTCTAACAGTGACCACGCAGTAACTTCATGTTACATAAAATTGTTCTGCTCCCTTCAATTTGTTGTTATACAAACTGTTATTTTTCAGCAAATTGCGCCACATTCGATTTAAAAAGTCCCTGAACTAATTTCGAGCAACATTCACATGACTTCAGTTTACTCCTGCAAATTTACTTCCTTTTTCTTTACATTGATCTCCCATGAATTGGACATTTAAACTCTCATTGTATTTTGTTCTTAATGTACACACGTTTACTGGCTTTATGTCCCATTGCTCTAAAAAATAAACACACTTAATTCAAAGTTAAATTACAGACTACAATTCCTCCAAGATTTTCAAGTTTAACAATCTGTTTTACTTTGCTAATCCACATTCATGCCATGCTGTATTAATAACATAATAAGACAGATTACGGCCTCAGCAAACATTTGGTTCCATGTCATTTCATCGTTCTGCCAACACCACCCTGTAAATCTCCCGGCAGAGTGCCGTTGTTAAAGTGTTTTTAGAGCAAAATTGGGGCTGAACAAGCCGGCTCGATTTTGTATTTATTTTCTGTGTTTAATTGGACAAATGAATAGCATTCCAGCTCAGGAGCATAGTGGCATTATTGTTCTCGGAGAATAAACACAGAAGGGTCCTGCGTGGACTATAAAACTCCAGAATAAACAGCTCTCTCAAAGCCCAGTATTGAATGTCTGTTTATGACTTGTAATATGAAGTGCAGAGCTCTAAAATCACTAATTACATCAGCTATGTGGATTTCTTGGGAGAGCTCTTAAAAGGAGTATTGGTGGCTCTAGGAGTGTGTGTGTGTGTGTGTGTGTGTGTGTGTGTGTGTGTGTGTGTGTGTGTGTGTGTAGGCTTGTATAAGCTAATATGTCTAATGTGTTTGTGCCCTGTTGGCTGTCTTATGCCGGAGTGAATATTTTGGTCTATTTTACGCTTTTCAAAAAAATGTAGGTCCATGTGCTTGGTCTTAACTTCATGCCTGTGTGTGTGCTGCAGTGTTACGAGCCTGTGCGCGTCGTACATATGGGCACACGTGTGTGTGTGTGTGTGTGTGTGTGTGTGTGTGGCTTCATAAAAGCCCACAGAGGGGTGACCTCGGTGCAGCTCAGGAGGAAAAAAATGGTTTCCTCTCCCCTGATCTCTGTAGACTCTGGTTATTAAAACATGTTTCGCTCTTCCGCTGAGATGAGAGGAGGTGAGCTGCCGACCCCCTCAACACGTGTGGTGACGACTTTTTCAGCCACCATTAAAACCTTAACATAGAAAGGAAGAATTATACAAGAACTAGATGAAATTATTTTCATTGATTAACTTGAGGTTTATTGTTGGACTGTTTGCAATTTTTCACTTAAGCCAAAACTTAAGGTTGTAACATTTGGAAAAACACCTTTTGTAAACTTCTGGATTTGACTCAGACTTGAACATTTTTTTGGATAATGACTCACCAAAATTTAATCAACAAAAGTTTTCAAGGTTTAGTTATTTTTCACCCTAGGAAAATGAACAATTTAAACAACTCCAGGTCCTTAAATTTCAAAGTATTTGTTTGTTTGGATGTTGATTTTAATACAGATATGATCTCTGCCAGTTTCCACATTTAAATCAGTGAAAAGAAAGTGGTCATGAACAGTTCAGTTTAATTTTTAAGAAAAACTGTTGCAGCCTGTTTACACTTTAAATCTTACTGATATTTGACATTTTGTGGCAATCAATAGCAAGCATAGAAAACAAACATAAACAGAGAGTAGGGTCACATGAACACACGGCCATGTTAGCTAGTAACATGTCTGCATGTTTTAACTAGTTAAATCACATACACATACCTTTCTTTGTGTGTGTTGTAGTGACAGATGAAGCTGGATGTTGTGATGGCCGGGTCATTGATTTTGAGCTGCAGACCTCGCATGCCGCTGTTCTCTTCTTACTACCATTATCAAAAAACCTTGAATCCAAATTTTAGTATTTTTGGATTAGCCTCCTCCATTATAGCTGCATGGTGCGTTGGCCCCTGCTGGTCTGCTGCTGCTGGGTTGTCAGGTTTTTGCGCATTACACACTTTTGCTTGGGTCAAGTCATGTGAGTCCAGACCTCTGGTACACACATTCTTAATATTCTGAAGTAGAAGTACATATATATTGTATAAAAAAAAGACTCTGGTAAAAGAACAAGTACTGATTCACCTTCTTTAGTACTTTAGTACTTCTCTCTGAGTACATTTCTACCAGCTGTTTCTGTGCAAAGCTAACTGAACCTCATTTTTTTTCCACAGGCAAATCTCCCTATCTTGTCTGCTACATCTAGCAACATCTGGTGTGCATGATATGAAGGAAGTGTGCAATAATGCAAAATTTAAAAAAATCAATAATTCCTTCAAATGCATTAAAACTAAAGCAACAAGCCTGTTTTTAACGTGCTAGGAGTAGATATTTGTATTAAAATGTTGGGTTAAAATGAGGTAAAAGTAAAAAGTAGTCAGTCAAATAAATACTCCACTTAAGTACAAATACTTTGTTACATCCCACCTCTGCCTACGTACGAAGAAATCTGCTGCACGAGAAGACAAACAAGCATCAAGGAATGAAGTGTGAAAAGTCTGAGGACAGCTGAGGGCTGGAAAAAAGCGGAGAGAACGCAAGAAAGGAAACATTCATGGCTGTATGTGTGCAGCTCTGCAGTTCAGTCAGTGGCCAGTCAGTTCTGTTGGCCTCCTCTGCATGCACCATCACCTCATCACTCACCGGCCTGCCTGGACGCCCAGCAGACACCGCCCACCCCTCCCTCCCACCCGCCTGTCGCTGCTGCTGCTGCTGCTGCTGCCGCCGCCGGAGCAGCCACATTACGACTGCGTCTCATCAGAACGAGCCGCCACCTCATATCTCAACACAGGTACGGCCTCATTCATGAGTGCTGGACACAGATTTAACACGAGGCCCGTCGGTGGCATGACTGGTGGCGTGGCAGGTTGATGGACGGCGTGCCTGTCGGCTGAAGCTGTTCTGCCGTCTGACTGGATGCTGTTTTGACGGTGCTGAGGTCATCGTCAGACAGACAAACTAGAATGTGCTGCTGGGAAATATTCCTGGACATTAGAGGCCATTTTGATGAGCCAGTTGGCTGCTTTGATTAAATCCATTTTAAGGGTTACAAGAAGTGTACTGCTGCTGCCACATAAAAAGACGTATTACTTGAGATTAAGTGAAAATGTGAAGATTAAATCACATGACTGTTGAAGTTACAAGGTTTTCACACAGCTACAGCACAGTGCCAGCTGGCTTCAAGGCCGAACTGGAAGCTGTTTCTGCATAAGTTATGAGAAAATAGTCTCTGGAAATGTAAAGCTAGTATCTATAACTAGTGTTATTGTAGCTGGAGGCTTTTTTAAGTTTAGGAGGTCAGAGGTCATAGTTATCTTAAAGGGATAGTTCAGATTATTTGAAGTGGGGTTGTATGAGGTACTTATTGAAAGTCAGTAGATGCAGTAGATGTTGGTTGATACACTCCAAGTTTGGAGAAGCAGAGCTGAGTACCAGCATGTAAGCTAAACAATGTATTGCTGTAGACAGGGTCAGCAGCAAAACATATGTTGGCCATTGCAGAAAAAAAGTTCACCTAAAAAAATCTAAAAATGTAAAAGTAAAAAATCGCTATATTTAGAAGTGGGAGCATCCTGTAAAACATGGGAGTGTCATTAAAATGATTGATTTTCCTTAAGCAGTCTGGTGGCTTTGGAGAAAGTGATATTTGATTTATATAACGGTGGTTTCCTGTAGGAAAAGGCTGTCTGACAGCAACGTAAATGGTTAAAAATGTTTTAAGTACTGGGGGGGTAGACTTATTTTTAGCTGCAAAATATGTTTTGTTTGTCCTTCTCCAAACTGGGGGCGTGTCAGCCACCATTTACTGTAGGAAATACACTGACTAGCAACAAGTACCTCATAAACCCCTCCTTAAATAACCCACACTACCCCTTAAACAAGGGATGCACAATGATATCGGTATGTCATCCGTAAGACAGTCTGATAAGATGATGCTTTAACTATACAACATGAACCACTGACTGAGTGAGAACAAAAGGTATTTAAAGGCTATTTTTTTAAAGTGTGCAAATCAGACAAGAGTGGCTAAATTATTCAACAATGTGAGAAAGAGTACACAATTTACATAATTTCAGTGGTCTTTAATTGTTGAAGAGTTGTACAGTTGTACATTTACTTTCACATGATCCCTGTGGACAGAGATTACATGAGATTTATTCTTGTTTTTCAACTTGTGAAATATGTCAGATTTGCCCTGGCTGTGGCTATTGTCAGGAAGAGCATCATCCACACCTCTTGCTTATATAAAATGTTACATAAAAGTACATATGGCATGTTGTATATGTAACCTGAGAAGGAGTTTTTTGTTTGTTTTTTTGTTTGTTTTTTCGCCCTGTGAATCTATACATTTGAAAAGCACTGTATCTCATGTCTGCATCTGCCAGTGGGCCATCATGATAAGAGAAGGCATGATAACAGGGTAATTCTGCAATAGAAGAGACCTGATGTTTTCTAAAGTTTGGTGGAAAAGTGTTCATATATCAGTGTCAGCATCAGTAATTGGCCAAAATGAGTTGGAAAATATCAGTACATTGAATATCAAAAATCCAATATTGTGTATTCCTAATCTTAACTGAATAGGAATGTAAGATATTTATTTGAAATTACCATTGACTTTTTGAAATATTTTTTTAGATAATCTGCATATTTTGACAAAAATGCTCATACAGATGTTACATCTTTTGACACTTTATAATTAATAATTAAAAGACCAGCTCAAACTTTGCACTTCAAGAACTGGTTTAAACCTTAGCATCTAAAGCATAAGTGCGACAATCATCTTTATTTTCTTTTTTTTTCTCGTTGTGACCAAATACCATGAAAAGAGCAAAGCCAACAATATGTTAGCTCATTTCTAATTATTTTCTTGCTTCCCTGCCCTGTCTGTGGCTCTCATTTCTTCAAAATATGTAAATCTTTACAAATGTATAGTTTCATTTACTTTAAAAAAAAAAAACATTAAATAACTCCTAAAACCAGCAGGTCACTGTTGTCTCCAGAAAATGTTATTCAGACAAGCAGAAATGCTGGGGACTATTTTCTGCTGTGGATTAATATGTGTTAAGTGTTAAGTATTGACACCAAACTTCTCCTTTAACATTTTAAATAATTACTCTCAAGATTTGTAACAGTGAACAACTAACATCAGTTCATTTGGTGCTGCAATAAATCCTTACTGTGAGATAATTTATTTTCCAATTCACTTACAGTCTATATTCTCACACGGCATACCTGTATAATTTCAAAACACAAAATTAGATCCTCATTTTGTGTTTTACATTAAATACAGAGATAAATAAAATTAGATTTATTGTTATAGGATGGATGCATATCTCCAAGTTTCACACACTTTCAGGTTGTTGTATCGCTCCACTTTGGTCAGAGAGTTGTTGTGCAGCGTGCGTCTGTAACAGGAGGCCATGTCACTACCAACATCTATCTCAAGTATGGGTCATTCACATTTATAGCTCGTATCACATTCACCGGCTATAGACACCACCAAATCAAGTCAGCAGCCGTGAGTTGATCGTATATAATGTCATGCAGACCATATGATGACAGACTATAGTAGTGGAGACCACATAGAGTAACAGTATCTCCTGCCCGTCAAAATGTAATGCAAATCCCGGCTGTAAAATAACACATTATACTGTGTGGTGGAGGCACTGTACATTCTAGGAACTAACACTCACTGCCTGGTAACTGCGGCCCACCTGTTTGAAATAACCTGTTTGTGAATTAGGTAATTATCATGAGCAGTAATCGCTGTCATGGCTAAACATGACATACAGAGCACAATCTAAAGAAACCCAAACTTCTCTATCAGTGACACAAAATCCAAGTAAAAGACAATCTGTCTTGTAGGAGTTCTCCTGACCAGACCCAGAGCCAATAAGCACCAGAAGCACTGGTGATGCCATGTGTGGGTATCAGTGCAGAGATTACTACCTCAGCCCCAAGTATCTCTGAGTTATGGCAAACAGCCAGCGGTGGTCGCTGTCTGACTGTCAACCATAATGGGCTGAACGCTGCAGCAGGTGGCGTGAAAGCGCCGAACATGGAGCAGGACTGAGCCTAGATGCCAAAGGGGACAAGCTGGAACCAGTTTAAGAAAGGGCAAGACTGCCATCTAGTGACTCAAAGGCACACTGTTCAATGTATTGACATGGTTAATTCCTTTTTTTTTGGTCTCTGTTCACCATTTAAAGCAAAACAATAAACAACTACTGACTTATTGACTGATCTGAAATATGTTGAAAAATGTTGTATTCGGATCCTTTACTTAAGTAAAAGCACTAGTGCCCCACTGTTAAAATACTGTGTTTAAAAGTAAAGTCTTGCACTGAAAATGTTACTTCAGTAAAGGTGAAGTATAATCAGGAAATGGTTATTTTAAGTAAAAATAATCAATGCAGAAAAATGCCCTATGTGACATATGCAATTTTGTAACTCATGCTAAAAAAGCAGAATTATACTGTTGTATTTGGTTTAGATGGAGCTCATTTTGAACTGGTTTATATAGGACTGCAACTTTTTCATTATTTTCATTATCTTCTGAGTGTTTTCTCCATTAACTGATTGGTTTGTACAAATTCAGTAAAAGTAGTGAGAAATTTTATCACAATGACCCAGAGCCCAAAGTGACACCTTAACAATGCTTGTTTTGTCCAAATGATCAACATGTGCCCAGGATACTGAGGCTCCACAATAATTAAATAAAAAGAGCACAAAAGTATAAATAAATAAATAAATAAATAAATAAATAAATAAATAAATAAATAAATAAATAAAATATTTAAAATGAAAAGTTGCAAATGTTCACATTTAGGAAGCTGGAGCTATGATTTTTTTTTTTTTTTTTTTTTTACATCAGAGATTATGTATACAGCTACAAGAGTGTATTCAGTAGAGTGCAGATCCCCATCAGGCAACCAGAAACATAATGCCTCTGTCCCTGTATGTCACTGATGTAGAGCCATTAAAAAAAAAAGTCTGATTGGTACAGATTTATTCAAAATTAGCTGTGGACAAGCTTCAGGTCTGTTGATCATGCACACATGTGCACACACACACACACACACACACACACACAGACACACTAGCGATCACAGGATCCCCTCCCAGCCTCTGTCTAGTGGAGATAATTATTTCCACCAGCCAATCAGTTTTCTGTGAATCAGCTAATTGATTCACTGGCTAATTGTTTTTAGCTGTACATTAATAGAGTATTGGACAGTTTATGAAAACATAACGATTTATAAGCTCTTCACGTTTTGTGTGAAAAAAATCTTGATTTGTAAAGTAACTAGTACTTATAGCTGTCAGGTAAATGTCATGAAGTAAAGATTACGATATTTTCCTCTGATATGTAGTGGAGTGAAGGTAGAAGAAAAGAAAAGACTCCAAGTACCAAATATGTACTTGAGTAAATGTACTTAGTTCTATTGCACTACTGGAAAAGGGTACACATAAACAACCTGACCCAACAAATTCTTCATGAACTGAAAGGTTTTTGCACCCAATGCTTCCAGTTCAATGTGACTGGTGACTAAAGCCCATCCCACTGGTCAGTGAAGGGCAGGTTGGCACACTGGACGCCTCAGCAGATGATCATCCGGGCCTCGTTTATGTCTGTTCACAATTGAAACAAAGTGAAAATTTATGACAAAAGATACTTGATGCTAAAATCCTTGGATTAACCTGTCCTTGTGATGATTAAAATTTTACGTAATTAAAAAAAGAAAATAAATATTGTCAGAAATCAAGATGTTGTATCAACAGTAAGGTTTTAGGTTATTTGAGGTTGTTTTACTACTCATACACTTTCAAGGTACTAAAACCAAAGCAGAAAACAAACAAACTGCTATCATAAATGTGACTGCAGATTGAAAATTCCTTAGCAAATGTTTTCAGAGAAGGGGATGAGCCCCTCCAGGGGGCTGCAAGCAAAAAAAATTATTATATTAGTTATCAGAAGGAGCTCACACTGAACCACTTAAATGTGTGTGTGTTTTCAGCAATACAGTATTGGGGGATTTTACCTGAGTCAGAAACAAATAAATACTGTAGGACAAAATTTTATTATGTATTCGGTGTAGTTTGAAGATATGTTGAACATGAAGAGCAGGCTATCTTGCCATTTGTCTGAATCTCTGAAAAACAGATATTGTCACTATATTCAACCAGCTGTTCATATTAACTTTGTATGTTTTGATCATGATTATTTAATGCTTGCTAATTTCCAGAGCAAGGGACCAACAGAAGACTTATTTAACTATGAATGACTAACATGATGATGGGATTGTTTCATTTTAAATGACTTTTGGTTTTCATGAGTGGTCGTGTAGAACCACATTATGGCTTCATGATATAGTAAAAAAAAAAAAAAAAACATATTCAGATTATTTTGACAGATATTGCAATGTGATTCAACATGAGTGGGAATGATAATTTTTGCATCATGTTTATCAATTTTACTGAAAAAAATCAAATCAAATCATGACAGTATGATAGGATCTGTACCAAACGTATAAACATTCATCTGGAGAACAAGATTTGTAGCTCAGGGAATCTCAGCAGCCCGACAGTACTTCATTATATTGACGTTTTGTTACACATTTTACTTTTATCAAAAAAATGTAGCTTCTGCAATTTGGATATCGTACTTATTGTGATTTTTATTTAATTAACTAATTAATTGTGCAGCTCTACACCAGATTATGTTGAAAATCAAGCATTTTTCAACAAGTAAATTCAAATTCAGGCATATTTCTAAAACATAACAGTTAAAATGAAGCATTTTCCAAACTTTCAAGACTGTACTTTGAACCCTGTATTTCTCTAACAGAGTCAGAGCTGCAGCCTGACGTAAACACTTACTGTGTACTAACTTTGTGGCCAAAGGTTGAGAGCATGGGGCTGAAAACGATCAAAGTCAGGCGATGCAACAACTGGCGTACGAGGTACACTGGCGTTTGAGGAACAGGCTGTAAATAAAAAGCTCAGATGAACAATAAAGTCAGGACTGATTGCGGGAGAGGCCACAGATGAGTGAAGTGAGAGAAATGTTGTCAATGTTTCATTTACACTGCATGAGGCTCTGTTACTGATCACAACACACCCAGAATATATTGCTGTGGGATTTCATATTCAGATTTTGCATGAGCAAATTACACATCGCACTATAGGTTCAATAAAATGCCACACTGTTATTTACATGTTTGGCACAAATGAAGGTGAAACTTCACACTTCACATAGATTCAAGACCTTCACCTCTACGTTGCATTTTTCCTCTTTTAAACACATTTAGTGATGATTGATCTAAACGGCCGTTGGGTGATAATACATTGTAAGTGCTGTGTGAGTGTGTGAGAGTGTGGCTTGGGATTTTCCTGAAGAATTTTTAATTTTGGTAGGTGTGACATTTACGGCCTTAAGACCAAATCCAGCCCCATAAAGAGCTGTTGGCCCCTTTTTTTTTAACAACCCTGTAAATACAGAGTTAATTTGTTTTTTGTCCTCCGTGAGATTAAAACACGAACACTGAGCGAGAGGTGTTTTAAAGGGTTCATTTCATTATTCCACAGCGCCCCATGGTCAGGAAATAAACACACTTGTGGAAAATGAAGTGTCTGATGTGGGTGTGAAACTCTTCTAAAGGTCACAGGATTAGAGGGCCAGGCACTCGAAAAAAATAAAAAATGCACTCTCTTCACGTGTGAGCGAAACACAGAGCTGAGACCTGAGAAGATTTTCTCCCCCTCTGTGAAACATGTTTACCACATCACCAGGCCTTGAGACTATAAATTCAGGCAAAGTTACAAGGGCTGTAAAGTCGAGCTACATCTCCCTGATTTCAGAGGTGGATGGCTGCGGTTAGGCCAATGGGAATCGGGGGAATTCTTTCTCAGTGACAAGCTAGAGACGGCTCTGTGAGACAGTGAGGTCACATCCAGCTGTCCGGAGCTCAGGTACTCTGACAGGTTTCAAAACCCTCTGCCATGTCCAAACCATCTTTAGCCTCACTGTAAAAAAAAAAAAACATACAGGAACTTCTCTCATTAAAAGTGTAATACGCCATTTATTCCTAAAAACAATATATACTCATATAAACACAATAACTCTCAATGATCACTTATGACCAAGTGTGTGGTGGCAGCTGCGGAGATCCTACCTGCAGCATGCATTTCTTTATGTGCTCATTATTTTGCTCTGGATGTTTATAATCTAACAATTTTAGTCATTCAAGTAAATTAACTTGAGATTTCTGCCGGTGAGATGTCTGTCATCTCTCCAGTATAATTGGACTAAATGTCACTTAGCTTGTGGTGCTCAAAATGCCAAAAAAAATACCTTTAAAAAACTCAACACCAGTGTCTCTTTCCAGAAATCAGTACCCAGTTACTCAAGATGATACACACATCTTGTTGTGAGCAGTTTCATGGAGGAACTATTTAGTTCCTCTATGAAACTGCTCACAACAAGGTCTTACTCGCTCCCTACTCCTTACACTTTATTTAATTTAATGAATTTACAGGGGACAGCTTCACATAGTGTCTTTGTGTCAAACAAAGCTGGAACAAAGTAGCTCCAACATGAGCAGCTGCAGCTCCAAGTTCTTTGTGTTAAATTAAGATCTGACTTTTCAAACTAAAAGAATGTAAAAGGTAATTTGTTTTCTACTTAATAATTTATTAAACTATATTTCTTCTTCAAATTATCTTTTAACTAACTTTTTTAAGCTAAATCAAATAGTTCATTTTTACAGTGCTGTTTTGGCTCTGGGCCTGAAACGCTCCCTTTAGGCCAAAATGACAGAAACCGGCTTAAATCAAACCTGTCCTCTGTGTGTGGGGATCATGGAGGGAGTACTAGTTCTGCCTCAACAATGAAATCTATTTAAGGCTAAACTGTACATGAATGTGTTTTATAGAGAGCTGAAGCTGCTGCTGTGAATACACACTACACCTCTCTGCACGCTGGAGGATTTATTTGTTTTAAAAGCCCCCCATAAAACCCGAAGTACTGTGAGAAAAAGTCAGACAGTTTATTTGGGAAATGAAGCGTGTCACTGAATAACACTGTGTAACATCCTACCAGGATTTCGTGACATACAAAAAAACAACAGCGTCAACCCTCTGGTCTGCTGCTGGGCGGAGATGCGGAGTGGATGTTTATACACAAACAGTAAAAAATGTCCAGTTATGATTCAAGCGATGGTCAGGATGGCTCGCTCCCTCTTTCTCCTCTTCTTCTTCTTCTCCTTCAGTTGGCCTGTGGCTTCAGCAAAGAACATCACGTCCTCTTTGCTCTCGATCTCCCGCTGGAGGAACTGGAGGGCGGCGCTGTTAAAGCCCATCACGTCCTGAGACACAAAGACAGAAGACGGGGTGAGGAAACGAAAAAGACAAGAATCTCTGTGTCAGTCAAAGTGAGGAACCGATTTTCTTTATAACCAAAATTCTCTTTTCCAGATGTTACTTACTCTGATTTCTCGCACTTTTGATAGAGTGTTGGTCCGTAGCTCATCTATGACAGACAGCAGCATCTGGTTACTGGAGATCTGACCAAAATGGATCCTACAAAGAAACAGACAACAATGTCAGCTCAGTCCAGTGTTTCCTCCACCACTGCCTTGGCCTGCACCCACAGCGCACTAAAATCTGTTTGAACTAGAATTACCACCTCGTGGTTGTATGCCTCTGCCAGCCAGTCAAGCTGAATTTTACATCAATGTCTGTCCAGACTCTTAAATATGTAGTGAAGACTTAAAAGTGTACTTTTTGGCAAAATGGAAGTTATAACTAAGTTGAAATGTTTGCTTCTAGTAAATCTTGTCCAGCGAGAAACATGCACTTAGAGACTGTTTTTACAGAGCAGCACAAGGGACTGATAGAGCTTATAGATATATAATGTTTATTCTATATCCAGAATGTACATTTTATGTGTATAGAATGTCATCACGTTATCATTTTATCCTACTTGATATTTGTGAGAAATGTTGTCATAATTGGACATTGAAGTCATTAGTTATGGTCAAAAACTTTTACAGTTGACATCTCCAAGATTTGTGAGTTCACCATGACCTTGTTACCTTGCTAGGCAGTTGGATTCGTGAAACCACACGAGAATCCATCTTGTCAAATTTGAAAAACATTCTGTCAAGATGTTCTTGAGATATCACGTTCACAAGAATGAGAGGGACGGATGGACAGCCTGAAATCATAATGCCTGTGGCCATGGCTGTCACTCATGCAGAGGCAAACAAAATAGCCTTTTAAATGTTAGACTGCTTGTCAGTCATATGATAACTTAATTTGGCATGCAGATGACACACCAGTCATAATTTTGTTCTAATGTAAGGCCAGCTCTTGGCATTTGTTGTTTGTGTTTTGCAGAAGAAAATAACAGGAGAAAGGCAAATCAGGTTTAAAAGTGAAGTATATCTTAATTTTTAATAAGTGTTGTGCAGTAAATTCAATTTATGCTGATGCAAAGAGTGGATGTGTGGATTTTGAAAAGAAACTTGTAAATATTCTTGGGTGAGTCTACATTGGCGCGCAGGCAAACAAAAAAAAAGCTTTACAGTGTTAAATTTTGACGGTACAAACACTGGACCTTTATTCAAAAGAAGAGCGGCCTTTTCAATCTTAAACCTTCAAATTTCATAACCAAAATGCTAAAATTATTAATTAAATAATTTAATTTGAAAGATCTGTTTTACAAGTTTCAGTTTAAAAAAAATAAACAATCACAATCAAACACACTAATTCGCTACCAAACACTTTCTTTTCCACACACAGTGAGAGCACTTACTTTAGAAGGAAGAAAAGGCAGCGGCAGACGAGCTCCACGTCCAGACCCTGCTGGATGTAGCTGTTGAACAGTGTCAGCAGCTGAGGCACGTATGGGAACGGTAAGACCAGCAGAGAAACCTCCAACTCACTGGTGATCACAACACAAACAAAGGAAAAGAAAGAAAACCACAGACTGTTTATATGCACCAAACAATGCAGATGGTGATTAACTTTATGGGTGAAGTCAGAGTGAAATATCGTGTGGGTTTAGTTTTGTCACCCTGGGCTCACACCTCACCTCGATCTGACCTTCTTTATGACATCTAAAACGTAGCGGGACGGCTGAAGAGGGGACAAAGACAGACTTAGTTAACTGCAGCTGAAAACAAGCTAAAAACAATAAATTTACTGATATCTATTCTCTGTTACTAGAGGTTAAGATGTTTTATTCTTCATTGTTATTCTACTTACTGAAACATTTCCAAAGGCCACAAGGATAGGATTGGGTTTGGGTGCAGGCAGCTGCAAAATAATATCCACTGTTTGTCAAATTTATTTAATTATAATACTGACAACATAAAACTACACTAACAACAGAAAGAAACAAAAACGTATATGTATATGTTTTATCTATAGGTGATGTTTTATTAGTGCAGCTGTAGCTGCTGGACAAGTCGACCCCACTTAGCATCTATCCAGCATTCTTTAAACATAAAATGTTTGAGGACAAATTTCCTCTAAGACAACAAGAGGCTGTAAAAAGATTACTGGATCATGTCTCTACCTCTTTGCCTGCATTCTCACAAGCATATTTATGCTCCTCCATCTTCCTGGTTTCTTCTTTGTAAAGTTCCAGAGCCTCCATGATTCGCTCTGCCTGCAAAGAGAACGTAGCAAAAACATCAACAGAGACGATAATGAACTTGATAATTCACAGTTTTCAGAGTCTATTAAAGTCCAGCAGAGTTTTCTAATGATTCCAACAGGTGTGGTTGGAATGCCAATCACAGATATCAATGTCACTGACATCAACTATAGTGTAAAACTGAAGCTATTACCCTAAACTATCTAAATACTTGCATGTAACTGGTGCTCTGAGCAAGATCCAACAAGTGCTAAGAAGAATGGGAATGATATTCATGCTACACGGTGAAGTCAACTCACAGCTTTGACTGTCTCAATGGTCTTCTTGCCAGCTGGTGCTGCCTCTCCTTGAGTCTCTCCAGGTACCTGCAGATACAAATTAATACATCACTCACATCCATTTAAGACAGCAGGAGAACCGATGAAACAGCCTAATTAGAGGTGTGGTGGTGAAAAAATTCTCTTGAATTGGAAATGCTGTCAACTGATAGCAAGTTCCTCATGCCTAGAACCTGGCAAATTATTGTAAACATCTAGATTGCACCTCATTGATTGAAGATTGCTTGAAAAAGGCCGTTGTGAATCTATATCGCATGTAATGCAATGTAAAGTATTAAGACTAGAAGTTGAAAACTGAGCACTCACCACAGGTTCGTCTCCTTTGGCCATGCTCTCTTCAAACTCTGCTTCACGCTCCTGTCAATATGAAAACAGAGTTATTTAAAGACGCGAAAAATCTGCGTGTTGTCAAACCGTCTTGTGTCGACCCCGTCCTCCACCTCACCATCTCCCGTTCCTCCTCCAGGATGATTGGCTCCCTGGTCCTCTCCCACA
This sequence comes from Lutjanus erythropterus, assembly GCF_056507025.1. Lineage (NCBI taxonomy): Eukaryota > Metazoa > Chordata > Actinopteri > Lutjaniformes > Lutjanidae > Lutjanus > Lutjanus erythropterus. The sequence goes on from NC_139324.1 coordinate 23,062,518, forward strand.
GACGCAGGGATTTGTCGTGGGATGACGACACAAGGTGGTCACCGTTTGGGCTGATGGCCAGACACCAAACCTCCCGATGATGACCCTGTGAGGCAGAGAGAAAAAGCCAAATGTCAGCCTGGAAAGCTTTAGTCCTTTTTACAGTGAGGCAGATCAACAGAACAGAACAAAATTGATTTGTTAAATCACAACTGTGCAATCCCTGACCAACTATCAACTACTTTCTAAACAATCACTCATCACGCACAGAGGTTGCATTAACCGAATATTTTCTGTTATTGGCTGAATTTTCAAAACAATGATAGAAAAATGTCACTAAAAGGTGGTCAGATATTTCAAGGAAAAACGTAAAAAATATAAAGTGTTGCAATGATTATGATATTTTTGAAAATTCAAAGCTATTAAATAGGGTATGTCTCATTATCATTATAAAATTAAAATGACCTTAACACCTTCCTTAAGTATGACACTCGTCCACTTTTCCTTTTCTGAATTTTGATGTGGTGTTTGTGAAGAAACGTTATTTAGACTTCTCTTGGGGAAACTGGCAGCACACACTGCAGTACATTATGTCCTTAGAAGTGCCAAATTCCACTTAAACTCTTGTTTCCATTCTCTCCTAAACTTTCATCACTGTTTTGATTTTAGTCGTGATGATGTATGAGCCCTTTAGTCCATCTGTAATTGTGACTCAATCAGCAACGATTGCTTCACCATGAAATTTTGGACAAATATACAGGGTTAACTGAAGATCAAGTGTTGATTTAAATAACAACATGTCCTTTGCTCTGATGCTTCCCCAAGCCCAACATTCCTCACATGTGGTGAGGATCGAAGAATAACAAAATTGTTACTGTTGTTTATTATTGGACATTACATCCAAACTTTTAATCACCTATCAAATGCAATAATCTTTCTCACCAAACAACACAAGTAAATGCACCGTATCTAGTTTTGGATTCTGTTTGACAAATCTGGTTTACAGCTGACGAATGAGGTGTGGTCACCATTGTATGTCAGCATATGAGATGTGAAGAAAGCCTGTTAGAGGACCCCTGGGATGAGCCTTAAGACTCCAAATATCAAGGCTACGGAGAAAAGTGTCACCTCAAGTGTCTGGATGTGTTCAAACTTGTCGGCGTCCCACTGTTTGATCTTCTTGTCCTTTCCTGCTGTGAAGAATAGATGAGTCTTGGGGACAAACTGGAGGAACATGACACTGTGGAGAACAAACAGAGTGAAGGAAGAGAGAGAAAGTCAGCCAAGTGAAACAAGGTGAAACAGAAAATAAATCTAAAGCTAGAAAGTAGGGATGAGTGACAAAAAGACAAAAGAAAGAAAGCAAGAAATTCAGCAGCAGCTCAGGCGAAACAGGGGAATGAGTTTGAAAGAAAACTACATGAACACAAAAAGCCTTAAAATAAAGGAAAGCCAGAGCAAGAAAAAACATTAAGGACAGAAAGTGAGATGATCTATGAGAAAACAGATGAGCGGTGAGATGAAAGAGTAGCTGGTGTGAAGTCACAGGGCAGTCTGAGTTAACAGGACATGGATCAGAGTCCCTGACCACAACACATGAAGTCAGAGCTGGAAACTCGACAGCACAGAAAATGATTTCACCACCACATATGTGATAAAAAACAGTTTCTGTTCCAACGAACACATGACTGTTTGGTTTGGGTCTGTGTCGCTGGGCGTTACCTGTCGTCATGAGCAAACATGGAGCGGTGACAGTCGCCGAAGTCCAAACCCCAGATCTTCACGTTTCTGTCAGCAGAGCCAGTGGCGATAAGCGTGCTGTCCTGGTTAACAGAAACACATGATCAGAGTCCGCGAGGCAGGATTGTGGGACAAGATGACCCTAACTTCAGTCCAAGTCAAACAATAAAAAAACATGATTCAAGTTGATTAAGCCTTGGTCACACTACATGATTTTCAAAGTCATCAGATCACTGTCCTGTTCAAAAAACACAAATCTCTGTCTTGTAACACAAAAGGATCCCAGTACAACCACAACCAGATGGAAACCAACACCAAAACTGCATCTAAAGCTGTTTTCACAGATGAACAACAATGTTCTGAGAATCAGGTCGGGACATTGTCCGAATCTGGCCCTTCACACATGTAGCCCACAACAGGAGATCAGACATCAGACGTGTCCTCACATGTTGGAAATACTCTTTATGGTTTAGGTGTGTGGTGGTGCCTGCAGAGCTGGCAGGAAGAGGAGGAGGAGGAGTACTTATCCATAATGATGAAGATTGTTTTTGTCTTGATATCAACATAAACCAAGAATTAACATTTTGTCTTTCCTAGTCCTGTCCAGTCTTTCTTGCCACATAAAATATTATGACAATTTCTAATCTGTTTTTAATGCACAGTTAATAAGGAGGACATGTTCAGGGACAGCTCCAGCCAGGGACAGGCCACAAGGGGACTGTCCCCAAAAAACAGAGATGGCTGGTCACCTTATTTATAACTTAACCGTGAGCAAAACACAAACTTCTGCTTTCTCTGACTTTGTATAAATCTGACCTTTTCACATCACAGATGATGAAGAAAGGTATTAAACCTGAGGTTTTCAAAGTGGGAGGCAGGCCTCTACAGGGGGGCTCCAAAGTTAGATAGTTAACATTCTTACACCTTCAGAGTACTCACATGTGAGATGTCCAGACAAAGTACAGGTAGCTTATGTCCATACAGAGACAAGAAGAACTGAAGCAAGGAGAGGGAGAAAGTTCAGATATGATGTTAACAGAATGTGAGACACTAATAATGATGCAATTATTCACAGAATATATTAGTTTAGTTCGTACGCATGACATACCTTAAGTGTGTCTGTGTAGAAGATCTTGACTGTGCAGTCTAACAGAGAGACAGCCAGCAGTCTGTGGTCAGGAGAAAACTTCACACACAAAACATCTTCCTCCAGCTGCAGAGTGCGTGTGTGCTTCACGGTCAGTCTCCTACATCACACACACACACACACACACACACACACAGAAATGTCATCTCAGCACATACAATATTAAATATGAGTCATGTGTAATTCTTGTTACATTCACCTTATTGCTTTACTGAGCAATTCACAGTTGAAAATTGTTGCACATATTAAATATAATATAGACCAATTTACATTTAGTACATAGAGTATGTTGACTATTGTTTCACATCATACCTGCTGTGGGTAGAGTGAGCAGAGTAGAAATCATCTCTAATAACAACTTTGGTAGTTTCACATGATTTTAGACCAATTGTTTATTTGTAAAAGCTGAGACATTTTTCAGCATTTCACTGAAATACTAAATCGGCAAAATAAAAAGTGAATGAATGCTTGTTTCAATCCACGACCATTATGCGATTATTCGGAGTCGGTTTGATGAGATAAGTAGTGGCTCTCGCCAATTCTCCAAGATCATGTCATTAAAAGAGTGCCAGCTGAACATCAAATGGTGAAAAACAATGTAGGAAACACAATGAAAATTTGACATTTCTGTTTGTTTCATTTATAAATGTGAGGAAGGTTTCATCCGTTCTGTGTGGAGTGATCATGGACATCTTACAGAAACATGGGAGCGATGAGGAGACTGTTGCAACAGAAACAGCTGATCAGTCGCTATGTAAGAACTTATTTGGAAAAAGTGTTTCAATCTCCAATGAAGCACATTGATTCTTTTTTTTTTTAAACGACAAAAACGTCTCAAGCGAGCATTAAAACTTCATTTAGAATAGAAAAAGTTTCTTTTCTAGTTTCAGTCAAGCTCTTTATTCAAGGTGCAAGGAAATATGAGATCATCCTAAATCAACCGGAAAATAAGGTGGTGACTTACTTCTGGCCAGTCTCTTGGTCCTTTATCAGCTCAAACTCCCAGAATTTCACTGTCTTATCTGCACTTCCTGTGACAATCCCCCTCTACAGGAATGACACGCATACAGCAAATGAAAAAGCACAGAAAATTGAATTGATGTAATGATTAAGGTATGAAAATAGTAAGAAAATTTCAAGAAATAGTAAGAAAAAGGGTATGACAGGTATGACTGCAGACAGACAGGTAGTCAGGTTTACCTGGTCTGGGGCGAGGCACAGAGACCACAGGGCTCCATCATGGGCATCCACAGTCTCAAGGAGGCTTCCTGAGGCCAACTCAAAGATCTGCAGCTTCCCGCTCTGACGGGAGAAACAACACTCAGTGAAAACAAAACATTAGCAACAGATTTTTCAGGTTAAATATCTATAGCAACACTAACAACATGCCATCCCGTCCCACAGACCCGCTTTTCAGACATCCAGCACAGCAGGGATTTCCATTACAACAGGGATACCTGCTGGAAGGTGTGTTTTTTAAGGATTGCTTGAGTTGAGCAGGTATAAAACTGAATAAACACACTTCATTTCAATTCTTACCAATAAAAGGTTTTGTTATTTAAAGGTCTATTGTGATTTAGGGGGGATTTATTGGCAGAACCAGGCAGAAATGGAATATAATACTGTTAAGTATGTTTTTATTACAGTATAATCACCTGAAAATAATAATTGTTGTGTCATTGCTCTAGAATGAGCCCTTCATGTCTACAGAGGGTGCGGGTCCTCTTATTGCTGCCATATTGCACTGCCACAAACCAGCAAACGTTAGCTCTAGAGAGGGTCTTTCGCATTTATTGTGACTTTTTATGGCCATTGTAGTTTCTCCTACATGCTTGGGAGAGGAGGATGTAACAAGGTGTTTGCAGTTTGCAAGCTCGCCACTAGACGCAAATCAACATGGCATAGTCTGACTTGGCGAGGCCAAAAGAGACACTTTGAAACTTCACATAGACACAAAACTGGCAGCAGTGAATTCATAGAACTGTGAAAGAATAAATCACCATGCATGGATGAATAAACCAAATATTGAAACTTGTACAAAGAATATCCTAGTTTAATTAACCCACATCATGGAGCGGGCCACTCCTCCCAAAACAAATGTAGGCCTGTACCTTGTGTTCATTCCTATCTGAAGCCAATAAACTTTTAAATCCTTATTACTAAGTTAAGTGTCCTTGCATTGCCAACAGAGTAAGAAGAGACTGAATCATGTTTTGAGTGTATTATTTTGTCATATGGTGAAATAAGTGTCACATTAAACAAAATAAGACTTTGATATAAATTTGAGGTCATATAACCCACCCTTATTATCAAAATACCTTAGTTCCCAGAATGATCTGTCTGTCTCCAGGCACAAAGAGGGAGCAGAGGGCGTATTCACAGGCCATGGTGCGAATCACCTGCAGAGTTGACCTGTAACAGACAGCAGGACATGCTGTCAGAAACCACTCAGTGACACTTTCAAGACATTTTCAGGGCCTGCTGGGACTGAAGCAGCTTCACCTGTTCCACACTTTGACAGTGTCACCAGAGGCGGATAGGATGGCCAGGTTGTCTGAGCTGAAGGCCAGCGTGCGGGCGTCGGTGCGGTGACCGCCTAGCGTGAGGCGAGCCGTCTTGTTGGCCGTGGGGGTCTTGTCAGAGGTCTTCAGGCTGTATGTCTCAATGGTGTTGTTCTGCAGCAGCAGCGCCACCTTCAGCTCACCACCTGCACATGACAGGCATTCCACCCATCTGAGAGGGGATGGAGGAGATTTGTGTGAGGAGTTGTACATGCAACTTTCAGGCTTTCAGCGTTGTTTGTAAGTTTAGTCTGGATGAATGATTGTTCTTTTGAATACAGGGTTCCTGCATCTTTTCCAAAGTCAAGGTGCATTTTCAAGCTTTGTCAGCACTGTGGTAAATTACATATTTATATACATATTCTCAAAAGAATTTTTTTCATGTCTTTTTCATATTAAACAAGGCTCAACAATAAGCATTGCTCACTTGCCTGGGACAATTAAATGCCATGTCAGGCCGGCAAATTTAGCAACTCACTTGCCCAACTGGGCAAGTGGCAAAAAAAAAAGAATTCAACTATAATACTATTTTGATAATTGATTAATTGTTAAAGTAATTTTTCATGAATTTCCTGCCTTTCTCTGTATATTATCACATTAAACCAATCAATATCAACCAATATCTGACTAGAAAACAAACTATTAAGTCAGGTAGAGATTCATTATGAAGTGAAATAACAATTTCAAGCACTTTTCAAACCTTGAAAACACTCCACTAAAATTCAAGAGTTTTTAGGGATTTCCAGCACCCATATGAACCCTGTGACTGCCTAGTTTTGCGTCTATCTTTGACAAAGGTTCACCTCGCTAACCTCTGAGCTACTGTCATGTTTTGGCTCCTACCTGATCTTGGCGGAGGCCTTGATGTTAGTCAGTCTGATGATCTCGTCCTTCAGCATCCTCTCCACCACCGGCTCTGACGCCTCCTCGCCTGTATCTTCCTGAGCTCTACAGCAGGGGGCAGACATACAATAAGCATGCTGAGCTCAAAACCCCACGGCTGAGTAACTACTGCTCACACACTTCAGTGCAGCAGGATCAACACTTGTAGAAGAGGGTGCAATGGCACATTAAGTACATAACGCACGATTATAAGGAGTAGCAGTAGCATCAGTGTGTTAGTAGCTTTCGTCTGTGCTTATGTTCTTTTTGTATGTTTCCTTTTTATGTTTTTTTATATGTTCTCAACCTGCCAGAGGCTGCAGATGAAAATTAGCCTCTATGTCTAATTCTCACACATTTAAATGATGGACTCAGGTGCTCATTTTGATTAAGGTTCATTGTCTTTCTTATTCTTAAAGATAGTAAGCATTAAAAAAATAGAACTGCAATGATTCATTAACAATTATTACATGAGCTACCAACAACTGATAATTCATTTGTTTGAGTATTTTTTGAGGAAAAAAATTAATATTCCCTGATTCCAGCTTCTTAAACTGAATTTGAAATTGAAATAGGGTATTTTCAGGTTTCTTTACTCCTTTATGACAGTATACTGATTATCTTTGGGTCATGGACAAGACATTTGAGGACGTCATCTTTGGGAAACACTGATTGATATTTTTCACAATTTTCTGACGTTTCATGAAACAAACAACTAATCGATTAATTTATAAAAGAATCAACATATTAATCAACAACGAAAATAATCATTAGTTCCAGCCCTACAAAGGAATAATCTGCAAAAGTGTATTACCAGTAGAAGTAGTGAGGGCTGTGCACACCACTACACTGTGGTAATACTTCTGTAGTTATAACAGTGGTGACAATAATAATGAGCAGGTAAACCTTCAAAATAAACTAAACCAAAATGATGGTGTTTCTTCTGCTTACTTGGCTGCCTTCTTTTTGGCCTTCTTCATCTTCTTTGTCATTTTCTTCTGCACTTCCTCCTCTGACAGCACAGTGAAGAGCTCCAGGACAGAATCATTGCCCTGATGGAAGAGGGAGGAGATAAGTATACCAGTAACTCATTAACTGTCTATTAGGATATATCAGTATCAATAATGGATTTTAAATTCAATAATTCTGATAAATAAACAAAGTGCATTCGTGCATGTAAATCTACTAAACAACAATCTCTCTGTAATTCCAGCCTAATGGCCCCAACACATCAGGACAACTTTATGTAACTAACAAAAGCACCATATTAACTGAGCACGCTGCAAAAAATACAGCTGACAGCCAGCTGAACGCAGACAAGCACGTTAATGTCTGCATGAGAGGAAATAACTTGTCACTGAACAATGTTTCTTATCCAAAAACACTGAGGAAAGACATACAAAACAAACTAGGCACCAAACAATGTTCACGCTAGTGAATATTAAACGGTCTCAAAATGATAGGCTGTCAGAGTCATGGGGGTTAAGGGCTGTACAAAAAAGTCTGAAGCATCAAAGCTTAACATTGATATTTGAAAGAAAAGACCAGAGTTTAATCTGGGCTTTACTGCAGCTATGATGTAATTTCCATATCCTCAACGAGGCTCTTTGATAAATTTGAACAATGAAGGTATCTCTTTATGTTGATACGGTTTACTTTGTGTTTGGGCAGAAAATCTTTGTTAAATTAACAGATTCTTCATGATTTCTGAAGAAACCCAGACGTCCTCACAAAAGGCACCGGAAGACGCTTCATCACTCACATGGCAGGCGATGACTCTGGCCTTGTTGTCAGTTGTGAGCGAGACGACTCGGTCTCTGGCCTCTCTCAGGATAGAGCCGGCTTTCTTACAACTCAAGATCCGCTGCGAGAGCAAGACAGAGGGACAGGACAAAGTTTAACGTCAAAGTACAAGCAGAAGAGATTTATTTGAGTTCATGAAGGTGCGCTGCTGTTGTTAGAAAGTTGAAAGATACAAAAAAAAAACATAATTCAGCTTAAAAAATATAATTAATCTCCTTTGAACAGACCTTGTTAGCACCTGTTTTGAAAGATTAACGGCAACATTTTTCTGCTCATGTTGTATGAATGTTAACAAGCCCACTGGTCAGAGGAAATATATTAATGTAATGTATATATTATGCAGGCTTTCCTTAAGTGGCCTGAAATTATCCAGACCATTTATACTCTCTTACCTCTTCAAGACTTTCATCAACCCCGTCTTCGTTGTCTTCATCATCGTCTTCATCCAGCAGAGTTTTCCCCTTCTTCACCTTAGGCTCACCCTCAGCTTTCTCCTGAGCAGGATGCAAACACACAGACAGACAGAGCCTTTACAACAACAGGTACTGATCAGACGGAAAAAAAACACATAGAAACATAACATGGTTAACACCTGATAGTTAAACACTGTGGTGCAAATGGTTTCAAATGGTTTTAATGTCATAAAAGATGACAGTAGGTGCATTTCCAGCAACTGAGTTGGAGTACAACAGGCTACACAAAAGGGATTTGCATCATCTATGTGATAATAAACACCACTGGCCTATAGAGAGCAAAACATATCACCTTCAGAAAGGAAATCCCAGTTCTCCCAGTTCCATACTACACACACCATTATGAGAAAATAAGAAAATAAAATATAATGTACGTTGACTGCATTCATATTAATTTATCATTTCATAATACACATACAGTTGTTGTTACCTCTAATAAGTATTTAAAAGTCCAGTGTGTAAGATTGACAGGAATTTAGTGGCAGAACATGACAGAAAGGGAGTACAGAGAATATTGAGAACAAGTATCCTGCTGTGTTCGTCCTCACCTCCTGCAGGTAGTTGATATCCCAGGCTCGAAGTTCACTGTCCGCTGAGCCTGTTAACAGCCTGTTCTCCTGGTTCAGCAGCAGCATGCCCCATACCTGACACACACACACACACACACACACACACACACACACACACACACACACACACACACACACACAGGAAAATGAACGCTGTCACATCGATTTATCTCATTCATCCAGGTAGGATGACTTGAACAAGATTTCCCAAGTTGAGAGAGACTGCTATTCATCATCATCAGCTGATCCAGACCAAAGAAATATCTTTAAATCTACAACAGTATGAATTTGTGTGAAGAGATGCGAGATATATCTGTTATGAATGGTTGCTATGAAACTGACTCATCACAAACTTAAACCACTGAATCGGCATGGAAATATATCATATTAAAAATGTAAAAAACACACCTTTACAAGCTTTTAGGTTATTTTTCTAAAGCTTTGAGATATAGAACTAGGTCTTGTTGATATGACAATTGAGTATGAAAAAAAGTATAATCTCTCAAAGGGCAGGCAAAGTGATCCGTTCATTCTGTGCTTTCATTCAGTTAAATAATTCAATCCTGTCTCCCTCACCTTATCTCAACAAAAGATGTAATAACTTCAGTGACCTTTTCAGGAAAAAACTCAGGAGACTGAAACTAAACTAGCTCTGCTTTAGAAAACAGCAGAACTGAAAAGTCAGGCACATGGAAATCAAGGAGTGTGAGAAGCGAAACCTGCTCGTGAGTTCTCTGACAACATTGTCTACATGTGTTTAGTAACCAGGAGCTTTTCCTGTAAGATCAAGCAGAATTTCAAGAGCTTCTAGATTCTGTATCACGATGTATTTCAGTAAAACAGAATATGCAGCATTTGTCAGAGTTCTAGATTTCACTTTATACTGCTACTAGTATGCCGCTAAAAGTTGGAAGATTGGTTGATGGGTGGATGTAATGATATTATTGGTTGAAATTGGCTGATCCAAGCCTTCATAAGCACGCTACATATTTTGTTTGATAAGAAGAAAGTTCAACTGTGCACTATATTTAGAATATTTTCACTGCTTTATCTTGACATCAGGCAGCCTTTTCTGACAGGAAACTGCTGTTATATAAACAAAAAAATTGCTCTCCCCCCAACCACACTCTTCTTAGGTTGACCTTATTTTTAAGTGGCAAAAGTATGTTTTTCTGCTGACCTGGTCCACAGCTGGTATTCCTCCCTGGTTCTCCTAACTGGGGAAGTGCTGACCACAATTTATTGTAGGTACCTCATGCAACCCCATTTTCAACTCATCCAAACTAACTGTGATGACTGTAGACTAAGAAGCCTCTCACCTCACTGCGATGGCCCACCATGGTCTTGAAGCAGTGCTGTGTGTCCAGGTCCCACCACTTCACAAAACTGTCCTTAGAGCTGTAGAGCGGCAGAGCACACAGACGAAAATGCATAAATCAAACCCATATGCAGGTTCATAAGGCTGTCTGGTTGCATCAACGGTAGTATGAAGTCTTATAGTGCAACTTAGACTCACAATCACCACATTATTTACTGTACATACAGAGTGGCACTATACTTATATTTTTGAAGTGATAACATGTAGTAAATTTCATTATCCCAAATTAATATGAAAATAAAAATGTGCTCCTTTGCCATAACCAAATGAGGTCAAAGCGACAGATGGTGTAAAAGCCCAAAAACTCTTCTGGGAAACTTCCCCTAAAGCTCTCATTTTCATCTATGAACATGAAGCTCTTCGGTATGAGATGACTTTTCACCACAGCTGCTGAAAGTGACACAGAAGGCAGAGATTCTGGTTGTTTTTAATTAGACTCAGAGTATGACAGACTTTTGTTTCATGATAGTTGCATGCCATAAAATTATTTTTAACAACTAACATCAGTGTCCAACTAGCAGCAATACAAACAATCATCAGCATCAGATTAAATACTATCCTATTAACAATCATTTTTCATTTGTTTTTCAACAAATAAGCTTGACCTGACCACTGTCACTGCTCAGGGAACAGTGGATAACAGCTTCTGACTCTTTTGTGTTCTCACGTTTATACACATTTTATTGATAATTAGTCAGTCAGCGAAGGTAAAAGGTGCCTCACCTCGTGACCAGAAGGTTCTTGTCTTTGAGGAACAAGGCCTGTGTGATGACATCTTTATGGCCTCTCACCCTGTACAGCCCACACTCGTTGATGATGTCCCACACGATCACATCTGTGTCCTGAAGAGACAGGGAAAGGTAATGACTGCTTAATACATGCTGTAACAAATAGAGCACAAACCAGTCGTGCAGAATCAGACTGGAAGTCAACTGATTTGATCATGTCAAGACTCCGTCCTCATGCACAATTTTGTAAGCATGTGAAACTTATGTCAGGCAAACCTTAACAAAAACCAAGAAAAGCTAGGCTGCCTTACCTTAGAACCGGTGACGAGGCGAGCTCCGAGCTTGTCGTAGTTCATAATGCTGACAGCAGACTTGTGGCCATTGAAGGAGACGTTGCTCTCACCATTCAGCAAGCTAAAGATTCGCACAGCACCATCCTCGTAACCCACAGCGATATGGATGCCATCCGGTGAGGGGCAGAGGTAGGTCACCTCATGTTTCTGTCCCTGCAGGATCAGAACCTGGACAAAAAGACAAAGAGAGAGACACTAGATGGTATCTGGGAATGATTTTATTCGAAGGGAGCTTCTAAAGCTGCTACACACAGTTTCCTGTTGGAGACCCGGACTTGTCCTCCACTGCTGTTATAACCATGTCAAAATCTCACCTTCTCTCCTTTTCGGACATCCCAGATGAACACGTGCTCACATGCAGCCACAGCAACGTAGCGGCCCCTCTCTCCCCCTCGGAGGGTCACATATGCGATGTTGGCTTTTTGGCCGCCGATTACTCCAAACACTGCACTGGCAACGTAGCGCAGGTACTGCTTGGTCAACCCCATGACCGGCAGCCCACAGTGATGATAAATCCTGTTTCAGGGGAAGACAGGGGAAACTTCTATTGATCACACTATTTATGGAACAGAAAAAAAAACACTGACATATTCCTAAACCACTCCCACAGCAGTGTCTAAGCCATGTTAAAGTCATAATGACCTCATATTACTTTGTTTAGCATTTATTCTCCCCAAAATATGCCAAAAGGACTTGACAATTGTTGTTATAAAATAGTCTGAAATAATAATAAAAATCATCTAAGGTCGGGCCATTCAAGTTCTTCTACACCAAACTCTGGATATTATTTCTTTATAGGCCTGCAATGGGATGGGATATGAACAGTCCAGGACAGGAAGACTCTGCAATGACTCTGTGATTAAAACCTCCCACAACATCACTGGTACCCATCCACGAGCATCAGTGATGTCGGGGAGGTGAGGTGAAGTTTCTGCGCAGAGCCCGAAGGATACTAAACAACACTACCCACTCCAGCCAAAGCCTGTTCACCCTGCTGCCATCTGACAAGAGATACAGAAGTATCTGCTGCTGCATCACCAAGAGCAGCTTATTCCTTCAGGTGTGAGACTGAAAGTTTGCTGTTGTTGTCTCTCTTCAGCTGATGAACTGTAAAGCATTGTAAATGTTGTTTTAAAGAGAAACAAAACGGGAACTACATCTTAGTCTCACTATCCAACCCTTTGTTGTATAATGATAAATAAGTCTATGTTGTATATTGCAAATCTAAAGTGTTGTCTCATATAACTTACACTGTAATCTAATAAAACAATAACATTAAGAACAGTGCTTAACTGACAACAAAATAGCAACAGCATACAAGCATAAGATACTAAAGATTAACGTTAGTGTGCAAGAGGATTATTAATGTGGCGAAATATCATCGTAATGCATAACATTTACCTATAATGTGATTTATAACGTGTAGCTGTTGCTAGTCTTCCAGAGTGAGTTTAACGTGTTTCGTGCTATTTTCATCAACGCTGGTGTCACAGTAATATTACTACAGGTGAATTACCGGTTTTCTGTGGGTAAATCTGCATACGCTGGATTAAAATAAGCAACGACTGACCTACGGGTTTACTTTTTGTACATTTCTAGTGAAGTACAGCACGCTAGTCTACACAGTCAGAGAAGCGTTTGTTTTCATACGTTACAGAGCACGCGTCGTCGGAGGTAAGAGCTTCTGACGCATGAATCAACTCTAAACGCTTCAAACCCCGTCCGCCTAGCAACCGCTGTACAACGAATCGAGCACTCCTAACCACGGCACACCGGTGGTTCCTGTACCCACGTGGTGAAGTTCCTGGGTAAATGAAGCTCCACACATCTGATATAATGTTGTTTTCTGTTTACATATGTTTTACATTAAGTTAACATTTTTAAATTCAACGCAACACAGTTTATATTTAGTTAGTTACTCCGCTTACCTCTGAAATGCAGCTGCTAGCTTAACTTGTGTTGTGCTCCCTGTGCTGCCGCTTCAGACCCGACTAATCGATCATCACATATCGATATAGAACAGTGAGGTATCGCACTATCACCATGAACCAATAGTATGCAGTCATAGGATTGCACATAAAAAACGAATACATCTGTAACATACTGAGAAAATAAACGTAGCATAGATTAAAGAATAAATAAAAAATAAAGAGGCATAGATTAAAGGATAAATAAGCAAGTTTAAAAAGTGGAAATACAAGAAGAAATAAGAAAAAGAATAAGTAAAAATGTGGTGATGTGACAATGAATTAAGCATTTTCATTTATTTTCACATTTATTATATCCGTATATTCTTATATATCATATTTGCTTAATTGCTTTATTTTCTATCTTCTGCTTTTTCCTAATGCGTTTGCTTTGAATACAGCCATGATCCATGTACTTTGTTGTCAGTCTGTGTTTAACTACCCACCCTGGGCAGGAAAGGACGCCCAAAGCCAGCTGACAGCTTGAAAAAAAGAGAAGCCTCAAGGAATACCAAAAGCAATATATAAAAATAAAAACATATTTCGTTTACTTATTTTGTTTCTTGTTTTTTTCCCACTTTTGTGTATTATTTCTTTTATACATTTATAGTTATTTTCTTTTCTTTCTTTTTTTTATAGAGTTTTCTTTTTATGGCTCTCCTATCCCTCCACTAACATGTCCGTATAATATGGTTACAAAAAACGTACACAGTGGCAGAAATGAAACACAGTTTCGCGTGGCAAGACGGCTTGTGTCTGCTTTATTTGTTTATTTTTTGTCTGAATGTTTGATTAGTTGTCTTTTGTTTTTTCCTCTTTGATCGATCGTTTTCTTTTCTATTGCTTTTGTCTGCGCTGTCAAAGGAAGCAAAACACACTGGACCGCAGACTTGCTAAACATTTTAGTGTTGTAGGCTGTGACGGTTTTTGGAAGATATATTCCAAAATAATTCTCATATTTTGTTGCAGAGAAACATTTTGTTGATTTTTTCCAATGGTCAGACAAGTTTTGGCTCACGGACGGTGGTTCTGCACATTAGAAAAATGCAGTGACTTTTCGCAAGTCCCTAAACAGCCACAGCGGAAGTGTTTTTCGCTTATTAGTCAGCTGATTAGGAACTGAAGAACAATGCGTCAATGTGCAAAAGAAACAACAGGAACATGACCGGAAGCTCGCTGGCATTGCCCACACAAAATAAAAGCGTGTGTTATTTTACGACAAGCAGCAGCAGAGAAAGGACATACATAGCATATAAAACATATCTGCATTTAGATAAGAAGGCTACAGTATGAATTGTGCTTTAGTGTGCAACGTCCTTTTTGGAATAAGACAAAGCCTCAGTTTTTACTGTGCAACAGTCTCTTTTTTTGATGCATGTGTATATGTGTAAGTAGATGTATACACTCTATAGGTGTATATGAGTACATATCTATAATCATATATGTTTTTTGTTAATGTTTTTACTTGTGTAATTTATTTTACTTTTTAGTCTAAGTATGTGTGTGTTTTTTACTGTATGGAATTGTGGAACAAAATGCTGCTTCACCTTGCTTAGTTCTGATCTGGGGACACTGAGTAAGCCTGTCCCAAATGACCTGAGGGCTCTGAATGCCTTGTAATGTTTAAGTTAATCAGACATGTATTGAGAACAGAAATCATGAATGTCTTGTTTTGCTTTGATGTATTTTATTAAGCCTTTTTACACCTTGGAGCAGGGAGTACATTTGAAAAATAGTCTTTTGGCTTATTCTGGCTTTTTTTTTTTTTTTAACCATATATGTTTATTAATTTTCACTGCTCATCTCTAACTAAACTAAACTAAATAAGCCATTTAGTGCTTTATAGATACGTAATAGGAAATCTGCCCTTTGACAGATAAAGTATAGGGAAAATTAAAATAAGCTTGTGTCCCTATAAATGCATAATGTATTTAAGAATGTTGTCGGTCCATGTTTTTATTTTGAAGATCTTAACCGGATGAAGTTGTATTAACTGTAGCCACCATGACGCTGCAGCAGTAGCACCTAGCATTTTGGCTAAATGTGTGAGTCTGGTCAACATCATTTTTCACTGCTTTTGCAAGTACTTTTCTCGCTACTATGAGAGCTCAGAGGAACGAAAATATCTCCCGAGTCAATAAACTGTCGTGTCAAGATTAATTGATTATTTTCAAAGCAAAATTTTGGCGTGGACATCACCTCTGCCTGGAGGAAATACCACTGGCTTGGTAGGTAATTTTGAGGTTGAGAGACACTGTCTGGCTAAAGTGCAGTTTACATCGATTTATAAAGAAAGTGTTATTCTTCTAGACTGTCAAATGTGTTTAGAAAGTTAAAGGAATTCATTTATCAGGTGGAAATTTGCTTTTTGACTGAGGCGTGACTGTTTGTTAGGACCAATCCTGCCTCTTACTTTCTCAATACCATCCAGTGTTTTTGGTTAATTTAATGATGGGCAGCTGTTACTGAATTCTTAATGTTGTGGTGAATTAATTATTATTTTAAGGAAAGCATCGTGTTTTCATCATCTTAAAGATAAACTCACGATTATATCAATCTGTCTATTATTCCATTTTAATAATGAACACAGGCTCAGTTATATTAAGCTTACAGTGCTGGAAATCATCACATTTGGAAAACTGGGAGCAGTAAATGTTTGGTATTTTTGTTTGATTGATTTTAAGAGTCATATTGATAAATAATCAGAATTGTTATTGATTAATTACCTGTCTGATCGATTAATCAACTAATCATGTCAGCCTAAAAGAAATTATCTTAATTATTGATGACTAATTTTCTGTCGATCAGCTAAATATTTCATCGCCTTCTGGCAGCAGCTCAAATCCCAAAGACATTCAGTTCATAATGATGTAATAGAAAAAAGAGCAGTAAATTCTCCAGTTTTAGAAACTGGAAAGAGATATGCTGGTTAACTTATCATTATTATTATCATTATTATTATTTTAGTTTGAATAGGTTGTATTGAGTGAAACAGGAATGCAGTGAATTACAGTAGTATAAATGGGATGTAATGAAAGTGTTGATTAAAGTTTTCAGATTTCTAGTGGATAATAAAGATTTAATTTTTGAGATATATCAAAAGGTTGGTTGAATGACTGACTTCACTTGTTGGTCAAAGTGAAGTTTTTTAACACTGGGTTTTGATACAGCAGGATAGAGAGGTGAGAGGAGTTTGCCTGAAAAAAAAATAGACTAGTATTGATAAATCACCTGATTGTGTGAGCACTATTAAAAGAACCCATTATCACATACTTGTAATGGGTTTGATGCTGCCTCCTGTGTTACATTGAGAATTTATATCCAATTCATGAGCAACGTTGTGCTCATGAAAAGGTTAGTATCTTGCGTTTTCATGTGAGCACATTAATGAACAGAGAGGCTGCTGTCATGCTTTTACTTGATGAGGCATGGATCTCATCTTCTAATCGGCTGATAATGTTATTACATGCAGGATTCTCAGAAGCTTGAAATCAGTAGAGATTTATCTGGCTGCTGTCAGACTGATTGTAGCATTTTGAGTGGTTTGATCGGTGCCAGATGTTTTTCAAAGACTACTGATGTTTTCTGCTTTATCACTGCTTTACTGTTCCCTCACATTCTTTGAAAGAGCATTTTAAAACTGCTGAAAAAAGACTACCGAAAAAGTCTCAAATGTTCTGAAGGCATGAAACTATGCAAGTTGAGGGGAAATGGGGAGAAGTACAGCTCCTCTTCATTAAATGTGCGTGTGAGTGAAATAACTAGACATTTAAATCAAATCATTAATTGCTGAATTCATTAGACAGTTAACAGGAAATTAAAGTAATAATTGTCACTTTTCATGTAGCTGTACTGAGGAACCTAAGCTAAGAAAACAATAGCTCAAATAACAATGGCACGACTGAACGAACCACAGAAAAGAAAGCATCATCATGTCACAGTGGTAGGGGGCTCAGTGGTCGATGGCTGACGGTCATCCTCCGTGAGAAGGTCAGTATAGCACACACTGAGGAATGTAGGACTTCAATCGACTGCATTGACCATCAACACTGACTGGACAGCTACATGAAAAATGCCAAAATTTTCCTTTTAATCTATCTAATCTGTTTTTGTCTGACATATAATAGTAGTAAATTTCACTGTCATTTAATTGATAAGTGCTTCTCCATTGCTGTATCCTCAGGAGAACTGTCATCGCAGCAGAGGTGAACAGTGCTGACTGAGTGATCTTACAGCCCTTTGAGGCACATTTTTGATTTGAGTCCTGATTAAAAAAAACAAAAAAAACTTGTCTTGACACCTAGTGTTATGATCCATGTTTCTTCCTCTCTCCTCTCCTTGCAGTGCGTTTGTTTGGAGATCCAGTGTCAGACTGTAGTGTCAGCCTGTAGAGGGGATGGATCCTCTGGGTGCTCGTTCTCAGTTCGTGGACATCCAGACTCTCCCCACGTGGCAGCAGCAGCTAGGTGAGGATGGCGAGGAGACACCGCTGGATCAGAGCGACAGCCTTCCCAGTCAGCAGGCCTTCCCCTCGCCCTTCCCCTTCAGGCCAGACATCAACCGCAAGATCATGCTCTTGTGAGTCACATATTTCTCCACATTGCTGCTGTTGGGTGAAAATCTCTTGCGTTTTTAACGTTTCAGGAACTCACAGTGGCCCTCATGTGTGAACATTTTCTTATTCTCTTTTTATTAGTGTGCTAAATTGGTTGCTTCAGCCTGAAGAATGCCATCTGTTGACAAGGTCAAGGAGGGATGCGACATTCAAAGATAGGATAATATTTTAGCCTACAGTAGGAGATTTTACACTGTCGGGATGGTACTGGACAGACAGCTGATTACAAGTTCCTGTGTGAAAATATCCCAATAAAACTAACATAATCTAAAATACCTGTAAATTGGCATTCCCTATATAAATTAATTTTTGTTTCATATTTAAACTCCCAAATCCATCCACACTCAATGTAAAATAGGTTTGACCAGTGTATTGGTAAGGTGAAACATTGCCTGTATCAATCTTTTTGAAGATAAGATGAGACTAGTGCAATAGCCAAAGTATCAGTAAAACAGTATAATATATAACCAAGAGATAATAAAACAATAACAAGGAATAAGGAACAGACTCACAGGGAATTTAGATATTGCATAGTTTGGTATGAACTGATATTGAGTCAAAAATATTGATATGGCGTTGTTACACAGGATGTCTGATACAAAGTTTTTTCCTAAACACAACTATGGAAAAAGTGCATACACACATTTTCATTAAAGGTTGCATTTTTCCCATAATTCTTCTATGGTAGTGGGTAACTGGAAAGGTTGCTGGTTAAGATTAATTTCATTAGTCTGGGTTTTTGTGGAACGTTTTTGTGTGTGTTGAAATGGAGGTTTGCCCAATACTTTATTTCATCACTGTAATTGGTAGAAATTGTATTTGTTTTGTTGCATTTATGCATATGTGTTCATGTTTTGGTTGGTTTTTAAATTTAGATTAAGCTCAAGTTTAGTTCTACTGGTCATATCTAGATTAACATAGTGTCAGCGGTGCAGTGACAGTGCAGTGTGGGATGAGATGAACAGGTCTGCTCAGCAGTTTAAACCTTCCCTCTGTCTTGTAGAATTATGAGATCCATTCACAAGAGGTGTGAACTGACTTTAATCCTGTTGGCAGTTAGATTTGTCACAATACCAGAATTTTAAACTCTGATATAATACTTGGCACACAAAAATTTGATTATTTTCTATTCATTTCTTTTAGTTATTAAGAACCTGCACATACTACATAAAATCACTGAACACTCTGATTTTGCTGCAAGCCAAATTTCAAGCAGGACATATCAGCATATTTGATACTATAACTAATGGATATTTTATTGTTTTAAGAATGCAGTGTTGAAAAAGTATTGACAGATCGATACTTTTGACAACTTTATCGGCAGTACAGCCTTTCACTCTTATAATCAGAATTAAAGCCATGTAGTTCACACTCTTTAGATGGTCATGCAGTCATCTATCATAATGTGGATTTAATGCATGACCAAACTAATCACACATCCCAATCACCGGAACATTTGATTTGCACCCATCACACTCTTTACATGGATATTATTGTCCCTTTAATGCGTAACTGCAATTTAAGGTAATTCTGATTTTACAGTTTTTGGGAGTTACTGCCAAAGTGGTTTGAAGAACGTCTGGTGGCTGAGCATGTTTTTTCAGTGAAGTGTGAATTTTTTTTTTTTCTTTGAGCCAAGTGCGCCTTTGATGAAGCTGTAACTTTTTTCATACAGAGTAAAGAATTAGATTCCTTATTTACTGAAGATCCCAGTCCATCTGAATGATCTCAGCCAACCACGTTTGTGAGTAGCTGCATACTATTTATCAGTCCAAGGCAAACAGACTTCTTAGTTCTTTATGTTTCAGTATAGTAGTGCTGATTTAAAATATCAGTGCTGTTTGTTGGTGAGTTCCATTTTTTTTAAAAATCACTGCTTTTTGTTTTAAAATGTGAATCTTGTGATTTCACTGAATGTGTCCTCCTGTTTGGAGAAAAAATGTTTACTCCATTATAAAATTATCCACTTATTAGACTGAATTTGTCTACTGTTTGTGTTGAACTTGTTCAAATGCAGTTTGAGCTCAATAGATAAATTCAGAGTGGTCTCATGCAGAAGAAGTCAAATATCACCCTTGATCTCATCTCTATACTGAATAATATTTTTTCTTTATTTATTTTATTTTTTTGTTTCCGTCTTGCAGTTTTCAAACAATGCTCACACTGCAGCACCACAATCTACAGCCTACATGCAGCTTGCATGCGAAATTGAGGTTCTATGTGCGAACTTTGTTCAGAACAGAAATATAGTAAATATCACACCATTCACCTGAGCAGTGTTTTAAACTGGGGTTGGGAGATCAACATGGGTCCTTTGCCCCCCAGCAAAAGGGTAACAGAAATTTTTTATGTGTATCACATTTATTGGAATTGTAACAAATTATTGTTAATTAAATTACTGTAATTTATAGTCATCCTAGTTTTATCATTGATTAACTGTGATCAAACTAGAATCACAATAAATTACAGCCTTTTCTTTATTCATTTAAGACTTAAATCGCAATGTGGTTTTCTGCAATTCAAATCGCTGGAGGTGAAATATTTGCTAAAGGAAAAATGTGTGTCAAAAAGCTTGTGAATGAATGAGGCAGAAATGTCCTGTCCTACACATTAGATTCCACTGACATAAAAAAATCTTCATTTGGTACAGATTCCTGCAAAAAAAAATTACAGCATAGTCATTTTACCATGTTTTTCAATCAAAAGAATAATGATGTAAAAAATATCATAACGTCTAATACTGAAAATCATATCATAATTGCAATATCCGTCAAAATAATCGCAATTAGATATTTTTTCATTCAGCCCTACTTAAGACCGGTTTTGCTTAATTTATTGTCTTCCAACCTAAAAATAAATAAATAAATAAAAAATACTCAGAGGGGATTTCTTCAGACAAAATTGGCAGTCCATGGGAAACTGTGCATCTACTGAAAAGTTTGTGAACCCCTGTGCCAGAGAAGACATATAGTATAGTATATATCCAACACAAAACTGGGACCAATCCGATTCAATTTTGTTAGCGGATACCAATACTGATGTAATTCACTCATCTGATCATGTCACTGATCCACGTACTGATCCAGTTTCCATAGTTTATATACACATTTATATATGTATGTGTGAAAGAGGATCATCAAGGTACAGTGAGGAAGAAAGGAAGTGAAAGACAGATGGATTTACAGATAGGGGTAGACATGTTCCTTGGAGCCTGCAGTCATATTTATGATAGCTGGTTGTTTGAAAGTGTCACAGACAAATCATGAGGGCTGAATGCACATTTACAAGAAATGTATTGGAATCTTATCAGAACTGGAAAAATCCTATGAACTCATCAGGTATTAGTAGCGGTTTGGTGTCCGCAGTGTGAAGGCTGCCCGTGTCTCTCAGTGTGTTCGCCCTGGACCAGTTCAGAGTCCAACTTGCCTCGTAAATCCTCTTTGTGGAGAAACACATGACCATCCACAGCCTGACTTGGCACGGGCTTTTCTATAAGAGCCTTGTTGTTGTAGGAGCCTTTCCCTGCTCTGTGATCAGGAGCAAGCACATTCCTGCTGCACAAACATGACCAGAGCTCCAGGAAGAACTGACCTGCAAGCAGTGGCACTTTTTTAGCATGTGACCAAAATAAAAAGAAGTTTAGGGAAATGAAACTCCTTTTTCTTTTTTCCTGATAATCATTTTGCTGCTTGTCAGATGTATCTTGCAACCCTTGGAGGGGTCCTGACCCACAGGTTGAGAACCTCTTACCTAGGGGTTGATGAGACAGGAGAGGGATCTCATGATACTGAACCAGATACACTTAAGCCTCAATTTAGGTTGTGTGTCTCACATCTAATTGCTCTCTTTCTTGATCTCTTTCTGTATTATTCCATGCTGGCGACAGTTGTTCATTCATCCCATTCTTGTGGACACAATATGTCAAAAATTCCTCAAGGGAATTTCTTCAAATTTGTCACAATTGACCACTCGTACTCAAGAATGAACCGATTAGATTTTGGTGGTCAGAGGTCACTGTCACCTCACATCCCTCCCACTCTCTTGAATGCTTGTCGCTGCTGGAGTCATGACGTAAATATGCCAGCGTGTCACAATTAAAAGTTATGCCACTATAAGCATAAACAGTTGGCTATGGCACACTCCAAACTGTAAGTCATACACAAGCCACATGCAATTTTGCTAGATGTTTTTGTTGACGTAACCCAGCGTATATGCAGCTGCTTGTATGACCAGTTACTTGCTCGTTGCCATTTGTCATCAAAAGGAAAATTTGTAACCTAAAGTTTTAGACAGATGAGACCAAGTAGAACAGGATCTGACTGCCAACATGGTCTGTTTCTCAGTGAGAGTGACTCAATTTTTATTCACCCTAAAAGAGATGATGTAAAAACGAAAAAAAAACCCTCTTCCTTCTCTGTCCTGGAGGCTGAACTTATCCTGTGACAAAATGCTTTCACCACATGCTCAAGTAGTTCCTCATTCTTTTTTCCAAACAAACCCTGGAGGCCCTTAGAGTGAATAAATGATAAAATATATAATAATAAAATAAGCATTTAAATGAATTTTTGCAGATTATTGGTTGTTTGTGTGCTAACACACTGTTTCAGTGTTTTAATGTAATATAAACCTTGAATGGCCTTGTGCTGATATCGTGCTGGTGTGCATCAGTGGCAATATAACACAAGGACTCTCAGACAAAATGGGATGATAAAAACACACTGAACAGAAAATCATTTGGGATATGTTTGAGATTTGTGCAAGATTTTAAATCCAAAAATCTAAAAGCCAGTATTTCTGCCAGGTAACAAGTACGTATGTGTGCAACGATGAATTGCTCTAAAGAAAATAAGTTTCCAGATATTTTGATAATGGATTAATTGTTTCAGAAATGTGAAAAGAAATGTAAACATTTGCTGGTTACAGCTTCTTAACAAGGATTTGATGCTTTTCTCTAGACTCTAAATGAAGAGATATCACTTTGGGCCCTGGGAAATTCTGATGAGCATTTTCACAATTTTTTGATATTTCATAAACTAAACAACTGTGAAAATAATCGACAGATTATTTGATAATTAAAATAATCATTAGCTGTAGCTGAATGGCATTTATTGTATCATTCATACAGAGTTAAGCCTTTTTGAAATTTAATTTTTCTTTCCACCACAGCACTGGTGATGTGGCCCTGCTGAACTGCACCTCCATCGTGAACACCAGCAACGAGTCACTAAACGACAAGAACCCGGTCTCTGACTGCATCCATCAGCTGGCAGGACCTGAGCTGCGAGACGAGCTACTCAAACTCAAAGGTAGAGACGAGGGCAAAAATGGGAAAGCTGAGCTCCAACTCCACGATTTGAGCTCGCCTGCTCAGTGATGCTAAAGGCACAAGTCTTAAGGCAGGAGACATAAATATCACTGAGAGAACAGGACATATAAATGAGAATTCAGTTCACTGGTGCGTTTTCATAAACACAACCAGGCACATGATGATCAGCTGGACTTCATAAAAAGACGTCCTGAATGCCGTCACTGCTCTTTTAGAAAGGTTCCACAGCTGCTCACATTTAGCACTGTATTTTGAAGAGTGTATCATCATCATCAAACCAAAAAGGAATCAAACTACAACTTCCTTTTTATTTCTGAAGCTTTCAACCACATCTCATGGCCCTCCTCAGTGGATGGAGTTCCTCAGTTGTCAGAGACAGTTTACTCATTATTGTGTTATTTTGTGAGTTTTATATCAAAAATGTATATTTTCCACTAATGTGGTATTAAAGGGTAATTCTGGTATTTTTAAACCTGGGCCCTGTTGTTTTACGTATCTTGAGGTCCAAATGACTAAAAGTTACAAAAGGTTTTGGAACTGGTTCAGTAGATAACCTCAGCCAGCAGTCGCTTCTCCATGCTTGTGTTTGCCACTGACAGAGTCAGACTGTTATAAGTACATAAGTGCTTGACATTATTCCGTCATTTCATTCACCAAAATTATATTACAGTGGCAAGCTGCAAGTTTTAGAAAATATCTCAAAAGCTTGGCACTCAAAACTGAAAATACCAAATATGTTCTTTTAATCTGAATAACTTGAGTCTTTAAAAGCCCGCATGATCTACACTTGAAAATTCCAAATTGAAGGGAAATGAAATCTGTTTTTTTTCTTGTTTTGTTTTTTTCTTGCAAATGTAGCAAGAAGACTTAATATACAAACATAGTCGAGTTAGTATGTGGTCAGTGGTCTTTCAGCTTCATCGTAAATGTGAAATTGATTTTCTTTTTTTCATCTTTGTGTGCAGGATGTCGGACAGGGGAGGCGAAGCTGACCAAAGGCTTCAACCTGGCAGCAAGGTTCATCATCCACACAGTGGGACCAAAATACAAAGCCAAGTACAGGACGGCAGCGGAGAGCTCGCTGTACAGCTGCTATAGGAACATCATGCAGCTGGTTGCGTAAGAACCATGAAATCAACCAGCTGTGTCTTTCTTTGAGGTCAATGGTAGAACCTGAAACTTAAGCTAAATATCTTAACTCATTGAAGTTATAACAGTGTAATAGGCAGTCATTCAGAAGGGAAAAATACAGAATTTTCAAATTTGAAAATGTTACAGCCTTTCTCTCACTAAAACTTAAAAGCTCCTCAAGCCTTTCACACCAGCTGTGATTTGTTGTTTGCATTTTGTATAGGGATGGGAATTGATAAGGTTTTTTGATGCCAATGCCATCATCGATTCTGCTTACTTGTAATTTCTCTTGTAATTTCTTCATGAAATGAAGCCACACTTTGGAACTTTTCTTCCTTTATGCCGTGACTTTTTCTTGTTTCCAGCGTTGCAGACACATGAGTTTGACATATTTCTTTTGCAAAGTGCAACTGTCAGAAAGGCGTGCTGGTATCAATAGAAGGAACTGGTTTTTGTTCTCGATGCCCACCCCTAATCTGATATTTGCGAGATGAGATGGTCGTTTTTGTGATATTACGGATCTCTGTATAAAACTATAGATCCAGTATAGTTTACAAATTGGCCACATGGGTTTTAAGAGTCCTGGAAGCAAAAAATACAAATAAATTATCCATATCAAATATTATTTTTATTTAACATTACATCAATTTAACCCTATGTTTTTACGTATAAAATAAAATAAAAAATAACGTAAAAAGCATTGATTCTGATAGTTGTCTATTAATACCAACTTTATTTTAGAATGAGAAGAAATTTTATCATTTGATATTCAATGGCATGTAGTTATTTTGGATTGAAGGAGTGACACAGGGTTTGTGTTTGAGGAAAACCATCTAACCAGTCACTGGTGTGGACTGTGAATGTGGTGAACAGCACATGAGATTGTTTTTCTTGTCGCCTCAGAGAGCAGTCGATGGCGTCTGTTGGCTTCTGTGTGGTGAGCACAACCAAAAGAGGTTACCCACTTGAGGATGCTACACACATCGCTTTCAGTAAGGCACACACACACAAACTCACACCCTTTGCCTTAAGAGAGACACACACCACTTGTAATCAGTGAGGTACAGACATTGGTACATTTTATTTTATTTAACCTTTATTTAACCAGGTTAGTCTCATATTCACGGGAGACCTTGTCAAGACAGTTAGCAGCAAAAACACAAAGTTGCAGACAGAGACGCAAAGGGAGACAAAATACTTGAAATCAGATTAAAATACTAATTAACAAGCACTGAAATTTGTAATAAAACAGAGCTTTCTATGAGTCAAAAAGAGAACGAGAGAGAACATTGTGCAACCACAAAAGCTTAACACATCGACATCCTATGGAATCTGCCTCTAAGCCTTTCATTTTGGATTTAAAAGCATTTTATGAGACCAATTCCTTGAGTTTCAAGTCATTCTGCAACAAATTCCATGCTGAAAATGCAAAAAAAACCTTTCACAACTGCTAAAGTTCACGTTGATAGCCATTTATTGTCATATATCACTGGTCTTTTGTGGTACACGCAAAGTCGCACATACTGGCAGATAATTGTCTTGGGGAGTAAGTCATAATACAGCACGACACATATGACTCATGGCTACATATACTCCAAATTAAGTCAACAAATTATACAGTCAAATTTAATTACATCATACACTGCAATCCTGTATGGCTCGCATTCAACTTAAATGTTCACATAAGCACACATGATGGCCTAATAAGATAGAAGATCCATGTGATTAAACCGCCTGTAGAGATGATGCATCAAGCCACATAAACAACTTCAACACACACATATATATATATGTGTGTGTGTGTGTGTGTGTGTGTGTGTGTGTGTGTAATATATATATAAGGGCTGCTTCCTTAAAAGGTTTCTCTGTTTACATACACTTGTCAGTAAAATGCAATACAATTAAACAGCACCACAAACTATAAAACACCTCTCCAAAACAGCTTCAACAAAAACTGAATATTGTAACCTTCATGAAGAGAGGATTTATTGCAGGACTGTTGTATCAGAAATACAAACGCACAAGTAAATATATATGTATGTTTAATATTTTGCCAGTTTACAAAGTATTTGTCTTGATAATGCTGACAAGATTAGTTGATAACCAAATATACAATTTTTGATTAATTTTGTATATGCTGCTTAAAAATTACAAATGCCAGACATTCAGTGGCACTTTTTTGTCACATTTTTTTGTCACATTTTTTCATGTGCAGACCTGCTGCTTTATATCTGTGAAGATCTTTGTTTTTGGACTGTTGCTGCCAGGCAAAACAATCAATTTGAAGAAATTGTCTAGGGCATTTTGAACTTGTGATGTTTAACTAATTTTTGTTTTTTTACATTTTATAATTGTGGTTGATTGATCAACATTCCTAATCCCTTGTTAAGGAATTGTTCAGTATATGGCATGTTGTAATATGTAAGGTAACATGAGTGTGTTCACATGTTTACAGGAACAGTGCGCAGGTTTCTGGAGAATTATGGAAACAGCATAGAGGCGGTGGTGTTCGCGGTGTCAGACACCGAGGAGGTTTGTATGACTTTAGTCTGGGACAGTTAACTTTAACTACATTCCATAATAGTCAAAGTAGGAGTAACTGAAAAGTGTGGTCAGAAAAAGCCAACTGGAACAGAATTTATCGTTTGTGTCCAGGTTAATGTCTTCAATATTTTAAGATTAAGACTAAGATTAATTAATGTCAGTGTCACATGATGTCTGCATGATGATGTTATTAAAAATGTAAGAAACATTTTAACTTGGTTAAGTTCAGTGTGTAAGATTTACAGGGATTTATTTGCAGAGTATGTTTTCAAAGTATATAATCCCCTGAAAGTGAGAATCATTGTGTTTTTGTTACCTTAGAATGAGTTACTGATATCTACAGAGGGTGTGGGTCCTCTTCTGTGGAGGCCACTATATTGCACCACCACATGTCTACAGTAGCCCAGAATGGACAAAACTAATGCTGGCTTTAAAGAGGGCCTTTTGCGTCTTTCAGGAGTTTTGTGGAGTTTCTTCTACATGATTTGAAGGGGAGAATGAGGCTGTGTGTTTTCAGTCTGAACACTCAAAGTTAGATGTGACTAAATCCTGCACACTGGTCATTTAACTGTTTGAGGGCATCTTTCTGCTGAGACACGTGAACTTCTGAATTGATTCAAAAATACACAAAAGGTAACAAAAACACAAAAATTCTTATTTTCATTATACACTAATGAAAACATACTTATGAATATATTTTTCCATTTCTGACATATTTTGCCAATATATATCCATAAATCTTGCACACTGTGTCTTTAATTGAGATAGCATTAAGGTGTCAGTTTGCCCAAAGCAGACAAGTTCATATGACATGTCATCACACCCTGTTTGTAACAGCCACACTCAAACGCACGATGAAAAACCTATCGTCACAGACTGGGGTGAGACTTGATATTCAGTCAGATCGAGATAATGGAGTACAGTTTTGGACTATATTTCCTCTAACGATTCCTCTTCACGATGTTTCAGTCATTGTGAAATTGTTATGTAAAAAATGGGAAAACAGAGCGAGAAGAGAAGCTCGAACCTGCTTACTTTACCTGGTTAATGACTGCATGTTTCAGACTCTACTGGACCATCTGACAAGCACTTAGATCGAAGCCAGTTCAGAGTAATAGATGCTGAGTGTCATGAAAGACTAAACCCATATTCCTGTCATTTAAGAATAGCCTATCTTGTTTCTAATATGTCAACACATATATTTTTTGGCATAAATATAAATTCTGATATGTATGTATGTGTGTTTACTTTTAGGCTGTGTATAAGAAGTTACTGCCTCTGTACTACCCTCGCTCAGAAGAGGAGGAGAGGGCTTCCCTGCCTCTCATCCCGGCTGACATCGGCAACTCTGAGGGTGAACCAGTCGTCCCAGAGAGACAGATCCGCATCGCCGAGAAACCAGGCACCCTGGAAGGTACACAACTTCAAAACAAGTCCTTTTTTTTAATGTGATGAAAAGTTTCCTGGCTTTAGAAAGGAGAAATAATATGCTTCTTTTCATGTCAGCAATCTATTTATAAGAGAAGTATGGAGTTTTTCTCAAGTGATATTTAATTTTTATTGTGCCAATAAAAAAAAACAGTCCAAGATCAATTGATGAGTGTTTTTATGGCTGTAAGATTCAGCAAAATAAACACACACAGGCACAGTTTAATGATTAGATTCCATTACATTTCTGTCATCACTCATCTCACACAGAGGAAAGGGAACCGTTTTTTTTTCCCCCTCAAGTTTAATCTTGACCTCGGACAGATGAGCTTTTATTTCAGATTGAGGCACTTGAAAGTTAACTGAGGTGTCAACTACACAATAAATCACCAGTTTTAATAGAGTAATACAGAGAAATGTTTCTGATTTTCATTGTGGAAAAATGAAAGTGGCCTTCAGTCATTTTTCAAGCAAAAATGTCAAACATTCTCCGGCTCCAGCTTCATAAATTTGACATTTATGACAGTAAATGAAGAGCCTCTGGATTTTGGGCCGTTGGTTGGACAAGAGAAACAATATGAAGATGTTTTGGGTTCTGAGAAATTGTGATGAAAAATTTTCACAATTTTTTGACAATTTATAGACCAAGCGGTTAATTAAATAGTTGTGAAAATAATCAGATTAATCAATAGTGATCAGTAATGAAAATTAAGCATTTAATCCATCACTCAGCAAAGTAGTGAGTCAGTCAACCATTTTGCTAACCAACAGCTCAACCACCTGTCAGTCAGTCTGTCAGTTGACTTGAGTTTTCAACCAAGTAAATCCATCAATAAACTTCACAGTCAGTCAGCCAACTGACCATTTGGACAATCAGTCAGTCACCCATCCAGTGCCACAGTCAGTCGACCATTCAGCAAGTCCAACATCAGCTAAAACATCGAATGCAGCCCAAAGATGAAGGTCTGAACAAGAATTCAACTCAGATGAGGACAGTGTGTGTGAGCTCAGTCATTCAGTGAGCTTGTCACAGGGTCAGTGGAGCATCTGGCTGCCTGGATTCACTAGAAACATCACACACACTCATACACACCTACTTGTGAAACACTCTCACTAATTCAGCGAGCCTTGTCTTACTAGAGGACTTCATGTTTTCCCATAGAGTATCATCTGCATATTACAAAGCATTTCAGCGTGGGTGACTAACGCAGAGCAGGTGTTTTTCGGTTCTTCTGAACTCACAGGTTGGTTCAGGACACAATGTGTTTTTTTTTTGTTTTTTTTTAAGAAACAAGTGGTCAAGACATATGAACGATATGAGAAGATATGAGATTGGGTAAGGGTTAGTTGAAGGGAAGAAGGAATATTTTAATAGGGTTAAATTTAATAATTAACTGATCAATAAATGTGCCATAAATACAGAAAGTAGAAAAAGGCTATAGGAGTTTTGATGTGCTTCAAAGGAGAACATATTTTCAGCGCTTAAATCTTGCTCAGCACACATGGACTTGATGTCCCTCTCTGTCTTATTCAGGGTGTTTTCAGACATGAGAGGAAACATTTACATATATTCATTGAAGGAAGTATAAAGGAAGTTTCATTTATTAATGTAAAAGCTGGAAATCAATACAGGATCTGTAAAAGCAGGCATGAATTTACTTTATTGATTGTTTTTACTGTGGAACTTTCCACCCAGCATTAAGCATCTGTTCATGTTACAGGGGAAGATCAGATTTGTGTTTGTTGTGTTGTTGATGTGTTTTTTAGGGAAAGTACTGTGTTAAACATGCAATGAAACCTGCCTCATTCTGCCTAAACAAATTTCAGTAGTTCGGTTTAAATGAAGATTTGTGGTCTACCATCAGGGGGCAGATCAGATCTCACTTTCAGTGTGGGAGATAAACAATGCAGAGTGACCCACTGATAAAAAGTGGAAAAAATTGCATTTATGCTGATCACCTGCACAAAATATATGTTACTTCAGAGTGCTTGGCTGCAGCCTGTTAAAGTGTTTGTTTCCATTTTAATAATTATTCTATTGGCACTCCTGCTTTCGTTTCATTTTATTCTCTCTTCAACTCAGCGTGACTCATTTATTCCCCTACTGTTGGTCTGGTCATTAACAAAGTGAGCATGGTTGTGTTTGTGTAAGGACACAGAGACCCGTAATGTTCAACGCAGGGATACCAGGTCTGTGTGACAAAATCAGTCCAACAGTCAATAAAGTCGCCCCAAAAATAAGCCCAATGCCAAAACTCAAAATACTTTCAAAGAATCCCTATCAATGCCAAAAGTATTGTAATACCTACAAAGTAACACAACTCAAGCCACAGTAACGCTTCAAAACTAGCTGATTCTGGTTCCCCTGGCTCAACTTCGTCAGCTCAGTCCACACTGGAGTTAACCCACAGGAATCATTCCAGAACAATACTGCCCCACCACAATTTCTTCACCACTGTCTCCCATTATGTGGTGAATGACAGACTTTTGTTTTCTTTAACTGGAAGATATACAGTCAAGATTTGACAGGAAACATGAGGAGAGAGAGATTAGGAGAGGTCTCAAACTGGAAATGTTTCAATGTCACGGTCAGCTTCTAAAACCTCTTTTCCACCTCTACACTCCTTAATGATAGACAGTTAAAGATGTTCAAATGCTCATACCAAAGATCTGTCTGGTAGAGATCCAGAAACTTTGATTTGTCTTTCATCTAAAGACTGAATAGTTTTTGCCATGGTCATGAAACAACTGAGAAAGGGCCAACATTTGTATGATTGTATGTATATTAGTTGGCTCTTTCAGAACATAAGACAGATGAATGAGACATTTTGATGATTGGCAGCTTCAGTTCAAATTCGCTTAAAAGCCTTAAATTCTCAGATAAACTGTATTTTGTATGACATCTTCAACTTTAACAACCTAAGCTTTTGCTTGCACTTTGTCTAAATGTTAGTTTTTGGTGAAGAGGATTGTGAAAGTAACACCAGCCTTTGTGTTAGCGAGTGTTTGTGGTTTCTGCATTGAGCCTGTTGCCTCCATTGACCTCCAGTCTTATTTTTGCTGGTGTGATGCTCAGAATTGCGAGAGGTGGTTTGGTTTGTTGTTCCAAGGCGAGCACGCTGCCTGTGAGTGAAACCCAGTAACAACAGGGCTGATCTACAAACAGACACACATGTCCCAGATCTAGATAAAATTCATGGACATGCAGATGACCGTACACGTGGTTTCAGAAAAACAAGCAGAGAAGCAGACTTGAACCTGAGCCTGCATTCTGTCTTCTGAGTTTTTGACTTCACCAGCAACTTTTTAACTAAGACACACAAAAAAAATCATGCTTACAGAAAAATTTAGGATCAGTGAAACAAACAAGAGATGCAAGCAAGCTCACCCATGCAGATGTAATACAGTAGATCTTTTGAGGGGAAAATGATCATATCAAGGATCAAAATGAAACAAGATCCAGGATCATTGACTGTTTTCATCCTGTAAGAAGTATGCATGGGGTTTTATGTGTGTGTGTTTGCGTGTGGGAGCACTTAGTGTGGGGCTTTGAATATAGCCTCAAAGCTAAATATGCTGCAATAACTGTCCGAGTGCATCTAACATTACCATAACTGTTTGTGTGTTTGTGCAGATGATTCTGAAGAGGAGAGTCTAGAGTCAGATCTGGGTCAGGTGGGGAATCATGCTTTCGCCCGGATGGAGGGTGATGTGGACAAACAGCGGAAACAGATCCTACAGGGCCAGATGTCCGAGGCAGCCATGCAGAAACAACACCAGAGGAAGTAAGAGTCCGACCAAATTGTAAAATAACTGGAACATACTGGAAAAAATGCAAACTTTGCTTTAGCAATATTACTTTTAGCTCTGCTGTAGCAACACCAGCATTAACATTTCTGCATTTATTCAGTAGCTGACAGTAGGGACGGACAGAAAACATGGGGAAAAAACATAGGATTAACACCCGACATTGTAGAGGAGTGTGTCTTATAACACATTTTCTCTAAAACTTGGATTCCCAAATAAAATAGTTGTAATTATTTATTTTGCAATCATACTTTATAGACAATCTATGTAGGATTCTCCCTCTAAGACTCACACCAAAATAATCCCTCTCAATAGTCACCCACGACCCACCAGAAGTGTGTGGCAGCACCTGCATCCACAGAGACTCCACCCTCCATTCCTACCTTCTTATTTTCTTATTATTTGACTGCTCAAGATACTTTAACAAACCAAAATGTCAGTATTCTATGTCCTGGGAATGAGACTCAACAACCAGCTCTCTTTCTGGTGCATTAACAAACAGCAACTCGTAGCAAACTACAGTCATAGTAGAGATTGCAGCTCTCACATATGAAGTGATGACTCACAAGTAACCTTCCGCTTTAAAATTATATCGGATAAGCCATGTTTTTATTCTGTATGTTGCTACATTATAGTGATGTTTTAAGGCAACAGTCCAATCTGTATTATGTGATGCATGTTGCAGCCATGAAACTATGAGCCATAAATTAAAGCCATTTCTGTTTGTGTTTCTCTCCTGCAGTTACAATCGCTGGCTGTGTCGGGCAAGAGCAGAGGATCTGTCAGACATCGCTGCACTGAAAGCCTTATATCAAACTGGTATGTGTTAATGTGTCTGTGATAGAGGCAGATAAGGTGTTTAAAGGCGCAATTGAGTCTCATAACCAGTAGGAGGCAGTGTTATTATACAGTTTAGGCCCATTGTTATTGTCGGTCACAGATCAATGTGCCTTCAGATTTCAGATTTAAAATGATATTTGCAAACTGCCCTTTCAAACATGGCCTTGTATAACCTGCTTTCTCAAACCAGGGAAGTGTAAAGTCAAGTTTATTCATATAGCATATTTCAGCAGGTGTGGACTTAAAGTAAAAAGCAATAGACAGATCATATCTGGCAAGAACATAAAAGATTAGAAGGAAATACATGTAAAAAAAAAAAAAACATGCAAGATATAGAGGTATTGCATATATAATATAAGAAAGCGATACATATATAAAAACATTTTATAATAATAATAAACTTTATTTATATAGCACTTTTCTTAACAAGGTTACAAAGTGCTGTACAGAAAAAATAAAAAATATGAGCAGCCAAAACAAAGAAAGATACACATATATTACATAAGATAAAGAAGATCTTGTGATACAAAGGGAATAAAATAAGATGGTATTATTATTGTTATTATTCTTATTAATAACATAATACTGATTCTGAAATAATAGTTTTACCCATGAACCAGACCACCAGCAGCAGCAGACCTTAGATCACGTGTAAGTGAATTCCAGCAAGTAGAGCCAAACTACAAACTTTGTTCAAAATAGGCTCATCATTTCATCCTTGCAGAAAATTTCAAGATCATGTCAAGGTTAATTAATTTCAGATGTAAGAAAAAGTTTGAAGTAATGTTTCCTGAGAACCACAACATAAAACAGACCAAACTGTCACAAAACACAAAAGCATCAAAACAAGTGTAATGGTGCAGGAAGACTTGAGTCTGTTGAAGTTCAGTGTGTATGACAGAGAGAAAAACATAAATATAAAAGATAAATTAGAATTCTGAATACAGTGGCATACTGCTGGGTTTTAAATGAAGAAAATAAGTTTACTTTTTTAGGCCATACTGCAGGAATGAAAGGATTGTATTCTATTGTGGAAAAACAGTACTTTGGGTACATTGGACACAGAAAACACACATAAAAAATGACTTAAACAAAACACAGCCCTCAGAAGAATCTCACATGTGCCGCAGAATACAAACAAAGTCAAGATCATCAGATACACATGCAATGTAATGTCAACCACTTGTCAGTCTTCTAGAGTAACGTTGTCACTTCCTTTGTGGGGACAGGTTTTGATTTGCAAGGACTTTGAATACCAGAATGAACTCTAAGCTGCAGAGCTTTACACAGAAAAGCATTAAAGGCTTTCATGCTATTTTAGAATTAACAAGAGATAACTAAGATTATGAGCACATTTGCCATTATATCATTGCACAAAATAGGATTGCAACTAACAATTTTTGCTGGTGGCGATGCTTGAGTCTCCTTAGGCTAGCGATGGATACCAAATCCAAAAAAAGAAAAATCCCAGAGTGAAATAGAGAATTTAATAGTTGTGTTTAAACAGCTGTGGCTCTATTGTGTGTGTCCCCAGGTGTGGACATGTGTGGCAGGACAGTGATGGTTTTGGTTGGACGAAACATCCCAGTGACCGTTATCGATCTTGAAAAGGTAACAGTATAAAATAGTTATCCCAAAATAAAATGCATTTATTGGTGGTACAGTCAGTCAGACTGGACTTCATCTGTGAGCGCATGTTCATCCTCATGAGTTGTGTGGTTGTGTTTCCATTTTTACATTTATGCATGTGTTTTGCGTGCATGTGCCTCTGTTTTAATAGATGCATCTTTATGCATGTTTCAAACATCTGTGAGTGTGCGTGTCCTTTCATGTGTCCATCTGTATTCACATATGCTTATGGCAGTGTGCAAACTGTGCCAATGTATTTTGGGTGTGCACATCTGTTTGTATTGCTCAGTACCTGCTGCACACACATATTTCAAACCTATTCAAAACATTTTTTGTACATTAAACTTAACCACCACCTACCAGAAATACTATAACTTGAACCAGTAGAAAGTAAAACATGTGTATTAAAAAATATGGACTGTACAGCATTTTTATCTCTTGTCACATGTCTCACATGAGACCATGTCCCACAATATGATTGCTTCTAGTGTTTTAAAAATCCAGAATCAAGGCACTGCCAGACAGACATTTTCCTAAAATCTGGCTTTTGTCCAATGGCTGTGAAGAAAGCAGGGCAGCCTGTCATCATGGGACAGTGAGCTGTCACCGTCTTTGCTCCTCTACGCTACAGCCAACAGGAAAAATTGCAAGTAACCGCAAAGTCACAAGATGTGCAGAATTAGGCAGAATATGATGGAAACTATCACAAAGAAAAAGAACTACAATCAAAACTGTGAAAACTACGGGTAAAACCAATGGAAGACGATTCTCAGAAGTTTTGTTTTGTTTTGTTTTTTGTTTTTTTTTTTGTTTTTTTTCTAGTTATTTTTCAATAACATTTTCTCACCATTGGTAACATGTCTCACATTGTCCCACACAAGCCTACTCTTTGCCTCAACATTTAGTTTGCTGGAATCTGGTTGCCCTAAGCAAGGATGATAAAAAAAAAAAAAAAAAAAAACATTTTTATTTATTTATTCATACATTTCTGAAAAATCTAAACATTAAACTTTGGCTCCTTGGCCATAATTCTTACTGTACCAGTTAAGGCACCCATATACTGGCATATTGTCAATAAGAAAAAAATAAATTACACAAATGTAAGTAATGCCTCATCCAAGATGCTGGCCTATTGATAATTCCTGAATAAGTGCAGCTTTGGCTTTTTTATACGGGGCCTCTCTCACACTTACTTCCCAGAAAATTACTGGGAATACCTTCCTGGCACCACTTATGATTTTCACTATTCATACATGCAGCTCCATTCTGGAATATTCCTGCCTTGTGCTTGTTCACACATGACATGGCAACACTAGAAAGATGGGGCAAGACCCCTTCATTCACGCAACACAGCCTTCCCTGTGTATTCCCTGTAATGTTAATTGGTCTTGAAGTGGGAAATTGCCAGTGCAGATTTCCCAGAAAATCAATTCTGACGTCAACAATGTTTCTGGGAAAGGCTGCATGTGTGAATGAGGCTAATGAAGTGACTGAATTTCATACGTGAAGGCACATGGTTTGGGTCCCAGGGTGTACCATCACATACTGAACTGAATGTCTCCGCCACCACCTCACCAAATGGTTTGGGCAAATACACGTACAGTTACACCCTTAACACACACTGATTTAGTCTGTGTTTGTGTGTGCAGGCCCTGCTGTACTTCATCCATGTGATGGACCACATCACAGTGAAAGAATATGTGATGGTTTACTTCCACACGCTGACTGGCGAGCACAACCACCTGGACTCTGACTTCCTCAAGAACCTCTATGACATTGTTGATGCCAAGTGAGTCTGACATTTTACACTCCTTGTTAAACTGAGACAGTAACTGCTATGATGAGTGACTTCCTGTGGGACGGATGCATAGAGGGGGCAAAAAGTCAAATGAACAGATTTTGTACTGATATTTACATTTTTCAGTTGTTGGACTCAGTATTTAACACACAAAAGGTGCTTTGATCCAGAATGAGATTTCTTTTGAGGTAAATGAAGAGCTAATTAGATAAGACATTAGTTTGGTTCCCATTGTTTTGGTCTTTATCTGCTCAGTTTTGTCTTATCCTTCTACCACACACAATGATTAAATTAGAAAACTGTGGAGCTGTTATTGCTTCAACCTTCCACCCGCCCACGGGCACGACTTAAATGTTCCGTGTTGCATGTTCTGGGTTTGCAGACATTTGGCCAACTCTGCCGGCCAGCTACGTCTTCGCTCTTTAATAACCAGAAGTGCATATCAAACATTAAGCTTGAGGGTTTTTCTTTTAAGTAGTGATACCAAAATCCCCCAGATGGAACAAAGGTCTGACAGTCCTTGACAGGTCCCTGGCGTTTTTGTTGATTTTCTGTGCATAACAATACGGCATTAGGTCAAGACAGGAGTAGTATGTAGTATCTTATTCACATGTACGCATGTAAATGGCTGTCATTTGACCTCGACTTGGCCCGCCTTTGGCTTTCGCTTGGTCTTCCTCTGTCTTTGCTGACATCTGCAGCTGCATTGCAAGTTCAGATACACTGTACATGTTAGAGTTTGACACCGTCACGGTTACAGGGTTTAGACTTTTGGAAAGGCAAAACGGGTTGTGAAACGTTTTTGTTTCGCTGACAGTTTTGGAAATCTGGCCGCCATATTTGGAACAGGAAACCCAAACTTGGAGTGTGTTCCCGGGGTGATGTATTGGCTGTGACTCAGCCTCAACCAGGGGGGTTCAAAGTTTTGAAAGCGGATCCTTGTTTGGAACCAGCTTTGAATGGACTTTTCATAGAAATCGTTTACAAAACTAATTGGTAGACATTACATATGTTTGTGACAGAGTTTAAGTGGAAAACTGGGTTATCTTATGCCCAACACAGGATAGAGCCAGTGTCATTTTTTGAATACAAACTTGAAAAATATTCCTACTTAATTTAAAGTGGTAATAGACTCTGTTTTTAGGTAAGTTATCATATCTACCTGTTCCCAAATTCACTATCTTGTAAGTGGACTTTTGACTTCACCCTAATTAACAAAGTGGTGTTGATCATTTCTTCACAGCAGTAGGCTCTGAGGAAAACAGAAAGTGATCTGATGTTGTGTCGACATGTGTTCCCTTGTCAGATAGTGTTTCCCTTCGAGGTTTAGGTTCAGTGTAGCAGAGTAAGGTAAAGGGGAATACGCATCAACGGGGAAACAGATTTTGAGATAACACTTGTTGTTTTTACCACTGTGGCTGAACAAAAATAACTCGAAGTGCTGATTCATAAGATCAACATGATGATGATGTATCACTGAGACAGGTGCTGTCCAGAAGTCAGATGTGCATCTAAAGCCGTAATTCTATTAAAAAACCTCAAAGATTTTTTGTTTTTCTTTTTTTAAATTCTGGTTGCCCTGTGGTGCACATGTGGTCAAATATTTTGGTGCCATTTTGACGTTGCATCTCTCTGCTTGCAGTCTGTGCTTAAATTCACTGTTAATGAATCTTAACATCAAGATAAATAGGAACCACATCTGCCAAAGGAAAATGTAATTGTTTGCAGTTCCCAGCCATCAGAGTAGACCTACAGTTCTATATTATCTACAGTTGTGCTGTAAAATTACAGTTGGGCAATTTCTGCAATCCTCTCTCACATTTTACTGTATATACCAACTAAAAAAAACAATAAATCTAATTATTATTATTATTATTATTATTATTATTATTATTATCATTATTATTATTATCATTATTATTATTATTATCCTAAGATTTTTTTCAGTGAATTGTATGTAACTGTACGTTCAAGGAAATCCACTGTTGATTTTTTCTTTTTTAAGCTCAGTAAATGCTTGATGTTTCCAAAGTCAATTAATAATGATATCAAATCATCATGATCTTAGTATTGACCAAAAGTAAAGTACTTTCAGCCCTCACAGACTCTGTGATGGATCCATTGTTTGTAACATCATGCAGTCAAGCATTGTTTGAATCTAATTTTAATTTTAATCAAGGACCTAAATTTTTCATTTTTCTGAACTCTGTCTAACATGATGCTCTAGATATTTTGTCTGATTCAACAGTGCAGTTATGGAAAAATGGCATCTTGGGTTTTAGAGACGGAGCAAGAAACACAAGTAGTTAGCTGATCAGGCTGGTTTAAACAAACCCCCCGGTTAGGGTAATTTGGAAAAGCAAACAAAAGTGACTTATTACCCAAACAGGCTGTTGTGAACATCCATCACAGTTTACAGACCTACTTCATAGTTCAACATTCACCTACGCACAGTGTGGACATTGTTCCTGTGCAGTGAGGCATTATTATAACAGAAAGATTATATCATCTACATAGCATTTTGGCTCTCTCATTTTGAGTTTAACCTCTGAATATTATAGATATTCTGGCTGCAAACTACAAAATTGGATTCAAGTAGTAATAAACAGAAATGATCCTTTACTTTTTACATTACTGAGGGCATAAAAGACTGTAGCTTTAAAGAAGAATTTGAAGCAACAAAGGCATTAACAGCATAGTTCATTGTTTTAAATGTTGTATGAGGGACTTATTAATAATCAGCCAGTTACCTTCTTTGAAAATTTGTTTTTTTTGCATTTTTCTAACTTGGAAGCTACTTAGAGAGAAACTTAAGGGCTCAGTTGGTTAGTTCTCCAATATACTGAGAAAGATCTCTGCACCTGAATGTGTGACACATGCCACACACTCACATGACACAGGTTCAGGTTGTCGCACCTGTCACACATTCATGTGTGCAGAGATCTTTTTCAGTATTTTTTAGGATTATTGCCTTTTTTTTTCTCTGGTACCCTGAGCATTTTCAGCAACTGTGAGATGGGGGTTTTGGGATGCGGGAGTTTCTCTAATTGTCTCTCAGTTGGTTAATTAGAATTTTCTAATTCTAGTATTTATCTAGTTTTTAGTAACCACAAGCCAATGAGCTTCCTGTGTCAGTGGGGAAACTCCATACAGTCATTCTGCACCTTTTAACCCTCTTGTTCCTTTATTCATTACTCTCTGAGACTGGTTATTCACTTGGTTTCACCACACCTCTCATAACCTTTTTCTGTCTGGAAAATTCAGTCATACCCTTAAGTCTAGTACAAGACACTGAAATGTAGGAACATATTCCAGATGCCTGCACTTCAATTTACATTATAAATAGGTCACCCAAGGGCTGTCAAAGTCATGGACAGGTTATGTGCTGTATTTTATTCACACAGTAGATAGCCAGAGACAAAATGCCCCATTCAAATGCTGAATATGAATGAAGAACATGTCATTCAGCTTCCCCTTTCCTTGGAGGAGGGAAGCCCAGTTCAGTTATAAACAAAAATCATGACTTGCTGATTGATCACACAGTTGCAGCTCAGGCTGTTATGCTAATCACTGTGAAATGTCAAGGTCATTTAAAGTTCCACAATCTATCTGCAAACTTTTAGTTTTAGCTCAGGAAATCTAATTATGTTCAGATTGAAGAAGGATTAGTTAAAGTGTGATTAATTGTTCATCAGCCACGAACCAGCTGATTTTGATGTAGAGCTTTATTTGTACAACGTATGACTCATATATTGCAATTTAGATGCCTGTAGGGAAAAACTAAGTAGAAAAACACAGAACCTGTTTTTTCAAATAGGTTTGTTGTTGTGACCTAGGTTCAGTAACTTTCTATGATTCAGACAGCAGTCATGATTTCTTCATTATTCCATGACTAATTTTTTTATTGTAAGAGGTTTTCAGTGTAAGATTCTATATAATGCACCTTACAACATTGCAGGGACAGGCAGTATCATTGAGGACCAAACTCTTTGCTCTGGACCTCGCTGTGCTTATTCTGCTCTGCAGGTCAAGACAAAATTCTTCGTGTTTCAGATCATGTTTAGTGATCAAATTTCATATAAACACAATTTTTATCTGTAAATGTTTACAAAGGCTCACAGTCTCTACTTATGCCCTGACTTTTTGTCAGGATGTGTGACTAACTCTAAAGCAATTCTTCTCAGTTTCCCTTCTCTAGCAGTTACTGCTCTTTTGGCTTGGCGAGGCAGTGTCGATCTGTACAAGCAGTGGAACCACTAACTCTGGCCTGGCATGTCCAGCATGTTCAGCCCATCGAGCTATTGATTTGCTGCAGATGCACTTTGGCTCCAGACAACCTAACCAGCAGACTAAAGCCAAACATGAACACAAAAGTTTCCAAAACTGTCTGGCTAAGTGGGGGATATGTTGATTACTTTCTCCAGGAGACAGATGAGTTTTTTAGGTTGATCATTATTTTTGTCCCCAGGGGTCCGGTGCTGGACCAGAGCAGGATCCCCACGTCATGGTTTAGTACTCCTGAGTTAGTTTGTCTAAACTAAACTAAACTAAACTAAAAGATCAGGTTTCCCTCTCTTGGCCAACTGGTTTGTGTTATATGAACAGATGCAGCTTACCGCAGCCAGACCACCGCTATTTGTGTGTGGCATGACAATGCAAACTGTTGCAAATGTGGCGGGTTATTGTCAGTGTACTGCCATGAAATGAACGGCCAAGTCTCCATTACCACTGCTGAGTAGATTAAAAATGATATGTCTATAAAAGCTAGTCAGTCACTAAAATTTAAAAATAGCCACTAATATTTGCAATTTGTGATCAGTTTGTTATTGCAGTTTAGGTTACTTCAGGTTTGTTGGTGTCGGTGGTTTTAATGTTACCTGGAAATCAGAGACAGTGACTCATGACTGGCAACCTCATATTCAAAGGTCCCCTCCACTAAGAAATTTGTAAAATGTCTGACCGTAACTATACTGACTTATATCAGTGCAAAGTTTGTCACAGAGAGATGCATGTGTACTTGTACCCTAAAATCGCGTATAACCAATTCAAGCTGGATTTGGTGCGTAACAAATTCAAAAATCAGTCACTTTGCTGGAGGCAAAGAAACCTGAAACTTAGAGGGCAGAGCAGACTTGTCAGTACAGACAGTGAATGTTATTTGTTGATTCCACCGGGCATATCGCATCTATGCTACAGTTTTGATCCATCCTCCACACAGATGCATGTCCCACCGGCACTGCTTTGGATGCATTTCAGCAGCAGATTGTTTTGTCAGCCGCTGCTAGTTGCAAGCTAACAAATAACACAAACAAATTAATGATGCTAACTGCACTTAATCTCTGATGTCTCCTCCAACACTATCCATCTTGATGCGGACTGCTCTTTCGTCAGCCAGCCTAGCACAAGCAGCAGTGGTGGGCAGGTCGCAAGGCCATATACAGAATTTCTCACTGTGGGACAAAGAATAGATGCGCTGTGGAAAAACCATGTTAAACAAAATATTAATCATAGCAGACTTTAAATTTGTCGAAGGGGAACTTAAGAACAAGGACGCTGAGAGTGTGCTCCCAATTATCAGGGAATCACTAGTTTAACTGGATTCTACCGGTTTAATGACCTCAAGATTGCATGTCTGCTTTTTGCCAATGATGTGGTTTTCTTGTTTCATTAGACCGTGACCTCCAGCACACGCTGGAAAGGGTTGCAGCCGAGGGTGAAGTGGTTGGGATGGGGATCAGCACCTCCAGTTCTGAGTTCATGGTAGTTTGCCAGTTAATGGTGGATTGCTCCCTGCTGATTTGAACTGAGTTGTTGTCCCAAGTGAAAGAGTTCAAGTGTTTTGAGCCACGTCATGTGAGATGGTGCTCCCTCTGGCGCGATAATCTTGCTAATATCCTGTAGAGTGTGGTGTGCAATTATTTTCAAATCTTGTAGTGTATTGGGTGTTTAGAGCGAAGAGAATCTGAGCCATTTCGCTTCATGTGTGGTCTTACAACTAATTTAGGATTTTAAAACTCCTGTAGTGTGGGCCCACATTTAGACTCACAAGTCAGTGTCTGAACGCTTTGTTCAATAGATACTGAGGATTATCTCTTAGCTTTCATTGTAAAAACTGGGTGGAAACAATGAGAGTTTTCAGGGCGGTGACATTGTGTGCTTACTACTGACGAGAATAGGCAGGGAGCATCGTGTCTGATAAGACATGTCCCTGAAAAAAATGTAAAGGGTGTAGGTTTGTCTGGTATTGCAAGACCATCTATGAGCAATATGTACACTTTTACTTTCTCCAACTCCAACTTTTACATTGATAAAAGACATGAGGTAAAAAACGAGTCTCATGTAGGCTGTTAGTGATTGGCAGATAGTCTATATGGAAATGAAATATTCAACAAAAAGAGTGGATAGTATGATACAGACAAGCGGAAAAGAGTAAGAGGCAGCTACACACCGTTCAAGATCATCAACATGGTCACTCGCTCATTGGGAAGCCACCAGACTATGATGTACTCTCATATGGCTTTGACTTTTGACTAATGAGTTGGCAGGTTTAAATATGTTTACATTGCAACTGATTTGGACATTTACGTTTGCACATACAGCTTCTCCAGGTAATGCCTACATAAGTGCAGCGTTGCAGCACATGTATGAAAGTGGCTTTTGGGTCATGACTGATGGTAAGAGTGTAAGAGTGACAGGCAGATTGGTCTGCTGTCTGTGGGTTTGGCTGCATTGATACTGACTTTAGTGGTAAAAAAGAGCTTTGTCTGAAGGTGAAGCTGTCAGTTTGCCGGCCTATTCCAATCCTTACCTCTGTTCATGAGCTCAGGGAGTGAGATCATGGAGGCGAGTGACTAAAATGAGTTTGGGCTTACCCTTAGAGACAAGTTTAGTTATTATGGTTCTGACATCTGATGGGTTTTTCAGTACAGTACAATATGCTGCCCATTAACACATTGTCCAATACAGAATATAAGGGAAACATTATTAATGGAAAAACCAACTGAGTTGAATAGTCGATGTTATGAGATATCTTGTGTACAAAATTGACATACTGATCCGTGAGTGATGCTAGAGCTAAGGCCCAGAGAAAATCCATGTAAACCCTGCTATTACTTTCTACCTACAATATCTTGTAAAAGACCCAAGATGTTTGATGGATGTTGGGGATTATTGCGTCATGGTGGTAATATAAAATAATATAAAATAATTAGAATTAATCGTCTGGAGACTGGAGAATGTCTTAACCAATTTAATGACATTCTGTCCAGTAGCTGTTGAGACATTTAACTTTGGATGAACTCTACAGACAGACATCACCCTCCCGAAGGTTGCTGCGAGTGTTGTTAAAAATACACTGTCCAGCTGACAAAG
The DNA here is from genome assembly GCF_056507025.1 of Lutjanus erythropterus. Classification (NCBI taxonomy): domain Eukaryota; kingdom Metazoa; phylum Chordata; class Actinopteri; order Lutjaniformes; family Lutjanidae; genus Lutjanus; species Lutjanus erythropterus. Next base: position 23,106,587 of record NC_139324.1, read on the forward strand.
TCATCAATCATCAGTGGATTGAATAATAGCAACTGGAATCACTGACAGGTCCATCCCTCCATCCTTTCTCTATAGCCGCTAGTCGCATTAAATGCAGAGTTTGTGCAGCACGTCCCCCAGTGCAACAGTGTGGCTCACTGATGTGTATTTTGGGATAGAGGAATGAGATGTTGTGCAGTGTCTGATAATAAAAGAAAACATGAAATTAACAGTTGAGGTCAGGTAGCTTCCACCTGGGAATTGATGTGCTATTGCATCTTTATTTAGTTTTGAATAAACATTAGAACTGGATAATTAGCACAAACAACATCATCTTGGTTGAACAGACTTGAGAAAAACTATCTTTGTCCATCTGTGCAGACATTCTGCAGGTTATTAAATAATATACTCATCTACTGTACAAAGACAGTCATGACTTGTTAATTAACACATTGGCTGTAAGCGGTCTCCACACTGCACATCTGTTAAAGTTGATATGCTGCATTAGAAGCTGAAGGTTGTCCTAATAGTTCCCAGTATCGGACAGTGCCCCCAATCCTGCCTAAATTGCAGGTATTGGTGAATGTATGACCTGATCTGTTATCACATAATTAATAAACCCTGACACAGGATCCTGCTACTTCCCAGCAGCGCCTGTATGAGATATTTTTCCAGGACAGGGAGCTCACTGGCTTTGGCATGTATTTGTTCATGCTTTTCAAAGGGTTTAACCTGAGCCAGACCCAACAACAATGAGAGGAATCATAACACACCCAAACAGGGTTAGCAGTATGCAGTTATGTCTTTAAAAAAAAAAAAAAACATGCTGGTATCAGATCGGTTCAGGTATCAGAACTGGGAAGTAAAAAATGGTATTGGAACACCTCTGAATGGGCACAGGACGCTTTTGTTTGTGTATATGTGATGAATGTTTCCATGCTAATGGATGGATGTGATTTGATTTGATTTGATTTGAACTGAAGCTGATTTTCTTTGAAGTTGTGTTTTTTGGGAGAGCGCCTCACACTTTTGGACCCAACTACAGTGACTTCACACACATAATGTCTTCACTTTCATTGGATTAATCTTTTTTACTTCATCTTTGTCTTAGTCCTCATTCTCACACAACTTTTTTCTTGTTTTTCTTCTGTGTTGTATTTCAGGATTAGTGAGTCATTGCATGATGTAAAGTATTCCTGCTGCTGTTTTGTTTTTCATGTATTCCAGGTATAAAAAGAATTTAAGGGCCTTCTACTTTGTGCATCCAACATTTCGCTCTAAGGTAAGATTATGTCTCATAGAGCTCGTAGTAAAAATAGAAGAATGGTTTGATTGCGTATTTTTATTTATCCACTTCAACCTGGAGTGTAACTAATGATTAATTTTGTTTTCAATTAATCTGCTGATTATTTTCAATATTAACTCATTGATCATTTAGTCTGTAAAATTACAAATAATTTGAAAATGCATATCACATTTTCCCAGAACCCAAAGCGACACCTTCAGATTGCTTCTTTTGTTGAACCAACAGTCCAAAGTACAAAGTTTATTTGCTATCATAAAGAACCTATTGAAAGCAGCATTTACATTTTAGAAGCTGAAAATGGCATTTTTGCTTGAAAAATGACTGAAACGTTTAATCATTTATCAAAATAGTTGGTAATTAATTTACTTTGAGTTGACTAATTGATTAAGCCACAATAGTTGCAGCTCTAATTTCAGCTCTTAATTTGTTAAACATTTTGGGTGACCTTAAAACAAAATGTTCATTCATTTGTTTTTTGACATGTGATACTATACTTGTTTGACATTTTTATCTAATTGTGTCCCGCTTCACATAACCTGCCACGACTCTTGAATGCTTTGTGCAGTTGCAGCAAAATTGAATTTGCACGAACACACATCAGACTTACAGAATTTGCCTGCTACAACACGATCATTTTAAATACCTTGGTGGTATGTGTCTGCCGCACTTAAAATTTCCAAACAGTTTTGTCCTTGGACCAAGCCCTGACATTCTCAAGATGAGGTATTATGTAAAATCAACATGATTGTCCATCACATTTAGATGCTAATCCTGATCCAGATGCAAAATCAAAACTTATAAATATTTTTCTGTTATTAAAATAACATCTAGAGAATTGCATAGCCTTGGCAGAGACATGTGGTCCCTGAGTGCTTTCTGGTTTATATCTGTTTCTTTGTTGTTTACTGGAAATGCTGTACTTTTTCTTCCTATGGCCAAACTTCCTCTTGGGGATCATTAAAGGTTCATTAGACTTAATCTAGTTCTTTTGTTTGCTTTAGACAGTTGTGTTCAGTTTTGGCTTTGTTGTTTATGGCAAGATTAATATCTTGGTAACATAAAATCAAGATCAAATCTACAACTGATGAAGCGTTTCTTTCTTATTTGCTGCTGTTACTTCATTTTTCACTGGCTCATTCCAGGTTTCAACATGGTTCTTCACCACATTTAGTGTGTCAGGGATGAAGGACAAGGTTCGTTACCTGGACAACCTGCCACAGCTCTTCACCTGCATCAAACCCGAGCAGATCGACATCCCTCCATTCGTCCTGGAGTATGATGCACGGGTAAGCAGCAAGTTCAGTCCCGAATGTATGCACACATAGATTTCATCCACACATAATGAATATCCATCTCACTCTATTCTACGATTGTATGGTCTGTGACTCCTTGTGAAACTCCAGCAAGTAATTCCTGAAATCCTGATAGTTCTCAATTTGGAAATGCAAGCTGCTGACCAGACAGCAACAATACAGTAGTATCACATAACCTGGAAGAAGGTAACTCCAACCTCTTGATGCAGACCCTCAACAGATCCTTTGTTGTGCTTTAATGACATCATGTATAATGTAGGGCTGCAGTTGTCATTGTTGATTACTCGGTTAACAGTTGTTTGCCTAGAAAATGTCAAAAAATTATGAAAAATGTTGATCGCTGTCTCCCGAAGCCCAAGCTCATGGCCTCAAATGTCGTTTTGCCCACAGCTCAAAGATATTCACATTACTGTCATAGAGAGCAAAAGAAACCAGAAAATATTCACATATAAGTGGTTGGAATCAGAGAATGTTTTTTTTTAATATTCAAATGAAATTATCAATTATCAAAATAGTTGGTGATTAATTTAATAACTGATTAACAATTGGTTAGTTGTCAGGAATTCTTGATCTTTCAAATGCTTTATTTAATGATAACAATAGCATGCCAAATAATCAGTACACTAGCATAGGAAGGTTTAGAGGTATTTATTGGCAAAATATGGAAGAAATTGACCATAATATTCATTAGTATGTTTTCATTAATGTATAATCACCTGAAAAATAAGAATCATTTTCTTTTTGTTGCCTTAGATTCAGCCCATTATATCTACAGAGGGCGCAGGTCCTCTTCTACAGAGCCCGCCATGTTGTGCCACAAAATCCTACAAATTGGTCCTTTAAGCTTGGATAGGGCTTAAAGGCAAACTTTGGTATTTTTCAACCTGGACCCTATTTTCCCATTTTTGTGTCTAAGTGATTCATGGGCACAGCAGTTCTGAAACTAGTCCAGAATTGACTGAGACCGCTGCAGCCGAAAGAGGTGCACTATAATCCCTATGGGCAATTGTGCACCATCAGTGTGCGTCTGTTTACAGTATTTGTTTTGGCTCATACTGTTATTCTAAGTATCTGACAACAGTACAGAAATTTTCCCCACAGAGTTTTGTCAAAGAGTAAATGCCTTTTTGGTTTACCATAAACAGCCGTTAAATCACTCTTGTCAAAGCCAACACTCCATTTACAGCAACAGTAATTTTACCATCATAAAACACACTTCATTCAAACCTGACAGAACTAAAATAACACTCACCAAAACCATCTTTGTTTGTTTTTCCGCTGCTGCTACAATCACCAATTTTGGTTTGGTCCGAAAAAAAAAACAACTTAATTCACAGAGTAAGATGTGGAAATACCGGAAGAGGAGCAGGAGGGAGGTCAGACATGAGAGAAGCAGTCAGGAGAAGCAGCGTAAAGAGCATTTTCAGGATGTTCAAGGCAATGCTTTACTGCCAACAACAGGTGGTGTAGAATACAACTTACATGCTTGACTTATACACCAGTCAAGCATAACACTATGACCTCCTGCCTAATATTGTGTTGGTCCCCCTTTTGCTGCCAAAACAGCCCTGACCCATCCAGGCATGGACTCCACTAGACCCCTGAAGGTGTGCTGTGGTATCTGGCACCAAGATGTTAGCAGCAGATCCTTTAAGTCCTCTAAGTTGTGAGGTGGGGCCTCCATGGATCGGACTTGTTTGTCCAGCACATCCCACAGATGCTCGATTAGACTGAGATCTGAGGAATTTGGAGGCCAAGTCAACACCTCAAGCTCGTTGTTGTGCTCTTCAAACCATTGCTGAACCATTTTTGCTTTGTGGCAAGGCGCATTATCCTGCTGAAAGAGGCCATAACCATCAGGGAATACTGTTTCCATGGAAGGCTGTACATGGTCTGCAACAATGCTTAGGTAGGTGGTACTTGTGAAAGTAACATCCACATGGATGGCAGGACCCAAGGTTTCCCAGCAAAACATTGTCCAAAGCATCACATTGCCTCCAACTTGCCTTCTTCATCAGACCATGCCACCTTCTTCCATTGCTCCGTGGTCCAGTTCTGATGCTCACGTCGGCAGTGCACGGGGTCAGCATGGACACCCTGACTGATCTGCGGCTGTGCAGCTCCATACGCAACAAACTGCGATGCACTGTGTATTCTGACACCTTTCTATTAGAATCAGCATTAACTTCTTCAGTAATTTGAGCAACAGTAGCTCGTCTGTTGGATCGGACCACACAGGCCAGCCTTCGCTCCCCACGTGCATCAGTGAGCCTTGGCTCCCGCATGACCCTGTCGCCGGTTCATCACTGTTCCTTCATTGGGCCACTTTTGATAGATACTGACCACTGCAGACCGGGAACGCCCCACAAGAGCTGCAGTTTTGGAGATGCTCTGACCCAGTCGTCTAGCCATCACGATTTGGCCCTTGTTAAACTTGCTCAAATCCTTACGCTTGCCCATTTTTCCTGCTTCTAACACATCAACTTTGAGGACAAACTAACTAACCCACTAACAGGTGCCATGGTGAAGAAATAATCAGTGTTGTTGACTTCACCTGTCAGTGGTCATAATGTTATGCCTGATCGGTGTATGTGCTTGTGTGTCTGTGCTTGCAGCTCCCTTTTTGTATTCCCAATCAGTCATGCATAAGCAGGTAGCCAAAGACACAAGACTGCATTTTTAGTTACATACTGTAACTCCTCACATCCGCTTTCTGGCTTATTGAGTTTTAATGGAAACCTAACCTCCCTCTGATTTTTCTGTGTCATCACATGCCAAAATCTAAACACTGAAATGTGTTTACACCCATGTGTGTTCTATTCCAAGCACTATTCATCAGCTGTTTTTGAAGGGGGAAAAGTAGAGCAGGAAAGGGAAAACGTCTGTATGTCCATGTGATGTTTCTCTCCTTACTGATGTAAACCAGAGAGGGGGCAGACGGAGTAACAGTCCACTAATGACTTGTTTATTGTGCATATGTGCTGTTCTAGAAATTACACCTATTAATCCTTTAGCCTACAGACTCAGTTAAACTGAGATTGTCCAGGATCCCCTGAGTTGATTTCCCCTTTGAAATTTGGGATCTGATGGGAGGATAATTGAATGAAGTCATGGGTATCGATATCTTTGATTTATCAAGGCTCTGGTGCTGTAATAAAGAGGCAACTCTGTACTTACAACAGCTTTACTCTTGTGAACTGTCTGAACTGTCAGAAAGTGTCGTAATTCCTTCTGAAGATAAAGGACTGAAGAAATGTCAAGACAGCCAGACATGAGCCTGTAACTGCTCTGAATTCAAGCCAGCTGTTCAAAAGGAAATGTCGGAGAGGTTTTCATGCCCGGTTCCTTAGACTCATAAAAAAGATCCAGTGATCATGTTTGGATTCCTTTGTGAGCCATGATTGGCTCACATTGGACTATTTATTTTGACTTTGTGGTCATTTGTAGTTTCTGTTGGCTGATTAAAGGTAGAAACTTGTGTCTTTTCCCTCGTTGAATCTCTGGAGGAGGATTGAGAAGTATTCGGCACAGCGGAGCAGTAACCTTTAGCTCATTTCGTGTTTTTGATCCTTCTGTAAGGATTCATATGAGGGTTCAGCAAATGACTTTGACATTGTAATTTTCTTGAGTGGTGACACATGAGTGCATGAAACAAAGATGTCAGTACATTTTTTCATCAGCAGGGACTTCATTTAAATATTGATGATGGTTCAAAAGCAATGAAAGTCATAGTACTGGAGCCACATACACCATCAAAGAAAGTTAGCTTTTCTTGTCTGTTGCAATTTATTCGTATTTAGAGGGGGGAAAAAAAACACTTGTTGTTTGTACCAGCCTCTCTGAAATGAATCAGTTGTAGTCACTTGGACGGCACATGGGCAAATGGAAACAATATTTTTGTAAATCCACATCTTGTATCCATCTTACTGCTGGTAGTTTTTAGGAGGAAGGTGGGCCTGCAGGTTTTATGTAGTGGGAGTATTTTGTGAGGCCCAAAACCTTCTGTTTTTTAATTAATTAATTTAAGATTTATTTTGGGTTGTATTTCATTATAAAAGTGATTGTTTGACACAGTAGTCTAAAAGAGGCATGTTTCATTTCATGGTTGCCCTTGTTTTAGGCTTACTGTGAATATTAGATTGGCTCTGTGTTCCAGTAATACAACTCTTTCCTGCCATATTTACATTGATTTTTAGAGTAACAGCACTGGTGACATTTAGATGGTAGATACTGTGGGGACAAAACTGAATTACATGCAAAACATCATACCTATTTTAGAATATTCTTGGTTAAATCCTGTGTCATCATGGGTACATAGTGAGGAGTTTTGCTTCCACTAAATAATGTATTTAATATTAGAATGTTATTTAGGGATTATGTGACAAGTGATTTTAAGATCAGGTGTAACATTAAAATAGTAATATTACTGTCAGATTGCAGTGATTATATTAACATCCAAACTGCTGGAGTACAGAGCAGAGTAGAAAAGAGTAATAGTTGGTGGAACAAAAATATGGCGAAATGTGATTATAGATGATTTTGCAATATGTTCTGAAGACACTTTAACATTAGTAACAAGTGTTGAAGTCACCTGCTTAGTTTCGCTCTGTCTCTCAAGGTCAAGTTAACATTTATTACCCATGAGGGGCACAGCCAGCAGTAATGCAGTCATCACACCAATCAGCACAAAACAAATAATTAATAATGTTGTTCAAAAGACCAGTAGAGGAAGTGACCAATCAATTCTTAAATGTATTGGTCCTGCATCTTGGCAGATTATATGTGTGACCAGATGGAAGCAATCTGGAACTGGCTGCGTAAAGGTTGACTAGGGACAGCAAGGATCGGCTTTTTTGTGGCGCTGATTTTTTTTTTTTTTTACAATACACTTGGGAGAGGTCATTTTAGATTTGTATCTGCACATTCTAACAATTCCCTCTAAACTGTTCTTGTTTTTTCAAAGTAAGTGACCCGAACCAGCAAAAGAAAAAGAAGATTAGAGCAAGAATAAAACATTCTCATCAAGGCTGATTGGCCTTTGCACAAACATCATGAGTATTTGGTTCAAAGGTTAACTCATTAATTATTGTCTCCAGGGGCCGTATTCACAAAGGTTCCTAGTACAAAGAGTTGCTCCAAGTGATGAAATCCCAGAAAGATTCTTCAAATTGTGACACTTTTGACAAATTTCGGTAGATCCTAGTAAAGATAAAAGTTATTCACAAAGCATCTTAAAAGAGCTCCTAATATGAAAAGCTGTTAGGAGGAAGGAGGTGGACTTTAAACAGGCTTAAGAGTTTCTTGAGCAGAGGAGAAATTGGCAGAAGGACATGCATCTATGACTGTGTTGTCTTTTTCTAGACTATCTTTAAAGTCTGGCCTCCAATTTATTCAGCAGAGCCGTTCTTAAATAGTATTCATAATAACATCATATCTTAACAGAGACTACATTTTGTCAATTTAACTGTGCATTGTATGCCCATTGTCACTAAGAGTGCATTTTTTTCTATTTTGGATCAACCAAACACCTTCTTATAAAGCATGTGACATACTTAGCAGTCTACCACACCTCCTCACTAAGATAAAGGTTTATGTCCCTTTCATGCTCAGAGTTGCTCTGAGAGTTTTCTTAAATCACTCTTAAGCTAGGAGTCCTTGCTAAAAGTTTTTGTGTGTCTCATAATGTTAGTGAGTACTGCCCCTGACACGACTGGTACTGTTGAACAACTTCTGCCTACAGTCAGAAGGAGAAGGAGTGTTTGCATCAGTCACTAAATTCAGCCACCGCTGGACCATGGTCACTTTCATCAGGGACACTAATGGAATCATCTCTAAACTTGATGCTAGGTCTGCCATCATAATGACACTGTTTTTCTCAGTCGTCTTGAGATGCTACACTCTCTCTGCCAGTGTATCAGTGTTATCGTTGGCTTACTCTTCAGGAACTTATTTCCAGGTCAACCTCAGTCTCTTGTGCAGGGTATGTGTAACAACGGGCTGGCTTCCTCTACGGTTGTAGTATGGTGCATTTCCCCCTGTCAGCGCTGCTGCAAGCATATGATCTTGGCAATAACATTCACATCAACACCTGCATGTTGCCGTTACCCAGAAATAGTTTGCTCTGCTGGGCTGAATTACAGTGCTGGTGGAGTCCAGGAAATAATGATTGTATCTCTTCACTCAACATGTTGCCTGTTAGGAGAAAGTCTTACACTACACACACCACATCAGACACAAGTTGTGGGCACATCAGCACTGGTTACCTGAAAAAATATAGAATATTTATGATTCAATCTGGCAGTGTAAGATGGAGATTTTAACTTAAAGGGACAGTTCACCCCAAAATCAAAAATACATATTTTTCTTAACAGTAGTGCTATATATTCATTTAGATAGTTTTGGTGTGTGTTGCCGAGTTTTAGAGATATCAGTCGTACAGATGTCTGCCTTTTCTTGAATATAATGGAACTAGATGACACTTGCTCAGAGCATCAAAACACACTTTGTACGAGACAGGAAATGTTTCCTACATGAAACTGCTCACAACAAGGCGTGTGGATTATCTTGAGTAACTGGGTCATGTAGTTGAATTATATTTGAGAGAAGGCAGATGTCTCTGCTGCAAATATCACAAATCCCCGGCTACTCACACCAAAACAATCTAGATGGATGAATAGCACTACAGGTAAGAGGCAAAATATGTATTGTTGATTTTAGTGTGAACTGTTGCTTTAAAATGGCTGTAACAGACATCCTCCAGAGTTGGTGGAGACCCAAATACAGAACTAAAAGAGAGTGAATATTGGAATACAATTGCCAGGTTGCCAGACATCATGACTCCAAATTAATGATAGTGTTGCTCTGTAGCTGCTTGAGGTGTAAATAAGGAACTGCTTGCAAAGAAGTTCACCATATCAGTTTAAAAGGTGAATATATGTCAGTGTTGTGTTCACATAAAAATATATGGCTACATTTTATGGTAAGGCCTTGAAAGGTCCAGAGCTAACACCATGCTTCCACTCCAAACACACACAGCCTCATTGCTGAGCAGCGTGAGAGAATGACAGGTGAGACTGAGTTATCTATAAGTCCAGCTAATTGTAGCTCCTCTGAAAAGTGCAATGAAAAAATAAAGACCACAATCAGTTCCACTTCACTGAAGGCCTCGCACTGAAAGTTAGAAAACCCAGACGATGATGTTTCATCAAAAAGAAAAAAGAACTCACTTTCTGCTTTGTTTGTTGAATAATTAGTTTCTATCGTAACACTTTTGTCTGGAGTCAGTCTGGTTGTCTTGGTTACAGTCACTGGCAGAGTGCCACAGTTACAGACATTATGCAGACAGGTCCAGTCAAAATGAACAGGGTTGATAAGAGTTGTTTGTCTTTGGCGCCTGTGATCATTTTTACATCTATCACAGCTGACCAAAGGGAACATTGTTTTGTCCATTGTTATGATATATTGCAGTCATTTCTGGTTGGAATCAGCCTAAATTTGAGGAAATGTTTTTAACACTGCAATAAGGTGTTTGTCAAGGCACACCACTTGGTTTCACAGGGGACCAGTCACAGTTTGTTTGTTTTGTTGTTTGTTTGTTTATTTTAAGTCTTAATCAATAACATTATGAATTAAACACAGTTTTTTTTCTGGAGCTGATGATGGCAGTCACTAAAGAGTCAGTGATCTTGCTTCCTTCTCATTTCTGTTGAGAACACAGCCTCTGAGACCGATGGTGGCCAGTTTGACAGGGAATACAGTACCAGGGTGGTTTTCTTGCCAGGTTTGACTTTTGGCTCCTGAGTCGGCTAATTAGGCAGCTACTTCCATGGATAACTGAGCTAACTAGCTAACGCCAGCTACAGATAAAAGCAGACAGCGATTAGCTTACTTTAGCAACAAGTAGAGTAGCTAACTACTGTCTGTCCAGCGGCTAACTCTGCAAGCTAAATCACCTTGGTACTGTACTCTGTCCTCAAACTGGCCTTACAGTAACATCCTTATGACATGTTCAAATGCTACCACTTTAGTTGAGATCAAGGAAAATATTCATGACACACTTATAATCGTCTTATGACAGCCAGTGTCAAAACCAACCACATACAGTATGACCGTATAATGAAATGTTAAAACAGCGTCTTTGAGTTTGATAATGTCGAGTTGTTATGACAAAGACGTCATTGGCTTGATTAATGTCAGGTTTTCATAACAAAGACACCTTTGCATTAAAAATGGCATAATTGACCAAATGACACTTAATGACCACAGTCAAAGACAACTTAATGTTCTTTACATGTGCCATGACATGATTATGACAGTGTCATGCACATCCCTTTAAATAAAGTGTTGCCAGCTTTTAATTTGAAACATTTGCAAGAAAGTTGTTGTATTGCCAGTAACCAATCAAGTGATTGGAAATAGTTGTAAAAATACTATTTGTGTTATAAAGACAAAACCAAAGCAGATAATGAGTAAGTATAATGATAAAATTAGCACTTAAGCAGTCAACCTTACATTGCCCTATACAGGTAATTTTACCCCTCCTTAATGTTTTTGCCCAACTTACTAGTGACCAGCCTTTTATGTTCTATTTTTTTTTTATACTTTTACTCTAAGAATTAAGAATATTTGACTGTTTGTATATCTGGTCTGTTGTGTAACTGTTTAGTTTGAAACTGACCACATGATGCACTAACTCTGACTCCTGTGTGGTCTGTGTTAACCTTGACTTTTTTTCTCCTCCATCTCAGGTGAATGGACCCTACCATCCCTCCAACTCTTCTGGACTGTGACAGGAGACCAGTCGGAGCTCCATGCCGGGGTGACGAGGTGGTGTCAGCTTGTCAAGTGGAGGCCATTTATGGGCATCATGTCGCCCGTGTGGCCTGAACTCCTAACCTCCTCTTAAGGCTCTGAACCGTAGTAGGGAAACTCTCCTTTTGTTCTGCCAAAAGGACAAAATTAACAGTCACAGCCCACATTTAGCAGCATGTGGCGTGCTGAATGGTCCTTCTCACTCACCACAGACTATTTGTGGATCTGGTATGGTTTCTGGATTATGCCTTACACCGAGAGTTCTTATTCAGCAGTTTCCTCAAACCTCCCTAAATAATGAAGAATCATGTCAAGCCTGACAGTCGCTCAAAGCCTTTTCCGTCATGTGGTCGTATCAGACATGCTCGACCATGTCTCAGGCTAGTGTCAGACTTCTCAAATGCTGGAGTAGGATGGGAAGATTACGTCTGTCTGGATTTCCACACTGTTTAATTTTCTTCCATACCAAGCTGGACGGTGAGAAATTATGGGTGAGGTAATGCTGCACTGATGCGGAAGTTGGAAATTCCCACCCGGTACGTTGTAATAACAGCCTCTGTGTTCTCCTGCGGTCACAGTTGGAAAACCCTAGAGGAGAAAAAGTAACGCCTGGGAGATATTCTTGGATACACAAAAACGCTGCTCCTTGTGCAACAGATAATGTCATTTTATGTTGGCTAGCTAGTTAACACAGAACATTAACTTTATATCACATTTTGGAAATTGGGCTTAATTATTTGCTACCATGAGTTAAATGAGCATATTAAACCACTCTCATATTTGTATGCTAAATAGGAAGCTACAGCCAGGAGCCGGTTAGCTGAGTTCAGCGTGAAGACTGGAAGCAGGTGGACTTTGCAACACCACAACTTGCCATTTTTACACGTGGGTGTTAGTTAAAGGAGCAATATGTAGAAACCGAGTGTGCAAAAATTAGTGCAGCAGTCTGAATAGTAGGTTGGAGCCATAGATGGTATATTAAAGAGATTGAAGTCCCATTTAATATACAATGCATGGTTGAAATGTGTTGTTTCCCCCCATCCCCTCCTCCCCAGACTCAGGGAAATTAGGTGCTGGTTGCAGGAGCAATGCAGAAGTGCATGACGCATGCAACATCATAAATTGACAATAATAAATGAGGATGAATGCACCACTGTAAGTTGATCAGATGTTTATAACTGAACTGTCTGTAAAGTGATGTCTGTTATCCTGAAAACAAAAGATCACTGCTCTGAAAATACACACTCTGGAGTTAGTGTTTGGTGACTGTGTGCCTTATTGCCTGCCAGACTCCATTTACATATTGCTCAAGTTAAATGTTATAAAAACATACGCCTTCTTACTGTCTTCTTACGACTCAGACACAGACACTTACTCATTCAGCAAACATTCTGCATGAATTTGAACTCTAATTAATATGAAATGGCCAAACCAAAACAGTAATTCCAGCCTGGAATACAAATTTCAAAGAGAGGCACCTTGACCGTAGTGTTGTTGTGAGAGAAGAGACTATTTCAACTTAACACGTTCCCTTGATTTCTGACATATCGTCATCATTTATGATTTATTACAGTAAATATATTACAGATTTCTCGTTTAAACAAACAAGACCTAACGTGTTAGTTTGTTAGCTTTAAAGGTGCTGGTAGGGTTATTTTCTTGCCTTCAAACAGAGCCAGGGTAGCTGTAGCTTCAAGTTTAACACACAGATATGAAAGTGGTATCCCTCACATCATCTAACTCTGGGAAGGAAAGCAATAAAGCACATTTCCCAGAATGTTAACTTATTCCTGTAGGCTTTAAATCCACTGAAAGCGGATCCAAGATGATGTGTTGAAAATGGATTGTTGACTTACTGCTGCTCAGCATTAACGATGTGCATGACGTCAGATATCTGCATCATAAAAATCATCACTGCATCACTGTTTTTTCTCCACTTAATGACCAAACTCCACTGGCTTTTCTGTTGCCTTTTCCATGCAGGAAGTTTGTAATTTCTCACTTTATCTTGTGTCTGTAAGGCAGCAGGGAATACATACCTCTACCAGCCATGTGAATTTTTTGTCACTAACCTTGTCAGAAGAAACACTGCAATAATTAATTGATAGAAAATTAATCTGCAACAGATTTTACAATTGATTGATCTTTTGAGGTATTCATTTAGCAAAGGTTGACAAATATTCATTGGTTTTAGTTTCTGAAATGTGGCAATTTGTTTTATATTGTTATAAATTGAATACGTTTTGGTCTTGGACTGTGTTTGCACAAAAAATTTAGAATGTCTCCTGGGAACTTTCTTCACTATTTATTTAAACTTTATTGATTAAACAATAAATCAATTTATTAAAAAAAAACAACACTAATGATAATAGCTGGTAGTTTAGGTCCTAATCACAAGGCTGTCAGTCAGAAAGTTCTCTTCTTTTATGGTAGTGCCTGTGTAAACATAGATACCCTTTGTTAAATCAGCCTGCTTGTCAAGCTGAAGGTCCTCTCTGTCTGCAGATACATTTTACAGCTTTATGACAGCAGTTCATAACCTGGAGGTCACGAGTTGCTGCATAGATTTACAATGATATTCTCCTACTGTACTAACTTAATGCCCCATGTATTTGCTTCTGAATCGTGGTAAATTTTGTCTTGTGAAATGCTGACTAGTTTTCAGCTGCTCTGCTTCCTCTGATATTCTGTATTTGGTTGATCTGTTGATTTTTCATGCACAATGAAGTGTAACTTTCTTATCAGGTTGCACAATCCAGAAAAGATGAAAATTAATGTTTTCTGACCATTGTCAGCATCATATTACGGTGAAAAGTAGAAAAGCTCATTTTTCTTTTCTCCTTGCCAATGGAGCTTGAAATTGTTCATGATCGTTTGTTAAAATGAACATTTTGTTTCTCAGTCACTAATTTACATTTTTATTTGCACAGTTGTTACTTGGTGTTTTCACAATGCACAAGTAGTTTGATTTAACTTGGACTACCGGACTGGATTTATCTTAATGGGGCAATTGCAAATCATATGTGCTGAACTAAACTTTGAAAACATTCCTCTGATTGTCTAAACTTTCAACCAATCATTATGTAGCGAACCCCATCAGTCTGGTATGCCAAGAGCTAACACTATCACAGCAAATGTGGATCCTGTTTGACTAACATCTGTCACCATTAGGGGGGAGTTCACCTACATGTATTTCTGTCTTCACTCGAGCTAAACATCAGGAATCTGCACATCTTCAAATAATTTCAGCTCTGTTGGCAAGAATCAGCCTCTCGCAGCTCTTCATAGTAAAGCTTATGTCCTTGGATACCCTCACTAACATCAGGGATTCCAAACCCCTGACGCAGAAGCATGTCTGCAGTCATGTGACATGATCAGTTCAGCTCAAAGCTTTTAACTTACATGTTGGATTTTGTAGACTCAGATGTGTCATGCCAGTTGCTTAAAGAGATATTTTGGATTATTTGAAGTTTTTTGTATGAAGGATTAATCCATAGTCAGTGTATTAGCTACAGCAGAAGGCAGTCAGCACACTCTGGGTTTGGAGAAGCAGCAGGAAGCCAAGCAGTGTGCTGCTGTGGACAGAGTGAATAGCTAAATATATTTTAGCCACCTGTCAGAAAAGCTGACAAAAAGCACTGAAAATATTCTAAATACAGCATACACTTAAACGGATATTGACCTTTTTTAGGTGGCTAAAATACAGTTTGCAGCTGACCCTGTCCACAGGTGTACATTGTTTAGCTTTCCACTCCTGCAACTTCATCAAACTGAGCGCATGCCGACCAACATCTGCTGTACGTAATATACTGATTATAGTTAAGTACCTCGTGCTACCCCCACTTCAAATAATCTAAACTATCCCTTCAAGGACATTTCAGTGATTGCTGTATTGTATTTAATAAAAAATAAATAAATCAACGAATGCAGATTGCAAAATGAAGTAGATATAAAAAACTTAAGTAAATGTCAGTATCTTTAAATCTTGTTTTTCTAAAAACAATTGGGGGCATCCTGTGAGGTGAGATGATTCCAAGTAGAACTGTATTAGAAACTGGTGAATAATCCTAATTTCAAGCTTTTACAAAATAAAGATTTAAAGACTGAATATGACAGTGGGTTGTTAGAAATGTCGTAAATACAACTCTAGAGGATTTAAGTAAATCTGCCTGTTTTCCCCTCAGTCGTCTCCATGATGAAGATGCAACCAGAAGTCATTAGCAGAAAACTTTGTTGTCAGAAATGTGATTATGTCAGAATGTATATAAATGATGAGCCAAATTTTGACTTCCTGGAAATGTATGTTATATTTTTTTTATAATTTCAAAGTGATGAATGGGGGTTTGTTGTCAACAACCTGAGATTTAACATTGATGTTCACATTTCCTGTATTGTGAGTTTTCTTGATTTTTTTTTTTTTTATACACACTGATTAAAATGATTTTCCTATGTAAGTGTTTTTCAGTTTGATAATTAAAGACAGACAATAATGGGCATATCTATCATTCAACACAATTTAGTGCTGTAGGAGACAAATTTGTTTTTAATCATACTCATCAAATCAGGGATGGGTGGTGTCCACACTTCATGGAAGAACAGTTGTCAGCTTTAGTTGCATTAATTTTACTGGCATAAACAAAATGCCAAAAACAAAATCTGAAAAGTTAAAATCTCCCTTCAGTCTCAGCGTAATGCACACCTCAGCTCCACTTGCAATTTGCAATCATAGTGGCAAATGGCGAATTCTTAGCAGAGATAATACAAAGACAAATGAAGAGTCATATGTTACGCATTTATGAAATATGTTGTGAAGTGCGTTGATATACTTGGAACTCTGTGCTCAGTAACTGTGCTTAATTTAGTCCAGCCACAAAGGGAAAATGAAATCCATCACATGCAGCTGAAAGGTGATGAATGGAAAAAAAAGTGAAATATCGTAGAAAAAAATTGAGCTAAAGGCTCCAAGTGGAGGACAGCCAGCTATTATGTGTTGGAGAGCTCACGCCTTCGCTGCAGCCAAACTTCTGTGAAGTGAAAATCTTTCTTCAAACAGGGTTTATTTGTCAGCCGTTTGATGGATACCTCACGTTGAGGTCAAATAGTCTTTTTGTTTAGGGAGGTTCCTAACTGAGTGAAGTTCGGTTGAGCTGAACTCTTAAGAGTTTGCCACCTTGGTACAGTTGTTTGGGTTGGTGTGAACGCTGGACTCAAACTCTGATCCGGATCAAACAACCACTCTCTGGTCTGCCTCCAAAGGGTCTCAGACGGCTGTGAAGTGAACTCTGGAGCAGTTTGTCTCCATTTGAACAAATCACAGATGCATGTCTTTACATGCGTCATTTCATTGTGTTAAATTATAAAGAAAATTTTTTCTTCTTGTTTTGATGACTGGTGAGCTAGTAGTGTCCTTGTTACTAACATGTGGACTTGCAGAGGACAACCTAGACTCATGATAAAGTGAGAAATGGCTGCATTATAAAATTATTCAATACCTGCTGTCTCACAAGATGTTATGCACAGTCCTCTAAAATCTGCTGATATGTACACTGCACTATGATGCTCCATGATGAATGATGAACGATATCCACATTGAAATTCAGAAGGTTGTGTTGTGTTTTACCAGCCGACTCAATCTAATAATCAATCAACATTTCTACCACATGGCTTGTATTTATAATTTCTAATACCACAGTGTTTTTTCTTGTTCGTTTTGGAGTTGCTACCTTGCAGTTATATACCTCTGCCAACCAGTCAGGTTGTACTTTGCATCCATGTCTGTCCAGATATGATTCATGTAGGGAGGATTTTGAAGGAATTTAATAATGAACTCAACACTATTTTGACCTCTAACTTTGAAGGAAGTTAATAAAAGGTATTAATTGTCTATTTTGGCACAATGGAAGTTCTCACTATATGTGTGATTCCAATGAATAATTTCCAGTGAGTCTTCACTTAGCGACTATTTTTAAAGAGGAGTACAGATGACTGATAGAGCACTGAACGTTTTGAACATTTTGGATATAAAATATCACCTCATCACGTTATCCTATTAGATATTTGTGTGTAATTTTGTAATTAGGAAAGCTTGAGTTATAGCCAAAAATGTGTTCAGTGAGGCCACCGTGACCATGACCTTTGACCACCAAAATTAAATCAGTACACTTCTGAGTCCAACTGGATGCCCAATCAACTCAGTCATGAATGTGCACAAAAAAATTAGGCTGACTGGTCCAGTAGTGTTTGAGATAAGCTATCAACAAGCTGCAGGGCCATTTATCACACACACACACACACACACGTACACGTGCAAACAAATGTAAATGGCTAATGAATATATGATTTTAACTTATAAAGAGGCTGTTGTTAAAACAGAACAAAATAATGTAATTATTGGGACTATTTTCAAATAGAGATTAATCCACAGTTGGTGCTCTAGTGTTCAGTCCAGGTGAGTCAAAGTAAACTGAACTCAGTAAACACTGGTCTTGGATCTCTGATCACTGGATCTCTACAGGATGTTTGGGATACACAGACAAAACTGGTTAGTAGAATCAGTTCACTGTTGGTTGGCACGAAGTAAAATATTGAATATTAAAAGCATCCTTATCCTTTAAGTGAGACACACGTTTCTACATTTAACGGATTGAAACAAGATATCTAACCAATATTAGAAAAGCTGTGCCATGAATTATTTTAAACAGTGCAGTTAAGAACAAAGATACAAAGACTCTCATTTGCCAGATACTCAGTGCATTGTTGTGTTGTCTGTGTCATTACCAATCTCATTTTGCCAATCATATTAAACGCTTTTTGCAGACAGAAAGTTGAAGGGCAATGTCTGCATCCTATCTCAGACCTTGTATCTTAACTTCAGAAATCCTAACTACAGTTGTAAACTTGATTCTTCAGTCAGCACTCATCCTGTCATGCCTGTATCTGTGTTGTGTACGCAAGACTGCCTGTATCCATGACAACAGCTGTCTCTCATAGAATAGATTGGAAAAGAAAGGACAGAGTTGGTGGCATTTATTGTGTCTGTGGAGGAAAGCAAATACCACCTTTTGGGGAAGTTTTCTTGCCAATTATTCATCCAGGTTAATGATATGAATAGACATCACATGTCAGGCAAATTTAAAATCAATTGTCTTAACAGTCATAATGTTTCTGTGTTTATGCCAGTCCCCATCTTCTTTGGCTTTTGGCAGTTATTTGGTCTATGTCATCCAAACTTAATCTTATTACATCCTGAGATAAGATAAGATTGTTAGGAAACATGTTTCTGTAATACCAAAAATCCTACTTGTTATCCTAAACTGAGATAAAATGGGATTTTAGGCTCAAGCACTTTCTGTAATGAGGTCCCAGGTTGAAAAAAAAACCTCAGTTACCCTTTAAGTGATCTTTCTAAATTTATGTCTGGTGTGTAAAGTGGTGTCAGTGACTTCCCTGCAAAGATTACACAGATGTTAAATCCAAAGACCTTGTGTGTGTTTTCCCTTTAAGAATACAGGAAAGATGGAAACACATAAGTGGCTGAATAAGATGGATGAAAGGCACGTGCTGCACTCACTGAGTGTTTTTTTCCCCCACCAGTCTCACCTTTCCTCCACAGAAAACAGCGTCATGTTCCAGGAAGTGAAGAAGTGGCCCTGTGCTGATTAAAAACCTCATGTCTGCCCTCCTCCGTCTGTCCTCAACACCTCCCGTCTCTTCACCTGCCCACATCCTGCTGACCGCTGTGACCTTCTTTCATCATGTCTCATCTTCATCTTTTTAATCTTTCTATTCGTTCTAGCTGGATTAAAGTGCTGAGCAGGGGATGAGGATGGAAGGAGGCCCTAGTCTGTTCTGTAAATGAAAAGCTGTGGTGAGTGGAGGAGCAAATCCATCTTTTATGGACCTCCCTCCGTGACAGGTAGGGATTAGCTGGTCAAAACACAGAGGCAGACAGAGCAAGAAAACACAGGACATCACCAGTCGCCTTTGACCAGTGTTCAAATTACACTCTGAGGGGTAAAATGTGTTCTTTTTACAGTTTTTCACAATCAGTTGCACAAGTTTTCCAAATCTTTGGCTGCTTTTCTCGAAAGTCTAAACACAAAACAAAAAACCACAAACACAAAATTCAAACCTCTACAAATCTGTAGCAAAAACAAACAGTGCTTTCAGAACTGTTTTATCCTTTTCCAAAATGTTTTTTTTGCATCAAAATGACACATGCACACCATCTTATGAATTGCTCTTTCTACCAAGCAACAACACACTGATGTGCTCAACACAAAACGCTACTACGAATATTCTTTTCAGTAAGTTAAAGCCTTTTGTATTTTCAATGTTGTAGCCAGTTAATAAAATCAAAAAATACAATCCAAGAACTACAACTTGTGGACAAAGTGACTCAGAGTGAGCAATATGAAAGATGTATTTAAAAAACAGTGTATTTTTGGATTTTAGATGATGGGAAATTATCACAAATTATCAAAATGACTCTAACTGGCCACTCCATGTAATTAACATGTATGCTCAGGCACGTGCAATGTACATGTGTATTTGTGTTGGAATATGGTCATGTATGGGTAAATGTATAGATGTATAAATGTGAAGGTACTGAATGTATATTAGTATGTGCAGTATCCAACCTGTCTGTTCTATCTCCCCCTTTTCTTTTCTTTTCTTTTGCTGTTGTTATTTCTGTTTGCTTGTTTAATTTATAATGTTGATCACCGTTGTTTATTATAATGAACTGTAAATTTGGAAGCAGCTATGCTGCATGTATAAAGTCAGTCTTTGAAAAAATAAAGTACAAAATAAAACTGTGTTTTATTACTGTGCTCAGTAAATACTGACCAGCTTCAACCAAAGTAAGCAAACAACAGACTTCTAGACACATGTGCAGCAGCAACAGGAGTTTGTTTTGCCATCTCAATCGTCAGGCAGCCCTTACATGACCATTTATTCAATTATTTGGTCTATTATTAATGTAACATTGTAGGCACCCATAAAAGCGCATACAGATTTTTAAAGAAAATGCCAAAACACTGGGCTCAGTTTAACAGTCAGAATTCAAAGACCTTCAGATGCCACTTGAACTTGTCCTTAAAGGGATAGCACAGTTTTTTTTTATGTGGGGTTGTACAAGTTATTTATGCGTAGTCTGTGTATTACCAGGAGGACAGCAGGAGTGCTGGTGTAGGAAGCTATGCACTGTACTGCTTGGACAGGGTCAGTAGAAAAAAATATTTTAGCCACCTAAAACGATTAATATCAGTTTAAGTGTATGCGTATTTACAATATTTTCATCAGTTTTGCTGTCAGGCAGCTTTTTCTGTCAGGAAACCGGACAGGAGTGGGTAAGGGGATGGGTCATTGTCCCCAACTTTTGCCGATAAAAAGCAAAAAAAACAAAAAAAACTATATAAGGCTACAGCTTGCAGTCGGCCACTTAAGCTTAGTGCAAAGATTGGAAACAGGGAAACATCTAGCATGGCTCTCTCCAACTTCTGTCCAAAACCTGCCTACCAGCACCGCTAATTAACGTATTATCTTATTTGATGTGCTGCATTGTTTTCCAGGCACAGCAAATTCCAGCTCAGAGCCAAGAAATAGTCCAGTATATTACCCCCCCCCCCCCCCCCCCCCCCCCTTTAAAACATAACTGACATTTTACCATTGGATTTCCGTGAGGATTAAAATGTTGAACTAGCCCTTAAAGTGTTACCAGAAAGCATCATCTGCTCTTAGCTGATCAAACAAACTCCTCTCCATATATTCTTGATTTGGATGCACATGCAAAGCCTCATGACTCATCTTAGCCTCTGTAAGATGGACTGGCATGCAGCTGTTTTACATGGTGATGTTTCCCATAATCCACTCTAACCTCACACCGCTGTGCACACCTGTAAGGGGGTACGGGAGGACGGGAAAGGCTGTAAATCAGAATGATTCATCTGCATGTTTTTTTTTTCTACAACAGAAGGTTCACACATTTGTACATTTCCAATATGATGCATAATAATAACAAATTCACTAAACAGTAACAAATGAGCTACAGACTTCAAAAGTGCAATTAAGGTAAAAAAAAATAAAATAAAATAACATTTTAACCACACAGTCAGCACCCATATGTTCATGACTGATATGAACTCAAAGCCATTAGGTCTCAGCTTCTCCTTTGAAGTTTAGATTTAGACAGTCGTATGTGACCCTTGGATTAATAAAACCTGCTCTGATCCCCAGATGATAAAAAATTAAAAACTGTCCATATCAGTAATTAATACCAGTACACAAAGCAAGGGGAGAATGTTAAACTGCACATGGAAGCTGTGTGACCTGTTTGTAGAGTGTGTGTTCGGTCAAAATCACGGCTGCACCCATAAAAAGTGTGTGGCCGCACTAATGAGAGAATGGAGAATGCTGAGTTGAGAAGCTTCCAGTGTCATTACTTCTAGTCCTGCTGATATTTTCACTCTTATTTATACAAAGATTTGAACACCGATAGTGCTGTTAAAAATGATTCATTTTCTTTGGTTGTTGGATTTTATTTACTGTCACCCGTCCAGCGTGGTGGTTTGTCCCTTTTAACCACTGGTAACCACAAATTCCAAACGTCTGTAACCCCAAGTAAAGTCTGGATTAGTCCAAGACGTCTGCTCCTCAACATAATAAAGGGGAAGAAGAATACACACAATTAGAAGAACTTGAATGTCTACAGAGGCAAATAGCATAAAACCAATCGGAAAATCTGCTGCATAGCAGACTGAGGTGACACAAAAGTGGAAGAACAAGCAACACAAGTCTAAAGTCATGTTATCAGTCAGTAAATCTGTGTGGCTGTACTTAGGTACTGTAGAAATTTATGGTATGCATTATGATGGAAAAATTGTAATGTTTTTGTCATAAATTAGACCAAGTAAATATCATTTGAAGAAATTTTCAGAAAATATATTTCTGTAGGTTAAAGCTTAGGATGCATTACCTTAAAGCAACACTGTTACATAACAGTCAAGAATGAAAAAACAGTTATTGTTTAAAATGTGAATAAAATGTAATACAGTAGTATTGGAAAATATGTAATTGCCTCACCAGTTAAAATTGAACTCTCCTAATAAGTTTGTCTGGACGTTACCCTCAGGTAACATTGTACCGCTGTGGAACGGCCGATAGGAATCAATGTGCTGAAGAATTCACATTTCAGTGTTTGATCATCCCTGTTATATTTAAATGCTTGTTTTCAGTTTCCTGCTGTGTGTCTTTCCTGACGTACAGTATACTGCCATCATTTGTTGTGTCGCCGCCATCTTTGACTCACTGAGTTAAAAGAAAATAAAATGCATTTTAACAGTTTTTTATCAGATAAAATACATTAAACAATGAAAAACTAAACTGCAATGACGGAAATGAAACGAAATGACAGAAAAAGATGATTTTTGTGAAAGAATATAATGGAGATGAACCATGTGAGGAAGGCGTTACCATGGCTTCCAGAGTCATGTGACTGATATTTGTTTCCTTAGAATCCTGCCTATTTTTTTAAAGCATTGCACTATAATTTGTGATGTATTGTGTGAGTGTAAAGCATCAAAGGTTACCAAAAGGCAACATTGTATGTAGAGCTTTAAGATAAATGGTCACATCAGCACGCAAACATACACAGAATGATTTTCCAGCAGGCGCAATGTTTGCTAATTAATTTGCTAAAGAAAAAGTTGTTGCCTTCACAGCCCTCCTGGCTCGCTGCCTGATACTTCTGAGGTGGAAGGAGGCCAGGAATATAGAGGTTAGCTGCTGACACACACACAAACACACACACACGACACGAAAACAAATGTCGGCCATAACTAGCTCAAAAGTCAGCGCACTTTACCCTCTGGGGACCATAAATGTCTGCACAAAATGTTGTGACAATCCAATAGTTGTCAAAATATTTCAGTCTAGAACAAAGTGGTGGACGGACATATGCTGCATTCCAAAGACAGAAGAAAGGTAACGTTGGAAAAATATCCCACATACGCAAATCACACATACTGCGCACCTGAGCTCAACATTGAAAACTATAGTTCACCTCATTGCTCCATAAAACACACATTACATATGGAAAATAAGGAAAAACAGATGTGTTCAAGCTGAGACGGCAATATTTTATCACAGATAACTACTTTAGGCAACACATGAGTTGGGAGTTCAACTGGCTCTATGCTGTCATTAGCTCTGTGTGTGAATATGCCTTGGTCAACTGAGTTGTCCGGCCTGTCTTATATCACAGCTCAGATATGTGGCAGGGTTTCAAACATGTGCTCGCTTGATTAAAACACCGCCCCGGGTCTGCATCTCTGAATTCTGTGTAATGTTGAGGACCGGGACAGAACACAGCAGAGAGATGTGGCCATGAAGAGGACAAGCCGAGTTACAGCGTGGAGTGATGGTTTCTATCTGTCACACTGAAACAGAAATACTTCAGAAAAGAAGAAAAGTAGAATTACTGCCTTGTGGTTGTATGCCTCTGCAAACCAGACAAGTTGCAGTTTACGTCTGTTTTTGTCCAGACTCATGTAATATGTGCAGTGAAGATTTTGAATGACTTAAATAAAATGTATTAAAGGAGAAACCGGTAATATATTTAGTGTAATAAATCATAAAATGACCACAGTGTGACATCAGAGACCAAGGAAACATGCTAAGCGGAATTACATGCTTCACCTGACATGAGAACTACAGCCGCAATAGTCCCCTTTGAAATTTCCATTCTGGACTGGAATCACTGTTTTGTATGTCCATTTCACATTAATCAGAGTTCAAATTAATGCTGACTTTTTTGCCGAATGAGTCAGTGTCTGTTTGAGAGTCATTAAAATCATTATTAATCTTGTTGAAAGTGTAGATGTAAATTAAGTTAAATTAAGCAAAATATTAATGGAGTTTGGCAGGCAGTGAGACAGGCAGTCATCTTGCTGTTGCAACTTTGTGCACGTCCTGCAGCCTGCCTGTCTCTGCCGTGTCTGGGGAAGATGGAGCAACAATTCATTTCAGTGACAGATGATATATTCGACAGGATTCCAGCCTGTTAAATATATGGTCTATAGCTCCACTTCGCTATTTGGACTGCAGTTCTCATTTTTCCACACGCAACGGCAACATATGTTCCCTTTGAGTGTAGTTTTTTTGGCAAAATTATCACTACATTGTGATAATGTACAATGTCCAGTGAGAAACATGCTGTCTTCACTTAAGAGACCATGTTTTAGAGGAATACAGAGGACTGACATAGAGTTGAACATTATGATGTCACTGTGAAGTTCACCTTTGACCTTCTGAATAAAAATATCATGACTACATCGTTTTGTTCTACTAAAACATGAAATGTTGTGTGATTTGTGTGTTTTGTCATAATTGGCATATTAATTCTTGAGTTACGGCCAAAAACGGTCACAGCAACCTTTGACCTCCAAATTCTAACCAGTTCAGCTTTGAGTCCAAGTGATCATTTGTGCCACATTATCACATTCACAAAAATAGGATGGACAGATGGACAGACAACTCATAATCGTAATGCCTCTGGCCACAGCGATCACCAGCACAGAGGCATAAAACGGATGAAAACGCATGTTCATTCTCACCTATTTCACTTGATTTTTTAAATTGAATTTATCATTTTATTTTACTCCGATCTATGCATTTTATAGCTTTTATGGGTTTTTGTAAATCACTCTGTACCTTTTCTCTGAAATGTACTACATAAAAGTGCTATCATCGTATTAAAAGATGTGTGGTGTTAGTGTATGAAGAAACATGTTGACTGTGGCCACATGCAGACAAGCGTTCACTCAGGATACGCAGGCATGTTGTATCTGAATGTAGCACACATACAGTAACAGTATCAATGGTGCAGATAAGCTGTTGTACTGATTATAAGAAGCTCCAGGACATCTGTGGTTTGTTGATACTAGCTGAGACACTGAGGCATGGAAGGACATTATCGCTGTTAACGTCTGCTTTTCTATCTGGAACATTTAAATAATTGTTTACAGTACATAAATATTTAAGGCAGTTTTTCTCTGATAACAAACGCAACCTTAAAACCCCTGCAGATACACTCAGGGGTCAAACTGTATTCAGTTTGTGGTGCAAACTGTTACTAATAATTTTATCTTAACATGGGCACTCAGCAATCCAGTCCACACCCACAACAAGCTATTAATTATTAATAACCAACCAACTTCCTCTTTCAGTCCCTCCAGGATCCCACAGACTGATTTTGGGATTGTTGCTGCCTAAAGTAATAAAACACTGAGTTGCTTCATTGAGACGCACATTGTTGAGGGCTGCTACGATTGGTTGAACTCACAGGAAGTTACAGTTATTGGTAAAATGTGGGAAAAAGTTGCAGTGATTGGACAAAATTGCAAGGTCGTGCAAAATTTATGGGGATTGGTTGAATTTACATTAATTGCTATGATGGAAACAAAAAAAACCCTCATGCAATTAAAGAAAATAACCCTTAATAAAAAAGGTTATAACGACACCATGGTAGCTGCAGCGTGCAGGGGAGGACTGTAATTAGGTGAATTTACACAAGTACTGCTGCAGTCTGATAAAGTTTGTACAACTCCACTTTTATGAAGAAACTATTACAAACAAAAGAGCCATACTGTTGCATTTGGGTATGAGAGAGGATGAAGATGTTTCTGCACTCCAAAACATTATTTGTAAGCATGTTAAATTATTCATTGGTGCAAACTGTGTCCCCAGCCGTTCAGGTTTTGTTTTCCCATTATGTAAATTCACGAGGGTTTTTGGGCTCAAGGGACAACTCACAGGGGACAGCAGCTGAGTTGGGGGAGCAGAGGAAACGGTGCCATTACCAGTAATGTCAGATCCAGCTGACGTTAACTTTACCAGCTGTAGAGCAGGGAGTCCCACAGTGTACAGCAGCAGATGGGCTCCAGAATGCTGCAATAAATGTCAGGTGTTATGATTTCTCAAATAAACCGTGGAGTCCCTCCTTCCTTTATCAAGAACAAATACTCACTTTCAGTCAAACTGACAGACAATATACATTTATAATACTCACTGTACTCAAACAAGCAATAAAGTTGAAAAAAAAAAAAATTTAAAGGGAAACTTCACCAGTTCTCAAGGATGGATATTTCATGCCACAGTTGGTAGGGACAAAGTTCCTCTGTTGCCTGTTGTTGGAAAGTTTCAGAGCAGATACACTGTCCCCATAAGTAACTAGTAAAGGCTCACTCCTGTGCCTGAGGATGCACAATGCAAGGGGAGACAGAAAAATGCTGTGCTGCTGCCAGAGGAATCCTGGATGAGCTTATAGCGTGCATGAGAATAAATTCCACTGTTATAGATTTATGTATATTTCTCACTTTGCCTCTGATGATCTGAGTAACTCACCAGATTTGTCTCTAGTCACTTAATACCAGAGGAAAACCTTAAGGGCCTTCTAGGCTTTCAGAGAAAGCCAAACATTTTTGTTATATTTTAATTTATCATAAACAGATTATAACATTTCTTAATATTTATTCCAGCGTAATGTGGCCAAGTGCCACAATATATTTGCACCGAACATAATGTAATGTATGTAAACATAAGGTGAAATTGGGTGATTTGGGATTTTTTTTTTTAATTAATTAATTAGTTAATTTTATTTATTGTTTTCTAACCAGACCAGAATACAGAAAGGGGACACCATACCCAGAGAACACATGCTTAGCTCATTATTACCAATCTCTAAAAAGCACTATGCAAAGATGATAAGAACAGTAAGCTGACGAAGAAAATGTACAGGCTAATTCATAAAAATGTCAAAACCTACCAAGATTTTAACTGCAACACGAAGCACATTATAGTGTGAAACATGTTTGGTGTGTACAAGGTGGACAATGAACAGTATGTCCAAACTTTATGAGAGTTTCACATATCAAGGGTTTCCTTCTAAACACAACCAACACAGAAGAACCTAGCACATAGAGCTGAGGCTCCACCAAATACCACAAGTACCAACCTTACTGAACTGCTATTGGAGCACAGAGCAAAAAGGTACCGGACTTAGAAAGGTTAAGTTTATGTCTCAAGAGGTGAACATGTGATGATCGTCTCCTGTGAATTGACTTGACTGGTGTTGCATGTGACTTATTGCATAAAAGTTTGAATTTGACAAGAATATTTATTTATTGAACCTGAAAAAATAATGTTAAGACATTTGTTTAAAGAATAAATAAACAAATAAAACCATCCTCTTTGTCCTGGTGATGTATTAATAGCCTGATAAAAGCAATCATTACATTATCTGATCTCAGTTCTCCACTCTGCAGTCCAGACAGTGTGAAAGATGTGCTGCTTGACAGAATGCACAGATAAGGCCCATTTTCTGATTGGTCTGGAAGCGGATCAGACACCCTGAAAGAGGAGGGATTTATACGAAAGGAACATAATGGGAACCGCATGTCAGAGTACGTTAAAAGTACAGAGGCAAACTCTCGGCCAAAGGCTGTTCTCAGAGTTTAGAGGAGACAAACACAAATGCAGTCAGACTGATGCAGAGGTTCTCCAGTGTTTACAGCCAAACACATTCTGTTCTTGCCTCGCTCTGCTGGAAATATGCAGGATGCAGCGCACATATGTTATGTCACATGCATCTGGTGGCGAGATATACTCGAATCCTCAGGAGAGGCAGACAAGCAGGTTTGTCCAGCCCATGATGCTTGGCGTTGGATCTATGAGGCTGTGGGTGTATATTTTACATAGATCGATGGATACAAGGACGTGTGTGTGTGTGTGTGTGTGTGTGTGTGTGTGTGTGTGTGTGTGTGTGTGTGCTGAAGGGTTTTATTGCAAATCTTTCTGGGAAACAAACCACCAGTGCGTGGAAAGGTACATGAGAACATGCTGAATCCTCTCTCTCTCTTTCTTTTTTTTTCTTTCTCTGTTTCAGCCACAGGTCAGTCACCCCTCGCTCAGCCACCACACACCACCCATCACCTGTTTCTCGGGACCTTGGCGTCCTCCTATATATGGCACTTGTCTGGGGGAAGTGGCTGTTGTTGTTTGCACAGCTTGCTTGACTCCTGAGAAGCGTGGACAGTTTACACGAGCTGCTCAACTTCTCACACTTTTTCTTTTTTTTAATGTTCATTTGTTTCTCTCGCAGGTCAAAGTCCAGGCAGCACACGGAGGAGAAGGTTTAATGGGTCTAATGGACCTTCAGGCTGTGATGGATAGTAGGTGCTGTTGCTTTTAAATCCTTGTACATTTACATAAGGGGGGCTTTTCATGCTATGTAACACGGACTGTAAGGTGTCATATATTCTGTCTCTAAAAGTAATCTGAAAAGACTAAACCTGGTTTTCTAACATGTGTTAAAGGAACAATATGTAACAACTGCACATCCAAAAATGAGTACTGCGGTCCAAATAGGGTGTTGGAGCCATAGATGGGATATTAAATACATTAATGGGTGAAGTGAGTCGTTCCCCCTTCCACCTAATCCCCAACATTACAATTTGACGATAACAAGTGACGAGGAGTCCTCCACTATAAGCTGATCAGCTGTTTATAGCTGTCAGTTGTTGGTCAATGTAAAGTTAAAGCCATTATCCTGGAAAAAAAAAAAAACCCTGCTTCAAAAAATAGGAGCTGGAATTGAGTGACTTTCTGTCTTACTGCCTGCCAGACTCCATTAACATATTGTTCAATTTGACCGTTATAAACATCTACTGTTTTTACAATATTACTGATTTCTTACAACTCATGAACAGACACTTACTCATTCTGTGAACATTTGGCATTAATTTGAACTCTAATTAACTTGAAACAGGCCAGAGTAGAAATTTCAAAGGGGGATACCACGGCTAAAGTGAGTATTTCAACTCAGCATGTTTCCTTAACATCCGATCACATATCAAAGACATTTTATGATTTTTATGATTATGATTTTTTTTTTTACAGACAGATGTGGACAGATTTTGCAGCAAAACATATTTAAGTCACTTTACAAAAGGCCCACCTAAAAAAATCAATATCAGTTTAAGTGCACACTATATTTAGAATATGTTCACAGCTTTACCTCGCCATCTTGCCTCTCTCTCTCTCTCACCCAACCCAACTCCTTTGGTAAAAATTGATCTTGATCAACTTGATCTTGATCCTTTAAGCCGTTTTCACACAGGCACTCCAAACTATACTCTGAGAATCAGTTTGGGAAATCGTCTGAATGTGTCCTTTCTTACATGCCACACACATTCGTCCTGGACAGCAGCTAGAAGGAGGAAGAGGACTCATCTGTAATTATGACTGTTTTTGCATTGACATCAATACAAACTGCATCTCAGCTGATGATGATATTGATGGCGAGCAGCTGCACACTGTGCAACATCTTCAACAGGTCCACTTGCTCGCTCTGGAATCTGAGGTGCTCAGTTAACACATGAGGCTCACCAGGACTTATCATTAGGGAACTGGCAGGGTTCAGTCTGGGCATATTAATGCAGACAGTTTTGTTCATACTTAAAGCTCCTCAGTTAGTATCTAGATAATTAGAGAGATGCAGTGTGTGTGAAAGGGGTTTCAGTTTGTTTGTGTTATTGCGTGACTTTGGTGAATCAAAACCAACCAATCAAGGCAGCAGAAGACCAGAAACTCCTGTTCTGTGAGATAAAATTACTGCTAAAGGGGTCTGGTTGCTTTGGAGACAGCGATATTTCGATCAATGATGGACTGATGGATGATGATATTGATTTTCATAGGTGGGCTAAAAATATGTCTTGCTGCTGACCCTGTCCTGTTTATTGCTTAGCTTCCACGCTGGTACTCCTCTCTGCTTCTCCTAACTGGGGATGTCCTGACCGCTATCTGCTGTAGGTTATACACTGACTATTGATAAGTACCTCAAACAACCCCACTTCAAATAATCCAAACTATCCTTTTAATGCTACAACATACGGTAATACTTTCAAAATATAGTGTTCCTTCAGCGTTGTGGAAGAACAGTTTTGGGAAGAGATTTTATTCCCACCCAGAATATTGGAGGCTGTTATTGCAGCATGTAAAATAATATTATGGAATAAGATACTCAGCAATCATATGTGGCCATATAATGTTTCTGTGTCCACATATTTTTGGCCATGTAGTCTGATAGCAAATCTAGTAAATCAAGTTGAATAAATGTGTTTGTGTTAAAAAACATCATACCTTTGGTCAACACAAAAATTAATTTAGGTTTCATTTTTTTATTATTCCAATTAAATCTACAATAAGCAGCTTCCCATGTGGACAGCTCCAAATGGCAACAGACATTAGCTTCATGTAAAGGCTTAAATTTCCTGTACCTAGGTTTTATCAACACCTATCTTATCAGACCAGCTGATCTGTGAGTCTGTTATACAACAAACGTCAGAGGCAGGTTTGTAGTTTCAATTTGTCCTTTGTCTTTTGGGCAGATCAATGCACTTTACATATCTCATCACCATTTCTTAAACTGAACACACAGTGAATCTAGGATGTCAGTTTGACGCTATTCTCTTTGCAGACTTGATGACTTGATGACTTAAAAATGATCAGAACCAGTGTGTTGGTAAGATTATTGATTGATGATTGATGCTGATAATGGCATGACATGGAATACAAGTTGAGTGAAGATGAATAAAAGTGAATGAAACTGATATCAGGACATCTTTTACATATGAAAAGGTCAAAGCTCTCAGTGGCTCGGGACCAAAATGGACAGAAAGATCCTCGGCTCTGAGTACAATAACTTGTCCTGCTTGGTCAAAAGGACGCCCGGTGTTACAGAGGTTTATCCCCTGGTGAGTAGACAGGTTTGTCAACATTTGTCTCCCGTCTGCACTACAATTCACTACCTCGCTCACATGAACACACAACACATAATCAGCAAAATCATCATCTCAGCAAACAGATGCTATCAGTGCCACAGCTCATTACTCTTGGATCGCTCGCATGGATGCTGATGAGGTTTCTCAGGGATCTACAGTACATCAGCCTTAACCGAGCCAAGTTCTAATTAATCTGCCCTGACCCTTAGGACCCCGCACGATGGTACTGAAAACAGGAAGGAACTGAGAGGATATGAAAGCATTTTTCAGCATTAATTACCACACAAATGAGTTCCATTTAACTGGTGGCAACACACTCCTCGGCTGCGAGGCCAATGTGAATGAGCAGCAGCTGCAAAAGATTTTGTGCCTGTTTGAGTGTTTCTAAACACAACACCCTGCTGAAATACTCCACTTTCTCTCCGATTCTCACTAGCTTTAGAGTACATTGGCTCACAGTCTGATGATTCCTGGAACACGAGCGGCTCTCGTAATGACTAATCATGCTAACTTTATTCTGCCACACATAGTCAAAAAGCAGTGGGCGTTGTGAAACCGAAAAAAAAAAAACACCTTCTCTGTAAATACACTCGTTTACACAAGCAAATCTTAGTCATGATCCCTGATCTTTGAGAGACACAATGAAAGAATTTCCCTCAGTAGCTGCGATGGTGCTGCACAGTAGGTCAAGCTGTGTTCACGCACTCAGGAAGTGTAGGAACTATCTGTTGTCACTTGTCCTGCTGAACTGTTTGTGAGGCACTGGTGTCCCTTTCAACTTGTGAACCAAAAGTCTGGAAATGAGTTAGCATGTTTGCACTTCTGGGCTTGAACTCAAAGGTTTGAATGAATGGGTTTTTTGGTAGGATGCCTGAAATAAGGTCTGTGGCTAATACAAGCTTAAGAGATTTTCACATTTTGTTCAATGACCTGAAATATGTCAGTGAAAACCCCACTTGAAGTTTGAAGCTTCTGTGTGTCTCAAAGACAGCAGCTGAAAACAAGTGGCTAAAAGAGATTACAGACATCAGTCACTCAGTGGGGGTGACATAAAGTTATTTGACCAACTGGCAATTGCATTTATGCCTCAAAAATAAATAAATAAGCAAATAAATAAATTATTAAATAAATAAATAAAATTTAAAAATGAGATCAAGACTTACATTTGCTTGCATTTACGTGTAGACAACAAAACTCTGATTAAAGTAAATTAAAGATTGTGGTTTAAGTTAAATTGATGATTATTTTGTCAACATTTAAGCATTGATTGTGTTGCTATTGGGGGTCTTAAGCATTTTTAACACTGAAAACCTTGTTCTTAAGTATTTTTAGCATTGATAACTTGGTTCTTAGGCATTTTTAGCATTGATAACTGGGTTCTTAGGCATTTATTGCGTTGAAAACTGGGTTCTTAATAAAGCCCACCATCTTTCCCTAACCTTAAAAGGATAGTCCACATTATTTGAAGTGGGGTTGTATGTTTGTGTTTACTTTTTTTAAAGTAATAGTGTTTGGACTGCTTGCCATTACTCTCCACCTCTGCTGGAAATGAGTTATATTCAAGGATAAACATTAAACAAGTGATAAAACCATAAATGAGTACAGTCAAACAACGAAAGAAGGACAAATTCAGATGCTATCAGAGAGCAGCAGCAGGTCATAGAAAGATGGAAGGTGACTCCCCGTCACTGATACCCTCTCTGTTGTGTGTTAACTGTCCATTGTTTATACCCTGCACACTTGTGTCAGTATTTTTCCAGAAATCATGCATTGTTTGACCCAGCCAAACACAGTGCTGGAGGGGGTTTGTGTCTGTGTGAGACAAGTGGAGTTGTGTTTGCATGTACAGAAGTGGGGGGGTTGCGTGGCTTAGATGAGGCCCTGAAACAGTTGTTACTTCATTCTGTGTTTCTGCCTCTGAAACTCAGGAAACGAGACACTCAACTGTGACTGACAGACAGTGACTACTCAATAAAATGAAATGAAAAAGAGTTGTGGAAAAACATGCATATAGTATATCACTACATTTATTTTATCAGGAAGTCCCATTGAGATAAAAAAAATCTCTTCTACAAGAGAGGATTCGGCCAAGGCAGCAAATTTATAACATATTAAAATGAAACATGATATAGACTACAAAGATCCATGATAAAACAGAGGAAAAACCCCTTCAAACACAGTGACCACAGAAAAACTACCACATCTCTCCATCACTACATTCTACATGATTCCCTTAAATTTATCAAAACATATAAATGTCTCTAATTTTAGATGTTTTTCCAAACTGTCATATGCCCAAGGTGCATAGTAGGAAAATTCAGTTTTCCTCAATCTGTCAAAACTACGGATAATATTGCTGGTTGCTGAAAAGCTAATGTTAGGTTCCCTTTTGGAAACAGTCTCAAGTTGCCATTTTAGAAACTACAGGCTATGCTTCATTTTTCAGACCAGGTGATTGCTGCTTGGTCAAAATCTGCAATACGCAATCAATAACAAAAGCCCACTTGAAGAAGCATAGCTGGTAACTACCAGACCTGCGGCAGAGATGGGTCACAGAGTTAACCTGACAATTTACGCAGTATTAGTTTATGGATAAAAAATATTGTTGTTGTCTGTGAGTAATCAATGACGTCCAACCCAAATCATAAAGGATGCAATGGTGAGTGTCAGTGTCTTTGAAATAGAAATAAAATGTAACTATGCATGCTACTCTGAATCAAACAGAGGAGGCTGTGTGCATGTACAGCATGTCAATATAATCAATCACAGACAGTAAAACAACATTTGTTTCTAAAGTAAATCAGTTTTCACTTTGAGCCTCCTATCTAGATTAACAGTATGTAACAAAATCTTGCCAGGACTCAGGCTGACCAAGCTAAGGAACAATCAGACACTACTGTGCTCACACACACAGACTCGCTGCACCACAACATCCGGGATCAAGGAATTGCAACCGACAGGCGGATCGTTCAGAGCTGACGGAGCACGAGATGATGTTTACATAGATGACCACTGGCAGTCAAACACAGCCAAAGTCAATGAACAATGTTTCCCAGATGTACCAGACGTACAGACGTACCTTGATACGTATATGAATAACTGTAAACATTGTTTTATTTTAATTTATTGTATATTTCATCCAACTCTATTCTAAATGTATATATCTGATCTAGCTATGATCTTGATTATAAAAACCAAGCAAGAACAAACACAGTTTTTACATTGTTTACAGAGTAAATATTAATAAAGTAGTTGATGCATTTACAGAGATAAACAGAAGACTCAAATATTGTATTTTCCAGATGCAGAAATGTTAATATATGATAACCATCTGAAGTGAACTGAACTGAAAAATGACCTGGCTGCCATGGGAAAAAAGTTTGCTCTGCCTAAAGAACTCAAAGTGGAAAAAACAATCTGCATGCCAGAAATACTACATGGGAAACTGACATATCAACCAGGAAGGACTGACCCGTATTTAAGATATGTTTGATGATTGTGGAAAGTTGACCTGTTGGTCAGACTTGTGACCAGCCATGCAATTATCTGGAGTGACTTTTATATTCAAACACAAAAGACTGTTTCAATAAGTATGACAGCTTGTTGGGGTAGACTGAGTTTCAGCAGTCCAACAGTTTCTTTGGCAAGGACAAAAAGATAGATAAAACACTGAATATGTTTGTGAGGCAGCAAGATCACATTATTTAAAGGAGAAATACAGTGATGGAAAGTGCCTGCAAATGGTTAACTCTGGGAAAAGTGTAAGTCATGCAATCAACATTTTACTTGAGAGGAAGGTTTGGTTATATGATCCAGAGTTCAAACATACCATGAGCAGTAAAGCTTGGAAAACACTGTACAATTTTATAAATGTTGTTCAACACTAATTCACACTTTATGAGTCAGTCATCTGTGTTGTAAAACCAAAGCTTATGATTTATGTGCTCACACTGTACATAGACAGATGTAACAAGATGAAAACGTTTTCACGTTTTCATTTTCACTTTTACTTAAGTAAAGAGGTTGAATCAGTTCTTCAGATAAGTATCTGTATTTCTACTTGGGTAAAGAATGTGTGTTCTTTTGCACCTTTGCCAGTGAACATGGACTTGCACTTGGCGAAGAAGACGTGGACAGTCAACTTGTCCATTTTGTAGAGAGAACTGGATGTGAACCAGTTACATTTTACTGTCCATGTTTTCCATCCACATGACTCTGCGTGTAGCAGAATCTGCTCAGAATCGGCTCAGGGGTCCGCTTCAAGTGTGTGAGAGCTTGATCACAGCTAACCAAAATTTGTGACAGATCAGAAATTTATTCACCCGATGAAGCTGAACTTGGTCTAAGATAAGTTGTGTGGCTCAAAAACTGGCTCAAATGGTACAGTGTATGTCTAGTTTAATTGATTTCTTCTTCTTCCTCTCCTTCTTCTTCTACTTTTCTTCAATAAAATGTATTTTCAATGAAGTCGGCTTGGCATTTTTGTGGATTATCCAGAGACAATGCTGTCAGTGCCTGTAGAAAATAGTTGGCGAAACAGAATACTCACAGGCGTGGAGTCAAGAAATCAGCCGTTGTGTGTGTGAGTCAAGGATCACACTGGCTCAAGACAAACCTGCAGGATTTATTATTAACTGATGTGAAGCAGACCAGGTGAATACAACCCACACCCCGCGTCTTCCTGACTGACTGAATTGACTGAACAACAATCATTCTGATTGTCTGGCTGCAAACAGAACTACAAGTATGGTAGCTCGCAAGGGACAAACAGAACAAATCTTTGGCCAGATGATGTACAGTGCCATAAACAAAAAATCCATTATTTTCCAGTGTATTTGTGCCATGGCACTGAATTCAGTGTGATATCTCAAAACCTGAGTAAATAAAACCAAAACTATCTGCATGATATACCACTCAGAATATGACAGAAAGGGAAAATAATGTTCACAACTACAACTATAATTACCTGAAAATAAGAATCATAATGTTTTTGTTACCTTAGAATGAGCTGCTTACATCTGGGCCCAGGTCATCTTCCATGGAGTCCACCATGTTACATCTCCGTGTTTCTACAGTAGCCCAGAGCTGTCAAAACCAACACTGGCTCTAGATACTACCTTTCGCCTTTGGTGCAAGTTTTGCAGCCACTGTAGGTTCTGCAGTCTGCAAGCTCACCACTATATGAAGAAGGGACAGAGAAAAATAAGTAGTAAATAAAAGAAAAAGACAACTATGAAAAACGAGGAACGATGATCAAAAATAAGAAAAGTGAAAGGGACAGGAGGAAGGAAAAGAAACTCAGCCAAGCCATATTTAAGTCTTGTGGTCTCAGTCAACCATGTCAACAAGTCTGTCAAGATTATGGATTCCACAAACATGACCCTCTAAACCTGAGAGACAGTAATATGTCTCACTAACAGCTTCAATCTGGGATCATGCATTTTATGTCCTATCATCAGGATTTTATTAAATGAAAATAGTGTTGATGCTGATTTGATATCGTACGCTGCTGACCCCAACCATCAGAGAGTGTTGGAGCAACTGGGCTCTTGCTCTGTAATTTCACGTGCCGGTGTGTGTGTGTGTGTGTGTGTGTGTGTGTGTGTGTGTGTGTGTGTGTGTTGCTTGTAGAACAGAGGGTCTGGGCTCACCTGACTGCTCTCACCAATTCTCCCCAAGACCTGACTCAACAGGTGTTTGAACTCACTGGTGGCTCACGTTTTACTTTGATGGTATGAAAAAAAAAAACATATCAATAACACAAGTTATGTTTTCAGTCATGACAAAATTATTAAACTCTGGATGATGAAAATACAGATTTAAAAGTCTCAGGAACCAGTTGACTAATCCACTGGTTCCGAACTTGGGGGTCTCGACGTCCCACCAGGGTTCACCAAAGCTTCATGAGGTCTTTTTGATTTTAAGGGGTGTAAAAAAAAAAAAAAAAAAAACTTACAAAAAATCAGTACACCTGCATCTCAGCATTTCATTCATTTCTGCAAAGACAACTAAATGAATTTTGCTATTTTTAGAATTTAAATGTTTTATTTAAGATACAACATTAAAAAGCAAAAACACTCACAGAATAAGAGCAGTGAAGACCTGACTTTGTCTTGTAATATAAAAGTATTAAGTTAAAACAACCAAAGGGCTAATAGAACAAGGGGAAAGCAAAAACATAATACTGATAATACTGATTTCATAAAAATATCAGACAAATATCATCTCTCTTGTAATAGTCATGGGAAAGAATCTGCAAAAAATTTAATCCAAATCATTTTATACAAATTTCCTGCAGTTACTGCGTTCACTAACTGGGTGAATTGTACAGTTTATGAGTTGCTTAGAACTGTTATTGTTATGAATTCAATATAATGTGAAATATCCATAAAATATGTCACTTAGTCTGGGGTGACAGTCTACTCAATGACAGAAAAGAGGTCCGTTAAGGAACCGCTAATCTACATTATTGCAATATTGCAGAACAATTTTTTTTTTAATCAAGAGTATATCCTAATATTGACCCCGTTTGTGAGAGGTCTGCCCCCGACATTCATGCTTTTTAGTGGGAAGTGTTTGAATCTCTACGTGAAGCACATTCATACCTAACATCCATAACGTGATCGTCCCCTCTGGGGTGCCGCCTCATACTGTTAAACTTGAGAGGGTCTGGACCTCTCAAAAAGAAGTCATCTGGCAGCAGGGCCTTTTCCGACCGTGTCCCCGACTTCCTTGCCAACATCAGACAATCAGACTTTGTTGTGGCCTTTAAATCAAAACTTAAAACACATCTATACACCTTAACTTCTAACCAGTGCATTGATCAGTTCAGGTCTCACGCCTTTTAATGTTACACTTTCAGTGGGTAAGTCTTAGTCTCAATAATATGTGTAGGTCATATTTGTCCTGCCAACAAGACTAAAACAGCAACTTTCTAACAACATGTATCTCTAACCCTAGTTTGTTTCTATAATGGCCTGTCCTCTTCTTCCATGGTGGTGAGGAGGTGGACACCTGAAGCTGTTCAACATTCTTCTGGATTTTTCTGTGCGACTGTGACTCTGGTTCTCCCTATGGTTTCTTTAGTTTTCTTTTTTCCTGTTAAAAGGGTTCATTTGGGGATAGTTTTTCCTCTTTCTACTGTCTACAGGACGGGTGGTGTCACACAATGTATGGGTTGTGAAGCTCCCTGAGGGAAACTGTGATTTGTGACTTGAACTTGAACTACTTTCTTTCTGATAGAATGAAAGTGTTGTGGTGAACAGTACCTTTAAAATGTTTTTTTCTTTGGTGATTCATTTTATAGTCCCTCAGATGCAGATTCAGATAGTGATCATGCTAGGTCACAAATTAAGTATGAAATGGAAGGCCTCCGATGCTCCCTCTGTGATTCAAGCTTAGCTTTGGCTAGCTTTAGCAAGTTGTCTTTCAGACTTATGGATAATGTAGACCCTTACATGCTGAAACTGAATAACTGGGAAACTCACATTAAAGGCTCTGACAGAAGTTCAACTCATCTAAAACTCTCTGTTATTCTGTATCATTGTAAAAACTTTTTTTTTTTCATTTTTAAATGTTTTATCTTTATTCTATTTATTTCTTTATTCCATTACTACTTATTTCTGTTGTTGGTGTTTGTTATTATTTAGGTTTTGTTTGCACTACAGGTATTTTCTCCTGCTTCCCTTTCTCTCAAAAAATATTTTTAAAGAAGGAACATAATGTATAATTTAAAGGGAAAATTTGGTTAAATTGCTAAAATTAGCTTTATGTATTGTGCATAATACAGTTCAAAATGGTAAAATGTTACATATATTTCAGTATTAATAGTGGTCTAAAAGAAAACTATGTTACTAAGAAATGTAATCCTGCTATTTGTACAATATAAACGTTCTCTAAAAACATCCAAAACTTAACTATCAGATCATTTGTTTGTGTTTTGACAAACTCAGTTGTGACAAAGAAAAAGTTGCATGTTGTGGCTCTTATGGGATAGTTTCATAAAAAACAAAAAGTGGTTGAACCACTGCAGCTTTGCCTGCAGTCACAAGCACAGAGGGGCCAGGTGCTACTTTGCAAGTTAAAGAAATAATATCTGGTTGAGAAAAGAGTGTTTTCAGGTGACTGGTCCAGCTGCAGTGTTGTTAGAGACCAGTGTGCGCTGCATTTTAAGGATTCAATTCAAATTTGTGCAGGCAAAAAGTTTGTTTTTTGACAATTAGACAAAAAAAAGGGAAGTCTTTCGAGGACGGAAGATAAGAGCCTAAATTAACATTACAGGTTTATTCACATGAAACCACAAACCACAGTGGAGAGAAGAGGTGGAGGAGGGGGAGAAAGACAAGGAGGAGGAGGGGGTGGAAGAGGAGGAGGGGGGAGGACTGAACAGAGGCTTGGCTGAAAAAATTAAAGGTTAATACAGTCTGTGAAGCAGCATCAGCACATGGACAGAGGGGAATGGAAAAAAGATGTTGGTGGGGGCACATTGCTGCGTCACTTAAGTCTATACAGTGAGTCATTCCCTGCAGATAAGTCAATGTGTTTTATGAACGGCAGCTAGTGGCTCAGGCCTGGAGGAGAGCTTCCTGTCTGAGCGGAAAATGACATAACAGACGAGGATCGACACGCTTTCAACCACACACACTTTTGTTTCACAAATACGTACTACACCAGCAAGCAAAGGGAGAAGTGAATAATTAACAAAAATAAAGATGTCAAGCCTTTTTTCAACTAAAACTTCCTTCCCTTGTTCAGTTATAAGCAGTGTGGAGTGTGTGTGGATGTTAATGTATGGTGACAGGCTTAAAAGCTTTGAAGTACTCCTAAAGCACCATGTTCACAAAAGCAATGACAAGGCTTTTATTATCCAATAAAAACTCTGGCAGGAGGACACTGGTTTCCACTCGACTCAGATCACCGAGAACAGGATTTAAAGCTCTGAATGCTGAGCTAACTGATCTTTCTGCTAACCGCTTCCCCAGTGATGGAGATGGAAAACATCTATGGTTAAAGCCACCACCGGGGTGCCCACAAGACCGGAGTGAAGAAGTCGGGGAGTCTGAACTGCACAGGATGGTGAAAGCGGGAACCAAAGCTGATCAGATCAGTTAAAGGGATTCATTGGATTGTTTAAAGTGGGGCTGTTTGAGGAACTTACCCGCAGCCAGTGTATTACTTACAATCGATGGTGGTCAGCATGCCCCCAGTTTGGACAAGCAGCAGGAGGCCCAGTGTAGGAAGCTAAGCAATGAACTGCTGCAGCAAAAAAATGTATTTTAGTCACCTAAAAAAATCAATAGTTTAAGTGGACACTCTATTTAGATTATTTTCGCTGCTTAACCTTGCTGTGAGACAGCCTTCTTTGACAGGACAACGCTGTCCTAGAGGCCAAATATTGTTCTCTCCAAACCAACCAGACTCCATTAGCAAAATCAGCAATTTTACCTCACAGGACACAGGAGTTGTTGGTCTACATCTGCCTTAATCTGTTAGATTTTTTTGTCTTATTGTGTGACTTTGGTGAACTAGAACTAACCTTTAAAACACCTAAGTCACACAATAACACAGACAAACTGACTGATTGAGGCATCAGTAGACCAGCAACGTCCTGTGATCTGTGAGGTAAAATTGCTGTTTTTGTCAAAGGAGTCTGGTTGGATTATTTGACTTATATAATGGTGGTTTGCCATCAGTAAATGGTGTCTGATGGAAAGTTTAAGCAGTGAAAATAATATATCTATCTATATATCTAAATATACTGTACATGTAAACTGATGTTTTTTGTTTATTTGTTTGTTTGTTTAGGTGGGCCTTTTTTAAAATAATTTAAATAATTTTTGCTGCCACTTAGCTTCTTACACCAGCACTCAACTTACTTTCTGTAAGTGCAATCAAAGATGAAATATTCCTACTGACTACAATAAAGCAATTAAGTTAGTGCTTCATTTTACTGTTGTAAAATTTAATACTTTAATATTTGTATGTATTTACTGATAGAATATCCTCAAGCAAGATCTGAGGGTTACTAAGTGTCACATTACCCAAATAAAAATATTTTCCCATTTACATTTATCACCACTTTCTACTGAATAAATAACACACAAAAACTCTTGACAGATTTCTTTTTAAATTACAATCAAAGATGTGAGTAACGCAAACAAAATTCCATTCATTTTCCAACAGCAAGCTTAATGAGTTGGCATTTTGTGAATACAGTATCCTGCATCATTGTGCTTGCCATTATCAATCCTCAACATGCACTTAACCAAATGAACACCACACCCCTCCAGTTCACTTACGCCAGCAGTGTACTGTACATTATCTATCCTCTGCACTCAACTCACTGCATTTTATGCTGCTCTCTGCATCTTACATTGCTGTATTCATATGGAAAGACTGTGGGCAGATGGGGCTTTGGCCCCCTGTCCCCGACATGCATAAATTATTCTTGAAGGTGTTGCGGTAACTTCTTTGTTCTGACATTTTGACAGTGAAGATGTTTTACAGCAGGACATACTGAACGCATATGGAGTGGATGATCAGAGACTGGAAATAGGGACAGGATGTGTAGGTTGATTTGATTTTTGCTGTTTTTGTTGAATGTTGATTCCTGTTTGATTAGATTGTGGTGAAAACTGGGGTTAAGAGATGAAATATTTATACTAATCACAAAGTTTATCAATGAAATATATAAAGGTCAGAATTGATAAGTATTCACTTCTTGATATCTATTCACTTCCTCCTCCTCCCTTGTGGACATTATTTATTGTGCATCTGTTGAAGTTTGTTTGTTCGTGTTTTTTTTTTTCTTATTTTTTACATTTAGTTATTTTTTACATCTTCAAAATAAAATGTAATCATGATTTAGCTCCGGGATTTTCCAACAAGAAATGTTGTAAGAG
Source organism: Lutjanus erythropterus (assembly GCF_056507025.1). Taxonomy (NCBI): domain Eukaryota; kingdom Metazoa; phylum Chordata; class Actinopteri; order Lutjaniformes; family Lutjanidae; genus Lutjanus; species Lutjanus erythropterus. The sequence continues at coordinate 23,148,735 of NC_139324.1, forward strand.
TGAATTATCACTCACTATATTCTCCAAGATATTCCTGCTGCTCTGTGTACTCAAGCCTTATTGAGTCTGTATTGTCAGTTTTTATTTTCTCATCTGCTTTCCTGTATTTATTGTATCTGATATATATTGCTGCACTGTCTCATACTTGTTGCACACTAATGTAGGACTATATGTCATGTTCCTCATAGTTGTTGCACTGTGGTCTTTGAGGTGCGAAGTATACTTCCGTTCACTGTTTACATGAACCGCCTATGAATGAGTTCCCCTTATAATCAAGTTTATCTGAAGGGACAGTTCACGCCAAAATGAAAAATGCACATTTTTCCTCTTACCTGTAGTTCTGTTTGTTCATCTAGATTGTTTTGGTGTGAGTTGCTGAATTTTGGAGAAATCAACTGTAGAGATGGAACTTTGCTTGTGGCGCTCAAATCACCAAAAAATACATTTAAAAATGTCAACACCCAGGTCTGTTTCCAAGAATCATGACTGGGTTACTCAAGATAAAATGAAACTCCTCTTAACAAGGTCTGTGGATTACCCTGAGAGACACTGGTGTAAAAATGAAACCATTAAACTACTGAAATGTTAAAACTTTAAAACTTGTTTAAACTGAATGCCTTTAGGTTTCAATACATTCAAAGACATCACCTTGGACTGGTATGGACATTTTTCAAAATGTCCTGATATTGTAGCCCTACATTCAACAGGACTTTAGTCTGTTATTTGGTAACTGCTGATAACTAAAACAACTTGAGGAGTGGTATGTTAAAACTGACTTTGAACAAGCAGATTTCTGACCAACTTGTTTGACCGGGTAGGTGAAAGGATAACTTTGAACCCCGAGGTATGTTTGAACTAAAACATTATATGCAATATTACATTTTACACATAAATCCCTTTGAAGTGCTAGTTTGGGATAAGTCTGTTGGACACATGAGATTCAAATCAGAACAGAAACAGCTGAGGCAGGTATTGCAATTAATACTCTTTATTCATTATTTCCTCTTCAAACACATTTTCCTGATGTACATGTACATTTCCATTCAAAGGAAAAACTCAAGTGAGGTAAAAGTGCTGAAAAATGAAATAGTATAATGGTTGTAACCATCAAACTAATTGTCACAATCACGAAGCTGACAAAAAAGCTCTTTTGCATTAACTATTTCAAAAAATATATAGTGCGACAAATTTCATGTTTTCCCCCACTTTTTTAACTTGTACAGCCACAGGCATCCCTTCATACACACATGCAAACAAGCACACACACCTCCACGCGTTAACGTAAACACAGATCTGCTGCAAAATAAAATTCACAACTCTTCATATAGAAACTGTAGGAGAACTTCCAGAGGACCTCCCTATGGTTTAAGACTTGTACTTCAGACAAGTGTAACCACTAAATATCTAATCCACAGCTTACTCTGCACCCCCTCCAGCAAAGAATACATCTACAGGTGTCATAAATTAAAAAAGAAAAAGAAAAGAAAAAAAAAAAGAAACACGCTGTACTAATACACAAAAGCCCAAACAAGTTGGACAACCAAAGGCAAGGTGAGTGCAAGAAGCAACAGGATCAATAACACTGACAAGTTTACAGCAGAAAAAAAAGGCAAAATACACTTCATCCTCTTATTTTTTTTTTTTTATCCACAACGTCCTTCACAATAAGTTCATACATTGACACACATACGTACATCAACCCTGACGAAGGAAGTGATTTAGCATGAGCCCTGCTGCACCCCACTCATCTACTGGGGAAGGTAAAGCTTTCATTATTAACAGCCACCAATTTTCCATCGCCAGGGAAAAAAAAAAAAAAAAAAAAAGCCACAATAACCGTAAACACGTGAAAATGTGGTGGACTGAAAAACACGCAGAGGATTTTTACATTCCAGGCTGCGTTCACCATTGACTATCCAGAAAACACGTTCATGCATTTTCTTTGACCTCGCTCACAACTACATTTCGCCAGCGACATCAACAAGAAGCCCAAGAGGAGACGAATCCTCACCCTGCTCGCCAGACTTCCACCTGTGACCGTGAACAGCAGCATAACTGGGCTGCTGGTTTTGAGTGTGGCTCCAAGCTTTGATGAACCCATTTATCATCACTCAGAAGATAAATAAACTTGGGAATGATTGAGATTTAAAGTGGTTTTAGCACTAAATGTTTTTTTTTACTCCTGGCTTTCAAGCAAAGCAATATTTGACTTTGGGATAAGAGTATGGGGATAGCTGTTAGCGCTAAACTAGGAGAGGACTATCCACTGAGTGGTGATAAGGTTTCAGAGCTAGTGGGTGCAGAGATAAAACCCAGTGCTGCTGTCAGGGTGTAACAAGCTGAAGGCTGCTAGCTACCTCCACCTTCAACCATCTACTATACTTAGAACCTGTAGTTTGGGTAAGAAGAGGAAAAACAGGGTTACAATTAATACAGGTAGAAGAAACGCAAAATGAAGGAGAGCATCAGAATGGGACGTCTCAAACTCTAGGGCAGCATTAAACCAATTTACCCTCCAAAATAAAAAAAGGGACAAAACAAAGCTCTCAAAAACACATTATGTCCCTGAGAACCAGCTCAATTCCCTCCAGCAATTGACTGAATTAGCTTATTTACATTCCTCTCTGGTGGCTGGGTTTGGAGTAAAACAAGCCCTCTTTTAAAGTGCTTCTGTTAATATGGGGTCTCTGCTGGGTGACCTCCAGCTACTGTGCCACAGTACGGCTATGTCGTGGCACTTAAGGTATTGCTTTGGTTTGGATGGGAACAAAGCTGTCAGCAAACAACAATTTAGCCAAGTTGCTTTGGAGCAGGTGGAGCTAAGACGCTAGGCAGTCCATTAAATTAAGGGTGTAAATATAATGTCTTATTTCCAAAATCTGAATAAAACAAAAGTTGGATTTCAAAGGCATAAGTCAACAGGGCTGCCAGTGAAAATGAGGCTGAAACATGTAGGAAAAGACAAAGAAGGGAATAAAACGAAATGGCTGAGAAGACAGTGACAGGAATGACTAGACAGATACAGGGAAAAGTATGGTTTGGGACTGAAACTAAATGAAAAAAATAACTAAGGGAAAAACTTACTTAGACTTAAAATACCAAAAACTCAAATTCAAACCAAAATGATTTTGTTCCCCAACCAAAAATATGTTTTCTCCAATAAACTGGTATTTAATACAGAGATTACAACTTTCACAGGGTTTACAGGGGATGGAAAAAAAAAAATTGGCCAACCCTTTCCCTTGTGATCACCATTTTTAAAAAACCCTTTAAAAAGATAAATCACTCTCCAAAAAGTCAAAGGCACTTGAATGCTACAGTTGCTGGTTGTAAAATACTTTGGTCCAGAGCGAGACAGTGTATGGCACCTCACTTGTTGTTAAAAACACTATGGCAGTTCCCATACCAAAGTTCAGCAGCTGAGCCAGCAGAACATGCCCTGACCCAGTGGGTGTGTCCTGCAGTGTGGGTTGAGCTGACCTTCCTCTAACAATTCTCAAAACCAGCCGCAAGCCGTGGGCCAGCCAGATAAGAGAATTTCCTGGTTATCTGGTATAAACACGAGCCACGGTGAGACTGAGCAGCAGCCGCGGCAGCAAGGCAGTGGGCAAGAATAAGCAAGGGTTTCTGAGGAACTGAGGGGTGAGAGGAACAGACACAGCAGCTGCCACTTACATAAGATGTTTAAAGGGATAGTTTGGATTTCTTAATGTGGGGCTGTAGGAGATAATTATCAATACTCAGTGTATTACCTAGAGTAGATGGCGGTCGACACACTACAGCAGTCATGCCAATGTAGGAAGCCAAGCAATGTACTGCTGTGGATGAGGTCAGCATATTTTAACCACTTAAAAAACAAAACAAAACAACAAACAAACAAAAAAGCATCAGCTTAAATGTATGCTATGTTTTCACCACTTTACTCTGACAGCAGACAGCCTTTTTTAACAGGACTCCACTGTTAAATAAGCCAAATGTCACTTTCTCCAAAGCCACCAGACTCCATAGGCTAAAATAGTAATTTAACCTTGCAGAAGACAGTAGTTTCTGATCTCCTGCTGCCTCCATCAGTTTCTTTGTCTTACTATGCAAGTTCAGTGTTTTGAAGGGTTAGCTGAGATTCACCAAAGTCACATAATAACACAAAATAACTAACAGAACAGCAGAGAACAGAGCAGTGGTAGACCAGCAGTCCCATGTTGTGCAAGGTAAAATTACGATTTTTGCCAAGTGAGTCTGGACAAAGCAATATTTGGCATATAACAGTGGTTTTCTGTCAGACTTGTCTGATGTCAAGGTAACCCTTTAAAACTGCTGTTGATATTTTTAGGTGGGCCTTTTTTAAGTGGCTACAATACATTTCATTGCTGACCCTGTATTCCTGCTACACCTCCAAACTAGAGGTGTGCTGACCTCAATCTACTGTAGGTAATACACTGAGTATGGTGGGCCATACAGCACCACTAAAAATAATCCGAACTATCACTTTAAGTTAGTTTTTCCTCTTCTCAAACCTGGATGCTGTGATGTCAGGAGAGATGACAGGTTTGTGTCACAGCTCAGGCCAACTGCTAGCAATACCATGCTGCAAGTGTTTAAAATTAACAGCTAATAATAGGCATGGCTAGAAATAGAAATTCATACAGTAGATTTTGGGGGGCAACTCCGTCACAACTGGTGGGGGCGTCAGTTGTAGCTTCCAGGATAAATCAAAATACACGTCTGAAAAGGGAGTGGTCTCCCACTAGCAGGCTGGTGTTTCTCTTAACATACCAGTCGCACTGCCTGGTGCCTGTCCTTCATGACCACAAAAGGGGTTCAGACACCGTGTGGTCCCAGCAGCCACCGGATAGGAGAGGACAGGAAGTGATTCAGCTCCCACACATGTAAGGTGGCAGGGCTGCTACTGCTCGCACACCCATCCCCGGTTCCCTGCTCTGAAGGTACCTCCCCCAGGAAAACAAGAAAAAAAGCATAATTATAAATGGCCTGTAGTTTGAGAGCCAGTCGCTGAGCTGCAGCACAGGAGGATCACATTTCAGGGCTGCCGTCAAGCCCGCAATGGTTGTGAGGGACAACCCTGCCGGCCCACCATGTGCTGCTCCTTTTAAGGGAAGGGACAGCCAGTCAGCCTGTCACTCCCAAGACTCCCAGCCAGCTCTTGCTCCAAGCAACGAGGCTGGCCACATTCTCTCAACAGGCCTGTGTCTGCTCCGTCCTTTCAGTCAGCCTCCAACAATAGCCAGAGGATTGTGACATCTGGAGGTCACTGGTGAGGCTTTGGAAGTGACTTAAAAATAAGGAAAATAAACTCCTCAGACACACAGGAGCTCATGGATCTGAGGCCTGAACAGTCTTGCTGCAGATGTCCACGCAAAGCCGGTCTCGACTGAAAAGTACAGACTGAGCAAGCTGGATAAAGGTAGGGGAGGGGAGCTTGTCCTACACTGAAAATTCACAGTGGAAAATAAAAATACACTTTTTTTCTTGCATTGTTTACAAATCACAGGCACTGCTGGCATATTAGGGAGAGCACAGTGTCTGAGAGATATTTACATGTCAAAATGAATTAAAACAAACTGACTCCACTTACTTCTCCTTCATCTCTGATGTGAAAAAAGTTATTAGTGTACCACCTTTCTTCCCTCACCAGTGAACTTAACTTTTTTTTTTTTTAAACACTGGTGCTTTTTTGGCCATCACCCATTATATTACCCCTTCCCCAGTAATACTATTTTTCAATATTTTCAGCTTTTTTTCTGCCTTTTCACATTTTTTTTTTAATCACAGGAGAAAACCAAATTTAAGGCTACAACATTTTTGTCTTCCCTTTCTTCAAAAAATAGCCCATACTTAAATTACTGCGGGGTAAACCTGGAGGTTAAGGCACAAAACACAACACAATTAAGAATAAGGTTGATAAACAGGGAAACAACCAAACATGATCAGGAAAAAAAAAATCTAAACACTTAAAATATCACTTTCTATTCAATGACCTAGACAATTCTGCAGATAAGGAATGAGAAATGATTCCAAAAAACAAAGCAAAACACTTGTCCACTTAAATATAATTGTGCCTCGAGAGGAACATAGCATTTTATTGCCTCAATAATTTTTAGGGGAGTTTTTTTCTTTTAAATTCCTTCTCTCTTCTCCTCCAAAGCAGCAGCAGCAGCAGCAGTGCCCTCCTGTACATCATTCCACTTGTATTGTCAGTTACACGGCAGCCATGTAGGAATGTTCTGGTTAGCCACATAGTAGTTGCTGAAGTTGTGGTCTCGGACATAAGGCGCTGGCTGATAGTAGCAGGTGACGCAGGATGCATCTGGGATTGCATTCTGCTCTGCCAGCACTCGGAAGGCCATCAGCGAGATGAGGTGGAGGGTCTGCCGCCGCTCGTGGCCCATGAGGCACACTGTGCTCTCGTTGACCACTCGCCGCAGGATCATGAGGTAGTCGTACTTGCTCTTTTCCTCACCTATGAAGTGGCTCTGGAGGTAGGCCTCCACCTTGCGCTGCTGCTCACCAATATCAGGGAAGTCAATAAAGAAGCGTGAACACATGTACCGCTCCAGGGCCTTGAACTCCTCCTCGCTGGCTGGCCGAAAGTCTCGCACCAGCAGATTACAGTATTTCAGCAGGCCGCCACCTCGTATCTCCTCGGGCCGCTTGGTGGCGATGAGCTTGTTCCGCAGGTGGCTCAGTGCCATGCTGAAGTCTCCATACATGCTCTCCCCACTCACAGTTGGATGAAAGGCCTGTGACATGGGCGTCTGCGCCAGCTCGTAGTAGGAAAGCATAGAGTCCAGCACAATCTGAAAGGAGTCCACACTGAACTCAAACTGCCGACGTATTGAGTCCACAAACTTCAGCTCCACATTGCGGCCATTATTGTTTGAGAGGGAGATGAGGCTCCAGCGATCCTGCTCGGTGTTGACCTTCACCAGCTTCTGGACATATGCCTCTTTGAGAGTCATTGGTGTAATTTTCTCTTTGTTCACACCCTCAGGCAGAAAGTCCAGCAGGGTACCCAGCACCACATCCTTACTGAGGCGGAACGTTGACTCGTGTGGCAGGTCCACCCTGAAGATGACGTCCAGATCCTTGTAACTCCAACCAATATCCTGCACCAGTACGTGGCTGGCCGTGGAGCCATTGAGCCGTACGTCCTTTACCTGGATGCCACTCAGCTCCAGGCGGGAGCGCACCCGTGCCACTATATCTTTCAGCCGTACCTCTAAGGTAGGAAAGTTCCCTCGTCCATGTACAGGCACAACCTCGGTTAGAACTTCATTCAGCCGGCTCACCTGCTCCCAGGTCAGGACACTGACGGAACAACTCTTTGATTCCTCCTTGTTATCCATCTTCTCACAAAGTTCAGATTAACTATGATGGCAGGAGAGAAACAAACGATGTTAGTTATGTAGTTATGGCTTTCAAATGGGACACAAACCTAGCAAAATCTATGAATCAGACCGTTCTAATATGTTGGTTTCCTATCACAATAATAAAAACAATTCACGCAGTACAGGCTAATTGGTAACCATGAACATCAAACAACTTTAATTAATGTTGTCAAAAGTATCAATATTTCAATACTTTTTTTGATCATAAGTATTCCTTCAAGATTTCAGTTCTGTTTAGTCTTTATTTTCTTGTTTGCCATTTGGTTTGCACCAAAAAAAATACACCATTTTGTGTGCCTTGGACTTTTTTCTTTTTGCTGTGGTATCCAAAGATGTATCAAGTATCATTTTTAGGGCTGCAACTAATGATTATTTTCATTTTCAATTAATCCATCTATAATCTTCTCGATTAAAGCTAGAGCAAGTAGTTTTCAAATGGTTATGATATGGCCTCAATTTAATACTGATGCCTCCATATGACCTACATATGCAAACAAGATTTCTATTTCTATATAGTTATTCTTAATGCCTCCTGCTTGGTCAGATTCTCAGTGAAATCAGATACAACAAGCCTGTGTTTACATTTTCCCTGGTAGAGTTACAATGAGAAGTATGTTAGCTAGTTAAAGGAAGAAAGAGGAGATTTTTGTTTTGATCATTTTATTTTTAACAATATATTTTGTGGTCATGGCAGTGGAAGCACTACTGCTTTTGTCCACAGAGGTTTCCCAAATCAAGTTCCCTTTAGTAGCTTTAATCAATTAAATGTTTGATCTGAAAAATGTCTTGTTGTCTACAGCCAAAAGATATTCAGTTTACTGTCAGAGGACTAAATAACCCAGAAAATTCTCTCATTTGAGAAGCTTAATTCAGAGACTTTGAATATTTTTTCTTTAAAAATAAGCTATACTAAACAATTGTATATATTAATATTGTACCCAAGTTTAAAACTGATACAGCGACAACCCTGATTCCGTTATCAAATCAATACTATCAGAAATAAATGGAATAACTTCAAACTACTGGCTTAGCAGCTTTAAAATATCTCATGAAACAGCAGCATCACCCATTCAGCAGCACGAGCGGAGCAGAATTGGAGCACGAGACAACCTGCGCTCTCTCTCTCTCTCTCTCTCTCTCTCTCTCACATTCTCTCTCTCTCACACACTCACACACACACACACACACACACACACACACACTCAGAGAGTAAAGGACAGAGCGCGTGAGGTTTCTAGAACAGCTCACCGCACGAGCCTGGCTTTTATTCCAGAACCGTTGAGAGACAAACACCAAAGCTAAAGCTAGCTTCAAGTGCACCGGCGTTTTCACACAGAAATAGCCGCGTCCGGAATTAACCGCAAGATACCGATAACGCTACACACGTTTCTTCGAAACATCACCAGTGATTAATTGTTCCAGCTGACTTATCAACTTACCACTGAAGATAAGGTTGAGCTAACGTTAACCGCTAACTCAACTCGGTGCTACTTAACGTTAACATTAGCTTCAACCAAGTACCAGACTGGGCTTTAAAATTAACTAGCTTAACTTGCAGTACCATCAACTGTTACGCTAAGTAGAAAACTACAAGTTTTGACTCAGTATCAATCCATATGGCGACTCCGTATATTCAGCAAAGTCATGTACCGCTAATGTTACAAGTTTGGAGCAATCAAGGAAAAAGCAACTTACGCCAAAACATCACGTTTTTGAATCATGGCTACGACTGCGTTAGATTTAAATTTAGCCTATCTTAACTTAATTAACTACTTTACTAACTACGGAGTTAAAGCAGAAGTTTGCCTTGACAGAGGTGAATGAGAAATGGAAAGCGGTACATACATGTCCAAAAGTGTGCTCGGGAAGCATTCAAAGTCGGTTAAAGATGATGTTGATTTGGACTTTGTGCAGACACCTCCACATAATCCACTGCCTGAGAGAGAGGGACACACACATGCAAAGCCGCTGCTGAAAAGTTGATATTTGAACCATTCCCCTCGTCGAAGACACGCCTGTTTTATAAAGCCGAAGTACGACCCACTGAAACAGATGCACAGCCGTGGCACGACACAGTCCCTCTGTCTGTGTTGCGTGGCTTTTACTATTTAAGGGTGCAGTTATACTAATATATGGCGTTTTATAATTAAAACAAAAAAGTAACTCTATATATTCACCTCAAGGTCCAATTTTCATTGTCAGCAGATCCCAGTCGTAAAATCGTCGATTGGATTATACCAATGCGCTCAGCAAAGCGTCTGATTGGTCAACGAGGTTTTTGTGTTGCCAAGTAACCAGAACCGTCTCCAGGCAGGCGACGTTCTCTGACTGTTGCTGAGCCACGGCTCATTTCAAAAGCAGCAGTCATCTGTCCTTATTTGAGATTCTGCTGCTTTAATTGTTCTCTAAAATGTTCTTATTGGATTATAATCATGATTCTCTGCCCAAATTTTACAAATATACAACTGTATATGAGTGAAGATTTATTTTTAAAAGGGCAAATAAAGGGACAGATCACCCCAAAATCAAAAAATGCTGGTCTGTAGTTTTATATAGTTCTGGTGCAGAGTTTTGGAGATATCGTTTGGAGTCTCTTGCCTTCTCTTGAATATTATGGAACTAGATGGCACTGGTCTTGTGGTCCTCAAAGCATGAAAACAATAAAAACATTTTGAAAAATGCAACAGCAATGTCTCTGTCCAGAATATTATGACTCAATTATTCAAGATAATCCACAGACCATGCTATGAGCAGTTTAATGTAGGATCTATTTTCTTTTGAAAATAGATCCTACATTAAGGCCTACATTAAGGCCTATATTTGATTTTGGGGTGAACTGTCCCTTCACAGTGAATACAAAATGACAAGTTTACCACCAGGCCCAAAGCCCCCAGGAAGAGTGCCAAGCTTTGAAGCCAATTTGACATGTGGCCAAACCATGTAATGAGAACGTCATGCAGTGGTGGCTCTAGACCAATTTCACTGGGGGCAGGCTGGGGGCAGTTGTTTTGTCCCATGGATATATTTGACCCTGGACAAAGACAAGACACTGTAAACTTTAAAAAAAAAAAAAAAAATAGCTCAGTATATAAGATAAGGGTGAAAACACAAAATATCATTAACCGTCCCAGACCCCACTACAGCCCAAAAAGACTTTTCACAAGAAGTGACTGTAAAAAGGTAGCTACATTTTTTTAACCATCATAACCCCCGCAAAATGAGTTGTGTCAGTATCCGGATTTGATCCACTTGGTCCAGTAACATTTAGAAAACCTAGAAGAGTTACATTATTAAATTATTTTATCTTCATTCAAGTTGGTTGAGGACTAAACCAGAAGTTAGCTGTTGAAATTTAAAGTTGGCTTCAAGCACCACAGATCATATACAGAGGCCCGCCTCAACCACTGTATCCATTTCTGCCTTATATATCCATGCCAGGCTCTCAAACAGCCGACAAGGTACCAATACCTGTGACTGATTAAGATTTTTTAAATGTTAAAAAAATAAATATGATCTCTTATGTTGCATGTATCTTCAATACATGGTGGGCAAGGTATATACCAAGTTAATGCTAAATATTAATTTATTATGAATGTTAAATGTATCTATTACAGTGAACACATTCAGTTTATTGTACTGAGATGCATTTCTAATATTCAGTCTACACCAAATATTAGAAATACCTCTATATAAGTTTGAAAGCACCACAAAGTATATTCTCAAGACTGGTCGTAATGTCAAACTGACACAGCCTTAAAACCATTTCAACCGAAACTGAACATTATAACCTATATAGACAGCATTCGTGGTGTTAGAGGTGTACCTTACAAACATGGATACTACAAAGACACATACATCTACCACAGGGAGACAAAAATGACAAAAAAAAAAGACTACAAGGAGACATGAAACTATCAGAAAGAGACATAAATATATATATATATATACTATATAAAAATACAAAACAACTACTATACATATATGCGTGTGTTGTGTGTGTGTGTGTGTGTGTGTGTGTGTACAGATTTCTCAGTTTCTCTCTTGAATAGTTCACCTGAAAAGCAATAAGCGTTGTCTTACTCATGTAGTGGAGACTCATCAAACCGATCGTCAGACAATTGTGTGCTTATGTACAACTGGTTAGGCCTGTAAAAATATTGTGGTGTGTTTTGGAAATGGAAGAACAGGCTGTTGTTTAGTAGCAGAAGAAGCCAAATACTAAGCCCTTCTCCAGTGGTCTTGACATACTTTTCTAGTACACAGGAAACATTGCAGGCAGATATGCTCTGGGTGAATGCCATTGACACAGCAGGGAGAACTTAGATTTCCCTTAAATTTCTATGGAAGAAAGCCCTTTCATGAGAAAACATAAAACTATTTCTCTCTGAATCTGTTTCTGTTATGCACATGCACATATTTTTACATTGTCTAACAGCACAGCTGCATTGTAGAACCCCCCCATGACACACTCTGGATGTCAGTTCTTCCCACACCAAGCCAGAGGTGAATTATTGTGAATGATTCAATGAAAAATGAAACCACAAAAGGTATGTGAGTGCGATGATTCTTTGGAAAGTAAAACACAGACACAGACCACAGAATCCTCCTACCACAATAAGAGCTTGGTGCCTTGTAAGGATGATGTTATTGTGAAACAGAACATTTAATAATTAACAACAGTAACAGTTAAAAGGAAAAGTTCACTCCAAATTCAAAAGTACATAATTTTCCTCTGTCCTGTAATTCTATTTATTCATCTAAATTGTTTCGGTGTGAGTTAATTATCAGCCATAGAAATATCTGCCTCCTCTCAGACATAATGGGACTAGATGGCTCGACTTGTACTGCTCAAAGCTCCCAAAAATAAAATTGAAAAGCACAAAAGCAAAGTCCTTCCAGAAATCATGACCCAGTTACTCAAGATAATCCACAGACCTTGTTGTTCACACTTTCATGTAGGAACTGCTTTTGTTCTATGCGAAACACAAAGTACTTCAGATTCCTCAAAGTCACACAATAACTCAAACTAACAAACCGATCATGGCAGTGGTAGACTTGAAACTCTCGTTTCCTGTCAAAAAAGGCTGTCTGATAGGGTAAAGTGGTGAGAATACTTTCGATACAGTGTACACATAAACTGATATTGATTTGGTTGTCCTTTTTTAAGAGGCTAAAATACATTTTACTGCTGAGCCTGTCCACAGCAGTTCATTATTCATCTTTCTTCACTGTTGCTTCTCTAAACTGGGGACGTGTCAACCACCAGCTACTGTAAGTACAACAATGACTATGGATGAGTACCTCATACAAGCACACTTAAAATAATCCAAACTATAACTTAATATAAAATATAAGTCATGGATCAAGACCTACGTTTTCTGACATAACAATTTTGAATTTTTATTTTCATTCTTTGGTGAATTCATAATATTCTCCACCTTTTGTCTTCAGCAAGAGATAAGGAATTGGAACCTTTATTGGTCAATAGTTCATTTTGCAATGAAAGAGGAAATCAGTTCTGTGACAAATGCTGTTTTCCTGCAGTGATCACATCCATCAAATGTTCATTTCTTTTTAAAAACTGTCAAATATCTCATTATCTCAGGCAAGTGTCAAAATCTTTTTCTAAAGCTGTGTAACTGGCTATGAATGTTTAAGTGTGTTTTCTGCTTGACTAAAAAATATAGTGAGATATGTTTAGATAGCTGCAGGAAACACACACACACACACACACACACACACACACACACAATAACCCTAAGTGAGTCAACGACAAAGAGAGTTGGAGGTTACAGGGAACAAATCCGACTTAAGATACAGTTTCTCGCAAAAGAGCTTTTTCCTTTTCCCTGCGGCATCATTGGTGAGACAAAGAGGAAAGAGGGGGTGAGAGGAAACCGCTGATCGACAGTGCGGAGATTGAGCCGTGTCAGCTGTACGGTTGGTGGTTGTGTGTGCTGCAGGGGAGCCCCTGAGGGAGTGGGGTTGTACATCACCTCAGTGAGTCAGCAGCAGCACTAATAGGAAACTAGAAGACCACGGAGGGGATTTCCTCCCTCTATGTGTTTGCGTGCATCATACTTTCATTACAACTGATATTTAACTGAGAAGCAGACACGTACAGCTTTTATTCTGTCATCATGAAAAACGGATGTAGAAAAAACTACGGAGAACATGAGTCAGATTTTGACTCTCCTTGAACATTTGAGGAACTGTTCAGGTTTTCATTTGAACGAAAGGGGGGAAGGTGCAGACTCTTTCAGATTCTTTACACTCAAGTATTAATGTCGGTATGCCTTAAAATCCCAGTGTGGTTCAGCCTTCAGTTTCAGGAAGATAAACAGACTCAAAAATAAGATAATGGATTGCATTGTAGTAATAAATATGGCCCTACACATGATAAAAATACACAAAACTTTAAATATTTGTTATTATACATTGAGTGCAAAATAAAATTTCCAGGATTTCCTTAGGATGTTGTCTTTAAAAACCCTTTAATCTGTAAGTGTTTGTCATAAACCACTTAAGTATCCCCTCATGCGGTACAAAAAGGCCCTTAGCGTCCATTTTCCCCAGTCCCTTAAAAGTGAAATAACTTGTGGAACATCGGTCAATGGCCAAATTCACAGTGATTGAAGAGAAGGAGGAGATACCAAGAAACAATTTTCAGGATAGGGAAAACGCACTGGCACTTTGATGTTAGCACTAGCGATGTTGCAGCTACCTAGACAACCTTAACAAAACTCTGTCTCATATATTAATCTGAGGTGTGATTGAAACTCTCCAGTTTTTTGTCTTCTCTTTCTCTTTGTTTCTCTTTGTTGTCCATTTTGGAGAAGCTGGCTACCGCAGGCTAAGTGAGTTAGCTAGGCTAGCTAACAACTGACAAAAAAGCTGTCAAGTAACACTAAACAATGATGTGAGTCAAGTCTAACCATGGTAACTTAAGTGGACATGTGCTGTACTGACTGCTGTGAAAGCCTTATTCTAAACACTCATCCTAAGAGGTTTTATCCATCATTCTTAAGTGAATCCTTTAGCTTAAGAACATATTTTGCTTTATACAATCAAACACAGACTATTTGTTAGGACGATGCTGATCTCAGGGTGTCTGGTGACCACCCGGATGAATATCGTCCTTTGCTCTGAAGCCTTGCTCTGACAGGCACAGAAAACAGAAGCAACTTTCGGTAGGTTCCTCTGACTTGTGTTCAACATATGTAACGCAGTGGAGCAACAGCGAGTGTGTGACTCCCACATTATATACACTACACCCTAAACCCTGTTCTGCTTATTTACACAATTTTCTTAGTAGTTTCTCTTGCAAAATTATTGCCCAATTTGTCTTCACTTTTTGTGGTTTAAGGAAAACAGCTGATTTTCACAAATCTTGATGCATAGCTTCAGTGGTCGTGGCCAAGTATTTTTATTGTGTTCCCTATGGGACAGAAGCTCAGTGCTGATGCAGAAAACATATGGATCTGAAGTTTAAACATTAGAAATTTAGCACAGAACTGTATAAATTTAAAGGGGCAGTCCATTATTTTTGTTTTATTTGAGGTTTTTAAAACGTTCTTTTGCTTTCCATTAACATTCCTTAGCTATCGAGATCCATCCATCCATCATCTATATTGCTTATTGTTTGGAGGGTCGCGGGGGGGCTGGAGCCAAACACAGCTGACGTTGAGCGAGACAAGTACAGTTCATGACGGAGCTGATACACAGAGACAAACAACCATTCAGGAGATTTCAGTCACCAATTACCACAGACATACATGCGAGTCCACGCAGAAAGGTCTTGGCCGGCGGGTTTGAACTCAGGACACTGTTGCTGTTAAGTGACAGCACTAACCACTGCACCACTGTGCCACATTCAAATTTTGTTCGAAGTACATATGTTTTAGTGTCAAAATGCCATTTTCCCAAGCACTTCTAAAAAAATTTTTCCTACGTGACCTGACGCAGGTTTCTGCATGATGACGTGTGGGTGGGAGTTTGAGACTGAATTTGGAAAGTGCATAAAAGAATGAAAAGGAGTTGACCTTAACAAAAACATTGCCAGTGAGCCACAACTGGAGTCACCAGGACTACGTACAGGTCAGCCAAGTACTTCCGCACCAGTTGATTTCTTAATGGACTGGCTTTGTCATGCTGGAACAGGAAATGGTCCTCACCAAACTGTAACCACACATTTGTCTAAAATATCAGTGTAAACAGTAGCATTAACATTAAGATTTGGAATAACGGATCCTTGAATGAGCCATAAACAGACCCAGACAGGACATTTTTTCGCCAAGCTCTCACACTCTCTCGAACCCCTGTGCAATATTCAACAAATAACTGTATGCAACCTTCAGAACACACAGCACACACAGACAGACACAATATTCAGCTGCAAACAATCTTTAACTGCTTTTATATTTATATGTCTTCTTCTTTTATTGTATATTTTATTCTTCTTTATCTTCTTCCTTTACTATTCCTCTGTATTTCAATTGTTATTTTTTTTTTTATCTTGAATTTTTTTATCTTTGAAGGAAATTGAAGGCATGACCTGCCTGACTCTGCCTTTGTTGGTTGGGTTGGTCAAATTTAAGCATGAGGAGCAGAAATAACTCTTTTGAAAGCAATGGTTGCAGACCCCTGGGTTATGGTTACGGTAAGAATATCAAGCAAACTGACTGAAACACTGAACTGAAACATCATGTTTGCCTTATTGAAGATATTCATGCATTCTGTCTGTGTAGGCCAAGTAATATTTGCAAACTAGCCCTGAACAAATAACATTAATTTCATAATGGAAGCACACTCTGGTCTACACTATCTGTAGCAAATCATGACTGAAAAATAGTAATAGCTAACTCAAAATGCACAAATATATAATTACCTCACTCTGTAGTCTGTGAACCAGCATTGATAGAGAAATCTGCACTGCACTAATTTCATAATGGCAGTGACTAAATACTTGCCTTTTTTTTTTTTTCCAAATATGCAAGAATAGCCATATATGTCATTGTTCATTATCGTTTGCTGGACCTCTCCAGGAACCACTACACCACTGAGTAGATGTGGTCTGATACAAAATTTGTGTACCATTAAGTTGTGGTCATGTGTGCAACAAGGTTTGATTTACAACTCGTACCAAGATTTCAGCTCTAATGAAAATTTATGCGGATAAAATTCTTCAGATATTTTTTGGTGCAACCACAACCAAATCCTCCCTATTATTGACCAAACTTGCTTACGTCAGTTGTTGCTGTTCTCTTCCAGCAATGGATATTGTGAAAAAAAAAAGCTTGTTCTTGCTGTTGCAACATCACACTCACAGCATGTAGTCTACAGGACTCATTTTATATGTTACTTGTCAGTTCACAGAAATGAAAATCAGATATATATCTCACTTACAATAGTGTTCCCTTTTGCAAACAATATCCCAGTAAAACTATTTTAATCTAAACCAGGACCTGGATCTTTATCACTGTTAATGCATAAAATTTTTTGCCACGCTGGAGGCCCACGAGATACAGCTGGTGTTTTTTTGCCCCTGCCCCTTGAATAGGGGCAGGGTCTGCCACTGTTACCCAGTTATAATCCAGGCTGTTGAAGGGAACCTTTGATTTGCAAAGCTCTCATGACACTTGTGTGCATTGTTTCTTCACTGCAAACTAATTATGTTTTAGAATTTGAGAGCACTGTGGTTAATATCTGAAAAACACCCGGTTAGGGTTAGAGAAAGATCATGGTTGGGGTTAAAATGATCACTATTGTGAGATCTTTCGCAGATCTGGGGTTCCTTCTAGACATGACTGACAATCTACAGAATATGAGAACATGGTGGTGTGTAGGGTGTTCACAGTGAGGTCTGTTGATTATCTTAATAAACATGGTCCTGGAAAGAGATGTTGGTGATGTTGGCGATTTAAAAACCTCATCAGAAAAAAACTAACCTACCTGCATGGTTACATATGACTGGAGGTTTAGTCAGGACGTATGTCTTTTTTAAATTTGTGTGAACTGATCCTTTAACGATTTTGCGACTGTAGGCACAGTGGAGTAGTAGGGGGAGGATGGATGGGGCTAAGACACAAAGATAACTAGAGATTGAGACTGAGGACGTGGTGGGCTGGGTAGTTTGTTACTGCTGACAGGAAAACACCTACACAGAAATTACAGTGTGTGGAGTCACAGACAGTTCATTATAGAGCCACTCCTCTAACACTGGGACAGACCTGCTATCTCAGCCTGAGTTATTATTTGTTCACTGCATGTGGTGAAAGAAAGCATAGGCTGGATTTCCAGTGAAACTATAACACTACCTCTCTCCACGGGGCAGTTTCCTTGGAAATGAGGCTCGACTCCACTAGTCATTGGACTTTTATTTTGGGAAGTGCTGTTTAGTTTGAAAATTAATTGGTTTTATATATTAGTGAGGACTTTGGTATTGAGCTGCAGTGATTCCAGGGATAGTCTAAAATTAATCTTGCAATAATTATCATTTTTTTGCATCTTGGTGGGACTGAAACAAGCTGCAAACAAAAAAAAAATCATTTTTTTTCTTATAAAGTTGAAACATCCAGCATGTTAGCAAACAGTTGCTTATATACGCATCATGAGATACAAAAAAAAAGTGTGCACATGGAGTCAAGTCTCTGGCCACCTGGTGATGGCTTTAAGTCCAATATTCATTAAATGCAGCCCAGTTTCACTGCAGTTTGTGGAATAGATACAAAATTTAATTTAGCAATATATATTTGTGTGCACAACACTAATTGTCCATTTTTTCCCCAACAGTCAACGCGACTTACAAACTAATAAGGACGAGAATAAGTGTGACAAAGTCCGCAAAGGGGGAAGGATGTGGACAATGAACAGTTCTTACATCAATGAAGGAAACGTGTATTACATAAGTATCCTAACTCCCCAAAATCTTCAATAAACTCCCCTAACATCTGGATAACAATTAAACTGTCTTTACCTTTATTTTTCCACCTATGGTACTAGCCAACTCACCAACTAGCTAATAGTAGCTAGTAGTAGTGTTAGTTAACAGTAGCAAATGTTTAATCCGTACAGTTGCTATTTTATTGCTTTTACCAGGGATTGTGTCTGCCGTATCCCCCAAGTTAAATTTCCCAGAAGGAACAATTTGTCTGCAGACGTTACAAAGTCAGCCTCAGTGTTAAGTGCTTTCATCCATTTTTCAATGTATGACTCAGTATGTTTCAATGAATAAAAAAATATAAACAGTTACAAAGTTGTTTAGCTAATGACAACATTAGTGTCAGCTGCTAGGTAACAGACACAAAAGTTTATAAGCGATGTTGGATCGAGTATTTAGGATTTCCTAAGATAGGATGAAGTCAAATAAAATGGGAATCCTATTTGCTTCTCTAATACTGGGAAATACTGGGAAAGTCATATTTTAGACTCTGCAACTTAAGACTTAAATCAAAATCAAATTAAATTTATTTATATAGAAAACATAAACAAAAACATTTGAACAAATGTAAAAAATAAAAAATAAGTGCAATTAAAAGTTGACTGCATGAAATAAAAGCAAGAAAGTATGTTTTAAGTTTTGTTTTAAAAAAATATATTATACTTTTGCGTCTGCACTGATCAACAAGTGATTTTGCCCATCTGCCCTTTTTGAGTCATACATTGACAATGGAAGGCCTGAAAGGCAAATAAGAAAGAAAAAAAATCTGGTGATCCATTTTCAAAGTCTGATCTAAATTGTTTTCACTCCTGTGCTTATGCAAAGCGGAATAATGCCCAACACTCCCATCTTGAATAGGCTGTATAAAATGGGCTTTTGTCCATCTTCCGTTTGGTGCTGGGATTGTAGCGTCCGTGACATGCACGCGATACGTCAGGTTCTAGAGACTGCTGAGAACAGCTGCCTGCCGCTGCTAAAAATGACGCTGATGAGAGCAGAGAGACTGAACCGCAACAGTAAAGTTGTGGGTTGGGAAACCGAAACAATGAGCTCAGAGATGCAAAAACCCTCCATAGAACAGAGGGCAGCTGCAGTCACAATTATCTACAAGGGATCCCTTTCCCATTACACCCATTACACACAGCCAAGAGATCCTTGTAAACATATATATATATGTATATGTATATATAGCCAGTCAACAGATGTTGGGCAGCTGTGTCTGCAAACAGCCAATGTCACTTTTAAACTAAGCCATATAAAAAAAAATGATAGACGTGTGTATGACTGTGTGAGTCATAAATAAATGTTAAATTATAGAAGAAGCAGTTAGTACTGTCACAGCACAGCGACTGGTAAAAAAGGCTTTTTTTATCTAGAGGATTTAATTAGCACTGAGTCTTATGTCCCAGGTACTATAGGCCACGACATACGCTAAATGTCTTGATTGATGCTCAACAAGAAAAAGGTTGCAGGTCTCACTCCGCTGGTTCCCTGCAGCGCTGCTCACTCGACTGTGTGATTGAGGCAGTCGGTTTCACTTCATTGGACTTATCAAATAGACACAGACAGAAACTAAACTGAAATACTTCAGGGATGACAGTTAGTAATTTATTGTTCCTCAGCAGCACTTCACTCCTGTAGTTCTGTTCTCTGTCCCTGTGTGTCTGCATCCACACAGGTTTACATTAGGTAAGACCTATCTTATTAAAACTGGCAACCAATCAAAAACAACAACCTGTGACTGTGACTTGCATATTGAACTTGCTAAAATTAGCACATTGGCTAGTCGGACAGGAAAATAAACAGAGCAAATGCATTTGGACAGAATCCAGGGTTAAACATACATTTACTGGTTCAGTTTAACTGCTTCTTACACAAACACATGCACCCATACTTGAAATTATTCATTTAATGCTGATTTAATGCTTATCTTCAAATAATAAGTTGATGATATTGTTTTCTCTCCAAAACAAAGCGTGTTTTCTTGTGATAATGAGGTTGTTTATGTCATCTCGAAATAAGAAAAGATAGCAAGATAATTTCTGCCTCTCAGCAGGATCACTGAAGTGCACTCACCTGTGAAGCTGCAGCCACACTAGTCCTCCCTGTAAATGACGAGGACTGAATGTTATTTTTAACCAGAAGAGAATGCAAGTTCAAGATCATGATCAAACGCACACTGATCAGTAATGGGTGCAGCTGCCCCCCCCAGCATTACCAAGTATTATTGTATTTTGTAATTAATGTGCTAACAACACAATACCTGTACACAACAATGGACCACTTTATGTTTAGCTCTGTGGAGAAATGACCAACAGCTGTTTGGAAATAAGACAGTATTAAGACAGAAATTAGATATTGTAATGATGTGCACTCTGTTGTGATAACATAGTTAGAGTAATGTTAGACTGTATTTGCACAAACAAGTAACTAGGGCAGGGGATGGTATTGGGGAGGAGGGGGGAGTAAAGTTGGGATAAAGCAGGAGAGGAAGCAAGAATTTGTTAATTAATTTAGTTTATGATGAAATTATCATTTTCCTGGGGAAAATGGTGCGCAGTTGCAGTCCAAGACAAAGTGAGGCTTACGGGGAATCACTCTAAATGTGGATGATATCATATTTCTATATTGTGCAATCAACATTTACTTCATAGTGATAGGATAAAGCAAAAAAAGTTGTCTACTTCCACTTTAATGTGTAACTGCAGCCCCAGGACTGAGTCTAACTCCACCCACTACATAATTGAAAAATGCTAAAAACTGGGCAGTGGGCTGAGGAGAGGGGCGGTGGTTCACAGGAAATCTGCTCTATAACAATGACCAGAGCGACTGAACAGCCCTCAGTGTAGACCTAATAGCTAGCAGTCGAAGATAACCGACGGTGGGCAGCTGCTGTCAGACTCTCTGTGTCTGCAGAGAAACACGGTGAAGTACTGGAGACGCAGCGGAGCCTTGACAGTCACTAGAAACACATTTGCGGTCCTTTTTGAAAAATGACTGTGTTGTAGCGAGCTGAGCTAACCCTAGCTGCTCAGAGAGGCTGCTCTCCGGTGTGCATGTGTGTGTGTGTGTCTGCGGCAGAGTGTCAATACATAGCCAAAAGTCTGTTGCTGCAGTCTGGTGGTGCTTCTACAGCTGTCGAAAGAGCCAAAATTTAAAATTACTATGGAGAGAGTTAGCAAAAAAAAAAAAAAGTGTGAACTCCTGTGAATAATAAGTCTCAATCAGCATATATTTAGGTGGCATCTTGAAAACCCATGAAATGCATAATTTATTTATTTTTTTTAACAAATTTATTAAGAAATTCCAATGTTACATCAAATCACAGTCATATGAATTAGTTTACTGCTCAAAAACATGTTTAAGTGTGCAGTACCTCTTTAAGTAGTACAATGAAAAAATTGTTTGTTGTCTCTCGATAAGAGGTTGATTATTTCGTTATCTTGAGATAAAGAAAACATTAACTTGTGCTCTTAAGATAACAGCATCAAAACATAAGTAGAAGAACGCCTGTTCTTGGCTTCCGTACAAATACACACAATCTTTTTCAGGTATGTCGGGAGTCGAGGCTAAAGACAATTCTCCTCTGGACCTCCATGATGGAACAAGATGTGTTTGCTGGCAGATTTCTATTGCAAATGCAAGGCTCTTGTTGACAGAACAAACTATCCCTGTGTCTATGCTTTAGTTGTTGTTATTTTAGCTGTCGTGCCAAGCCATCTGTGTCCTGGCTGTGAAAATATCCAGTATGTATTGTACTTGTCTCTCTGGCACACACAGACACCCTGAGTTAAGTATCTCTGAGGTGACAACAGAGTGTTATCATGATGCTCTTGTTTAGGGATGAATGACAGCAGGTTTATGAGGTGTGCGGTTTCTCTAGATGAGTACAGGGCTCAGTCTACCTGAACTGTGTGTGTGTGTATGTGTGTGTGTGTGTGTGTGTGTCATCCTGTTGTGCAGCTGGAGCTCTGCCACCTGCTTCTCTCAGGCACCGTGCCACCTGAGAAGTGACTCAGTGTGTCCAGGCCACGGATGGGTAAGCAGCCCTGGCCATTAACACATTAAACACACACTGAGTCACACACACACAAACACAATTGATTTGCATGTACCTGGATGCACATATTGTACCCATGTAAGCAAACACACACACGAGAGCGCCATTAAAGGTTCCACTACGTCTGCTGACGAAAGCATGTGCTAATCTTCTCAGAATGACTCAGTCTGAGGGTCAAAAGCCCTTCGCTTCCTCTGACATTATTAGTTGTTGTTGGTTAGCGGAGGGCACATCACTTGCCCCCGCCTCCTCTAAACGCTCATTATTACATGATTGAACCTCAGCTGAAGGTCAGATTCTGCTCCGTGACTGTATCTGGCTGGTGCACTTTAATGATGCTTTAGTCAGCAGTTAAAAAGGAAAACTTTCCCTTCTTCCTCTCCTCAACTTCCAAAATAATTGATCGGGTGCATAAGTGACCAATAAAAATAAGTCTTGGGACTGACTCCACGGTGGAAAGACAGGCCTATACAGTCTGAAGGGAAACCCTGTCTGTCTGCTGAAAGATTGTTTTCTACTGAAACCACTGCAATCCAGAGGGAAAGTTTCAATGGCTTTGGCTACATTTCACAAAGACAGCATGTGACAGACAGAAAAGCATTTGCAGGAGATACAATTTGTTGAGTGATGGACTGGAAGTCTGAGAGAAAGTGACATGAAAGAGATGATAAAGCTTTTAATGGCCTCAGCGCAAGGATGCCAGCGTTTAGAGCAGTCTGTCCAACAGACTCACTGAACTCCCAAACAATCAGTTTTTCCAACAACCTCACTCAGTCTGCCTGGACAAGCAAAGAGGCAGAGAGGCACTGAGGGGCATTTAGCACCTTGGAGTCTAAGCCAGGAGATGTGCAGTTGTTAAATATCACAGTCATTCATTCCTGTCAAGCATCAAATTTGAGGCTTAAATCTAAAGGTGACCGTGATTTTGCCATCGGGGACTTCAGCTTTGGAGCAGCTTGCCTGAGGAGATAAGGCTCGCAGAATCAATGACATCTTTTAAATCACTTCTTAAGACCCGTTTTTACAGACTGTTTTTATGTGATGTCGTCTTTTTATCGCTTTCAGTGATCAGTTTGCATATATACAGTGATTTATAATGTATTTACTTTGACATTCTGTCTATGTAACAGAATAAAAAGTGTGTGTGTGAAGAAGTGTGTCAGTGTTCATGCCAACTGGCTAAAAGGGGTTGTAGCAATGGGACTGGCTTATCACAAAAAAGTTGGTGATGAGCAAAAAGACAGTTGACAGATGTGCCCCTTGAGTTAGCCAAGCCAAAATACTTTAGCCACGCTGCCCTCCATAACTCATTTCCTGTTTGTTTCAAGCGCATGTCGATGTCATTAAGACTACACACTGGACTTAGCAGACTTCACTTTTTGTTGTTGATGGTTTACCTGGCCCCTTAGCCACACCCTCTTTATTAAGACAATGAACCTTTAACCACAGAGGGCGAGTGGGTATATGTGTGAATCTAAGTGTGGTGAGTGTGTACTGCCTTCTCAAAAAGGGCAGGGGACATGTATCCTGTGTCCACACGCTCCCGTGTTACAAATGACCTATTTCGTTTAGGTTAGATGACTTGCTGGCATCAGGGTTGGGCAATACAGTACAGAAACACCACAGCTAAATAAAACCCAAAACATCCCAATTTAATCCAGACTTTTGGGAGGCACCTCTGACTCATCACCACATCGCTGTCCCTTCACTTTCAGTGCTGCTGATTGTTCCTTTTCCTGCTGTGTGTCTTCATGTAAACAGTTCAGTTAATCCAGGATTACGATCAGCCTCTGTCTTCCTCATGCCTGCTCTGTTCTCTCTTTGTCTGAACATACTGAGGCCATTCATGTTAGCTGCTGCAGGGCCAAATAAAATAAGGCTATGAGTAATTTTATAAACAGAACAGGTCTGGTTCAGCAGGGTATAAAGTCTGGAAATAAGCCTTCATACTTTAACAAAGGGAACATGTGTTGGAATGACACATGAGGAACAGAGAGAATTACAGAGGCTTGATGACACTGATTGCAAACATGTCTGTGAACATAAAAACTTTGTTTCACCACAGACGCAGTCTGAGGTATTGCTGTCTGGCATACATCATGTCACAGCTCTCATTTAGGAAGTAAAGAAAAAGATGCTGATTATTAGCGAGGAAATAACTCATTGTGATTTTCTGACATCTAACAAATTGTGGTTAGTTTGAAAAATTTCCGGCGACTGATGGAAATGATTTGGTGGTTTTTCTGACACTTTCTGGCCGATTGAATGTTGTGGCTGTGATGTAAGTAGTAAATGTAGCGTAAGTGACACTACAATACAGTTCTGAGTAGTACAACGTAAGGTGTGTTTCAAAGTACTGCAGACGTGTTTCCCCGAACAGAATAGGAAGCTATGTTGGCAGAAACCGTCAACACACTCATGCAGCACTAAAACCTGTCGGTTGACGTACAGAAACCAAAACCTTTGACATAGATTTTTCTTTTTCATATTATAAAGTGCACCAACATGAGATGACGCAACACAGCATTTCAACATGTTGGAAGTGTGATGTAATGATTGTGATCATTCAAGCAGAAAAGTGTTTCACTGGTTACAGCGGAGACAGATGCATATTTAGAGTACATTAGTCTTCGAAACCATTGTAGTGGACACACCGTATCCACACCTGTATGTGTCTCGAAGTGACCCTTCACTAAGCCCCTCCCCCACACAGCAACTGTCCAGCCATAGCTTAGTAACAGTAACTAGGCGCCGCGGGCCTGTCATGCTTTGTATTTCTCTACATGTTGAAGCAGTGTGCATGTAGCAGAGCACATGTGTGAGGAACGGATTGAGTTTTGTCTTTATCTGCTGCATGTCCAGATGAAAGTCCAGTATACCTGTACTGTCCAGGGGTCACATATGTTGTTCATATAGGTATGACAACGTGTTATCTTTTCTTTTAATTCTGCAATATCCATATATTCTGCAATATTTATATATTCTGCAATATTTTTGTCTTGTTGGTGACTTGAAGAAGTGAAAGTGTTACAACATCTGTTTAGTATTAAGACGAATTTAAGATAAGCTTTTTTTTTTTTTTTAATCTCAGTGGGGAAATCAGGTCACTGCAGCAGCCAGATCAGTTAATGTCAGTACAGAAAATATAGAAAAAAAAAAACATTAAAGAAAGCAATAAAATAAAAATTATGAAATCATGCTATAAAACAAAACAAGGCAGTTAAAGATTGTGTTAACATATGCGGTTACGTAAATGTAAGCTGGCTTCCTATGGATGTTATTTTAATTTACATTATTTTAATTTCTCACACGATTATGGATGCGGGCGGCACGGTGGTGCAGTGGTTAACACTGCCGCCTCACAGCAAGAAGGTCCTGAGTTCGGGCCTTTCTGTGCGGAGTTTGCATGTTCTCCCCGTGTCTGCGTGGGTTCTCTCTGGGTTCTCCGGCTTCCTCCCACAGTCCAAAGACATGCATGCTAGGTTAATTGGTGACTCTAAATTGCCCGTAGGTGTGAATGTGAGTGTGAGTGGTTGTCTGTCTCTGTGTGTCAGCCCTGCAATGAACTGGCGACTTGTCCAGGGTGAACCCCGCCTCTCGCCCAGTGTCAGCTGGGATAGGCTCCAGCAGCCCGCGACCCTTACGGAATAAGCGGTTACAGAAAATGAATGAATGAATGAATTATGGATGCCTAAATTAGGAACATGTGCAGCACGTATGTAAATATGTTATAACGTAATGAAATATAAAACATAACTGTGGCAGAATATAACCACCGGAGGCAAATGGAAAAAACAGGTCAGGACAGTTACATGTACAGAAACCTGTTCAAACCTGTTCAGCTGAACATCAGATTTAATGGGTTTTCATGTTAACTTTGGCAAAATTCAAGCACTCAAAACCATAATGATAAATATTCAACCTCAGCACTTTAGTATAGTAGTATAGAGCATGCCAGTTCAATCACTTTTATAGAAGGGCCAGATTTGAAAACAGTAAAGTACCAAGGGGTTGGATGTTTAAATTTCCCACTTCTGACCTATAAACATTTGGAATTTAAATGTGTAAAACAAAGAACCGTTTTATTTTCTCTCCATTTCCACATTTGGAAAAGGAACATGTACAAAAGCACAGATTAGAAGCTTGTTGTTTTGATAAACACCGTGCCGAGCCTGAGTTAAAATTTTGTGCTTAACAACAGACCAAATCAATGGATTGACTCAGCCTGCTGATAAAATGATTACCAGTAAACTTAAAAAGTTTCCGGGTTATTTAAATAAAGTCTTAATGATTTTTCATAGACATGAATGATGAAAGCACTGGATTGAGGTTATTAAAGGACTGAATTCAGCTCATGGGCCACCAGTGTAATAAGCCTGGTATATAGTATGAACACTGTCAAATGAAAGCTGCAATTGAAAGTCTGTTTTTTTAGTTTAATTTTTTTAAAGTTCTCATATGGCTGCTTGTGTTTCGACAACATTTATTATTCAAGAAGTCTGCAGAAAAAAAAAATACCTTACTTCATAGTGAGGTATAAAAAAAAGTATTGTTTTGGGTTCTGAAGTAAAAGTTCACTTGGAAATTTTCAAACAATACCTTACTTAAAATCACATTTTGTCCTTGCTACAATTTACTCCTGATCTGAGGGCAAATTAAATTCCATCACAGACTCAAAGTACACAGAGTAGACCTAGAGATCAAAGTACACAGAGTAGACCTAGAGATCAAAGTACACAGAGTAGACCTAGAGATGGATGTGCAGCATACTGATGATATATAATGATCTTTTAATTTTCTAAAACCTTTCAGCACCCCTCAGATCTTCAGTCATAACCAAATGTGAGCCACATAATTTACTTATGTTTTACCTATGTTTGCTAACACCTGCTATATTAACACATTTGCCTGTTAACACTTCTGTGACATGCAAAAATGATGTAAAAATGGGAAAGTTAATATTGGCGTTCTGTGACTCCCTGCAGTGTGTGTGCCTGCTGCTACACTCCTTCACCTGCTGACACGAACAAAGTGCAGAGACAAACACAGGCAACAGTCTGTACAGAGTCTCACACACTGATGTAATGATCATCAGCAGTAAAGTTATCAGGGCCCGTGTGTGTGTGTGTGTGTGTACTGGCATCACAGCTTTCCAGTTCACAGCTATCTTTGTAACAGGAAGCACCTGTTGACTTTCCCTCTGACTATCTGAAACAAACACACACACACATACACACAGCAAAGTGCGCTCCAAGTGCCAGGAAAGATTTTTTAACACAAATCTGAAAGTGACCTTGACTTTTATACATCTATGTTTTTTGTTCCACAGGTAAGTTTTTTTTTTTCCACAGGTAAAAGTTTTTAAAGTTTGTGTTTTCAGGTGATCCCATTCTTGTGAATGCAGCATCTCAGGAAGGTCTTGAAGAAATTTCTTCAGACTTGGTACAAATGACCACTTGGACTAACGGATGAACTGATGACACTTTGGTGGTCAAAGGTCAAGGTCAATGCGACCTTACAAAACATACTTTTGGCCATAACTCAAGAGTTAATTTGCTAATTCTGACATAAATCCACAAAAATATTTAATAGCATAAAATGATGAGATGATGACATTTTATATACAAAAGGTCAAAGGTAAACTTCACTGTGACATCATAACGTTCAGCTCTCTATCAGTCCTCTGAACTCCTCGGTGAAAATAGCCTCAAAGCAAAGACAACATATTTCTCACTGGAAATAATTCACTCGAATCATATTGTCCATATTACAGTTACTACTCAAAATGTTGGTGATTATGCAAGAATTTCATCTGAATATTCTTTTTGGGTTGCCTTTTGGAGATCTGCAGTCTACTGAGTGACCACTTCTAGTTCACACCTAGTTTTAATACAACATATAATGAGATTTAGTCTCATTAAATCATATTATAATGCCCAACCTTCTTGCTGCGGGGTGATGGTGCTTAACACTTCACCACCACGCTGCCGTACGGTAAAACAGTTCCAATCCCTGGTTTGCATTAAAATTGTTTCATCCTTTGACATAAAATACACCAACTACTACACCTCTGTAATGAAAACACACAGGGAACGATTAACTATTTAAGCATTTAGAGGCACAGAGAGGTTTTTTTTTAAACCCTTTAACCTGAAAAAGATGTCACACAGAACAGTCCTGAGAGAAACAAAGAGTTATAAAAGTGTCTTCAAAACCCTTCTTAAAGAGACGATGTCTGATGTCAAAAATCGTGTTTGTGGGTTCCTGGGTGGAACTGACAGTTACAAAGAGACGTTACTTTGGTTTCATTATTGGTGGTGGTTGTGAAGGGAAAAATAGCCCTGCAGGGTATCTACGTTCTTCACACACACTTAAAGGAGTTAGGCTCACAGAAATACTGTGCGACGGAACGATCTGTCAAGCCAAATATTTGCCTTCATTAATGAAGAGATTCAGAGAATAAGCAGCAGTCAGCGGAGTGAAGCAGAACACAGATCTGTCACATAGAAAAACACTAAGCTGCTCTGCAGATTCAATATGTACACACTGGTATTATCAACCATAACCTGCGCATAAAAGTTTAGTTTGGAGATCTGTGTGTGACCTTCACATGATCAGAGAGTTTAATTTGCAGATTGTTTGGTAAGGAAAAGGGAAAATATCAGGGAAGAAATTTTGTTCATATTTGTTAGTTGCGCACTGACTTAAGGATGATTTCATCCAGGGACTCTTTATTATTGGTGCTACTGTATTCTTTTTAATAGCTGACTGTGGCTAACTGCAGCCTAAACTTTATCAGACAGTGAGTTAGTCCTTATTGTTTATTGGTAGTTATTGGTTCAGCCTGGGTGAAGGGGATTTGTTTTGCAATCCTCCATACTGTATATGATGACATGATGATTTATTACCTCCAAAGAAATACTTTTGTAAGATTAAGTGTTGTTTTTTTTTTTTTTGTCATTGCCGATCTAAGCTGATGTGCAGCATTTCAACATTATGTGGGTGGGGCCAAAAATACACCGCTGGACTTCCCGCGATGTTCATAATTTGACCTGCATGGCAATCATAATCAGGCCTCCAGTGTTCAGGTCACGCCATCCCATTTACATAAAACTCCAAATGACAAATGGAAAAGGGTAAATACAAAAGGGGAAAAAACAAGAACAAAAAGCAGAACACAGAGACTTGTTTCTTTCCACTTCAAAATCCAGCCTTCGATTTGAGCTCTTCCACTTAAGCTTCTCAAGTCCCATTTCAGATTATTCAGATTAAGTGTAAACATTTAAATTGTTGATATCCATAAATTAGTTCAGTGTCAGACTGATTTCCATTATTTAAAGATTTAATCAAGATTTAATCAGGATCAGAAGAGGCTTAAAATATGTGATACTGATAGTTGTTTAGAAGAATACTTTGTACTCAAGTACTTTTTAACACCAGATAGCAGGACAAAATCATGATAAAAAGGTACATGATTAACTATAAGCAGGTTCATATGAGATAATTTCTTGGATAAATAATTGTGAAATGAGATTAATCCTGCAT
The DNA here is from genome assembly GCF_056507025.1 of Lutjanus erythropterus. NCBI lineage: Eukaryota > Metazoa > Chordata > Actinopteri > Lutjaniformes > Lutjanidae > Lutjanus > Lutjanus erythropterus. The sequence continues at coordinate 23,178,685 of NC_139324.1, forward strand.
GTAGGCTAATTTTAATTCCACAGGAACACTTAAAAGTAAATTATATGTTGCGCTGACAGTGGGAAGATTGTGTGTCAAGGGGGAACCTTAGAACGGTGATGAATATGAGCGGATGCAGCCTCAGCAGAGAAAGTATTCTGTGAATAAACAAAACCTGTCACAAAGAAAGGTGCTTATTAGTATGTGAGCTGCCAGCTTGGAAGAAGCTGCTGTGTGTTTGTCCAAATTGTTTGGCGGCTCTGTGCCAGCATCCTGGAGGGATGTGACAGCAGGCTGAGCAGCAGAGACCAGAACACATTTGCTCTTTCAAACACGTCTGAATGGCGCTGACATAGAACAACGCCTCGATTTAAAATGATGTTCAACAATTCATATAATACACGTGTCAGTGTTAAAGCAAGGTGTTCAAAGTTGTTTTTAATGGCGGTTAAATTTACGCTGTTGGTAGTTTTCAGGATGCAGTGTTTGAATCAGACTGTCTCAGTAACTGGACTGTGGTTCTCATTGGTTCCTGTTGCTAAAGAATCACTGAAAACTGTCCAATCAGGCCAGTTTGTAACTGAGCTGAGAGGGCTCAGCAGGTTTACCTTGTTTGACTCAGATGAGCCTCTGTTCTTGGCTAATCAGGTAATCAATACTATAATTTTCATATTTAACACTAGATCAGCCAAGATGCTTATTTTGACCATTTTCAAATTTGTATGTGCAAAAACTGTTGAATTAAAAAAATACAAGGTACCTGATTTTTATTAAAGGAGTCTGTATTTTCATTTTAATGTTTTTTTTTTTTTTATAAATTACACAAAAGGTAAATAAAATGTGACCATTAATTAGACTCAGTTTTTAAAAAGTAGGGGAGACCAGGGACAGTTCTAACACTTTTTGTCTCAGCACCTATAACTCACTTAATTTTTGTGTTGAAGCTCACAAATTCTGAATCAAAGTACCCGTACTTATTACAAATAACAATGTTTCCAACTTTTTTGGGTTCATTTTTGCACTTGTTTCCAGCCTTTTAGCATAGGCTTTGATTATTTTTTTTTTTTTGGTTCTTAATGGGAATTTGTTATTACTAATGTTAAAATAACATGCATGATCTTAAAAAAAATATATTTAACTGTTTCTCGCCCTGAGTAATTCTAGATTAATCTAAAATTTGAACTGGATCACTGCTGGCTATTATGCTACAGAAAATGTGAATATATGCAATCATTACAGTTTACTACACACAATGGCATGCATATTGATAAATATATAAATAAATCTTTAAAAAAATAATTTTAAATTATTATTATTTTAATTTAAACTAACAGAATAGATGCATTAATCTCTTAGTGTGGTATTTGTCCTGAGTTTGGAAGTCAAAGGTCAAAATCACCTCTTACGACCATCCTAGTCGTTATGGAACTCTGGTACTTCCAGTGTTAAAGTCATAATATGCAGCATTTTCTTCAAAAAACATTGACTCACATTAAACAAATCACTCTAAAGCCTCACTTGTGACCCAGTGTGTGTTGGTGGCTGTATCTACAGAGCCTCTGCCCAGTCTTCTCTTTTTGGTCCTGTGTTCTTGTGTTCGCCACAAACTGTTTGTTTCTGCTCTCTGTCTGTGTGAGCTGTACAAAGAGACATGGACACATACACACACACACATTCACGGGCAGAGCAGAAAATCAGAAAAATATGTTTTATTTCTCTGGTTCACAGCTAACAGTGCTCGCTCTTTTAATTCACTCTATGTCTCTCTCTCATTTGTTGGGCAGAAGGGTCTGACTTTGAATGGTGCGTTTGCAAACAATGCTACACATTTTACTTTTAACATCCAAAGACATGAACTAATGCTAAATGAGGACTAAGAGCATGTACTTCAGCTCAGCGGTACTTTGAGCTAATTGCTAATGTTAGCATGTTGATGCCAAGCAGGTACAACGTTCTTCCTTGTTCAACATGTGTCCATCCAACATTTATTAACAGCTGAGGCTGATGGGAGGGTCAGTAGTTTTCCAGATATTTACTCATAAACCAAAGTACTGGAGAAATTACAAATGTGACTGGATTGCAGCACTTGATGAAAACTGAGATCATCAAAGTGATTACAAATTATCCTGAGGTGATTTATGAATTTCAGTAAAGTTTCAATTATGAGACAACCATAAAACAAATCGACCAAAAATAGCTGGAGCGTTCTATAAACTGTGGAAACTAATTTTTTTTCAAAGCAAATATATAGTGCGACACTTCAGAAAAGCAATTCACCTGCAATCTGAGTATTCACATTAAAGAATTTGAGTGTCCTTTTTTTGTGGTTGTGCATTCTACTTATAGATCTGCTGCCAAGGTAAGATTTAAAATAAGCCTCGGTTTTATACAAATCAGGTTCATGCTCAACGTTTTGGGTTGTAACACAGAAACAAAACTCCTTACTGCTATAAAGTTAAAAAACAAAAAAACACGGAATGCACTCTTCATTTCTGATCACTTTTAATAACATCTTTATTGAATTTGTGTCTCAGTTTTAAACATATTTACAGATACTTTAATTGTATTTTTTTTAGTTCAGTAAAAATACAAATACAGAACACTCAGTTTTCAAAATCAGCGTCGCTCCCAGCGACTCGATGGCCGTCCAGGTTTTCACCTGGGCTCCCTCCCTTTCAGAAATAGGTGTTGATGTCAGCTTGATGTCAGAGATTGGGGGAACAGAGGCTGAGAGCCAAGACTGCACTGCATCAATGGACTGTAGGATGACTGCCACCAGAGTGAAAGATGAATGAGAGGTGGATGACGATGATGAAGAGATGATGGAGAGAATAAAATATGTTCAATGAGGGACTGAAGAAAAGTCTCTTGATTGATGCTGTAGAAGAGTGTTAACAAGAGGTGAACTTATTAAATATAAACTCAACATTGACATTTTTTAAACTGTCTGTAACTACTACCTGGTTTGTCAAATTAGGACGTACATATTTCTGAAATCAGGTGACTTAAAATTACTTTTTTTTTATTTATTTATTTTTTTTATATTAGATTATTGTCATCCAATCCCATGAACAGACCAGAACCAACGTGTGTTTCTATACCAGCCCCATCTCATTCTTAGGTCGTCAAATACCGGCGTTTTGTCGCACCCATCGACATCTTAGAGACCACTGACATAAATAGAGGTGGACGCCACATCTCCAATTCCTCCGGCCATACAAAACGGAAGCCAAAATATCCCACATGAGTGCTGCCACCTCGTGCTGGTGATGTCATTTGGAGCCAGTCTGCACAGTAGTGATCAACGCTGGAGCAGCGCTTTCAAGTTTCAATCCATACACTCAGCCGACTCAGTCACAAGCACGGCTCAGCTGCCACTCATGGCATTAAAACCCCATTTTAAAGCATCAAATAACTAATTATAACCAAAGTGATAAGAAAAACAAACACTTGAACAAACATCAGCCTGATGAAAACTGCATAAAATGAGAGAAACCATCTATAAATTTATTTGACATGTACTTTGATGTTTTTGGCCCATGTCTTACCTTTTAACACTGGGGAGGCAGGATTTATGACTTATACTGCAGCCAACCACTAGGGGGTGATTGAGATGCTTTGGCGTCATTTGAGGGGAGCTCTGATGTTCACTCTATATGTATGTCAATGATACAGACGCACAAGGTACCATTTAGTCTCTGTATGAGACGCAACAGGTTTTCAATTAACTTAAGTGTTGAGCCATTCGTGTCAGGTGATGTAGTATAAAGAGCAAGAAAGTCAGTGTGTAGAGGAGGTGGATGGATGGATGGATGGGTCAAACAAACAGGAGGCCTGTGTTCGTGTCCTGTGTGAAACCAAACATTAACTTTTATCAAACCTTATGTGCGTTGTGATGTATGTGACACTTATTTTAACCCAAACCATAATCTTTTTCTTAACCTAACCAAGTAGTTTTGGTGCCTAAACCTCACCAAGTTGGGACTGTTTCACTAATGTTTTGGGGAGCATCTCTGACAGATGCTAAAGTGTACATTGTGCATCAGTATGAGTTGCCGAGGAGTGTGACCAAGGCAAGTAAAATTAGATGCTTTCGGATCATTAGAAATGTTTCTTTAGAACTGCTGGAAGACCTGGTGATGGTCATACTTCTTGGGGATATTCTTTATGTCGTACTTAAGTGATTCAAGTGTACAGTGATTAGCTGAACACAAACCAATGCAGCAGCAGCAATAGCCATATTAATAAGCATGTGTAAAACGTTAGCTGTGTAAGCTAAACAGCTTGTAGCCTAAAAAAAATGGAACTAAACAAAGCCCTTGAAGGTATGTAGTTCTTGGAACAGTTTGGTCTGAAAACGCCTATCGCCAACTGCTGTAGTTTAAAACTTCTCAATCATTACATTTAATGGTTTTTTTTTCTACGGTCAGTGATATTAATTGTCACCTACAGCAGCTGACCTACTGCAGAGCAGGGGCAACTTCTGCCACGACATGAGGGGATATAGTAAGCTGATAGGAAGTCAGCATATTGATACGTTTTTAGAGAACCTTTCAGACATCTGGCTGGACAGGTTGGATAATTGAACATAGCTAGACATATCTAGCAATCACAGGATGATGGGCTGATGGTGACCGGTTGGAAAACTTTAACATATTGCCCAACCCTACTGCACAGTAAACGAGAAAAGGCTTTTTCTGTTATCTTGATGCTCTGAGCAGTTATCTTTTGATCTTGTAGTCTGGTGTTAACGGTGCTGTCAACTCTGTTTTTAATCCATCACAGTTCTGAATCTATCTGCGTGTTGGAGGACAGACGATGTTTGTGCAAACAAAAACAATAACAAGAATTCATATCATAATGATATATTAAAAAACAGAAAGCAAAAAGCGTGAAAGAGCACAGCATAGGCTGCAGCGTCACATTTGACAGTAAGGCTCGAAAAGAATCAAAGTCAGAAACAAGAAAACTTCCTGGTTTAGTGCAATTCCTTCACTTTATGCCTGCATACAAATCATCTTTAGCAGTGACCGCTGCTCAGTTTCCTCTCTTTGGCTAAACCAGTCAGTTGATACGCAGAGTTTGGACACACTGAAGATTCATACCACACAAACTGGTGTCCAACAGGCTTATTAATGAGCTCACAGAAAATGTCAGAAGATTCAAAACACACTCACTTTCTCTCTCTCACACACACAGTACAGGTTTACTGAGCCCATCATTAAGCCTATTGTTTGTATTTTTATGGACAATGTGACCTTTTTTCTTAAGAACAAAAAAAATCATAGATGGTGGATCAGAAGGACGTGAAATAAAAAAAAAAATGAAAAGCATTGGGCTAATGGAGGATGTAGTTTTAGGCACTGGTGTTACACCAACAAAACAAAGTTTATAAGTTTTTGCAGATTTTATGATGAAAGTTTGACTTCCACAAGTAAATAGTTGTTCTAATATTGGACTCTTTAACCTCAGCAGTTCTCACTTGTTAGACCAGTAAAGCTGTAATAATGTTCTCTGTATGCTGCTTGGTTTCATTTATGTATTATTTGCCTTCACTGAACATCCTGTCACCTCCTCACTGCCATATTGTCTCCTTGCTGGTTATTAACATTTCTTGCAGTTCGATCAAAATCATATTTTTTTGAGATCACATGACTGTTATTTTTGTACAGCGTCTAAAAATGATTATGTGTCTGATTCTTCTGCATCCAGTGGTGAGCTTGCAGATCTGAAACACCCTGACTATCCTTTCTGGTCCAGTTATGTAGGAGAACCTACAGTGATGTGAAACTTGCAAAAAAAAACTTGAAAGTCAGTATCTGGAGTCAGTGTTTGTTTTGTTCTGGGCTACTGTAGAAACACAGCAATGGAACATGGTGAATACCATGGAAGAGGACTCACACCCTCTCTTGATATAAACTGCTCATTATAAAACGAAATCCCGAACAAACTCCCTCCCAAAGGAACCTGTGAACTCATGGTAAGTCATACACATGACTTGTGAACTCCCATTTTCATGAGGTCATGAATACCGGAGGAGGGGGGCTTTCACATGGATTCTTCTCGTGAACATGGTAAACACAACCCCGTTTCGAGGCAGCAAATACACAAATGAAAAGACTTCTATTTCATTTTTGCCATATTCTGCCAACGAACACTTGAAAATCTTACACAATGGACATTAAAATCCACACTGGCAATTTTCATTTCTAACTTTTAAACATAAAACAAAAAATTGAGCAGGTGACTTTTGTGCACTGTAGAATATATGGAATATATTCCCATATTCTAGGGGTAGAATGAGGTCTAATAATTTTTAAATATAAATTTGATACATTTTTACCTTAAAATGGGGTTTGTACTGAACCTGCCCTGCCAGTCAACAGGAATGAGCTCCTTTCTTTTTTCTGCAGCCCCATTTTGTTTGCTTTACCAGATTTTAGCATAAAAATCTTGCCCAGAGAGTCTTAGAATAAGTGCAGGTCACATCGCATTAAGATTCAGAGTTGTTTTGGTTGTTTGCTAACATAATATATTTTTTAAACAGACTGTAGTCTCTGTTATGTGAGCAACTTGAGCAGTAAATCCCTCGTGCTGCTGGACATAACAGAGAGACAGAGCTGTGTCTGGAGTGAGAACCATGCTGGTAAGTGAGCAGACAGGCTGGTGCGACTTCTCTCAACAAGGCCAGGCTCTTGATAAATCGCAAGTAAAGTAAGTAGCAAGTAAAATATCTTACTATCAAACCCTTACAAAGAAGAGAAATTCTAACTATAGCGATGCCTTATTTAGATTTTCTCACTTTTTCCAGACCTCAATTTCTTCATAGATACTGAGGTTCTGATGTTTGATTCATGATATGATGTCGGCATTTTGCAGTTGGACAATATGATGGAAGGGTCTAATCAAAGTACAGTAGCTGGTCATGATTGTGCACTACACAATTAACACAAATTGTAAATTGACAGGAGAATGAAACATATTTCTGAGGTTGAAAACAATGTTTACACATTTTTATCCAAAATAGTTTCAAGATTCCCAAGAAAGGGAAATTAATAAGATCCAAAAGTTGGACATTATGAAGTTGAAGGGTAACTTCAATATTTTTCAACCAATTTCCACCATGTTTTTGTGTCTAAGAAAATAATGAGGACAACTTTTATAAAACTGGTACAGTGCTGAGGTGCTGCCCACAGCAGAAGCAAAACTGAGCTACAGAGTAATCCCTCCAGGCGAGTGCACTGTCGAAGTACGTCCACGAAAAGTCCTTTTTTTTTGCTACCAACAGGCTCAGATTCTTATAAATGTCAGGCAACACTATAGAAAGTATCGCTCCTGAGATATGACATACTTAAACGAAAAAAGACAACAGATAATTTTTAACCAGAAACAAATAATTTAATGCTCTTGCCATATTGACCAAACTCCCTTTGCAAAACTGTAAATCAGCTCTGGTTTGGTTGAAATGAACCATTAACTCACATCATTAGATGTGAAAATATTGGGAGATAAATTTCAACCAGAGTTGTTTATTAGTTTTAGGTTTATTTTGTTTCTGTCAAGTTTGAATGAAGCTGACAATGATAATGTTGAGTTTATAGTTTTGTAAAGGGAGTCTGTCTAGTTTGCTGAGATCCACAGAACAGCGGTTTCTGGTTAAACTTATTTTAGTCTTTGAAAAAGACGCTCTCTCTGTAGGGATCCTTTCCAAATTGTTGTCAGACACTTCAAATCTGAGCCTGTCAGTGTCAGCACTTTCAGTGGACATATTTTACTTACTTTGGTAGCTTAGTTTTGCTTCTCCTGGCTGCAGTTCCCCCCCCCCCCCCCCCCCCCCCTTCAACTCTGGACCACCTTTAAAAATTGTCCTCATTAGTCATTTAGACAAAAACGCGTTCAAGTTGAAAAACACCAGAATTACACTTTAACTTGATCAGACTTTTCAGAGTCATGTGAGTACCCTGAGACTAAAGGCCTCAGATTTGTATACTTTTTATTGTGGACAGGAGAGGTAGAGGTAAAAATGGAGGAGAGAGGAGGAGGTGTAAAAAATAAAAATAAAATCAGGAAATAAGAAAGGTGATGATGAATGATGGGAAATTTTAAAACAACAATGAGTTCAGGCAACTTAGAGACAGGTGGTCCAACTGGTGATATGAAGTTGAAAAGAGAAAATGTGGCATGAGTCTCAGCAGGGGGACACAGGAAAGTCTTCATTTATTCAGCTCTTTCAGTGCTAAACCTCTACCTTCATCTTCTTCATAGTCTTCCCATACAAAGTGCACAAATAAATGATTTACAGCAGAGGTTATTTAAAAAAAACACACACACACACACACACGCTTACACGCATTCATACATTAGCATGGTTGGGTTCTAGCCTCACAACGTATGAACTGAAAATGATGTGGAGTGATTTATGAGAAGGTGGGATGAAAAGGTGGATAAGCTAGGAAGAAACTATGTGATGGTTTGGTCAGAAAAATGTGGAAGAGGGTTTTTAAAAAAGCAGCATCCAAACAAGTAGCAGCAGAATGTTTTGGGGGGAAAAGTTGTGGCCCGGTGACATCTCTGACTGCAAGAGAAACTGGAAAGATGTCAAGAAAGATGTGTGGAGCAGTGAAGATTGGGAGGCCTGCTGCTGTCCCTGTGTAACTACTGTTCCTCTTACAATGGTCCACTTCTCTGAAAAAAAAAACGGAGGATTAGAGGAGGAGACTGTTGCCACAACCCGCCCTCGCACTGATGATGTGACGAGCTGCTAACAGCTAACAGTTCCAGGTCAGAGTTCATCGGATGAAGATTAAACAGGAAGTGGAATGGGGAGGGGTTGGGTTCAGGGAAAAGCGGAGGGCTTTGATTCAACCCTGTGTCCCCATTAATGATTTGTCCAAAAAAAAAAAAAAAAAAAAAAAAAAAAAAGCACATCCTATCAACAGACCCTGTAAAGTCCTCAAGTCTGTCTGCCTGGAAAAATGACACTTCCATCACTGCAGTGTCAAGCTGATCCTTCACAAATCCCCATATGCACTCTCAGTGCCTCAGCTTGAGTCTGTATGGGAGGAAAGTTTGGTCAAATCTCAAATAAACACTAAAAATAATAACAAAAAACTAAATCAAGCCTCTGATTTTGGAGCTCGGTCCTTCAGAGAAAAGAGTCAATTCAAGCCAGTCGTGAGGCTGAGCAGCAAACCCACCGTCTTTCCGAATTAAGCAGAGAAGACAGAGAGAGTCAAAGAGTAAAACGCAGAAGAGAGGCAGACTCGACGCCTGAGTCCTCTCCATGCTGCAGTGGTCTGTGCGGGAGGCTCTCTCTCCATCTCCTCTGGTTCATGTCTGCAGTCCAAAAGCCGTTGAGAGTCCATAGAGCTGAATGTAAGTTTGTCCAGTGTTGGTGGGTGGGTTTTTGGGCAGGCAGGCAGGAAGGCAGACAGGTGGCGCCCCCTGGTGCTGTGGTGGAGGAGGAGGGTCTGTCCGTCTACCGCTGAGCCGGCTCACTGCCAGGCAGGGTAATGTTGCCCAGGTGGAGGACAGGAAGTGGGTGAGCCTCCGTGTTGAAGACCCAACTCTCCAATGGCATCAGGTCGTCACTGGAGAACAACAGGTACAGATACCTGAAGGGGGGGTGGGTGGGGAGGGGGCAAAGAGGAATGAGGATGAGAGGGATTGGGTAAGGAAGGTGAAGGAGAAGAAAGAAGTGAATCATGAATCATGGCCACACAAACACTTTGTGCATTAAATTAAAGCAGATATGCTGTGGTGGCAAATCAAGGTCGAATGTTGGCACCATCATAAAGCCTGTTTTACACAGCCTGTTCAAAACAGCAATGTTGCGCCATTATTCCGCCTCACCATTTTGTACAAAACGTACAGACTATAAAATGGGTAGCGTAGGTAGCGATGGAACCAAACTGACGTCTGTGTAAAATGGAGGAGCCAGCAGGATTGGATACGACGCTGTTGTGTTACGTCACAGTTTTTGTCCCCCCTTTCTTTCTAAAATCACACAGTGGGGCAGCATTAATCCGGTTTCGTTTGGGTGAGTGTAAAAAAGCACAGTGTAATGACGAATCTTCAACTCTTCAAATGCCTCATACAATCTATACGACTAAATAGTTATGTAAATCAATAATCAACAACAATGATAATAATAGATCAGACACCTGCTTAAAATCTAAATCAAGTTTTCTTCACCTGATGAAATAATCTTCAAAAAAAACTACCTGTGTTTCTGATGCATTTTTGTGTACACATCCCAGTGAATTAAAACTTGAAAGATTTCAAGCTTTTATTTAAAACATGCTCACAACTCTTTAGAAAATCTAATTAACATTTAAATAAATGTGACAAACACACAAACTGCTGTAATGAAATTTCACATTTCAACAATAATCATTAAATGGTCAGGTCTATCTCAATATCCACAAAGTAGATCAACAGAAATTTGGATGCTTTTCAGTGTGACTGGCAGCCAATCAGCAGCTGTTTGACAGAGTCGCTGTATTGCTTTGATGTGATTGGCTCACAGACAGCAGGGACAAAGACTTAGAACAGATACACAGCAGAGGCTGCGTAACACCGAGGCATTCAAATGTCATCGTCTCAGAAAGTTACCAGCACAGTGTGACCTTTAACGAATTACAATCCAGAGACTAATTTTTACTGGCATTTGATGCTTTTTGGGTATTAAAGATAAAGACACATTAAAGATAAAAATGGGCAGATAAGTTGCTTCCTAGTAAAACAAAGTCTGACAAAGCAGCTAATAAGCCCCAGTTTGCTCTGTTTTATGATCATCTCTGTCGTGTCACACAGTTTGACCGACAGTAACAACTGTAAACTGAATTATATCAGGTCACTTTACATGTACAGTTTTGTCTGGAGGTGATAACATTCAAAGAGCTGCCAGCAGAGGGAATCAGAGAGCCACATTAGGCTTCACTTAACCCTCTGGGTCAAATTCTGCATTCAGAGCTTCTTCTCCCTTCATCCATCAGTGATGATGATATCTTCAAACCTTAGAGCTGCCCTTTACATAAACCAATCTTTAAAATACTTAGTGACAAGAAACAGAAGTGGAAAGAAATAACAACAGCTGCTACTGTGTTAAAGGGATAGTGCAGATTATTTGAAACGGGGTTGTGCAAGGTGCTTATCAGTGGTCAGTGTTTTAGCAACAGTAGATGCCCATCAGCACACCCGCAGTTAGGAGAAACTGAGAGAGGCACCAGTATGGAAGCTAAGCAATGTACTGCTCTTATGTGTACGCTATATTTTCGCCACTTTACCTTGCCACCAGACAACCAGGAAATGGTCATCATATAAGACAAACAGCGCTCTCTCCAAACCTGCCAGACCTCATAGCTGAAATCAGTGATTTTACCTCACAGAACACGGAAATTGCTGGTCTGCTGCTACTTCAACCTGTTAGTTTGTTTATGTTATTGCGTGAATTCAAACTATCCTTTTAAAACACAGAGGTCACACAATAACTAGTAACTGTCAAGGCAAGGTTTGAGGTGGATTTTTTTTAAGTGGTAAAAATGCCTTTGTTGCTGACCCTGTCCACAGCAGTACTTCGCTTAGCTTCCTGACCAAAACTCCTAACTGCTTGTCCAAACGGGGGACACGCTGTGTGTCATCTACTGTAGGAAATGCACTGACTGTAAGTACCTCACACAAACCCACTTCAAATAATCCAAACTATTCCTTTAACTTTGATTGCTGCCCTTAGAATATTAATGTTGATACGCAACACCTGAACAGAAAATGAGGGCTCTCAGGTGACTGGCTCTATGATAACCACTATGAAAATGTAAAAAAAAGTGAACTGAAGGTAAACATAAAATACCCAGTAATACGATTCAGAAAGCACATTTTAATTCTGACATATTGAAGGTTTTCAATTTAAATAATTTAAAACGCTGTTGTAATCTGTGTTGGACTATTTGAGCATGACAAAGGCTTCATTATGTTACTAAGTAGTTCTGATGCAGTAAAATTACAGGGAGTACGGACCAGTCAAGAGGCCACAGTGAGCTGTTAGACGTGACAGCCTGCACACCGTCAGCTCCTCAGCAACACGATCAGCTCCTCTCACTGTGCATCACTGCTGTGTGGAAAACTACTTGCACTATTTGTAGCATGAAATCAGATGGTGGTTGCTCATGTCCTGATGGAAAAGGGTCAATTATTGCCTGAGTTCTCTGTTAAAACAGATACATCAGCTGCTTTTCTATAGCATTCCTGACAAATAAGCTGCTCATCAGTCAAGCTGATTTTGCATTTGAGGCTTGTTTTTTGACACTGGAAGTCATTTTACTGCAAGTACTGGCAATCACTTTGTACCGACAGGTCCTTTAAATTAGAAAACCCACAACCCACCCACCGAACCATTGTATTAATCAAAAAAATGATTAATTAATCAATAAATGTACTGATGATTCATAAATCAAGCCAGTTAATCAACCCAATAGTGGCTTACTTGAGTGTCTCAGCCAGGAAGAAGCTCTGCTGCACATCATCATAGGTCGGGTTGGAGGAGTAGACGTCCTTCACTCCTGAGAAACCTCCACTCACCCTGCAGTACTTATCAATGGCCTGGAGGACAAGAGGAGAGAAGGAAGGAGAGAAGGTAAGGAAGAACAAATGGAGGGAAAAAGGAAAGAGGAACAGTAGTGGAAGAGGGAAGGAAGTTGGACAGAAAGAGAAAGAAAATAAAAAGGAATAGTGCAAGTGGTGGTGTGGAAATGGACAGAAATAGACAAGGAAGTCGGACAAAGGAGGCAAGAAAGAAAAGGGTAAAAGAGTGATGGGGGATCAAGTAGAGGAAGAAGAAACAAGGAGAAGCAAAAGGAAAAGGACAAAGAGAGAAAGTGGGGGAGAGTGAAGAGCACAAGTTTAATAAGCTTTCAAAAGCATGCTATAATTAATTTCTTTGCTTGTGACAGATTAGGCTGAGTCCTGGGGAGACACATACAGGAGACAGCAGCTGTAGAAAATGGGAGGAAAAGAAGATTACCACAAATGCCTCGCCCTGCCTCCCTTACATTTACATTTTATTCTCATATTTTCTTTTCGTCCCTCATCAACCAGAGGCAGCTTCATAATGAGGGAACACACTCAATTTTTTCACGTTATGCTGAATATGAAGGAGCTGCTGGGAATTTCCAAAAGTAAAACCTTTTCTTTAAACGAGGCAGAGCCTGTGCTGGTCTCTCAGGGGTCAGTTTTACAATCTCCTCATCAGGTTTCCTTTGCAATGAAAAAATGAGATTCAACTGGAAATTGTGGGATTTTCTTTTTCTAAACATGCCTTTTGTTCTCTGTTTTAAGTTGTTCTGATTTCTTTTTTTACAAGCTGTCTGAAATTTAAGGGATAGTTCAGATTATTTTTAGTGAGACTGTATGAGGTACTTATCGATCTACAGTGGATTACCTACAGTAGATGGTGGTTGACAGGCCCCCTCAGAGATGCAGTTACCAACATGGAAATTTAAGTATTGTACTGATGTGGACAGGATTGGCAGCAAAACATTTTTTTGGCCACTTAAAAATATCAATATTAACACACACAGAAACTGACCAACCAAGACAGTGGTAGACCAGCAACTCCTGTGTTCTGTGAGGTAAAGTTTCTGTTTATATAATGGTGATTTCTCATCAGAAAAAGCTATCTGATAGCCAAGTAAATCGGAGAATATATTATTATTATAGTGTGCATTTAAACTGACACAGATTATTTTAGGTGGGCTTTTTAAAGTGGCTAAAATAAAAAAAAAAACCCTGCAGCTTCTCCAAAATGGGGGCAAGCCAACTGACATCTGCTACGAGGGTAGTAAGTAATACACTGATTAAGTACCTCATACAAGCCCATCTCAAAAAACTTAACTATCCCTGTAAGAACAACAGCTTTTGAACCTTTAATGTGTGTATGCATTGATTTTAAGATACATTCAAGGCGGGGTTGAATCTGATTTGATGGGCATCAGATATATTTTCTTGAAGTCATATAAAAAGACATATGATGTCCATGCTTTTCAGGACAACTTTAAGCCACTTTTGTGGGTGGTTTGAATTGTGTTGTAAATCCTCCTCTCTGCCTATTCACTTTGGATTTCTAGGGTTTTATCTCAGATCCTCCAAACACGACAGATGTGATGTCAGTGTTTCAACAACAAACATGGGGGACAGCCAGTCAGATAACGGCAGAGCTTGGACTGCTTAAGTGGTGTGATGGCTGCATTTTCTTCTGAGACTCACAAAAACATCCAGAATAAGTAACAGTAAAACAACAGGTCTGTTGCATGCAGAGCTGTTAGTCAGAATAAATTCTGTAACCTTAGAAAAATCTAATTTAACATGTACTGTAAAATCTGATAAACTGAACAAAAATATCTATTTATTTCTGCTGATTTCCATCCTTAAATCAAAAATACATCAGAACAGCGGCTCTCCAAATGAAAGATGTATATATTAATAAATCATTTAACTGGAGTGCTGCCCTGCAGATGATTTTCACTTGGCACCAGCTACACAGTGAAGCTGAGCGTGTTGATTCTTTATCATTTCTAATAAACAGATCACACCACAGTAATCATATTCCTCAGTGCTTCTGTTAACCCAGAAGAACAGCAAATCAGCGGTGCAGCAAAACCAAGAAATTTTTCACATATACTGTAGTAATGGCACAACTGTGATGATGCTGTGCTGCAAATGTTATGCACTGCTTTGTCTGTAAGAGGTAACGGTGTATCCAGAAAAAAAGTCCAATTTGTGAGCAGATGCTCTCCTCATGTACACACACACACACAAAACACAAAACACACAATATATATGATTAAAAATGCAGCGATCGTCCAGCTGGTGATAGTGACAGTGCGCTATCACCTGTGTGCTCTATTGATTTACAATGAGGACTTGTTACAGTGAAATTGGTGCCTCCATAAAAATTCTGGCTGCATTACACTCCTGCTCATACCTTATCGACTTTCACCATTAACGCATGTAAATGAAAGCATTATCTCTGTCCTTGTCTTTCAGTCTCTCTCTCTCACGCACACAACACACACATCTTCTCCCTCCACCCTGTCCTCGAGTGACCATTTTGCTGTCAGCAGAAAATTCTGTTGCGAGGAGTTTGAATGGTAATTCCTGTTATTAATGGACTGCTGCACCCGACATGCGTTTGCCCTTCTGGATCCACACTGCAGTGTACCACAACAGTCTGTACTACACACACACACACACACACACACCAATATCAAGCCGAGTGCATCCTTCATTATGTCTAGGTGCTTAAAAAACCCTGAAGTCAAAAATACATATTTTTCCTTTTGCCTGTAGTGCTATTTATACATGTCTGCCTTCTCTCGAATATATCGGAACTAGATGAAGCACTAAAAAATATATTTGAAAAACTCAACAGCAATGTCTCTTTCCAGCAATCATGACCCGGTTACTCAACATAATCCACAAATCTTGTTGTGAGCAGTTTCATGTAGGAATTACTTTCTTTCTACCAACTGTATCAGTGCGCTAGCTATCTCAGCGGTGCTAATGTTACAACTCAGCCAAGGAAGTTGCCATTGTTTACATCCTGCGCCCTCTCGAGCACGAGCCTCTTGTCTATGAGTAGGTACATGCTCACTTCTGCTTTGTGATACAGTTGGTGGGTGTAGTTTGGTAGAAAGAAAATAATCCCAGCATGAAACTTCTCACAACAAGGTCTGTGGATTATCTTGAGTAACTGTGTCATGATTTCTGGAAAGAGACATTATTGCTGAGTTTATCAAGTGTATTTTTTTGGTGTTTGAAGCACCACAAACTGAGTGCAATTACATTCAAGAGAAGACACCTCTACAGCCAATATCTTCAAAACTTCAAAACTCACACCAAAACAATCTAGATGGTTAAATTACACTACAGGTAAGTGGAAAAAAGTCTATTTTAGATTTTGGAGTGAACTATCCCTTTAAACATGAGTCAGATTTGCACTCGAACAAATGATTTAGAGTCTGGGTACTTCAAATCTTCCTACTGAGTTTAAGTGTACCCAGGTTATCTGTAAGTGTTCCCAACGACCATCTGTGCTAAATAAATGATCTGATAAAAAGTCTACCTGTAGGAGGAGGAGGAGGAGCAGTGTGCAGCTACTAAAGACATATTTCACATCACAGCAGCTGGGCTTCACCTTCACACACTCTGACACACATGAGTAAAGCTGCGTGCACACAAATACACATGGATGAAACCCAGCCAGTGTTAATGGCTGCTGTTAGAAGAGGAAGCGTGACAAACAGAAGCAGGTTTGGTGTACCAGATGGATGTAGCTGGAGTACAGGGGGAGTGTGTGCATGAGTGTTTGTGTCAGTGTGTGTGTGAGAGACAGTGAGAGTGGAGCTACGCTTTGAGGCACCATGCAGAGAAGATCACAGGTGTTTGTGAGAAGAGTGTGTATGTGTATTTGTGGGGGATAAAGAGCCTGATAGAGAGTGGGACGTTGAGCTTCATGTGAACACAGAGAACACAGAGCCTCAGGTGTGACAAAGTTACTGCATGTGTGTGTGAAATAAGAAAGTAAGAAAAATGAAAAGAAATAAAATGATGCAGAAAGGACAAAGAAAAACATTTTAAAAGAGAGAGAAGAATAAATAAGTGGAGTAACCAAGGTGGCCTAAAGCCATACCAAACAATAATGTTAGGCAGATTCTGACTGTGTTCTCACTGGCAAAGTAAGTAATTCACAGTTGGATTCTTAAGTTGCACATGTGCTGATTTCTTACAATAACTGTACAGAACAGTATATGTGAGACACAGAAATGGAGATGCATTTCCAGAACTGGTCCAGAAATTGGAGAGATTTTTAATGGAACAGAATCAGAAATGAAGAGGATTCAGGGTTACTGATTCCCGAAAAATTTCTGCCAACTGTCCATCAGACTACACTGGTTTCATACACATCAATGCATGTCTATAGTATCTACAGTAAATTGGACTCGAGCAGCTTCATAAAAGACAAAAGACATGGATAACCAAAACATATCACCTATGATGGAAATACACTTGTAAGCATGGGAAAAGTCAATGCAGTTGGCATCCTCAACACTGTGGATCAAGTGTTGCACTTGGTGGGCAGATTGCTCTCCGAGTTGACAGGACACAGCATTCAAGTGTCTGGCAGGATGAGGGGAAGGGACTCTGTTTTTACACTGATGATGCTTGGAAACTGTCCGTAAAATTCCTTGCAAATCCATGTAAAACTGAACTAAATGCACCTGTAGACCACAGCCAGCCGCTGTCCAATAAGTCCCAATGGGCGTAAACTGGTTGAATAAATGCCTCGACTAATTAATCCAACGAAGAAAAAACGCCGCTGCCACCAGTCTGTAACCCTATTTTCTTGGTAATAAGCAGTTATAACTTCTCTTTGTGTACTTAAGCACACCCAAGTACACTCAACTTCACACTTTAGGGTTCACAGCAGGGTAAACAAAACAGTTGCACACATGGCACCACACTCATAACCTGTCCCCCCCCAAACAATGACAGGTAGGAACTAATTAGCTCTTAGACAAGAGGGACATTAAGAACAAACTTAAATACTACACATGTAAATGTGTTATTAAAACACAGTTAAAGTGCTGTAAATGATAATGAATTATCACATATAACAGCATTTGTAACAGTAAATTTAAATATATCATATAC
Source organism: Lutjanus erythropterus (assembly GCF_056507025.1). NCBI lineage: Eukaryota > Metazoa > Chordata > Actinopteri > Lutjaniformes > Lutjanidae > Lutjanus > Lutjanus erythropterus. Next base: position 23,196,373 of record NC_139324.1, read on the forward strand.
ACAGTAAACTGCAGCTTAATAAGAAATTCAGAATCAGTAAAGTAACTTACTACAAAGAACCCAAAAATGTCATGTGTACAGTAGCTATGGTTACACTTGTAACAGGAACCAGCAATAATGCTCACTTTAGAAAGTGAGCATCTGATTGAAAATAAAACATGTTTTTAAAGTGATTGTAAAATGTTTAATGGCATAATTTAGTACTATCGATACTCGGTATCAGCAAGTGCCCAAATGCAAGTACTTCTACTCGGTCTGAAAAAAAGTGGTATTGATGCATCCCTAGTTTTAATTTTTTTCTCAAGTCTAGTTTTCATTGCTATTTCAGTTAAGTAAATGTTAATTCAAACCCAGTTTTAGTTTTTAGTTCAGTTCTAGAAAATATAATAACCTTGATCTGTGTTAGTATGTATGTATATGTGCAGTATTAAATAATGAAAGAGAGGCAAAGATGAGCCCTTCAGCACCAGCTCTCTTTAGTGTCACTCAAATCACACATTACAAACACACTTGCCAATGTGTCTGCTTGGCACATGGTTGCGTATGCACTTACTCCCACTCAGAAAAACAAAGAGAAGTAAATTCACTGCTTACAAATGGAGGAAAAAAGGTGACAAGCAGATTGGCAGGGGAAAGAGAAAAAAGGAGTGTATGAAAAGAGTCAGAGAAGGGGGGAAAAACGATGATGAGCAGGCCGGCTGAGATTTGGATGGAGAAAACACATCGACTGCTGTATAGAGGATGAGCTCTTTAATCCTCTGTCAGGAGGAGCAAAGCAGAGGAGGGAGAAGGAAAGGGAGAGCTTTCACTTTATGTTCAACTTTCATAAAGCTTTTTCATATCAAAACACAAAAGGAGGACTAAATAACTAATAACACCTGAAAGGCTCAGTGAAAATCTCAAATCCTCCTAAAGGTTCATGTTTCCAACACACAGAAAACAAACAAGACACTTTTTTGCTTTGTGTGTGTGAATATTACTGAAACAAATCCATATGTGCTGTATACATTGCTGGTCAAAACCTGAAGACAATACAAGAAACTGAGAGATACAAAGCCACTTTGGAGTTGGTGATTGGAGCTGCTGGAGCTCACATGAAGCTTAAAACAACTCCCTGACACAGACTGCCATAGGCGCAGGGGAAATGGCATTGAAACAGCCCTTTATTTTGCTTTTACATGCAGAGAGGAAAATGAAGGCTCATAATTACACAGCCTGACCTCAAACCTTAACTCATCTGGTGACTCAAAAGTCAACATTAAATTAGTTTGAGTTTTAACTGCAACAAAACAAGCTCATCTGACTGCTTATATATTTCCCTTTTTCTATTTTACACAAAGCACTAGTATAATCTATTGTATATTTTGGCGTTTAGATTCTTTTCTGATCAACTCCCAAATCAAATAGACAGCCCGTTTAATAGTACAGTGGTGCAAAGGAGATATTTTTTTTTTTTACGTATCTAGAACTAGGATTACTTAAAGGAAGGTTTGTAGAGTGTGAACTTGCAATTCATCTGTGATTGCGTGATTGTGCTTTAAAGCATTGGCTCATGCCACAAAGGAAACTGAATGTTCTCATATTTCTAAGTGCCTTCAACATCAGTGCCAAATTCAACCAAGCTGCCTGTACTTTCCTACCCCATTCATCTGTAATCATCACAAATGTACTCTCTGCTTTGGACCTCTAAAAACTGTGTCGTCTACTATAGAAGATGAACTGGTATAGCTGTGGTTCAGAGGTTGTGGCTCAGAGGTGGAGTGTAATACTAATCACTAACTGGAAGATCGGCGTTTGATCCCTGGTTCCTCCAGTCTGCATGCCGAACTTTCTTTGGGCAAGACACTGAAACATATATTGCTCCTGAAGGTGTTGCCTTTGGTGTGTGTGTGAATGAACATAAGATACTCCTGATGAGCAAGCTGGCACCCTGCAAAGCAGCCACTGCCATCAGTGTGTGAATGGGTGATTGTCAGCATGTAGTCTAAAGCGCTTTGAGTATTCGGATGGCCAGAAAGTCATATAAATGCAGCCCATTTACCGTTACTGTGGCTCAGTACAAACATGCATTAAAAATAAACTTTGAAAGGAAGAATGGATTTGGAAAAAGTCTGGGTGATCGAACTATGTTCAAATCATACTTAATTATTAATATGATTACAAATGCGAAGACAGTACTTTAAACTGCTCAGCATCAGCACTTCAAACCCATACACAGTCCAACAAATAATAGACAGAGCCTCCGTGATATCACTTATAGGTTTCTGAGAAGCCACTCTGAAGTGAATTATATGCAAATTCCCCCCTGTACAGTTGTCACGAAAGGAAGAAATTAGCTTTAGAGACCAAAACCATTTTTGTACCAGGCTGTAAACATGTTAATTACTGCTGTAGAGTTGGTCATTTTAATACGAGGATTTATGGGGATTGATTCACTTTTGGAACCAGACTTGAACCAGCCTTTTGGAAAATCCATGTTGGCTTCATTTTTCAGCCCTTGAGGCTGCCGCTTTGTAAAACCCCATTTAAACAATGTAACCAATTTGTTACATTTCTTACCACTGTTAAATGGGATCTTGCCATTCATAACCTCCCTCTTCTGTGATGCTCTGTCTGCAATTGTTATCAGGAGCAAGACATTAAAACAAGAGCTTATGATTCATCGAGGGAACTTCTCTATCATCCTTTCCCTGTTTCATGGCTGTCCTCCAGTTCGTGGCATCGCCAGGCCAATTCACACGTGCAAATTATTCTAGATCATCTCATTGCATTTTTTATGTCTAAGGCACATTGTCAATAGGTGCAGACCATAATGCTTTTGGAAGCAATAAGACAGAACTACAATCAATCAGAGAGAGAAAACGTGACATAGCATCGTTGTTACCAAACCTTACCAAATCCTGTCATACTACAAACACATCTTTCTTATCAACAAAAGCTTTAAGAGAAAATATACTGTCCAGATTGTTTAATACTGACACTGTGATAGTGGAGTCAACATGCAACATCAGTGGCAACCATCTTGTTTTTTTACGAAAATGCCTCAACAGCCAGTGAGGTGACATTCATCTTCATATCAAACCCACTCCATATTAGATAAACGGTCGTAACTGGCCTGACCAAATACAGGATGGATGGAAATCTGTCTGAATAGGAGGGGGACCAGACATAGCTGCCAGAGCAAATAAAACATGAGCTTGCAGATTCGTCTGATTCCCAGGTTATGTCCTCCATGTAACAATGCCAGAAACTGTTGAGCGCTTTAGCTCCTTTTTGTTTGGCAGAACAGGGTCTTATACTGTACTTGTTTTGGGCTGCAAAGCAAATCCAACAGATGTCTTATCAGGTCCTTCCTGGTGCTTCACATTGTACAAAACACTGCAGATGTCTGCAAAAACTGCTTACAGTCTTTAAAATCAAAATGAACAAAAAGCCCTAACTCATAACTTGGTATAGACATTCCTTACCTGCGCTGCCTCCCAGCCCCACTGCCGATATTTGGGATCGTGCGTGAACCTCCACATGTACCAGTAGGTTTCGATGACCTCCGGCCGCAGGATGTAGTACTTCTCATTTTGCCGTACTGCCACCGCCTCCAGGCCGCTGTCAAACTTGAAGGCTTCCGGGCCGAGCTTCAACACTTGAAGGAAGAAGAGAAAGATGGAGGTGGAGAATAACAGTGGAGAGAAAATAAAGAGAGACGGATGGGAAAGGGTAGAATAAGTGACACAGAAAGAGGGAAAAGAAAACAAAAGACAGGAGGCAACAAGAAGAGGGGTAGTAATTGGAGAGTTGGGAAGATTGGAGGAAAGTAAGGACAGTGAAACAGGAGAGAGAAGATAATCATTATCTTTTGCTCCTTGTCTGTCTTAATGGTTCAGCTGCTGGTGATTACAGGTCAGAGCTGATAGGAATTACTGCATGTGTGTGCGTGTGATGAAAAGCTGCAGACACCGCTGATTTTACAGGGTTTTCTTACAAGGCTTTTTTTTTACAAGTGTTTTTCTTGCCAATTAAGTGTGATAAGTATTAAGACTGTAACTGTGGAAAATTACTGAGAAGCTGAAGAGGTGGTGACATTACTGTCTGAAAGGATTAAAACGCACACACACACCCTCAATGGTTGCTGCGAATGACTGCTCATTAAGAACTAACAGTCCAACTTTAGACAGCCTGACCGTTGCTATCAAACTCGCTGCCACCTAACCAGAGTTTTCTCCTTTCTCTCTCCTGCCCTCCCTCTCACACTCTCTCCCTCATCTTCATTTGTTGCCAAGGCAACCTCTCCTCTTTCCCGCAGCAAGCTCGCGATTTCTGTCTACACACACACACACACACACACACACACACACACACACACACACACACACACACACACACACACACACACACACACGCAAGCACACAGACTTACACATACAATCATGATGCAAGATCACACACTATTGATCCTCTCCGGAAAACATCCCAAGCAGGTATTTTGAAAGGTCTTCTTCGAATTGCAATGATACATTTAAACTTTCAGCAACTGAAAATGTAATACCTGCTATAAAAAACGTGACCAATGGAGTTGCCAGTCTTTAAAACACACCATCATTCATAAGACAGATACAGTGGATTTTTTGTCCTTCAGGTAATTAACAGTCTCTTATTGCTTGTGGTGCTATAAATCACTGCACCTGTTCCACAGGTCTCTACAGTTTTTTAATCAAATTAATCAAAAAATAATAAAAGTCTGGTTTGACATTGAAGGACTAGTTCATTTTGTGGTCATAAGTGTGCATTTATTGAGCATGAGACCAATAATAAGGCCGTTAGGGGGTGTAAGGATCCATCCATCTGGATTGATACATTGGTTCAATGATGAACGATCCAATATGATCAATGTAAAGTGAAAACATCAGTCTATATCGCCACCTTTAAGATAGCCTTTGTTTTGAAATTCCCATGCCACACACCTGTATCACATTTCTGTCCAAGCAAACCTAAACATTATACAGTATACAGCACGCTAACATAGGTTATCTTTCACCATGTCCACTTCAGTGTTTTGTGAAGATGTAACGTCACTTCCAAAGGTTAAACAGAGTTGAGTTTCTTCGCAGACACAGCTTACAGCAACATTTCCAGCATGAGATCAGGTGGATAGAGTGTTGCTGCTGGCTAAAAGACTACCTGAGGCTAAAACTGACAATAAACAGAGTTTCATACATTCTTCTATCGCTGCGTTGTAGGCCCGTTTTAGCATCTAGTTTCCTGTTCATCAAACAAGTTAAGAGTTACAGGTATAAGTTACAACTTCTGGTAGGGCTGCACTGCTGCTGAGGGCCAGAGAGAAAGTTAATCTCAGCCACAACAACAGAAGTCTCACATCAGGGATTACATATGAGTCAGAAAAGAATTTAATCATTTCGTTGTTTGCCTTGTGTGAAGGGAGGGAGAGATCAACTAGGCAGCGAGAGTGTGAGGGAAGATTTTCTATTTAATATCAGCCCTTTTGAACTGCTGGGAACTCTCCTCTCCCTGACATTTGCCATCAAACCTGACTGCTCATTTTTGTGATTGTCAAAAGAGCTGTTACACTCAGCAATCCCATGTAATCATCACGTAACTGACTGTTAAATGGGGACATGATATAGTCTTATATAGACTGCGGACCCCTTGTGATATTGACAAATATTGTAAACGTATTGTATTGAAAACACTACTGTAATCAAATTTAAATAATATTATCTTCAGGTTGTTATCATTAATAGTTATTTCTAACACACTACTTTACAGACAAATCTGTACTGCGATATCGTGCCAGTTTTATTCATACTATAAGTATGTGTGTGCCTGTGAGTTTGTGCATGCAGTCCCCAACTCGCCCTCCTCACCCGTCCTGTCATAGGACTCGTGGCAGGTGTGTGCGATCTCAGCTCCCAGCTGCAGGTAATGTCCAGCCTTGTCGTCGGGAGAGCCGTCAGCACCCAGCGCGAACATGCCGCCGGCGAAGCAGGCCAGGTGGCCCATCTTCCTCTCCAGGTGGCCGTTTTTCCACTCACCAATGAATGTCAGACCGCCGTTGGATTTGCGTATCAGGTGGCGCTCGATGGCCTGCAGAAATAGAGTGCGCGTGTGTGAAAAAGTGGATTGAAGCAGTATGTTTTCAGTGAGAATGCGGAGTGAGGTTATACATGGAATATTAAGTGCACATATGTGAGTGCGTGGGTGTATTTGTATGCAGGCGGCGGTTGAAACGGTACACGAGGATGTGTGAAATGTATGTGTTTAGGTGAGAATGTGGACATTTGAAGATATAAGGTGAGAAGAGGGGGAATGACACAGCATTTATTATAGAGGGAGTGTGGATGGAGAATATTAAGTGAATGTGTGTGTGAATGTATTAATGGGGGTGAGTTGTGTGAATGGGGCACTGACATTGAGTGCATGCGTGAGGGTGGAGAGGATCAAACTGGAGAAAACAGAACAAAGTGGTGAGTGCGGAATTTAAAATCCAGCCACATCCCTCACCCTTCACTCTGCAGCATCTGTTCTGCTCACTCTCTGACACTCTTAATGACTGACAGACTTCTTCATCAGCTACAGACCACTAACATCTGCTTCCTGTTAAATCCAACTTTGTTTTTTGTTTTTTTTAAAAAACAAAGGACATCTCTCTTCCGTAAAGATGGACATTGAAAACTGTCAGCAGGAAGTGAGGATAATTTTATTTTGAGTCGATGTTGGTTATATTAGAGGGATTACTGGTAACAGTAATAGTTAGAGATGTTACTTTTCTTGCTGATATGTTACGCAGATCTGAAGCTGGTGGTGTTGTGGTTTTGCAGCTCAAGGATACTAGGTGAACCTTGCTTTTAAGAAAAAAGCTGGAATTTAACCACCTTAGTTTGAATTTATTCACTCTATCAAGAAAAGAAAAATTCCCACTGTACTGTTTAGGTGACCTGAGTTTTCTCACTGTCTGCACTCATTTTCTCAAAGTACACTCCATTATCAAGGAATAAGATAAAGATATTTATGAGCCAGGGCATAATTATTATGTGTTTCATGTGCTTTAATGCATTCAAGTGAAACTATTTTATTAAACATTTTATTAAACAATTATCTTATTACTTTTGAGGAAGTGTCTATTGCAAATATATATCAGTATTGATTTATTGCCCAAGTTATTTTTGTCCTTTAATAAAAATGTTAATAAAAAAAAAAAAACATGCACAAGAAACTAAACACTGAAAATGAAATTACATGTCCTACCTAACTGACACGCCATAAATAAAATGACATGCATTTGTGACAATACTTCCTGAATGAACTCTTCTTGTTGGTGTCACGACGATTTGTTGGGGAGCTGACAGAAATCAACTAAGGGTTGTCCCGAATAGCTTTTTGAGCTTCAAAGTAGCAGCAGAAACTTCAGCGCATGCTTGAGGCAGACTGACAAAACACTAGCAGCATGAGCAGTACTGAGGAAAAAAAGATATATATTTTGGCAATTGTGGCGTTCAAATGCGAACGACTGAATGAAGCTTCGAGGTATCGAGTTCAGGCCTAAATCAAGTGATGACTTTGTCTGTACTGTGGTGGTTTATCTCTCTGCAGCAGTGTTTTTATTCAGTATAAGAATAAATGGCTGCAAGTGTTATTTTCTAATGGAGGTTAACAACGTTTTTTAAGTATAAATAGATTTTTCTTGGTTCTTCAGATTATGCACACTGTTAAAATGTGTCTCTTTGGTAACTGGTCAGCAGGTGACATCTGTGGAAATAACTGTAAAACTGAAGACATATTTCTGATTGCACCATACCTCAATGGCGTCATCATAGGTCTTGCGGGCTTCTATATCCGTCTTGTCTGACATGAGCCATGCCTTCAGTAGGTACTCGTAAAAACTGTCCCCAAGTCCTCCAACTGAGGTATGATCTGGAGAAAGGGAGGGAAAAGAAAGAAAGAGTTCAACAAAGGAGGAACATGAATGGACAGTGTGACAGAGCAACAAAGAGAGAAAAAACAGTAAGACATGGACAAATGAGAAAGCCAAACAAGTATTATTCGTTTCTCGACTTTGCCTAAAAGTCTGTGGCAGAGCGCAACATATGGCATTAAAGGCATCTACTGAGGTCCTGGGTGGTTTTTCTTCTCTACACCCACAATGAATTGGCAGCACATTTCCTCTCATTTCCCATTTTGTTTATCCTTTCCCTGATGTGCTCACATTTCAATGTCCCCAATCGCCCTCATGAAAGTTTACACAGCTTTCATGGCTGTCCTAATTTCTGGGACACCACACAGAGACGATGGGACACAGCCAGCACTCATTCTGATCAGACTAAGAAAATAACTTCTTTTCTCCAGAGGGAGTTTGAAGCCCACTTCATCTAATTTTTAATGGCAAGTTGGTCTATTTCAGGGGCAATTTCACTGACACTTGAAATATTATTTAGAATATTAGCAAAGGAAAGACACTGAATATTTGCCGGAGTAGTCAATTACGGCAGGACAAATCCAAATTACTGTCAATTCTGAACTTTTATGTAACAGTAAGTCTATTATAATTTGATCATTGAAGGATCAGTCGTGTCATGGGAACCCCAGATCAACAAAAGATCTCGTGAGAGTGACTGTTTTAATCCAAACCAGTATCTTTCCCTCACCATATCTAAGTGCATTTTGTTCATGAACATAAGCATATTTCATGTCACATGAAATAAGCTGTTTGTCACATTATAAAACATTACTAGGTTGTAGAACATGTACAGTTAATCAAAGTGTAAAATTTTTGTGTCTAGACATGACTCCAAGTGTCTCTCTTGCAGGCAGAAATTATGTTCACAAACCAGGTAATGTATTAAAGTTTTCCTCATGTTAGGTTTAGTCACGTTCACCAGCCTCTTTCCTCACTCTCTGACATATCTGACATATCCTGTGTTTTCCTGGAAGTTATAGCAATTTGTGGCTATTCGGAAAACAAACCTACATACATACATATAACTTAGGTCTAGTGTTCTGAGACATTTTCATGTGGAAATGTTGAATACTATAGCTTTAATTTAATTTTGTTAATGACAACCAAATCATCTGCAATAGTACAAACATTTTGTTTGTTGAGTAGGTGTAAAGAATTACTTTGAAATTAAAAAAATAAATAAATATGTGGTTACATTCCCCAATGTCAGGGAAGAAACTTCAGCCTTTCCTTTGGATCTCCTTTTGTGGTATTATGATCTTGAAAGTCTAGTTAGGGAAGCAATTTTGGATGAAAAGAGATTTATTTAGTTCTGACTGGAATATTCTTCCTCATCTGTGTATAACTATCACTTCGGCTCTGTGTAATCACATGTGATATCTGAACAGATTGCTTTGTGTCTCATCTAAAGAGATTCTTTTCTGTATATGATTAACATGCCCCGTAGGTAAATGGAGGGATACGCAAAGACGGGGAACGAGAAAGATGAAGAAGCAATGGAAGCAATGCATTATTTATCTTTTGTCATGGAGAGAGAACAAACCTCACAAACAACCTTCGAGCCATGAGGGCAGAGTGTACTGGTGTGTTCATGTCTGAATAAACGTGGGTGACTGAATTTGTATATTTACACAGATAATGACAAGTGACTGAGCACTGGTGTGTATGACACTAAATTAAAACAAGCACATTGTGAGACAGCTTCGCACTGTTACAGATTTAATCACATTTGGGAACAAAATTAATTAATAGATGAGTTGAAATCCATTTGAAACTGTTAATCCAAAATTATGTAAATAAGTCCATTTGGAATTTGGAATAAAATCATTTACTGTTGGTGAGCCAACCAAAGAGACCCCAGCTCAATTACAAAGGTGATAGCAAGTCTGTGTGCAGTGGCATTTTGCTGCAATAGATGTTGTACTGTGCACATGTTTTATGATATCCATAACAACATTAGCAGGTGTTCATGTAGCATCAGCAGCACTAAAGCATTCACAGGGATACAGACTTTCTCTGGGGTGGTATGGCTTGTATTTGGCAGTTAATGACACGTGTGTACGAAATAAAATGTTATTTCAATAATCCCTCTGCTCCACTATTCTATCCTGGGTTGAAAATAACTACCAGACCTGGTTGAAAGCTGGTATATTTTGTATTCATCTTGAGCATTTCTACTCTGCCAGCCTCTGGCAGGTCACCAGCCCTCTTCTGGTGGCTCTGTTCCATGTCAAATTATCATACTTGGTTGGTGAAGTACTAAAAGGGGCATGTGGGTATTTTTGTGTCTGGTATCTGAAAGAAAAATACGTTCATATTCTGACTGTAACAGCATGACACCCTGGTCACCACGGCTGACAAAGAACATGCAGAGCCCCTTCAGGTTTCTAAACTGTTTCAAAAGTCAGTCTACCAACACTTTTGGTCAAGTGCACAAATTACATCTCTTGTCGTCCTTCATTTCTTTAGGGTGAACACACAGAAAGGACAGCTTCTATCAGGCAGCTTGACAGGAGATTCTGACCAACAGTATATATTCAGGAGTAGTAATGAGGATTCAGTCCTGGTTGCAGAACAGTGAACCAGCTCTTCACTCTTGTAAGCAGACACAAGTAGCTGAAAAGATTTTGTCTGGGTTCATTTTTTGGATTATTGTCAAGCAGCTCAAAAATCCCCAAAATATAAGCCTAGAACCACTGGTACTTTGCTTAGAAAGAAACCATTTGACATGGATCAGAGATCAAGACAGGAGACCACTCAGACCCTTCCATGCAAAGGTTTTCAGTGCATGTCCAATTAGGAAGAGACCCCAGGGTTAACCCAGTGCCAACAGGAGGCTGGATCTTATTTCAGCGATTGAAGGGATGATTGGCAATCGCTTCTTACATTAATATTGAGGCAGATGATATATTTAAAAAAATATTTTAGTAAAACCAGCCCAGTATCAGAATTTTTCAAAGTTCAGTACTTGTTATGGGTCAATCTTGATGTGTTCACATTTGAGAAGGCTAACAAAATAAATAAAGCCTGCTGCTATGAAAAAGCACAGACTAAGGTCATACACTGTAACAGGCCAGCAAGGAGCAAAGTGGGGAAAAACGCAGCTCTCCATGTGCTGACAGGCAGGAGGCAGAGTACACAACCAAATCAACTGATATCAATTGCAAAAAACTCAGCACCGAGTTAGTTGCTGAAAAACAGAGACATCCCACAGATCAAAGCTAATGAAAGAGCAGGAGAGGACCGAGAAGCCATCATCATTGATCTGTGCAGTCACATGTGGACATGGTATAATGCTGACGTGGGTGGTTGGGAAGAAAGACATTTGAGCTACTTTATTAAGCCTGCTGCCACTTTGAACAGATCCAGACAAGCAACAGAAATGGATGACTTCTACTGCAGTTAATGTCCATTCTGAGTAGGAGATTAACACCAGCAGTGAGCCAAGTGCAGCTCAAAGTTGAAAAGGTTAACTTCTTTTTTAGTGATGAAGCTCTCTAACTTAAGGAGGGTTTTGGAGAGGACAGATCTCCGCTCTCTTTGGATCGGAATTCAATAGCTGTCTGTTCACGTGCAGAATAATTCATTAGCAGCACAGTGACAGAAAATCCATTAAAATACAGAAAAAAATATTTCACCATCACACAGCCACATTTTCCAAAGTTGTAACTAAACTTTTAAAAACTTTCAAATGTGAGACTTACATACAACTGGATTATTGTATCATCACATTTTAGGTGAAGTCAGCAATTAAAAGGTCAGATCAAGTAGAAAACTGACACTTAAGACAAAAATTCACCCTGTGCTTTCACTTTCTCATATGATAGTTGTTTGTTTTCCAAGGTCCATCTTATATGTTAAAGTTGTGTCTTTTGTTTTGGTTTTCTCTCTTTTTGTTTCGTGACTATATGAACTAATATGACAAAATGTCACAAATAATTTGTCGAAGGTTGACTTTGTTAAAGGTCTAGAATGAAATTATTATTTATGAAGATGATATTCATAGTAACACGATCATAATTAAAACAAAGCCAATACCAGCACCGTTTGTGGGCATAACGATACAATAGGGGTGTAACAATACACTGATCTGGCTCAATAAATCAATTCAATATTCAATGAACCAATATGATCGTTGCAAAGTGAAAATATCTATCTACAGGGGCGCCCCAATAACTCAGTTAGTGGAGCATTCGCCCCATGTGCTGAGGCTGTTAGTCCTCTGCAGCATTTGCCGGTACGACTCCTGCCTGTGGCTCATTTGCTGCACGTCATTCTCTCTCTCTGTACTCGCTTTCTTAAAATAGAAAAAAAGAAAAGAAAAGGCAAAAGCCCAAAAAATAATCTTAATCTATCTGCATCATCATCAACATCATCTTTAAATATGCCTTCATTCTGAAATTCCCATGACATGTCTGTGTTACAGATGTCTGGAAGAGTTCAGTCATTAAATTGTTGGATCATAAGTTAGCTGCTTTTGTGAGTTAACATAAATGTAACGGAAGGTGACGTGATATTGTGTGATTTTGATTGCAGGCCACTGAAATGAATTAATTCAAAATTGTATGATGGCATATGATATCGGCAAATATCATATTAATGTCAATATGATATTTGCTGAAAAATCAATATATCATATTAAGACAAAACTTGTGAGTTACAGCCCTAATATTCCCTCAAAGTTGTCATGCTGTCCACAAGCTTTTTTCTATCTAAGCCTGTAAATTACCAGACTCTCGTCTATCTTAGAAACTGAATAATGTCGTGCTGTGCTCATCTTGCATTGTCTCTCTATCTGTTTGCCAATCCCCTGACTGACTGAGCCTTTGTTTGATTTCTACAATAAAATATGTGAAAACACATTTGAAGCGATGGCACATGAAAGCAAAACCACTTGTTTCAAACATGGTTCCTGATGTATCACAGGGAGCACCACACAAATAAGTAAAAGTAAAATCACAGAAATTGAAAACACAGCATCAGACTAGAATAAAGATAATACACCACCTGCAGCTCCAACTGCCCTTTTGCATAAGGCAGTTCTTGAATGGAAAGAGGAAAATTACAAGGCAATGCAGATTACAATACAAATTAGAATAGGAAATGCTCATTCAAGTTCTGTCTGATCTGTTTTGTATTCTTCCATTAACCTTCTATTTTTCCCTGTTTCACAATCACTCCCACACTCTTTCAACTTAGCATCCACCCACACACTCTCCCCAAACTCCTATCCTCTCCATTATTTTCTGCCAATCAAAGGATCAGGGTCATGCGGGGAGCGCCTGTCAATCAAAGACAGGGTCTGCTGAAGAGGCTGCTTCAAACGAACACTAAAACCCAGGCAGAAAGATGCATGTATACAAGGAGGCATTTTCACAAAGCTTCAAACACACTGTGATTTAAAACACAGGTCACAGCCACAGGCTGCTGAGGTAATATTAATAACTTCTTTGTATGTTATCAAGTGCAACAGTACAATTTGCTTCTATGCAGTACTCATCCCAATGAGGAACGGAACAGCAAAGGTCAGCCATGTTTCAGTCTCCACTCTCTAGATCATGATATGTTCAAGCACCACACAATTCATTTTGACTGATTTGACTAGTTTTTTTTTGTTTTTTTTTACAAATCTTATACAGCTACAAAATCTAGCATGGTGCACAAGGGATACTGTGTGTTTATCATTTAAAATTAATTTGAATTAACAGCCAATTTGGCCAAAAACAAAATGTTATAATCTCCACCAGATGTGAGCCTAGAGGGGATTGTGCATTTAGTCGTGTGTGTGGATCTGTCCAAAGCTAATCCTGCATACTACTAGACCCATCAGCCTAATACTTTTTGTGCACATTAATGACTGTATGCTCAAGGGCCTCTTGTGGTTGTGGTGAATCACAATTTTTGAAAAACCTCAAAAGACCTATTTTATTGACAGCTCTGTTTTATACCACAACTGATTGCAGACTCCATACTCCGGTATAAGTGGCTGGTAAGGGGCACAAATTATTAACAACTGCTTCAGTGTAGAACCTTGTTTCTGCGAAGGACAACATACATGTGGTGGTCATGTTAGGCTTGGCAGATACTTTTTTTATGTTATGGACTCACAGCTTCACACTGAAATAATATGAATAATACTGTCTGCTTTATGTATACATTGTGCCCAATGTTTGTCTCATATTGCTGTTCTAATCCATGGTAATGGTACCCATTTTCATACATTCTCTTTCATACATAGGCTCCCCTGCACTCTGTGTTCCCCACCAACATACCTCCAACACACCTGGCAGAGATCTGCACTCTACTGAGTACACTCTTTTACATTTTTACTGTTATCAACAATTGATTCAAACTGAAATGGTTTAACTGGAGAAGGGACCAACAGGAGGACAAAAAGAAAGCAAAAATGCAAAAAGAAAAGTTTTTTTTTTTTAGGTTTTGGAAGTCTGGTGTTGTGCTCACTGATCGCAGTTGGGGACAACCAAGACAAACAAAGATTTGTAGACAGGATTAAGAGTGCAGACATTACTTTCCTGTGTCAGAGTCAGTAAAGTTGCCACACAACTGGCAACAAATACAAGGTGTATGGTACAAGGACCAAGGTAAAAACAAAGAATTACAGTAAAGACAAACAGCCTGATCAGCCTGTAGCAGTGTGTCACTCATTAAGAGTGAGAAAGTCCTCGATCCATTGATTAGACTGTAAAGAGTCAATGGAGTGCAGGTGGGTCTGCTGCTGCCGGCCACTGTGTCGCTTTAAACTGATGTCACACAGCATCACCCTCAGCGCCCTCCTTGCAAACAGTGGAGTCACAAGTCAGAAATGACAGTTGTTCCCAGAATGTATAGTTTGCAAATAGTGGTGCACAAGAGTGTGCACAAGTTGGGACAGCTTAGTCCCTCATTCATCACCAGTCACCTCAACACAAGCTGGAGGAAAACATCGCCAGGATCATTAACCTCCTGGCGTGATCCAGAGAGCTGGCTGTTGCTCCCTGGTCTGTCTGACTGACTGTTTTTTCTTCAAATCGGGAGAGGCTGTTTTTGCAAATAAGGAGAGACTGTTGTGTTTTGTTTTGTTTCCAACTAAGTTCTTTTTGTCTTTTTTTTTTTCAAAGATTATTTTTTGAGCTTTTGCCTTTATTCGGATAGGGACAGCTGAAGATATGACAGGAAAAGGGGGTAGAGAGAGGGGGAATGACATGCAGTAAATGGGTCACAGGCAGGAATCGAACCAGCGATCACTGCAGAGGACCAACAGCCTCAGTACATGGGGCAAATACTCTACCAACTGAGCTATGGGAGCACCCGTTTTTGTTTTTTGTCTTTGTTCTTGTCTTTAGCAAGGAGAACTGAGTATTTTGTGTTTCTTGTAGTTTGAGAAATTGTTGTTGTTTAGTTTATTGGAAAAGCAGTGCCTCTGTTCTTGTGTTAATACATTCTTTAATTGTGAAAAGCAAAGTTGCGTCTCATTTGCAACAAATATTTACTTTATCTTCAGGTTGTATGAGTTGGTTGAGGTGCATCCTTTGTGTTGGCTGGCTTTATGTGTCTGTGACTGGGCAGCTTTTAGCTTGGTACCCTATGAATAAAATAAAAATAAGATAATAGTTGCACACAAAAGCTGTGATAGTACAAGACTAGGTTGTATAGTGGGATTAAGATGTAGTTCCAGCTATGCATTATGCACAGTGTTAGACTTGTTCGTGAAGTGAAACCAAATAGAAGTTCTGATTATTGGGCTACAAAAAGATCTATACACAACAAAAGCACACAAGGTCTGAGGCCATTTCTACTGTACACTATGTTTGTGCCAAAATGTCTGCTGTTGGGAGACAAATAATAATAATAATAATAAATAAGGAATCAACTTTCATAAGCTTTAAGGTTGTACATAAGTGGAGTTTAACTTATGTAGAACACAATGTTACAATTCTGATTAATGTCTTTTTCAGTAGTAATTAATTTTGCCATATGAAAATCCACTGATGAAAGGAGTGTTTGACAGACTGTCGGGCGTGTGTGCATATGCGTTGAGCAAAGAAAAGTGTCGGTGAGTAGGTTAAAAAGAGGGAGTGGGTGGTGTGTGTAGGCAGCAGTGTTATAGTAAGACAGAGGAGTGTGTGGTAATAAGGCTGTCAGTCACAGCAGGATCTCATTAAGAGAGAGGAGCTCAGCCTCATTCCTCATTAGTCGGGCTTAACTACTGTCTACACACCTACACTCCACAATAAGGGACACACACACACACAAATTTATACACAGTGATACATTTGCACACACTCTCCACAAATACTTCCACCCTTCAAACACTTCACACATTGTCTTGTACACAGGCACACGTTCCCATACATTTCTCACCCAGTACTCAAATGCTCATTATTCAAACATACACACAAAGCTCTCTCACTTACACTCCCACATGCACACATCATAACCATGATGAAAGACAATGTATTGCCAGCAACAAGCAGGATGGAACCAAACCAATTATACTGTTTAAGAAGATAACAAAACCAAATGGTGGTTGTTCACTTGACACAGCAGCTGATATAACAGAAAAACACTCAGGCCGCAGGCAGATCCTGGCTGGTGGTTTGTGTTCATTTTGTGCCCAGATGCCAGTACATATAAATCTAACATGAGACAGCCACACTGCCTCTGTTCAGTCCTAAAACCTCAGTCAAAGTTGTCCTGTAGTGAATTTAAATGGAGTTGATATGTTCCTGTTTGATGCTGTAGCAGCTACAGGTGCAAATAACAATCACGTTCTCACAACAATGCATATCTTATCTGGACTAAACCTTTGAATTAATTGGAAGAATAATTTGTCATATTGTATGTTAAAAAATTGTCATGAGATTACTATTAATGTGTAGTTTGTAATTATGATTCAAAGTAGCTCAAAAAGCGCTCAAAAAGCTAGAGATTTGAATATAACTAAACTACCACCCCACTGCTGTAAAATGTAGTTAAACTAGTAATACACCTACATGTAGTTAACAACATCTCAATACTACCTCATACTGCATACTGTTAACATTCCCTGGAGAATATTATGCACATTCTTGCACAAAACTGTACAGCTGCTGATTTAAATAACAGTTTGTACATATTTTTTATAATATTTTTCTAGATTTTATTGTCAACATGTAAACCTACTTGGCGAGAAATCTTATTGAGATTAATGTATTATAATTTTCTGCCTTCCTGAATCTGTGAATTATTATCATGGTATCATGCCAGTGCCATGAGCAGCGACTGTAGAGGATCTTTATTGCTGCTTTATTGATGTGTGTAATGTTCTTTCAAAAACATGACTTAGTGATGTTTGTCTTTCAAGGCTCTTCCTCTTATCAAATCTCTAATCCTAACTGTCAATATGATTCCACAAAAACAAAATTAGAGTCAAACTGAAATTCTTACAAGAAATCACAATACACAGTATGTCCTTGGAGTTTGTTTTAACTTGAGTTCTTGCTTTGTTTTAATTTTCATTTCCCAAAGAATTTTCTGCCACAATACCATCCCTTACTTTAATATTCTCAAGGAGAATTTGATTAAAAATTTGAAAGGTGAAATATCTGTATGGGCAGACATGAACAAAAAGTAACATCTAGTGGGAGTGAGTGCTACAGTGAAGTTAGCAAGTTGGGTTAACTTAACTTTCCGAGTAGAATACAAACTAAACAGTACAGTCCTCTTAAATGTTAATTAACCGTATATGGAGTTAAAAAAGGGAGTGTGTTGAAGCAAAATTTGTAGGCTATAGAGAACTAGACTAAGCACACCACAGAGGTCTATAGTGTGTCTCATAGCAGTGCCCACTATCAAATGGCAGTCAGCTGCTGCCATGGGAAATGCCCACCCAGTGGCATGAAAGATTATTCAAGTGTTAACAAATATGTCGGAAAATGTTTTCATTAATTTTTGAAAAATGTGGACAATAAATGAAGCATCTTGGTTTACATAGTCTTCACAAAAAATAGTCAGACTTCATTTTATGCAGACATTTGATCAAGATACATGGAGCACAAGAGAGAAAAAGGGGGCCTTGACTGTTCAAAGATTTGACTCACATCACAATAATGCCTGAAAGTAATTCTCAACAAATCAAGGTGACTGCTTTGTTGTGCTGCAGTATATGCAGAAGATAGATTCAATAAGACAATATTACAACATGGAATGTTTTTTTTGCTTTTTCTTTTTTTGATTCATGCAGCTATTTATGAGGATTATGCTGATAATGTAGTGTAGTGATATGTTCTCCCCTAAAAGCTTTTTTCTTCACTATAATGCACTTCAACACAGTTGTCCAGCAACAGACACCTAGAAATAATCTACAGCAGGCAAGGTAGTGGTAAAGTAGCCACATGACTACTAAACACTTCATAGCTCAGTAAATAAACTGGAAATGTGGTAGCAGTAAGAAAATTCTCATCAGTGGTATCTTACCTAATCATTTGTTTTTATTATATTTTAACCATTACATTTGCATTATATTTATTTTGCAATTATTTATCAATATTCAAGGGCGTTTTTGCTCGGAGCCCTTTCAATTTGAACATTCATTAATTACAGACCTCTCACCGTATCATGCAGCCTCTCCATGGAGCGCTCAAGGGGCACTACAACAGGTCAGGTTGGTTTGGAGAAGTGGTGAGCTTTAATTAAACTAGTGCTGCTTTGCTGCAATCAGCTGGTAGAACGGCAGCTAATTAATGTGTCCAGGCATGAGACGACATATATATATACACACACACACACACAGTAGGATGCAAGATCAACAGATAAAGATGCAGCAGACACACACTGGTGCACAAAAACAAACACATACACATTATTTTTATGATCAAATATATACTGATAGAAAGACTCGCTCCCTGACTCACACGCATACGGGGAAACAAACAAAACATCCGTCATCACATGCTGCCCAGTCATGCAGCTCGACAGCTAACCATCCATCTGTTAATGTACTCACCCATTCATCAATCAATCCACCCTCTCTCCATCTTCTGTCCATTTATTTTTCCCTGCTTTTGGCCCAAAGTCTGTGTACTTACAAATACATCAGTCTGACTGCAAGCCACCTACCCATCTATTAATGAGCCCCTCCATTTATCCATCCAACCATGGCTGCTCTCCATTTGTTTTGTCGACAAGTAAAACAAATAAAACAGAGATTTCATCTTGCTAGACCACAGTAGTTGTTAAAAAAAAAAATCTGTATTTTGCTCTAAAGGGACTGTTCACCCCAGTTTTTCCTCTTACCTGTAGTGTTGTTTATCCATCTAGGTTGTTTTGGTACGTGTTGCCATGTTTTAGAGATATTTGATTACAATAGTTTACACATGAAACAACTAGATCTGATTGATTTCTGAAAAGAGTTTTTAAGTGTGTATGAGTGAACTGTCCCTTTAAGAGTGGCAGCTTTGTTTTCTCCTCTGAGGATGGTCCATGTATGTGTACTGCAGATTTTCCATTTACTTGGTAGTGTGGAGAAACTGAAGAGACTTATATAGATATATATAGATATTCAATTTTAAACAGATTTAATCTCTTCATTTCCTTTCACTGAACTAAAGAGTAAAACCGAGCAGAGTTATATCTGATCAACAGGCAGAAATTATAGTGCTCCATTCTAAAAAACAAAAAAACAAAAAAAAACTTGAACACAAAAAAGAATATTTTTATAAACAATGTTTCAATATTCTGCTGAAATGTTATGATAACCAACGTCAATCCTCCACATATCTATAATCCAGCATCTCAGTCTCTATTAAATGCCTTTTGCAGGTTCCAAACTCTCTCTAGTGACATGTTGAAAAATAAACAAAAAGGAATACTTAAAATTCCCATGTGAATACTTGGATGATAACTTGAAATATTCCAAATAATATCCAAAGAAAAGTACAAACATCCAGACTGCATGTATGAAAGAAAATGTGGATTATTCTGAATTAATGGAAGATCAATTAAATGACTGACACACTGTAAATTAGACCAAACTCACGGAAATCAGGAGAAGAAAATCTAACTCAACAGTCCACTAAAGCAATAATCATGTAAGGATTCTGTAGGATCAATCTTTCGACTAATAATTCCAGCTTTACCTGAAACATTAAGTTTATTTATTACAAACTTCACTCTTGTGACACAGACTTGAAAAAAGTCAACCTATCCTTTAACAATTTCAACTTTCTCAGTGTGAGCACAATTACACTATTTGTCAATCACCAAGTGTCAAGCTGAGTGATGTAGGAAATGATTGCAGGTGCAGCTGACCAACATATATGGTGTCTCACCATCTTTAATTATATGTTTACTGAAACCTACTTTAACCGGAAATGGCAGGTTTCAGAGCAAGAACAGTATGCCACTGCACATTAAGCTTCACTCAGTGAACTGTTAATTTCCCTGGGCACACTGCCAAAATGTAATCAATACAACGGGAATACTGTGTTCCCCCTCTTCTTCCATCTTCCTCTACTCGCTTCAATTTGTTCTCATTAAAGAAGATCCATTCTACTCCTTTCTCCTTCACTCAGGGTTGATTTCTCCTGTTTCTCTTCATAGTGTTTCTGGTACACGATCTTCTGAAGCTCACAAGGAAACTTTGACACTTCTCTCAACTGGCTGCTTGTAAATCAGTGACCCAGGTATGTTCTTTAAATTAAATGCTGAAAACAAAAATGCCTTCACAACAACTAAACTTTCATTTCATTTTACAATTGTTGAAAAGTTTCTTTTAATTATAAAAAAACATGAAGGTACTTGCAAAGTTTTCGGGTATTAACCACTTGTATTTACTTCTGTCAGGTGAAACAGTAATTTAATGCTAAAGTGACTTATGAATAGGGCTGCACAAATATATCTGAAATGCCAATCATAATTATTTTGATCAATGTTATTTATCATGATTATTCACTGATTTTAGGGAAAAATATTTTTAATGCACTTTTACATTTAAATGAAGAGAACACTGCTTTCACTTCCATGTTTTCCTGCTGATGTGCAAATCTGTGGATCAAAAGAAGACTTTTACTGAAAATTAAATCAACAGAGCTGTCTTTATTTTTAAGTTGTGCTACATTCACACAATGACATGCTGTACAGCATCACTATTATGGATGTGAGTTTATGCTGAACAAGGACGACGGTGCAGTGAGGTGACGTTAGTGATGTTATTCTTCTTGGCCTTCATCTACTCATTATATTGCAGTTTGTGGTGTGTTTTCAGGTGGTTGAACAAGTTAGTTGTGTTGCTTTGCAGCACAGATTTAAGTCTCATGCACACTTTGCATAGGATTTGTTTTTGCTCAACATCACTCAACCTATATCTGAAATACTTCAAAACCACAAATGATGATATGTTTCAAAGTCTCCTGTCTGCTCCCAGTTATATATTACATTTCTACTCAGGACTGCAGCTGCAACATCCAGGAACTTTTGAACAGGCTGCCACTGCAGGGTGGCTGCCTGTTAGTTTGGGAAGTGCTTGATTTGATATGCAGCCGAGTTTTCTGTGAGTGGGGCTTGCAATTTAAACATCAATTTCACAGTCAATCATGTTCATTCATTTGTGGGAAGCCAAAATTGTGAACACAATTGATATTTTATTAATTGTGCATCCCTGCTCCTGAAAATAATGTTTGATGCAAACTCCATAGTTTTCTAAACCAAAAGTTGTACTTACGTTGGCCCCAGCGACCCGTGCGGGGATTCAGGTAATTTGGGTAGAGCCCGTTGGGTCTGTCCATTTTGGCTAACAGCTTCCGGATGTGCATCACCTGTGATCAGCACCAGACACAGTCTAAGTTTTAACCCAAATAGAGGATATTCACCTTTTCAAAAATGCTAGTTTTTGATATTACTATGCAAAAGATTCCTAAGCAAATGTAAGGACACCCAGATGCCACAAACACACACATAGACAACATTAATTTACCTTCTGGTAGTAGGCAGGATTCCCTGTCAGGTAGGTGAGGTGAACAAACTCCATATGGAGAGTCCCAAACTCAGCCAGGATGCTGCTGCCCGCCGATGCCCAACCCCAGTTACGACCAACACCACTGGGAGAGGGGGAAGAAGGAGGGGTAAGGTGACATGAAGAGATGGTGAGGACAGAGAGAGAAGACAAGAGGAGTGAGAACAGAGTTAGTCATAGAAGGTAAAAGATTGATATGATGAAGAGTTTGACAGTAAGAGAAAAATACAGAACTCCATACAGCCAATATAAAAGAGTAATAAAGGTTTTAAATGGCTCATAGAACAAAATGCCCATGTATCTGCCAAGGCTGACAGGTGACAAGTTTGAGTAATAATTTTGACTAATAATTCACTGGTTAATAATGACTTTGTGAAGTGAAAGGTTAAAAATCAAAACAGGAAGAAAACAACAAATATGAGCTTCTAGCAAAAAGATCAAATGCAGTGATCTTTACATACTGTAACTGTACGTCATCTTTGGCTTGACTTTCTAGTAAATAATATAAAGAAAACTTAATATCTGTAAATAACAGCCTAAATACACATTAAAATTCAATTCAAGTGCAAAATGCAATTCTCTCCAAATGTAAAAGAATTTCAGGTAGGATACTATTGCTCTTTATAACATCACCAAACCCTTGGTTTGTACATTTTCCATTTCAAAACATCCTTTTCCAGGCTTTGTTAGATTTTTCAGACTATATTTAGTCTATGTATATGCAATTCAAAATGTTGCTGCATTTTCTGTTAAACTAGATTGGTTGTGGATGTCTTGATATGGTTTAGTAATAAGGCACTTGGGGCAGAGATGTTTATTTTTTAGAAATTAAGAATTTTACATTTTAGAAAAGAGATTAAGGTAGACAGATACACATATTTTTCAACACTTTTCTTCCTTATTTTCATACTCCAGGATCTGGAAATGACTAAAATAAAAATTAATTATTTTCCATACTGCAAACCATAATATATATTTTTCATTCTAGTGAAAGAAGGAGGTGTTGGTGTTGCACTGATTGCAGTCTGTGCAACAGGTTCACTACGTTCAGGAGTTTGTCTTGGTCACAGCAGGTAAAATGACATTTACACATGACCATATGTGGCACAGGAGGCATCTCGAACCACATTAATTTTACATGAGTGCATAATAGGTTGCAATTTGTGGCTGCGCGCTTGTGTCTGAGGAGGAAGCACATGTATGAGGCACCTCGTTTGTCTGATCAAATGAAGGAAGAAAGATGTGTCACGTGTGTGTGTTTTCTGTTAAGACTGAATTCCTGTGTGTACAATTGCTCTTTGGGGCATCTGAGTGTGTTTGAACATGTGTAGCTGCATTTTCACCGCTGTGTGTTTGTCTGGTGGCAGATTAAGACAAAACACACAATGTCCGCTCTCTAACAAATCAGAATTACCTCTAGAAAAGGAGGCCCTTGCTTGTACAACACACAACAATAGGCCAATGCATGTAACAGAACACTGATTAAACACTCTCATATACACACCAAGCTAGAGTGCTTAGCAACAAAGTAGCCTGTGTGTTGATGTTGCAATTTTATTTCATTTCATTGTTTCATTCAATGAATAAGTAAATTGATAACAGAGCAGTGGGGAAGGGACTGAGATAAAAGGAGTACACACACATGCAGGCACACACACTTTCTCACTCTCTTCACAGGTACAATTACATGAAAAAAAGGCAGTAGAAACCAATACGAGGAACAGAAAGGGATGGAGATGTTAAGGTAATGTTACATTTCAGGCTCAGACTACAACAGGAAAATGGACCATTGTTACAAGCTGTAGGCTAACAGGGTGACGACAGGTCTCTAAAAGTTAAATTTAACACTTCTTTCAGAGCCTTTTCCTGCCTGTTCACAGAAGTTCCAAAAACTACCCTGAAGACTCAAAGCCCAGTTCTCACACACACATACACACACACACGCACAGTGTATTTTCAGTTATTCAAACCAGTAAGAATCCTATTCAGGTTGAAGTTGAGTGTAGCAACAATGGCAATAATACAAGGTCACCAAATTATGTACTGTTAAGAATGATGAAGACAACTTCTTCTGACAGTTTTTTTCTTTGTTCTTCTCAAATTAGTCGGAATAACTGAGATGACTGTTCTTAAGAAGAACTATTACATTTGTAGGATTGAAGGAATGTGAATTGGCTCTTTCTCATGACTGATGCTGATCATTGCAAATAGCAACTCTGCTATCAGTTTCAGATGCCTCAAAAATCTTCGCAGACATAATCACATCACATGCCCATAATTAAAGCAGCATCTGATCAGCCTGCCTATCTACAGAAATCTTAATTTCAGATCAATACCGATA
Source organism: Lutjanus erythropterus (assembly GCF_056507025.1). NCBI lineage: Eukaryota > Metazoa > Chordata > Actinopteri > Lutjaniformes > Lutjanidae > Lutjanus > Lutjanus erythropterus. Next base: position 23,220,673 of record NC_139324.1, read on the forward strand.
TTTAATTTTAAAGCCTTTATGGGAGGATACTGATGACCTGCCAATATTATCATGCATCCTTACCCCTGGCCTCAGCAAAATACAGAACTTTGCCCAGGAAATTATATCCTTTGTGTAGAGGCTCATCAACTGTCTGAGATGTTGAGTTTATTTTCTCTTTGAGAGATCTTTCATGGATTTGTGGGGGAAGAGGGTTTACTCTGGACAGATTTGAACAAACTGAATTTCTAGCTTTTGCTGTTTGTTCCCTGAGGAGTTTTTTTTTTCCTTTTCTTTTTTTTAGTTGAATAGCATCTGGACTTTTCTTTGGATTATTTGGACTTGCCTGTCAGACATTTTCTTTTGTGTGTTATTTTTTTCATTGTACCACAAATACACTGATTTATATTGAACTGTGTTTGCATTGTCACTCATATTATTGCTTTATTTATTTGCATTCTGTTTAGTGCTTTCAGTTAAAGAGAAGTGGGTTCATGGGGTAGGGATGCACCAATACTGATGCTGTCCTCATGTACTCATACTCATAAAACTACTCCGATACCCTCCACACAATACCATGTCATGTAAAGTAGCCGCTCCACACAAGCAACTTGATAAAACATCTAAAGAACCAACATGATGCAGAGTTCAAGGTATTTGCTGCTGCCCACCTATTTTTTGGTCAAGCCATTATTATCAGTGAGAGACTCTTTGTCCTCATTCACTAATGATTCCATGTAACTCCATGTAAAACTGAAACAACCTCACAGAGTGCTCCTGTTGACTGCAGCCAATAAGTCCCAGCGGGCGTAAACTAGTTGAATATAGGGCTGAAACATAGGCAAATAATTTGCCTTGAGGCTTTGTTTAAATCCGGACAGCTATACAGCACAGTGTGTTTCGCATGTAGGGATGGGTACTGAAACTCTGTATTAAATGGGCCCAGAACTTAATTATTAAAGACCAGAATATTGATAAGCTCCAACGTTTCAGGTTTGATGTAATTTATTATCACACGGCTGCATCATCTCTCCTGTCTGTGACTGTGCGGCTCCTTCATTCACACTCACACACACACATGCATGCATGCACACACACACACAAAACAAGGTCAGTGCAGTGGTCAAGAACTGTAATGGCATTATTAAATACTTGTATCTGTACTCAGTATTGGCAGTGTGCAGTAAGTACTTGTATTTGGTCTGATAAAAAGTGGTATTGGTGCATCCCTAGTTCATGGCAGGGTGTCCTGTATGGAGCAATGATTCATGTACCCATGTGGGGGGGCTGACTTAAAATCTCAAATGTTAACATTGTTGAACTAAACTTTGGCTGACGCCCCAAAAACATACAGACAATCTGAACCGATTCCTTGAGGAACCCGAAACTAAATAACTACATACAGCACAGTGCTGGGGCATCAGAACAATAGTTTGGCACAGTTGACTACATTTAAGCATCAGCATGTGAAATATAGTTTTACTGCCACTGTTACTTTTCAAACTAATAACTCCTTAAATCTTGATGCAGTGTTGCAGTGAAAAGAGCGGACAGATGCACACTGTGTTTTACTCTGAAATGCAATACTGTACGGCAGCAGAGTCTTCAAACAAAAAAAAAAAGAAAGAAAGAAATTTTAAAATTTAACATTTAAAATGTTGCTTTCATCTCAACTTGCTCAGTAGTGTAACTGGGAAAATGGGCTTGCTCATCATCACAGAAATAGATCATAAGATTGTGATTCTAACTTCAGTGAAATCTGCTGACTTCCCTATCACACAATGCTGCTCTGTCTCATTGGAGGAGCTTACACTTGCTTTGCCTGACTGTGACACAGACTTCAGTGTTGACTGGCTATTACTGTGACTTCTAACCATAATCATAGTGCTGTGGGCAGGACAGTGAGCCTACAGAGTGCAATACTGCACAGTGTATAATTAGTTGTTATATGCATTATAGCATACTATAATACAGTAGAGCACAGTATTAGTAGTATACTGTGTATTATTATAAAATATTTTTTCTAAAAAGGAAATCAGTAAGTTTTTCATTTTAAGAGACTTATTTTCTCCTTTTTATATTTACAATTGCTCTTTACTAAAAGTATTTCTTATCTGATTACTCCATTAATTGATGAAATAACCAGTAGAATACTTTATTAAATTAATGGATAGCTGTAGCCCTATCCACAATGGTTCACCCTATCAATATAAGGCAGTATGTCAGTGTTGTCTTTATAGCTAGTTTCTACTGTCCCCAAGTGGTCTAAAAAATGGGATTACTGCAGATTCAACTTTTGATAATATACAATGAAGACATTTATCTTTAGGTGAAAAATCTCTAGATTAAATAAAAATTTACAGCATTTGTGCAAGGACCAATCTGTCAAGTCACACTAGAATTTGTTCAAGGCTGCTTGGTCAACTGTTAGGAATATTGAGCGGCATATCTCTCTTTATATTCATCTCAGGGCAGCTACTGGATGAAGGGGGTGGTTTTCACTGGCAGTGTCACTGACCTCTTAAGGTTGACCATGGCCCAGGGGATTCCTGTGGGGGTGTTAAAAGCAGGAAGCAGCTTCTCAGCTAGCTGGACAGCCTTCAGCTTGAACACCTGGATAGGGAGAGGGAGGGAGGAAGGATGAGAGAGAAAGAGAAGTTTAATTTCAAGATCGATTACCTTTTATCGTGTTCACTCAGAATACTCTGCAGTCCATCAACGTTTCCTGCTTATTATTCTTCTCAAACAGCTGACAGGTACAAGCATAAAACAACTGCCAACATCCAAAACAAATGCAGGACGAAGGCAAATAAAGCAGAGCGAGGTGTCAGGAGACAAACGATTGCTAAATGATGGCCACAAAGTGTCAGAGTCAAACAGATTTATGGAAGAGACTGTCAGGATAATATATGCAAAAGCTCCCTTCAAACTGTGCTGCAGTAATATGAAATGTTGCAGAATACCACAGAGATGTCTACAATGAAAAGCTTGGAGGTCAAACTACATTGACTGAGCAGAGTGAGATACCAAAGTACACAGTCAGAGTTGGCTTTCTATTATCGTGACTGGCGTCTAATTTACACAGACTGATGGAGAGAAATGGACATGTGTTCATTTTGAGATTACACAAGTTCTTGCACTCGTCTGACAGATGAAGGGCCAGAAAAAATCTGCTGCAGCCCTTGTTCTTTGCTGCTTCATGCCAATCAAAGAGATAAAAGAAAACTAAGGTTACTCTGCTACTGAACTCACTGCAAGTGAGCATATGCTGAAAGCTGGTGTAAAACTGCTTAGAAGACTCATGCTAACACTCAAAGCAAACAGCAAAGAAGTACACAAAATAAACACACCTTACTACCACAACCATTGTCCCAATCTGAAGTTGTTTTTCCCCATTCTGAAATTGCTGCTTGTTTCAACTTTCCTTAAGATGAGTACGAAAGGTCATAGCCTACACAGTAACGCTAAATTTAACAGTGCAATTATTATTCAGACACTGCCATACACCACACATTAGATGAGATGTGAGAGGACACATGTATTGACCAACATGACCAATATGGTGCAGCTCAATTAGCACATTCAACTTTTGTGGCACAGATATAATGACAAGGCAGCCTTGCATAACACTGTACATAGACCCCTTTTCTATTGGTGAACATTCTTTATGGGTGGAGCTTAGGTGGAGGCAAAACAATTCTTTAAGCATGTTAGTTGACACTAGCTAGTAAGTGTTGTGTATTTGTTTTGACACGATGGCTGAAGAAAATATATGCTCTACTGAATATGTACAGTCGCTCAATTTGCAGGGTTGTGAGTGTTATTTTGAATATACAGGATGTCCACAAAGTCGCTTTACAATTAAAAAAAAATATTACAAAAGCAATTGATGACATATGTTAATCAGACTTCTTCTGTGTACTCAGTGGTTAGCAAAGTTTTTAATCACATTGCATTTGTGTATTTGAGGTGCCCTGTTGATGAAATAGGTTCTGTTAAATAAACCCCTAAAAATGGCTACTCCTTAAGAAAAGGCATAATGTGTATCGTGGTTTATTGAAACAAAATCGGATACGCAGACTTAGCGAAACTACAGGATTAAGTATGGAAAGCATCCACTGTCATGTCCATCAAGTGGTGCATGGCACAAGAAATGTATGGAGACAGGGACAGTGTTGGATAAAGAAAAGAAATCGAGTACCGTCTTGATGTGCTTCATGCAACTAATGGTGCCCATATAGAGGTGTATTAAATGAGGCAAAAAACTTCAATATCTACTAATTTCCACAGATTTGTCTATTCATTTGCTTTTGTAATAAATTTGTTCAAATGTAAAGAGACTTTATGGTCAATCTTTTTGTTTTACTCCCTTTAACCATAGTTGTCTTCAATCTTCTTTGACTAGCAGTGACAGCTGGTAGGCAATAAAGCTTCAATTTTGAGCCATTACTACTTCTTATTATGTGGTCTACTACTCTGAGGTGAGTTGTGTTTGCCTCCAGCTAACACCGTGATGTAATCAAAAAGGGCCTGTTAGCAATTTTACAGTGTCCAGTTTTCATAACCATTTATACAAAGTGCTAAATGTTACATATTTTGCTCTGCTCACGAAGGGTGCAACATGTGGGGAAAATAATAATCTCTGCTTGCACATGAATCTTTAGTCTTTACTAGATAATAGCTGATGGGTTCAGAGGTTGGGAAAGTACAAACTCTGCTGCCCTCAAGTCTACTGCTGCAAGCTTGATGGATTCACCTTCTCTGAGCTAAATCGGTTCCCTGATGCACATCAAAACAATACACCTTCATGAGAAACTGACCATGAATGACTAAATAAGATAAGGTCAATAATTAAATTAATACGTCCTTTTGTTATTTTTTTTTTTCAGGGAACAAAGTAAATGTTTCAATTCACAATTTCTGGTGAATTTATCCAAAAAACAATTATTTATAAATTTGTACAGATGTTTTTGTAATGGTAAGTTTCTCTACTGTCCCAAACACTGTATATTTGTGTCCCAGGAGCTATTTTTTATTGTTCCTGGGACAACAGGAGTGCTAATTTCAAGTGCTGAGAACACTTATGTAACTTACATAATTATTACCACCATTTTCAAGCAAAGAGAGGATAGAGAGCATAAATTTTCTTTCCTTATCATTTATTTGTTTGAAAACAATGAATGCATTAACACTTGTGTCCTATAAACTAAATTTTAATTTGACAGACACCTTAAGAGAGTGTAATAAACCCACAAAAATGTTTTGCCTTACAAAGGTGTCAAATCCGAACAGATGTTCAAACAAAACATGAAAGCTTACTTTAAAAAAAAACCAATTAATCACAGCATGAACTGCAAACCTTAATGGAAGTAAACAAGACATACAGAGTAGGATGTGGAATGAAAGAGCTGCATTCTGGTTTTTGACAGCTGACAAGCACACAACAGTCACACAGCTGAAAACATGGCATTCATGAACTATGTGCAGAAGATAATCCAGTGAAAACAATTAACACAAGTGGTGCAGAGAGAAAAACATAACCCCTTTACTCATGGAGCTGAATAAAAGCACAGTGCTGTATAAAAACAAAATCTTTGCTCTTTTCCAAAATGATAAAAAAAAATCGATGATTAATAATCTGTGGTATATGCAAGCTGGTATAGCGACAATTAAATTTGGCATTGCAAAGATAGTTTTAATAGAGTTCATGCTGAGTATGTTGTAACTTTCAAAGAGGTCCTACAACTTTACAACCTGCCTGTATGTCTACCTACATTTTGATCTAGGTTGTCAGAAAAGTCCAGGAGAAAAGCTGAAAAGAAAATGGCTCCAGACTGTCAATCTGTGCCTTTTTTAAGATTTGCAATGTATATTTTACGTGTGAAGGACAGTTGTGAGATAAATGCACGAAGAGGGAGTTGTACAACTTGCAGACAGCAGTCAGGCAAAGCAGCACCACAGAGGAAAGCACTTCGGCACGGGGCAGACGGAGGCTGATTCATCAACACAATCTGTCAGGGCTGAGCAGTTTTATAGAGAGACCAGATCTATGGAAAATTCCTGCTGTCTCACAAAGTAAGAGGGAGCAATAACACATGCTGGTGTTTGCAGAATATTAAGCAGCTAGTGGGACATCTTACAGAGAACTTGGAGGTCAAACTGTGGAGTTAAAGATGGTACAAATCCAGACAAAGACAAGAAGAGGGAGAGGGAGAACAATGCAGTGAAACAGATGTCGAGATAGGCCTGCATATGAGGAGGATATCAAGAACATGAATGGGAAGGGAGAAATAGTCAGGAGGATGAGACACTATTTAAAAGACTCTCCAAGGCTGGACAATAAAGCTAAAAAATAAAATATTGTCATTTTGTATTAAAGCTTAGGGACAATTCCTGATTATACTGTTTTAATGTTTATGTAAAAATGACAACATAATTTCTAAATCACAACCATTTGCCATCAGTGGTATCCAATATTTTACAGTAAAAGAATGTTGATACCAGATGTGTCAACTATTTAAACATGAGCATCTACTTTAAAGGGATATTATTATTCCTTTTTTTGGTTTTTATATCATTCTGTAGCTTCAAATTAGGCCTGTGCGGTATACCAGTTCATACCGAAAACTGGTCTTTATTTTCGTTATGATATGAATTTTTCATATACTGCCATACCGGTGAATAGCCCAAACAACGCCTGGAACGTGCGCAGCAGCCAAGTGTTTCAGCGGGGACCCATTTCACTGCTGCACACCAACACTACAGGCGTGCTTGCTTGAGCGTGTGCACTAGGGATGTTCCTGGCAACTAATTTCCCTGTTGATTAGACACAAAATATAATTTAGACTAGTCGACTAGTCTAACACTAAGAAAACACTTAGAAAGCAGTTAAATTTAGCATAATTTATTAATTTATAATGTTAAACACTGTACGAAAAAATAACGTGTGTATTAAGAGCCATTTGAAGCTGTTAATCACAGTCTACAATTGCCAAATCGTACTGTAAATGCCTCTGAAATGCATGCTACTTTGCGCTGTGCAATACAAACCTTACACATTAATGTACAAAAACATGACAACTCCTCAATATTTTAATAATAATATTTTAATACATTATAATTAATATTTTAAACGACTAGTATTTCTGGTGCTGACTAGCGTGGGATTTAAAGCCAATCAACTGCAGTAATTCTTTTCTCATTAGAAGGAAAAGTGGGTAAGAACACTGACAAAAAAAAAAAAAAAGTTAAATACCGTGAAACCGATATGAGTTTTAAAACAAACATAATATGAAAATTTTGTCATACTGCCCAGCCCTACTTCAAATCCAAACATTTATGTTCAAATAAAACAAGAAAGCTTACTTAAAAAATGAAATTTTTCACAGCATGAATTGGAAACCTTAACGGCGGTAAACAAGACACACACAGCAGGACATGGACTAAAAGAGCTGAATTCTTCTTAATCCAAATAGAACAATTAAGTCAAATGGTGCAGACATACAAAAACATGTAAACCTTTTACTCATGGAGCTGACCATAAAATACAGTGCATAACTGCCAAACTTCTGGTGCTACAGTGCTATATAAAAACAAAATTGTATGCCTCTTAACAAGACATCAGCATGGAGTCTGCAAATGGTTTGCTAGCTACCTGGTGCTTTTTAGATCCCACCCAATCCACTGTCAATCATGATGTGAAATTCCCTTCTTATAGCTTCAAATAACTAATTAAAACCAAAAAGATCAGAAAGCAACAAACAGAGTGATAAGAACCAACTAAAATGACAAAAAACATGTTTGGGAAAAATGTATTTGATGTGGACTTTAATGTTTTCGTTTGGCCCATGTCGTATTTACTAAAATGGAGGGAGTGGTATTTATGACGTATACTGTAAGCAGCCACCAGGAGGTGATCAAGATGTCCTGGCTTCAATTTTGGGGAGTTGTCATGTTGTCCATCTCTCTACATGCCAATGGTGGGGACAGAACAAAGAGAGTGGAATCTACACACAGTTTTGTCCTCTCTCATGCCTTCACTTCAGACAGGCAATGTAAGTAGAGGTTTGAAGAAGGTATCTATTTGTTATCACCGTCTACATCTCTGCTTGTAAGTTTTTATGCATCAAAGTCTGTGTGTGTGTCTGTGCATAGGGTCATGGTGTGTGTGTACTCATCTTGTCTACCCAGTCATCATAAACTCCTCCACTGATTCGTGGCCTGTCTACTGGCCACACAGGGGCCCTTAACAAACTCCACTGCATTTTATTGGCAATCCTGCTGCTGATGTCATCAAGCAGGGACTGGAGCCAAACGACCCGTCAGAGGAGGCGTCCAGTCGCCTCCACAGATAAAACTCTACAGCTTATGATAATCATCTTCTTCCACTGCTTTCATCTACAGGCAAGGATGAAAGGAAAGGCTGCACTCAGGGAAAAGCAAACAGGCCTTCTGAAGAAACAAGGGTGGTATTGTTGGTGGTTAAAGGAAGTGAGCCTTCTGAGAGAAGGAGAGGAGGGTAGAAAAGCTGATTAATTAGTGCCTGTACATGAGCCTTATCTTCTTTTTAGTACTATAGAGCATTATCACTCTTGAGACAAGTGGTGCTCTGCCTAGCTTTACCTGTGTAGCCAAACTCTGTGTTCAGCATCTGGCGTGAACAGACTCTGAGGACATGCAACAACACGCTGCCAACAAAAGCACAAAAAAGTAGGTACAAACAACATAAGTAAAGTTTGGCTGTTAATTTTCAGGTTGTCTACCATGCAATCACTCCAAAGCCTCCATAACCAGTCACCCTCCTACCTCACTGACATATTCCCACTTCCCTTCCCGCAGCTCATTTGATGCCAGCCTCCTCTCTATACCTGAGGCTATAAAGTGTTCACCATCGCTACCCCCTCCCTCTTGAAGTATGTCCTCAAACATATCTGAGACTGCTATGACCAGTCCACATTCAAATCACTGATCAAAACACACCTCTTCAGACTTGCTTTTAACTTGTGACTAATGCTGTGATTTATTCTGTGTATGATCTTTTTTATGTAAGTTTTAGCATATTGTGTTTTTGAATACTCTGAAAAGCACTCAATAAATAAAATATATCAGCACACATCTATCATTTTGGTAGAGGGAAATGGAACTTAGCCATAATATCTGTACCATTACAAAAAAAATACAATACCATGCAATAACCACGAAAAATGCAAAATCTGTACACTCTTATTTAGGTAATACAATTCACATTAATGAAAAAATGAGGGAACCAAAAGTGTATATGTTTCTTATCCCATTAGAATTTATGAGAAATATTTCAAAATTCAATCTCAGTGCTGCTTCAGATGTATTCTGGTTGCAGTCACAGGTTTTAATAGAAATAATTCAAAAACGACAACATCAGACATGGCTGGGAACAGGCTGGGGACACATTCGACCTTGTGCAGTTCAGGGAGCGTATCCTCAATTTGCAATTACAGTCTTCATGTTGAATGAAAGTTATTCAACCTTCAATTTCACATTCTGTCTTTTTCTACCAGAGACTACTGAATTGTGCAACATTCCACTGTTAAATTGCCAACAGTAAGCCCTTGACACAGTTCCAAAATCACTCCAGCAAAATAACCACATGCCTATGTATATCTATCCACTTGATGACATCATATGTATTGCAGCAAGACGACTAGACACCAGACAGTTTGTTGTCTGGCATCTCCTTTCCTATTTCTATCATTTTCCCCCAGGTCTGACAGCTTTAGAGTTCAACCTCTTAAAAGGCATTACAGCACACTTTAAAATCAATCACTGAACCGATACACACACAAATAAAGATTTGTAAGACACAATTCGGAAACAAGACAAGGTCATAGGCAATAAATTTGGTCTGACACATTTTTTGAGAGCACGCACAAACATTACATGTATGAAAAGCTGGGGTGATGCTGTCAGATAGTTGAACTTTATTACATATACATCCGTATGAGCATATATGTTGGCCAATAAGTAAGACACAGCAGTACAGAAATGTCACGATTAAGGTAAAAGTGTCACCACTATGCAATTTATTCACAAGAGAGCACTTTCAAGCTTATTTTTCATTATTTTAACAAGCAAATTTAAGGGATAAAAAAAAATAAAAAGTAAAAATTCTTGTTTTTCATGTGTTTGATAGCTGAATTTTAGCCAAGACATTTTTATCAGATGACTCAAATATAATTTCTGATGTCCATCTGTCTAAAAATCCATGATCCATTGAACCCTGGTTCTAACATTCATCAGAAAGAAAGCTGAACACATTTCTGTCTTCCACTCCTCTGCTTTTCTTCCTGTATTTTTCTTCAACCTGTTTTCCAATTATCTCTTTTCCCATCTTTCAACTATCTCTCCATTCCATCTCTTTTTTCCTATAATTCTTTTCTGCATTCTCTCCTCCTTTCAGGATTAGTTGTGCCCTGAGGCCACTCGGTTGTTTGTTTCGATGGGCCAAATTCCCAGACAGCAGATTTAGAGTATGGCAGGAGGTTAGAATGGGACACAGGCTGGTTTTGTCTCCCTTGCGGTGGAGAATGATGTTAACACCGCCTGGGTGAGAGGTTTGACTACTGGGACCAGCCATGCTAAAAACGCATGCAATGGTCCTGTAAGGAGCTTTGGATGAAATCATCTGCCAAATGGTACATCAATGTTACGTCCCAGGGACAGGGAGAGCTGTAATCCGCCACTCAAACACATCCTAAACTCAGCCAATGATCCAGTTATTACACATGAGGATATAATTTGTAAGCTGTGAGCAGCTGGGAGAGACTGAAATCGTTGTAAAGCAGAACAGTCTCTGATAAATTTGACAATGTAGACAGAAACACACACACAAGAATGAGTGCAAAAATACAGAAAATCACAAAGAGAATGTAGCCTATTGCAAACTGCATTGAAAAGGTAAATGAATTGAAAAGGTAAATTTAGATGCAGAAGTGGGAGAGCTAACACCATCAAATAAACTAGCAGTGATGGAGCTTAGTTCAAGTTCCATCAGGTCCATCCTCTCGAATGCATGCTCACATTATGTTTTAGTGCTGCCACGACACCAGCATTTTTGACTTTAAAGCCAACAGCAAGTTTAGTATCATGATCGATACTAAAACGATTCTTGGAACTGAAGAGAGACCCACAGAGTGTACAAATTACTATTTCATTTTAATTTTATACTTATCAGAGCCAGTTGCTAATCTATTTTTTATATCTATTGGGTCAAAGGTTAATATATGATGCATTATAGACCTGTCCTGCACAATGCATATGTATTAGTCTATAAACCATAAAAACAAAAAAATCCAGCACAACTCTACCAATAGAACATTTCCACTTAAATGTTCCTCCAGCAACCCAGTAACTTATTTTATATTCACTATTACAGTTACAGCTATTACACAATTTTCAGTGGGAGTCAGTGTGCCTCTTTTTCTGCCCATTCTTTCTGACACCACAGAGCCACCACAGTTTAGACATGGCATGTAGCTAGTGCTAGTAGCCTTATGCTATTAACCGTTTTAAAAAGCACCAAAACAAGACACTAAAATAACTGTAGCATAATAAAGTGTCACTAGTCCATTGTATTAAGCGTGAGTTAAAAATATTGAACTTGAGCAAAAAATAAAAAAAATTGCGTGTATCACAGGACTGTGTAAAGTGTGTGGGGAGGACTTGGCAGAACGGAGGTACAGAGCCGCCACTCGCTGTCAGACGGCTGCTGAGCACCGAGGGATTCTCTGGAAGAGTGCTGGGAGAAGAGTTAGGGCTTCTGTAGGAATAAACACAGTGACTCACACTGGATTCTGCTCATGGGGTAGATCAATCAGAGGCTGAAATGAACACAAACACACACTCTTGGTGCTTGTACGAGGCAAAAATACACTGCTTTGTGTTAACAGACATATTAATATTATTTTCAATACTGAAAAGTTTTTAACAAAACAGAATCGAAAAATTGACTAAATGTTGGTATACTGTGCAACACTGTCTAACTAGCAAGTGAATCCTGTCAGCTGTGTTTAGATGTTCCTTGTGTTCAAACTTGTATTTAATATTGCATAATCAGATTTAATCAAAGCTGCGGTTTAAACATCTTCTTTTGTTTAGCTTTTAAAAATGTTCCCTTTGCTGCTGCAGCTTCCAGTTGTCAGCTCTGTGCTGCTGTTCTACATCCCCTCTCCACCCCACCAACAGAAACCCTAGTCCAAGTATAAACAGATGAAGATGAAATACACAAAGAGATGTCTTTGTTCACCATGTTCATTTTGTTAACCAAGCCATATCTTTTGTATGCATGTGCTTTAACTCTATCTGATGAATAAATGTATTGATGTAATGTTGCTGTGAATATAAACCCTTCATAGGGTTCTTTTTTGGGTTCCATCTTCTAATGCTAATATACTTAAATATTATATTAATTTGTCATTCAATCAGTACAGGTATATTAATTATTGTTATCATTAACTCCTTATTGTCACTAATGACTGAAATGTCTACATAACAAATACACTGTAAAAAGAACAAAAACTTATTTGAAATACTTGTCTAAATGACTCAATAAGATCAGTATTTTTCACACTGGCTGCAATGAAGAATCTCCTAATACATAAGATACTGTGCACACACACACACACTCACTGCACACGAGAAGACACACAGCCCCTGGTGTAAGCAGTGGGCCACTGTTGACATGTAATGGAGCCTCCTAAAGGGATTAAGGGGTAGACTGTGAAATGTGCTGAATGCGCCTTCTTGGTAAGAAGGGCCCCGGGGGCCAGCAGGAGAGACAGGATTAAGTCACCAGTTGTGTGTGTGTGGTTACTGCATGTCATTTCCATACTTTGTCATGCCACTTCACCATCAGCTGATCCATTTGTTCATATTGTTTAGCAGTGGCAGTGGCCCTGCATCAAAGGCAGGAGGCACAAAGATGAGCTGCCATGGGAAAACTTGAAGACCATCATCAAATTAGCTCAATAATGTCTTCATCTCTCATACCATATTACACTAACTGCTGTCAGATATTTTGCATTGAGCATTTATGGACATGGTGCACTTAAGAAGACTCGAAAAGGATATGACTGATGAGTGATGGACCTTTTACACCGGCACTTCCCTCGGTGTCCAATCTTCTAACTGTGAAACAAATATAGCTAGTTGTTTAATTGTGAAACTCCCAGCTGATATGCTTATATTGCCTCTTTTGTGTTTGGTGCTTTTGTGTTTGGTTATTTTTCAGCTTAACACCCAAAAGATAAATGTTTTGCTGGATCCAAATGTCTAAAATACATCATGATTTTACCTTATCATTTATAGTCAACAAAAATACAAACAAAACCCTTTTGCTTTCCCCCCCATTTTTCATGAGTTGAAGTTAAAAAAAAAAAACAACTAAGACTCTTCTTTGCCCATAACAGACTTTTAAGTTTGAAACACATAAAGGAAGCATTGACATTGTATCAACAGCTTAATGTAGTAACTTCAAATAGGAAAACAGAAGCAGATCAAAACAGAGCTTCATACTAAAATATTGTATTTCCCCGTCATGCCTGGAATGAGCAGTTTGTTTAGTTAGCTGTTTTATGTTCCACAATGTAAATGGTACTATTTGTTTGTGTTTGTTCAGAACATGGTGATTTATGTTGGTAGCCTAAATGTTATTTTTGTTCTGGTTGGTTATTTGAACCACTAGGAAGGGGGCTGCTACATTTCTTGGGCCCAGCTGAATTCTGCTTTTTAAAAACTTCTTGATCCCTGCGTTGAATGTCATTAAAAGGTTGTCACCAGGGAGAGCTGCTCTCTGTCAGCTGCCTGACACTATTTAAGAAAAGTTGGTATACATTTTACTCTGCCAATTGGCGACCCAATAAAAACAAGTTTGGAAACCGTTTTGGGTCATGGTCTTAAGTTTGGGAAATAGCAAGTAGTAAGTAAGTAATTAAAATGTGGAACATCAGCAGAAGTAAAACAGAGGACCTCTAGAATAGTTGGAATTGGATGTTAAGTTGAAATTTATCTATGAAATTCTGTAATGCTTCATTGTTAGAGCAGAGTCTTCAGATCAACTCCTCTTGGAGATGGAGACCAAGTACAGCAATTCTTGATCAAATGAAAAGTGGTAGAAAAGTATATGAACTGTTACTGTATCCATCTGTATCTGGCTGACTATTAATGCATAAGGAAATATCATTTCTTTCATTTCCTACTCTACATCACTCTCTTCTTTCCCTCATTAACTTAATTCTCTTAGCCTCTATCCCCCCCTCTTTTCCTGTATTCAGTGTATGGTCCATTTCCCCACATCTTTCTGCTTGTCATCTCTGTTCCAAAAATCTCTCAGTCTTTTTCTGTCCTCATCCCTCTCTGTATCCATTTCTCTATGTTCTTCACACCTCTCTGCGTTAATCTCATTTGTATCGTCTTTTAACCTTGTTGTCCTTCCAGCTCTCCTCTCTATGTGAGTTTGTACTCATGCAATGAGCTTGAATCAAATTACATATTAAATAAGTGGTAAGTAAGGTCTGTATGCGCATGGTAAGTCATTTGTTTGTCGATTGGAATTCATAAAGCTGTAATGAAATTAAAATTTCTTTCCTGTTGGTTGCACCATCTTGGGCTTCCTCTTTCTCTCAGTGTATGTGTGTGGCTGCCTGCTGGCACAGCAGCAGCTAGTTACTGAGCATGTCATCACAGCAATATCTGCAAAGGGGAAAAGGATTCCCATGGGAAGCTAGACGGCTGTTGCTAGAAACAACTGGGGTGGCCTAAATATGTGCTGCTTTCCTATTGGCAAGAATAATCTAAACATAATAGCTTGCCTATTTGATGCTACTGTCCATCAACAAAGACTTTGCCCTTTTATTCATTTATATCCATTCACTTTTTTAACAATCACACAATGGTTACCCATGGTTGTCAGGCTAATGCTATAGCATACAGTGCAGTTTTAACCTTTTTGGAAACTGTTTGGGGAAGGCTTTCCTGCTTGAACATTTAAGTGTCCCCATGCACAATGCCAGGTCTATGAATATATATTTTGCCCTGTTTGGTGTGGAAGAACTTAACTGATGTGAATTAGTGACAGACAGTGGTGAAAAATATTTTTTTGGATCGACCACCTTTAACTTTGATTATGACATGCATTATCCATGGCATCGTTTTGATAAGCTTATGCAATATCACAGCATTGATTTCTGTCAAGAGTTGCATTCCTTTTTCACCAAGATCTTGTACTGATGATGGGAGAGTCGGACCACTGTGTTAAGTCTTCTCCTGCACATCCCAAAGATTCTCAATGGGATTAAGGTCTGGACTCTGTGGTGGCGAATCCATGTGTGAAAAGGATGTCTCATGCTCCCTGAACCACTCTTTCACAATTTGAGCCCAATGAATCCTGGCATTGTCATCTTGGAATATGCCTGTGCCATCAGGGAAAGAAAAAAGCCATTGATGGAAAAACCTGCTCATTCAGTAAATTCAGGTAGTGAGCTGGTCTCAGTTTTTGGGCACGTAACGTTGCTGAACCTCAACCTGATCAACTGAAGCAGCCCCAGATCATAACACTGCCCCCATAGGTTTGTACAATACACACTAGGCATGATGGGTTCATCACTTCATCCACCTCGCTTCTTACCCTGATGTGCCCATCACTCTGGAACAGGATAAATCTGGACACATCAGACCACATGACCTTTTTCCTTTGCTCCAGAGTCTTTATACTCCCTAGCAAATTGAAGCTTTTCTTTATTAATTTGCCTAACTGATATGTGGTTTTCTTAAGGCTACACAAATGTTTAGTCCCAGTCCCCTTAGTTGTTTTCTTTGTTTGATGCAGGCCAATAATTTGACCCTTTGATAGATTAATCGTTTAAAAAATAATTGTTAGGTGCAGCCCTACACAGCTTATTAATTTTGAAACTCTGTGCTGATATCAGCACAAACACACTTACTTCCGCACGCTCTGTATGTGCCACCCCTCACCTAAACCATACAGACTATTTCCAACACGTATAAATCTTGTCAGACGTGTGTAACCTCCTAATGCTATCTGAGAATGGACCCATTCAGGTGATATTCCAACCCGATTCTCGGGTTGTGGTTCAGAGTGTATATGTGAAAAATGCTTTACTCATGACTAGACCTTCAAAGCTGCCAGATCCAGAGTAGAAATTTTGAAGTTGCTGTTTGGTTGGACACCATTTATTCTACATCTCTTTGGTTTGGTTTGTTTTCCCCTGTGAAAACTTTGGCATGTTCACCTCCTTACAAGTTGTTTTCTTGCATCTAAGCGGAGAGAAACATTTAGGATCACTTCATAGCGATCACAATGCTAGCCAGTCCCACTCTTTCCTTTTATCCCACGTGTCTCTCGGCCTTCCTGCTGGGCAGTGGCGTAGTGGCAGTCAGTCAGAGGGAGTATGATGCCCTGAATTTGTTTGACAGGTTCAGTGTTTGACAAAAAATGAGTGGGAATCAAATGCTCCCTGGTGAGATCAAACAGACTGTGTGTGTGTATATACTGCAGTCTGCAGACACCAATCCCTGGACAGCAGACAGCTAAACCTCTATATCTGAGCACACAGACACAGACAGACAGGCAGTGAGAGGAAAAAAGGTAAAGTGTGGGGTAGTGAAAGTGATACATGGAGAGAGCCGAGAGGATGAGGGAGCAGACTGACAGGAATTTGAGGAAAAGAGCAAGAGAAAAATACAGGATGTCTTCGGAGAGAGGCTTCAATTCAGGTTGATGGCAGAGACAAAAGGCATGTAAACAGACTTGTTATTTTCTTGCCATTTATCACAACACTTTTGTTTCACCATTTGTCTTCTGTCATGCCTCCCTACACCTCTATATCTTTGCTGTCCATTTTTCTGTTTTGCCATCTCTTATAGTCCCCAAACTAACTTTTTCGCTTCATCTCCCTCCCCACTTGCTCTCCTCCCTCCTTGTCCCCCTTTAACCTTTTCCTCTGTTCTACCCTCTCTCCCTCTAATTTCCTCCCTTCCTCTCTGGTTTTCTTCCATCACCATCATTATCTCTGTCCCCCTGTCTCTGTACCCCTGTTCCCTTCATTTGCTGTTCCATTTCTGTCATTCTCCATCTCTTTATCTCCTCCCATCCCTCCTCCATCCGTTCCACAGGGTGCTTGTGGTGTAGCGTTTATGCCTGCAGAGTCTGCAGCTTTCCTTTCAGACGATCTCATCTCATTATCCTACATTACAGGGCTCGGCTTGCTCCCCTGACCTTCTCCCTTCTCTGTGCAATCTGCTGTTCCTTGCTCAAATCATCCCTGTCATTCTAGTCCCACTCCTTTTTTGTTTGAAGGAACAAGGACAAAAAGTCACAGTTTTGTCACAGCACAGTTTTTTTCCTTCTCCCATGCATATTGCATGTAGCCAGGAAAAGAAAACTTTAAATGAGGGGTGTCCAAACTTGGGGCCACATGGTGAAAAGAAAAGGCCTTCCTGGGCTATGAGCCTTTTAATTTAAGAAACTATCTTAATGAGGCAGTTTTGAGCACTCTGAGCTGTACACTTAACTTGAAAATAACTGTATGCCTATTAAATTCCATTCACCAGTAAATAGCACTCTGATTGGGAATAAGAACTAAAAAACTGCTGTTAATTCTTTCAAAGAAATTCACAGATGTAATAGTCTGGCTGATTTTGTTCTATATGAGAAAATGTCTGCTCACATGTATGTTTGTATATTATGTATGGAGAGTCAAATAAACGGAGCAACACTTTGGCACGGTGCCTCATCCGAGGAAATCTGGACTTTTCTCAACGTCTGTGGAACTCTGATTGTGGGAGCTGCTGGTGGCAAATATCATCTCACTGCATTTCAATAAGCTCCAGCTGCATGTGTTCCAGTGAAAGGCTTTGGGAGCAAGTTAATGTCCTTCTAAATGCAGGCAGCAAAGTCCTGAAAACACTGGTTAAATTCCCTGACCAATAATATATCCTGCAGAGTTGGGAAGTGCTGTTAGGGATGTTCCTGGCGACTAATTTCCTTGTCGATTAAATGCAAATTTTAATTTAGATTAGTCAACTAGTCTACAAGTAAGAAAATGCACAGAAAGCAGTTAAAATCGAGCATAATTCATTAATTTATAATGTTAAACACTGTCTGAAAAAATATTGTGTATATTAAGAGCCATATGAAGCTGTTAATCACAGTCTACAATCACCAAATCATGGTTTAAATGCCGCTGAAATGCGTGCCATTTTGTTCTGTACAATAGAAACACTGCACATTGACCTACAAAACATGACAACAACTCAATAAATGCTTTACCTTTTCAGACCAAAGAGAATCAGTGTCTGCGGGTAAACGACCATGAGCTGACGTTAGCTGCCAGCCTGACACACAGTGTGGTTAACTTAAGCAGTGCTAGCAGCAGCTGCTGCTGCTCTGCTTGCAAGTTAATGTCCATGTCTGCGCTTTATGTTGTCACATGTTGCTCCAGTTGAGTGATTATATACAGGTTTATTTTTTCACAGTCTACATTCAACATTACTTTGATTTCTTTTAAGATTAAAACACTGCCAAACTGCACTGGTTTTATTAGCTGTCATCTGTCCGCCTTTGTTGGAGTCCGGAGTTGCCTGGGCTTACAGCATACGGCAAGAGGGGCTGTTGTCTGATGGAGCCGCAGCCCCAACTAGTGGCGGATGGCTGCATCAGATCTTAGAGGCAGCAGTTAATGGGCATTGTGCATGAATGAAGTATTGATAAATAGTTTAAACAACTAGTATTTTCTGGTACCAACTAGCAAGGGTGGTGACGTTTAGTTGTATAGCTGACTAATCCCATTTCCACTCATCAGCCTTTGTTCAATGTGCTCAGCCGACCAGTGAGATCAATTAATAAACCTAGGCCTGCCAACCACTCAGGACTTCTCAGTTCAACAAGGCTATTTCCTTTTTTCTTTCAAGGTCAGTTTCAGATCCCCAGGAATAGAACTATTCCAGAAACTGTTCCACAACTAACCCAATGCACATCTGAGTGGTGGATTATGTCCCTGTATTGTGAATCAATTTTCATCAGGGAAGCCCAGAACTCCACGTGATTAAGCACTCTTGATCAGATGAGATTAATAGTTTTCCTCACATCACCCAGCTGAGCAGCTCTGCCACAGAGTGCTTCCTGATGTATCATACAAAGCAATTTCACGGCCCCTCCTCCAGACTCCCAAACTTTGCTGCACCGCACACCAGGGATGTCAACTAACTGATCAAGGCAGTGGTAGCCCAGCAACTCCTGTTTTCTGTGAGGCGAAATTACAGTTTTTTCCAATGGACTCATTGCTTTGAAGAGGGCGTAGATGGACATAACAACTTCAGTTCCCCGTCAGAAAAGGCTGTCTGTCAGCATGGTAAAGCAATAAAACTATTAGAAATATTGTGCATACTTAAAATGACTACTGATTTTTTTGGTGAGCCTTTTGTAAGTTTTTAAAACACATTGTTTTGCTTCTCCAAACAGGGGCCATGTCAACCGCAATCTACTGTTGGTAATTCCCTGACCATGGATACGTTATCTAATATAACCCCAATTAAAAAAACATGAACTATCTCCCTAACTGACATTAATGGCCAACATACCTGCCTGAATACAGAACACTTTCCTCCAGCCTACAATTCTCTGAGCTTCACCATAACATTTGTTTAAACAACCAGAGAAAAGTGTGTCAGTCTGAGTAGATAACACCAACCAAATGTAGGCATTCTGCATCTACAGTTTCTGTACTTGAAAATGGAAGGTAAAAACACCAGTGTACTAATGAGCTGCAGGTATTGGCAGAAAAAAACACAAGAAGAGAGAAAAAACACCAAATACCAAAATAACTGTAAGAACCAGCCATACGGACAAAACACCGCTTTTGATTAATAGAGTTTTATCGTGTTGAAGTTCTTTCTCTCTTGCCAAGTTCCTCTACCTGCCAGTGAAAACAGCTGATGACTTTATATATTCATCCATCACTGTACACAGCATAGGAAAGACATTCTGAGCCATCCTCTAACAAGCTCCCAAAAACAAAGGTATCAGTAAAGACACAAAAACATCACAAAACCTAAAACCGTTTCAACTTTGTATTTTTTCAGCTCATTCATGACCTTAAACTCTCTAAGTGTATGTTTGAATTATGCAGTGTGCTTCCAACATTTGAAAAAAATCAATGGAAAACAGAAAAGTTGCTATTCTAGGATGTTTCTAGAATAGGCAATTCCTTAAACTTTTAATATTTTACAGTGTTGTACCACTGTGAAATGTGGACTGTGAGTCACAGTTTTCCCAGAATCCCTGACAAAACCTTTCTCTCATTAATAATTTGTTTTACTGTTGACATGCAGCAGTACCCTTTGTTGAAAAATTATCAACTAGTTCTAACTCAGCTCTTGTCTAGTGTTTTTGCATCACAGAAGTTCTTAATTGGCAGAGAAACGATGCCCAAAATTGGCCAAAATTGTTAGCAAATTGGTTACTGACAATCATAAGGCACAAGGGGAACGGGGGGTGGGATACAAACAAGTGGAGAGGAGGGAAAAGGACACAGTGATAGAGTTCTCAAGTAAAAAGGGAACAGCAGAGTAGCAGAGTGACATCGATGAGAAGAGAAGAGAAAGTTGGAAAAATACTAGTGGTTAACAAAGGAGAGGAAGAGAGAGAGGTGAGACGTTTACTGTTTTTAAGATTAGAGGAGGTACTGTACAGAATTAAAAAGTGTGACGACAGATGTACTGGAGAGATGACATTACATGATAAAAGAGGGAAAAGTGGACCATACAGGAAGTGGGAAGAAGGTAGAATACTTCTTATTCTTAACTCATAGGGTCCTTTACTATTCCTATCATATTCCTATCTTTTATTTTCAATTTGTATAGTGTTCTTATTTGTATATAGTATTTTTATTTGTGCATAATTCTTGCATTTAACTTTTTTTTACCATTTGAGTTATTCCCTTTAAACTTAGCTCCTTTTACACTGCTAAGT
The DNA here is from genome assembly GCF_056507025.1 of Lutjanus erythropterus. Lineage (NCBI taxonomy): Eukaryota > Metazoa > Chordata > Actinopteri > Lutjaniformes > Lutjanidae > Lutjanus > Lutjanus erythropterus. The sequence continues at coordinate 23,241,674 of NC_139324.1, forward strand.
ATTTTACTTGATAACGCATCTGGATGAGAGTAAGCGAGAGTATATAGAGAAAGAAAGAGTGACGCATTACCCCTGCAACTTGTTCAAGTCAAAGTGATTCAGGGCAATGGTAAGCTGAAAGCAATCATAAGTGTGGTTGCACTTCAAAATTTGAGGCAAACTTGGTAAAATATTTATAATGTCAAGTACAAAGCTGGTGAAGGTAACACGTCTTACCTGAGGAAACACCCGGTCAAACACAATCTTAAAGCTAAACAGTACACTGTGTTTAATAGGCTGAAAGCCAACTCCCCTGCAGCAACTGCAGCTAACGCTGGCCTGCCTGCAGCTGAGTTTAAGTTAACCCTTCATGGATGACGAATCTTTAAATGAGGCATTGACAACTTCATCATAATCTTCACGTGATTAATTACCTTGCTGGATAAGTTGTTGTTGGAGATAACAAGGCAGTTTTTCACTGTCTTGTTTGGCATTTGCTTAGCAGTTATCCTCAGCCAACACTCAGCCAATGGCTGCATCCGCAATTGCTCACAAACATGCTATTTAGTATGATACAAAAGTCAGTGAGATTTATTAGCATGCCCAAAACCTTGGTATGAAATTAATACTACCTTAACTGCATACTATTTATGGGGAAATATTACAGTATTCAAGAAATGCAGTAGTGATGACAATGACAACAACAACAACAAAACAGAAGGAATCAAATGTGCTTCTTATGAGACATGCACAACAACACTATTAAACTATGTCTGTCTGGTGACACACTGATAGGCTGAAGGTTGTAGGAATGGGCGTTATGTTCTTAATAAATTAAATGTTCTAAACAATATTGTTGAAATTGAGCTAAAGTGAAAGACAAGCAAAAATGCAAATGAAAACAGGAGGTAAAAGAAAAAAACTGGAAGAAAAGTGAATTTTTAGTGGCAAAGCGGGTAAAAAAAACTTAATGCAGCAATCAGGAGAGAAGAAGAGGAAAAAATATCTGTGGAGAAAAAAACAGAAATCTGAAGAGGAGATTTAGCAAAGAAACAAGTTATGAACAACAAAAATCAACAAAGTATAAAAAGCTGGAAATAAGGGAGAAAAGAGAACAGTTAAAGAAAACGAGAGAGGGTAAGGACACTAAAAGAGAAGAAAGGTTAGAAAGACAAGGATAAGAAAATAAATACAAAGGACAGATTATAATGGGGAGGAGAATGAGGAGAAAGCACAATAGAAAACCAAAGGACAGAAGGAGGAGCGGAGGAATGATGGAAAGAAAAATATTAAAAACAAAAAGCTCAGTGGAGAAAAGGGGGAGAAACAGAAATTAAGAAAGGAGAGCCGAGAAAAAAAAAAAAACAGAAACCGAAGAGAGAAAACAGGGAGGAGAGGACAAGATGAACAATACAAGAGGGAGGAAAAAGGAGGGAGATGAGGAAGAGAGAAAGAAGACTGGAATAGAAGAGAGAGTTGGCAGAGGAAAGAGGAGATGATCTAATTAGAAGAGTGCAGACAGGTGGCCAAGAGAGCAAAATGTAAGACAGAGTGAGAAAAGAGGAGAGAAGGTGGTGAGGACATTAGAGAAAGAGGTAGAAACAGAAGGAGAGACAAAAGAATAAAGCTGGGGACAGACAGAGGAGTAAACATAATCCATCACTGCTGCTTTGCCTCGACTCTCAGACCAACACCTCCTCCTCCTGAATGCTGATCTCCAACTGTTAACTCTTTTTTTGTGAATCACAGTCTTCCCTCTTCTCAGTTTATCTGTTGCTCAGTCTGTGTTGGCCCACTCTCTGCCTGTATTTCCCTCTTTGTCTCTGTCTTTCTCCTTGTAATTGGTATTACATCACTCTCATCCTGTCTGATTGTTTCTTTTATTCAGTTTACTTGATTGTTCCCTGCCATGTTCATTGATCCCTTCTTATTTATTTATTTATTTATTTTTAACTAATTTTCAATCTGTTTTTTTCTGACTGTGTTGACTGTGACTGACAGACACAACAGAAGACATCCAGTTACTTGAACATCTCATCAGATGAGGCGGTCATTGGCTTTTTTACTTTTAAATTAGAAATTTATCTGTGTGCCTTGCCTACACCAAAGCAATATATTTTATTACTTCCATTGTTTTGTCATTTATAGCAAATTTCTTGTACTTAATCTGACAAGGGCCCCACAACCTCTTATGTGCATTCTTGAACCCCATTTGCTGATGCATAGCAAGTTCCTATTAAGTCAAATTCAATGTTTTTTGTCACATGTGTTGCACAACACATCACCTATACACTGGTATCTGGACCAGGTATTCCTACAATGGTAAGTATACCACCCCTTCTGGTATTAAGGATGCAAGTGATTACTGTAGAAAAACAAGACTATAAACTTATTCACTGATTTGTGTGAAACTGGAACATATTTTATGAGAAAATATTTTCTGGCTTCTGGTCCCCCCTGATGCCCACAAACTCTTTGTGATTTACAGAGTTTCCTGTTGGCCAGATAATGTTAGCTTTACTTCTCCTAAAGTGAGCTGGGCAGAACACAGCCTCAGAGACCAACAGGGAATATACGTGTTTTGGATAGCTTTACTTGTTGCTAAAGCAGTTAGCTGCTGCTCATTAGTTAGCTCAGTTAACCATGTAGCTAGCTGACTCAGCCCCGGGGTACCAGGAGCCAAACCTGGCAAGAAAACCATGTTGACATACCCTATCGTTAAACTGGCCTCCGGCGGTTGGAGGCTGTGTTCGGTGGGAGATCCCAGTCCAGGTAGAGTCTATTTTCTGTTTCATGACAACTTTAAGTCTTAATAAGTCTGTTATTCAATTCTGAATTGGCAGAGAAATCTGATTAAAATGAACTCAACTGCTCCTACATTCAAAACTTCTATTTCACTTCAATATTACAGAAGTGTACTATAGCAATTGAGTGACTCAACTTTATTTTATTTCATTTCAAAAGGCAATTAAGCACAGAAAGAGCACGGAAATATTAATGAAGAGGCCAAGTGAAATTGGCAGATGGTGTCTAAGTCTGGGAAGAGCAGCCAATGTGGATCACTCCAGGAACATTTTTGATGTGCGTGTGTGTGATAGACTCAAACATTTCTTGCACATTGACTGGCAGAGTAAAGATGCAGCATGTGTTTCTCATGTTATTAGATCATCAGGTCATGTAAGGTCCAGTCCAGACCTACAGCAGTACAAGTCAGACAGCTGTGGTGAACTGCAAAGTGTGGACATGAAAGCTTTGGTGCAGCTGTTGTCTGCTACAGTGACTCAATGCCACATTTACATGTACAATAAAATCCATGTTATTATTATGTTCACTATCCAGTGAAATACTGCAATTATACAACTGTTCCCAAAAAACAAAAACAAACAAACAAAAAAAATCTTGTGTTATATCCATTTCTCTGGAAATACACGGGGTCTGACTAATAATGGGAAAACAATCTGTCACGTCAGTAGAACTCCTATCTAATGAAACCTAGTTTAATACTCCAGCAAGTAGAACAGCTCTTAGTAGTGACCTAGCAACAGAGAATTTCTAGTCTCTATTAAGTCATCCGACAAAGACAAAACTGCTTTGCAGGCTCAGTCTGGTTCTTACTGAGATATCTGCTGAAAAAAGTAACTTTTACATGGAATGATTTAGCTACTACGTCAAACTACATGTGTATTTTAAAGCTAGTAGTTGTGTACCACCAACTCACCGACACACATGATGAAGGATGCCATAACGTTTGGTAAGATCAAGGCATAATAGAGCTTCTGTGTAATCCAACATTTCCAATAAGCACAGTGTTGTGAAGTCCAGAAGTCAAAACGTATTAAAATATTTTGAAATTTCAATACATTATTACAATATTTCCAAAATTCGCAACATAATTTTAACTAACAAAATATCCTGCTTCAATACATATTTGTTGGCGTTTAACCTTTCAAAAAACAGATTTTCACTGCAGTCATAAAACTGTTTGTTTGCTGCACACAAGGCAGGCACGTTCCTATTAATGAGGGAGTCTGCAGGAATCTAACAGCACCATATAATCTATTAATTAAAGAAAGTTGATTTATTTATTCTTATGTTTCTTCAACAGCTGCAAAAGACAGCAAGAAACAGGAGGCCCACTGTGGTTTGTGATTTATTTTCTTGAATATAAATCTTTCAAAAACGTCTCGTCGTCTCAAGCTTTTGTTGCAATACTCAACTAATGTCTGTCAGCTAGAGTTTCTGGGGACCAGAGAGAAAGGTGTTGTTAAAAGTCTGTGTTCAGCTCACAGAACTTGTGTATCATCTAACTGAATCTTTGTGGTTTAAAGTTTCCTTTTTCTCCTGCATCCTTGTTTCTACTTTTAGGTATCTGATTTATTTTACTGTTTCATGTTCACTGTTAGCTGGATAGGAGTCATGCTAAGTTACTGCTGATGAAAACGCAACATTGCCTGATTTTGTTGCTTCATAACAAAAGCGTTTAAACAACAAAATAATGGGAGACTTTTATGGCAAATAATGTATAGGAAATTAAGAGTTTATTCAGTGTTTTGCAGTCACTCAACTCACCGACTCACTAAGCTCGTCCTCAGTTAAGAGGCACACCTTCCAGTGGGTAGCCCTGTTATAATAGAGATACGAATCCCTGTTGTGCTGGGCCAGTGTGCCAAGTCAAACTGATTAACGCCAAGCCAGCTCATGTGTATGGAAAAGAGGTATATGTCAGATTGGGAATTCTACAGTCACTTATGTTATGCTTATTATCTAAAAGTTTTGGCTGAGAGAAGAAAAATAAGTGCATTAGTCTTGCCATCCAGGTGTTTTTCTTTCCTCATCCCTCTCTTTGTTCTCCTGTGTTTATTTCCATTTTTCACGCTGTCCTTATACCCTGCATACCATCTATCCATACATCTATTTAATTCAGTTTTATATCTGTCAATCTTTCTTCATTTTACACCTCCTTCATATCTTCTCTTCATGTTGTCTGTCTTATCTCCTTCCCTGTTTCTCTTTTGGTCTTGTTAACTAGTTCAGCTCTGCTTCTTCTCTTGGTGTCTTTTCCTACCCCTCCACACCCCCCACCACGCCCCCTCACACAAATGCAACTTCGTCCCCAACAATGTGCCAAAATCCAACTGGGACAGATGCTGATAAACTCTGAAATCATCACCCTCAATCTCCAGTTCACCCCCTGCTCTCATCTCGCATTTCCTCACCCTTAGTCTCTGACATGATCTTCTTCTCCCTATCTTTGCTTCTTTTTTTTTTAAACCTCTATTTTTGCAGGAAGGGGTCACTGCTTCACATTCACACAGTTACACACAAGTTCCCCCAGGGAACTGCCCAGTAACAACCATTTATCCTGCTGCTGGCTGACAGGAGCGGTTGAGGGGTTAAGTGCCTTGCTCAAGGACATGTCCAATGAGAGTGAAGAATGGCTCTCACTTGCTTTTCTCCTCCCTCAGCCATTCATCATCCTCATTCTCCACTCCCATCTCTTTATCTGTAACCATCACCTTCACACACCCTCCACTCATCCTCACTGTCCCATCGCAGTTGTTCCTCCACCCTCTCCTCTGTTCCCTCCATCACTGTCTCTCCTCTGAGCACTCCCATGCTCCATCTCCCTCCTTTCCCATCACCCACTGTTTCTATTATCGCTCGAGTGGGCTCTGATGAATGACTGAGTTTGATTTCAGGGGAGGAGGTGAACTTGTGTGAAGGTATGGGGGGAAAGAGTGTAGTATAAGAGTGACATCAAGTTTTGCTTAGAGGGCATTTTAGCTTATGTTGTTATTCAGAGTGATTTAGCAAAATTGCTGTTCACAAAGCCGACGCACACCTTTGAATCACTCCAGGTGGCAGGGTGAAATTTAATGGGCATCTTCAATGTTAGGGTCATTATTTGTGGGAAGAAGGCAAACTTTTATTTAGTCTATTAGACCATCTTTCACTGATTTGATTTATAATCATTTTTCATTTTTTAAATACTCAACATTATTACTGAGGTTTTGTCTTCAATAAATCTTACTTACGAATATGAGATATAGATTATTCCTTCCCATTTAGTCTCAGTTTAGCTCACCCAACAATACTCATGGTTTCAGCATTTTAAGGGGACATTTCAAGTCCCCCACAACAGCCACTGCTAAAGTTAGCATGCCTACAGTCCACACCAAAGTTTAACCCTCGATGAACAACAAAACTTAAAGAGGCATCAACAATTTCATTGATATCTTCAGGTGATTAATAGTTAGCTGGATAAGTTGTTGTTGCAGATAACTGGGCTTTTCTTCACTGTCTTGGTTGATGTTGGCTTCGCATTTTACAAGCGTTAGCCAACACTCGGCCACTTTCCTTATTCAGCTTTTTTAAAACATGCTGTTTAGCAAGCTAAAAGAGTATGTGAGAATTGTTACTATGTGCAAAACATTAGTATGAAACCAATAGTATGTGAATTTCAAACTATTAAGGAGGAAATGTTACAGTATGCAAGAACTGCTGTAGAGACAACATCAACAGAAAGGATCTCACATACTTCCTCTGAGCCATACACGACAGCACTATGTTCTGCTGACAGACTCAGGCACGAGGTTGTTTGGGAGAGGAGAGGGAGATAACGGAGGGATTTTATTTCATGAAGTGTGTAAAATGTTCTAAATAAGTAACAACATGCTCTAAATAAACAACAATGTTGAAATTGAGAAGTCAAAACTTGCTTTTTACAACTGAAATCACAAATTTGTTATTGCCGATAGAGCAAAGAATGAGAAAAGATTCCACATTCCAGGTACCAGTTCAAATGTGAACTGTCCCTAACCCTGGCAGTGATGCCCAGAAAAAAGAAACAAAGAACAGGAAATGGATTACGCTTCATAAGGCCAACCTGTCTGAAAACACATTTGGCTTAATTGAATTTTAGCATTTTGAATAAAATGTCTAACTACAAAGGTTTCCTCAGCAGTCTGTTGGCCAGTACTTAAAAAAAAAACACAACATCATAATGGAGAACATAGTGGATGTGGGCGTAGTACTGAACACATATTTAATGTATTTGTTCCCATTACAGAGGGAGTACTGCTTGGCTGGGCATGAAAGCTGAAAAAGAAAATGAAAAAGAGAGATACATGGCTGAATTCAGCTTCCACCAGCTCCTTAACCAAGAACCAAAACCTGCCTGATGTAAATGGGAACAGAGGAGAGGTGATGAGAGGAGTTAGTGTAGAGGAAAAGAAAAAAGAGGAAAAAAAGTAGGACAAGGAGGAGATGATGAACAAAAAACCTCCTTGCTTCTCCTCTAACCCTCCAGTTCAGGTAATAAAAACACAACACACACACTTTCCACAACCACCGGTATTTCTGCAACACCGTGCTTTCTGAATATAACCCCTCATGCTTTCTCTGTGCTCTTCAGCACAAACAGAACTGAAGTTCATCAAGTTGCTGTCAATTGCAAAAGACTTCTCACTCACGATCTCATAAACACACACACACTCGCACACACACACCCACAGACCGGTGAGTACTTACTTCCTGTCCAGAGAGGTAGTAGGCAGCCAACAGTCCTCCTATGAAACGAATGTTGACCTCGAACACGGATACCTCAGCATTCTGGGAAAACAAGAGAGCAAAGGGAAAAAAAACACATCAGATAGGATAACAAAATTCACTTAATAATTTATGTTTTTATATGGACATTCTGTTGGTTTTGTACCATCTTCTTTCATGGGCAATTTTAATCTCATTTGTGTCACGGTCAATCATTTAGATTTTTTACTTTCTTTTGGAGTTAGTATGTTTAATGAGCACCTTCGGGGGGTTTCTGTTCTACCAGCACAGATTTGGTTTTGTATCATCTCTTTCCCTACTGTTTGCATCAACTGGTTTGCAAACCCTTCCAAAAAATATAACATCTTTGAAAAACAAAGCTGAAAAACAGACCATCTGTGGTATTTATCTAAGAACTAAGATAAATCACAGGTAATACAACTCAGGTTTCCACAGACTGTATCCTCATAAAACCAAACAGATTATTTCAGGAAAAGGCAGGAAGTAAGCTATGACTTACAGCAATATCTAATGCAAAATACTACCCCTCAGATACCTCCTCCTAATCTCTTTAGCTACTATCAACATTTAGGTAAACTACAGGATTTGTACATTTCAGTGAAGGTGGGCAGCTTTGCTTATAATCAAGACAGCTTGTCTGAACACGTTTAGTGCCATGTATTTTACAAAATCGTATAAGTTGTGTAAGTTTTTGACTTTGGCTCTGGTGGTGGTACCAAACTAGACAGTATGGCAGACTGCAGTATAGGTGCACATGAAATCATCAGCATGCACTGATAAGATTTAATTCTGACAGGACTTAAACACTGATACACACTTATAGAATGCTCTCCATCTCTACTCCGCTAAAAATGCCAAAATGGACCAATTAACCTGCAGGCTGATTAGTTGGGCAGATCTGGCATTTTCAGATAAACAACATAGACAGATGCCTGCCATTACAAGACTGATAAAAATTGTCTGCAGACACATCTTCAGACAGCCTTGTCATTGTGGCTGCTGTGGACCGATGTTAGTGCTCCTTCTTGTGAATTGTGGGAAGGTGGTGAAAAAGTTGGTTTTGAACTGTAACTGTCATGCATCCTCCTGTAAATGCCTAACAATCTGATGATCTTTGTAGCACTGGTGTCAATCAGCAATTCTGTAACCTGCCTACAGATGGAAGTGGAATTGCAGATAATGTTTGATAGCCATTGGAGAGCCTTAAAAGTTATTCTCAGAGCTCCTGAGAATTAAAAAAGTCTAAACTAAAGCCAGAAATTTACAATAAGTCAACTATGTGTGGATAAACACTGCACTCAGGGTTTGTGAATATTTCTTGCACTAATTAAGCCCCCAGTTGTCACCCTGGGTATTAATTTGTAGCTTGGGGTGCTACAAGGGAAGGGAGAGAGTATGCTGATGCTGACCCTATTTTCTTTGTTTGCAAAGCACGACTTAATTGGGGCTAAATCTCCACAAATCTCAACAATTTTTCCACTTTCATTGCTTACCCCAAAGAATAATTACTCTTATGCTTGTCTTGCTGCTTTTTTTAGGGACCACATCAGTCTTGGGTGTGTGCATGTGTACCTCAAGCATTTTCATTAGAAAACTTGGTGCAAAAACACTTTGGCTGACAACTTACTTGATGCTATGGCAACCCTCATGCAGTAAGACCAATCACCTTGCAACTCAGTATATTAAAATGATGAGAGCTACTTGCAGATTACAATGTGACCTCAGTCTGATATTTTCACAGAAAGAAATGAAAACATACAAGAGATGAGGCTTTTACGTGCATCTCTCTCTAAAGGTCAGTCTGAATGACCTCGATTTACAGTAAATGCACTCCAGAGAGGAGAGAGCGAGTTAGAGGACGAGAACTGGAACATTATTTGAATTTTTAAAATAGGGCTTTAACATATTGAACTGTCTAATATGTTGGGGAAAAAAAATCATATTTGCAGTTTACACACTAATTGAAGTGGTCTTCTGTTACTGGATGAGGTGACTGTAGTCTCAGGAGCAGGTGTCAGCAGACAACATTCATAACTTGTCTCGATGCTAAACAGTAACACCTTCCAGTTTTGGGTCAGCAGTGGTCGGCCAAATCACTGCCTATTTCCCCTGGACTTCCAGCTATCCTCCACTAACCTACTCCATCCCATCAGCTCTCTCTGCTTGTTGCCCTTTCTGTTAGGGTCTAGAGATGTTATAAATTGATGTTGCTGCTGGTAAGAACTATATAGAAAACTGCCAGTCTTCTTGGCATCCCTCTTCCCACAAGACTACAATTTCCACCAGAATGTTTTTCTTATCTCCTGGGGACATCAGCATTAAGTCTAGGTGCAGAGTGATGTGGATCATGTGTGGAAAGTGGAGCGTCCTTCCAAAATCTTTATGATCCAGAGCCATTTGTAGTAAAAATTGGAATTTGGCCTCTTGGACATAATAGCTCTGACTCCCTACTGTACGTGCATCTTTACAAACATCTTCATACATCTTTTTCTACCTTTCATTCCTGCATCAGCAAATGACAGCATGAGTGTAGTGGCATCTTCAATCGACCTTGAGTTAAAATGGTTTTGCACACTGTCAGAGTGTGTGACAATGCAGCTGTGTCACTTGCAGCTGGGTCCTCTCTCAGATCCCATGTGTGCAGTTGCCCTGGCAAAGAAAGAGTGTTGCACACTGACTATAAAATGAGTGAGGTGAAGAATGGCTGGCATCTCCAAAGCTCCACCCATACTACTTTCTTCTTTATTATATCCCTTTGTTCAACATCCCTGAGTGTGTATCCTAACCGCACTTGCTTTTTTGCCCCTCCTCAATGTTTCCTCGTTGTTTATTTGTTTTTTATAATCTGTCTTTTGTTTGCAAACTTACTTTGCAAGCATTTCTTAGGAGGTGAGCAATATTGCAACAACAAACTTACACTGCTACATGACTTATACTGCAGGTTTTTTAAAGACAGCTAAACCCACTAACAACAGAGAATGGACCCTTTTTCCACCTTTCTGGGTTTTTTTTTCTGATGTGGACTAGCAAGAGACTGAATTTAGGTGTGCAGGAGAGTAGAAAAAATAAGTTTTTTAAGAGTCTCTGTGTGGTCAGCTCTCAATACTTTTACAGCTTCTAACTGAGTAGAAGTTTAGTTGTCTCTCTTGCGTCGCTGTTTGTCCTTTCAGACAGCTGCTTTATTTTACGGTTTCATGTTCACTTTTAGCAGGCTAGGAGTCGTGATAAGCTACTACCACTGAAAACTGAACATTTCCTTATTTTGCTGCTTCATATTAAAATCTTTTAGATAACAAATAATGTTAATAATAAACTTTTATTGTTGAGAATTTACAGGAAATAAAATATTTATCCACTGTTCAGATGTATTGCTAAAGACTAGTGTGTCATTAGTAAATATACACTTTTAAGTGTGAATCAGACCAAACAGCACATGCAAATGAATAAGGAGAGAGATGCAACAAGCCTACATTACTTCTGCCAAAAGGGGCAAAAATTAGCATGTCTACCTGGATGTTAGTTGGTGGGATTTTTGTCAAATGAAAGAAGGGTTTTATATACATTTAGACTTATTAAGAGTGCCTACCATTTCAAGCTGCCAATGGTTTCATACACTGATTGTTTCACATTTAAGTTACTTAAAATAACATTTATTGAAATGTTGGCAATATCTGTTATCTTAACTTCTACAGCTCCGCTCTGCTCACCAGTGCAGCTCTGTCTCAGCCAGTCTGTCACACAGTGTGTCTGTGTTGACTGGCTATTACTCATGACTTTCAACCAATTAGACAGTGCAGGACATTAAGCCAGACTAGGGATATTCAAAGTATAATAATAATAATAGTAGTTTTATTATACATAAAATTATTATATTTTATATATAACCAAGTGTAACTTTTTTCTTTTCTTTTTTTGCTGATCTGAAAGATGATCTGATCTGTAACTCAAAACTGTGATATTTAATACCCTGGTATACGGTAATACCTCTATACTGCCAAAGCCTAATGTCAGTTGCCATTCAAACCTCATTTCAACTTATAAGTGTTTGCTGGGCGCTAACATGTCACATACAATTTTCCTCATATCCAATGATGCCCACGTGAGAACAATGTGATTTTTTTAAGAGCATGATTAATCTGAAGAACGGAAGCAACGGCACATCAGGGAGTACACAGCAAAACAACAGGGCTGCTAGTCAATGGTGGAAGCAGCACTGAGTGTTTAACTGAGTGATGAAGGGATGGGGAGCTTTCATAAAGCTCAAGGCCAGCTTTGTTTGGCAGCATCCATCTATCTAACTCCCTGTCTGTCAGTCAGACTCACTCATTTACAACTGTAGTTCAGTAGCACGGACCCCAAAGAGCTGAAAAGCTATAACACAGCCCTGATTTAAAAATGCCTGCGGTGAGCACAGTTAGGGCGGCGAGGAATCACATAGGTTGTGCAATGACGCGTGACAGCAGCACAAAAATAGAAGTTTTGATTTAAATGAATTGTTTTGTTCTGACATTACTAAATAGGACAGCAGTCATTTCGTTCTCTCATCTTCTATCATAAGATAGTTTTAAATGGCATACTGTACTTGCTCTCCCTCGTGAATTACATCCACTTTCCAACCTTTTCTTCTTTCTCTATTAATATCTACCTCGCACACGTATAAACAGGAAATCTGTCAAACTATCTTACAAGCCATTTCTCTTTGCACAGTGTCCTGTCATAGATGATCACTGTTGTTTATTTTTAATGAATACGGTCACTTACGTAAAAGTGCCTCTTTCTGGGGATCTACACTCTGTTGTCACAGGAATATTTTGGTTGATGTATAGTCAACTGTGAGTCTTATTTTGCTTATTACTAGTTATTAAATTGCAGCTTATCTTTTGTCACTCACCTTGGTAAGAGTGGGAACTAAACATTCATTTTGCATACAACCAATTTGTCAACTGCCAGAAAAATAATCAACAGCAAATTTGATAACAGGGAAGTCACAAGAACTGATACTTCAGTACCAAGTCAATGCCAAAATTCTGAATACCTGACCAAACTAATTTTCTACAGTACTGTAGGTAACAGTGATGCAATTCATCCCGACCTGACGGGGACAGCATATATGGCGACAAGTGTTCTTGTCTGCCATTAAATGCCAAAGCAATAAGTAGAAAGCCTGCCGACACAGAAAAACTGGCAAGTGTAGTTGCAGCGACAGCTCCACCTTGAGTCTTCAAAAAGAAAAACATTAAGGTGGTGGATCATCAAGAATTAATAATCAATTCTCAGAAACGGGTATGCAAACAGTGCCAAACAATTATTTAGACAAAAGGAGGAAAAACACCAACTTAGCATGAGTAGGTTTAGCTGGCATTGCCTTGTAGCTAATATACTTCATGACATTTAGAATGGCTAACATTAAATGCTACCATGTCTGGCATAACATAATGCAACCATAGCTTGCAGTAGTAGGCTACAACAGCACACATAGTCTACCATGTAGGTATGTTTTTACTCATTGAATAAGTGAAAGGCACTTCATACAAATAACATGATTTCTTTTTTTAATTCACAGTATGTGGTGCGTATCTGTGAGCGCAAGTATGTACCCTAACACACAGTTCAGCTCAAACCTTTTCACTAGTGTGAAAAAATATGATGACAGTCTTTGAAGTCTGAAGGCAAACAATAGAAAAACATGTCATCCAGGCAACTCAGCTAAAATATTAAATTCTGCGATGACTTGACATCTAGGTGACAAGAGAGTGGAACACACAGAGCTGGGAAAGTCACTGTCAAACATCTTTCACCTTCAACAAAAGGCTAAGGGGGACAGGGAAAGGATGGGAGAGGGGGCGTCTAATCAGGAAATGACAGTTTTCAGACTGTAGAACCATAATAGATCAACAATGTCATGAAAAATAAGCAGCAAAAGACTGAACAACAACTTTTCATGTCTGTAAGAACAGTGGTACACATAACATTTAACTGCCAATGTTTACATCGTGTCAACTGCAATAAAAAATTTGGAACTTTTATAATTAAATCTGGTTAATCACACGTGACTGAGACATGCTCTTTGACAGCTAGCATTAATTCATCTTTCTATCTCAGCTGCATCAGCTCTGATAAAATCCTCAATTTAACCAGGGTAATAAATGAGTCAGTTAACTGAGTTCATTAATTTGGTGGATCTTTGAGCCTGGCGGTGGATGCAGACCTCACGCCGACACATCCATCATCTGAGGGCAAGCTGCAGTGCGGGGGCCCCACCTGGACACTGGAGACTCCAACAGTGACTCACTGCTTGGCTCAACCTGACATGGCAGCTATTTAATCATTCATTAGTGGGGGAGCTGATGGAGGCAGGTGGGTGGCTGAATTGAGAGGTGATGGAGGGAGGGTGTGACACACACAATAAAAATGTGCATATATTTGTTCAAAGCCTATCAGAGCAATAAAGGTATGATTTTAAGCAAGGACTATCTGAAACACACATGAGAAAACTAAATAAAAGACAGAACACACTTTATCACATTTATATGAAACTGAGTTGAGAGAAATTATGTCAAGACCCTGAATGCACTCATACATTCACACACACAGCTTTAGAGGATCTTACAGCTTTTAATTGTAGCTGTAATATCTATGTCGGGTTCATGGTCGGGCGCAAACTCCACCTGTAAGTCTAGCTCATAGAATTGAAGACAAAACATATGGGGACTACTTGATATCTTTGTATAATTATTTAGTTACTAATTAATGAATTAGTGCTACAACATTTTGGCTATGGGCTTATAATTGCATTATTTCATAGAGTATTCATAATTCAAAAGAACATCTGAATATGGAATCTAGATTGGTATATAAATCAGTAATGTCAATCTGATATCTGATTAGTGGATACCATCAGTATCTGCACCTGATACCAATATTGGTTCCCTGTCCTTGTTTAGTGTCTACTCAGATATCCATAACAGTGACACTGTACAGCGTATCATCATATGAATATAGCACAACAAATATTTTGTCCCTAAAAAACAGTGAATAATTGTGATAATCCTGATCTCAATATTGATCAGTATAATCATGATGATCACTTTGGCTATAATTATGTAACCTTGCAGAGAGGTCTAGAAATTCAAGCCGTCTGGTAATTATGCAGGTTGGAATACAGGTGCACTGCACAATGCATAAGACTGGCATTCTGTTTCAAGTGTGATCTACCATACTTACTATAGATTTGCAAGCACAAAATATTCCTACGCAATGACTCTTACTCACTTAGTTTTACATCCAACTATAGTGTGTCAGTTTATCTGGGTTAACTGCTGATCTGTTTACAACATGCCTGATTACTATTGGACAGTTACATTTTTGACCCATCAGTCTTTGTTGAAATGATGTTGATGTGTTCCAAGATCTCAGCAACTGAGGGGAGTACAATATTAACTTGACAGATGGGAACGATTGACAAAACTACAATAAGAGAAAGGAATTATCTTTGACGGGAAAAGGTACTTACATTATTTATCTTTTAAAATAAATTTAAACGTAATCTAGACAGTCCTGATCTTAAAATAAAAACTGATTAAATGTAAAAGGGCAAAGGAATCCTCACCATAAAGGTCAAACTGGCTCTAACAGAGATGGTACAAACAGAGAGCAGCAGTTGGATTTAAGGAACTTACACTGATACATGCAAAGGTGAGAGATTAAACTTGACTAAGAGTGATGCCTTTAATCTCCAAAATGGAAATGCAGACTATGCCCTTATTCCTGCCTTAGAGCTCTGACTCGAGAGGCCCGGCATGGCTGCACCCCTCAGGTTTAACAAATCTTTGATTTTCACAAGGGCCAAGCTTAATAACAGTTTTGCTGCCAATTACACTAGCAGGCCACTGCGGGCTTGAAATGTATTGCTTCCTATGAGCCGGGGAATTACTGGTTTTGTAAAAGGCCTAAGCAAAAGCCAGAGTAATGCCATGTCCATACTGCTAAGATTCAGCCTAAGCTTGCTTAACCTCTCATGAATGCTACAGTTCCTGAATCATTTGCCTAATGCATGCAGGTATAAGAGCATCAAACCAAGCCATTAATGAAAACATGGCAACACACCTCCCTTCTTCTCTGGCTCGTTAACAGAAGCTTCAAGTCTCATCCTCTCCACTTCTCCTCCCTTTCCACCCTCTAATCTCTTTTCTCCTTTCCCCTCCTGTGTTAGCAAACAGCTTCTCCTCTTCTCTCCTGCATCTGATTCTTATAACTCAGTTCAAACACATTTGTAATTTTTTCTCATTGTCTCGTATTCCTGTCATTGTTACTGCATTTGTTGTATGTTATAATGCTCCATCTTTCTCATAACTCACGAGTCTCAGCGTTTGCTGCTGTTACAGGTTTTATGACACTGGCTGTTGCTGCAGGTATTTTGGATATCACTGAGCTAGAAAACACACTTTGTTGCAAATTTTCCACTTGAAAAGTTGTATTTGATTAATTCAAATGGCGCACTTTCTCGTTTCTAAATGCATTGTATTAACGTTCTGCGGGGTCTGACAACTACAAAATGGCCTAAGTTCCCCTCTAATCTTCTTTCATCTTTTCCTTCCTATTCACATCTAAATGTCCATCCCTCCATTTCTGCAT
Source organism: Lutjanus erythropterus (assembly GCF_056507025.1). Taxonomy (NCBI): domain Eukaryota; kingdom Metazoa; phylum Chordata; class Actinopteri; order Lutjaniformes; family Lutjanidae; genus Lutjanus; species Lutjanus erythropterus. Next base: position 23,257,856 of record NC_139324.1, read on the forward strand.
TTTCCTATCACCCCCTAATACACCTTATCTCTTTAATTTTCCACTCTACTGTCCTCCATCTCAGAATTTCAGAAGAATCATATGAAAAAACCAAGCCTTATAAATTTCAGTGAGACTGATTAAATCCGATATGAAAGACATTATGGATAACTTTATAAAGCTCCACAGGCAGCCTCTTTACACACCTGTTCAACAAACTTTGCTTAAAAATACAATACTGCCTATTCTTAAAGTTATAACTAAGTTAAATGTCAATATACGCATGATACACATATTTTTTAGATTCAGCTTGACTTACACTTGCCAACTTACAAAACAGATGCTCAATATACATTCAGATCTCGTCTGATAATCATTATGTTAGGAAGTTTTCTTCAGTGTCAAAAGTTACTCAGCATTGTGGAAATTTGAAAGCAACCCATAGGCTATATGGTAATGCACACCCCAGTGATGTTCACCTATCTTTGATGGAAATTTGCCATCTGTGGTGTAGAACCCAAAATACTTCACAGCTGTTTCAGAATGGTGATTAGTTTCCTCTTTTACAGGATGGATTACTACATGACCATAAGGCAGTGGACAGCCTTACTAATGTTTTGATATTAATGATCCTAAGAGGTGCATAGAATACAGCAGATAGCAGTGAAATCTCCACAATAAACATCTGCAATGGATCATAAAAAGCACAATAACTTTAAAATGTGACACTGTCACAGGATGCCATCTTTGCCACAACATTTTGTGAAATTTCTGTTGGGAGCAACGTTGGAAATCAAGTTTTTAAAATACATTATTTCATGTGTCTAAAATCTACCAGAACTTTTATATTTTACCAGCATTTGGCTGTTGGCTGGTGCTTATTTCCAACCCTGATTATCAGCTATGTAAAATGGGTTGATGCATGGACTGCAGTTACAACCACAGGTAGTGGAGTTAATCCATCAGACTGGCCAGGTCATAAAAAATAACATTCTGATTAATAGCATATGGATTATGGATGGGAAATAGGGTGCATTTCCTCAGTAAGAGAAATGCTGTGTGCGTTTCTGCATGAGGCACAGCAGCACAACTTCAATTATTTAATACTGTTTCCTCTGAAGAGTTTCCACAGTCCTGGAAACAATAAAACTGCAGTTTTTAGGTTTGCTACTTAAATGTCCAAAGATATTTGCTGCAGTGACATAATCTTATCTAATCATTAAAGTAAATCATTAAAGAAAACACTCAATACAACACAAAGGAAAATTGTGATGCTCAACATAATTTAAAAGGTAATACAGCCTCCAGGGACGATTAAGAGGTTGTGGTCTCTACATCGGAGAAAATAATCTGTGGATTTGGATAAGCTCAGAGCCCATCCACACATCGCAGCCAAGCAACTGCACACAAGCCTCACATCACCTTGTGCAATGCCAAGCGGTGATTAGAGTGGTGTAAAGTACATCCCAACTGGACTCTGGAGCAGTGGAAAGGTCTTCTTTGAAATGGTGAATAATGTGTCACTATCTAGCAGTCTCATGGACAAATGGTACATGCCAGGAGAACACTATCTGACAAAATGCATCATACCTATTGTAAAGCTTGGTGGAGGAGGGCTAATGGTCTGGGGCTGTTCTTCAGAATTGGGGCTAGGCCTCTTAGTTCCAGTGAGGGTCTTCTTAGGGGCACAGTAGCAAAGACATTTTAGCCAGTTGAGCACTTCCAAGTTAATGGCAACAATTTGACAAAGGCCCCGTTCTGTTCCAGCATCACTGTGCCCCTGTGAACAAACGGAGGCCCATCTCTCATGATATTCTACAGATCCTGGTCTCCAGAGTTAGAACAAAAATAGGTAAAAAAAAACAAAAAACCAACAACTTTTATATATGCAGTTCTTTCCTTCTGAAATAATTTACAGAGGGAACGGAAACAGAATTCACAAAATGCATTACAAAATTTGAGTCAATATGACAGGATCAAGAAAAAAGTTCCCATGGTCATTGTGATTGCTCCTAAATTTTCTATGAAATTGTACCTGCATCGTAATATTTTTTGCCCTTTTGTCCTACTCCATATAACTTAACCAGCCTGACCTCAACCCCAACAAACACCTTTACAAGGACAACTAATCACATTTAAAGGCTGTAAATTAATCAGTGTGCTACAGTCCCTTTTGTGCCCTAAAAGGTTGATATCTTCAAGCTGAGAAGCACAGTCAGCTGCATTTTGCTGGAGGATGCACAGAGATCCCTATTTCACCTTTAGGAGGAACTGTAACACTGATTGTGAGCCAGGTTCTTGTCGCCCGACATCAGTGCCTGACCTAAAAATTGCTGTTTTGGCTGAATGGTCATAAATTGACACAAATGGACACATTCCAAAATTCTGTGGAAAGCCTTCCCAGAAGAGTGGCAGCTGTTGCAGCCACACAGGGGGATCCACCTCTATACTAATACCCAGGGTTTTAGAATGGGAGGTCCAACAGACTTGAGGTATATAGGTGTGATGGTCAGGTTTTCAACTGATGTTTGGTTATATAGTGTAGGTCACATACAGTGCAAATTGTTGGCATTTCTGAGTAAATAATGTTATACTGCATGCCTGGCTAAAACATGTAGTGACTCTTTCAGTTTTTCAGTACAGGGAGCAAGGGGGAAAAAGCTGAGGGTTCAGAGGTTTAACTGAATCTTACCCCTATTGTTCACCTCACACAACCCTAAAGTGTCTTTTCATTCTTTTCTTTCCTCCTTCTCAGAGCCATCTCCACTACTCATTTGTATCCCCCTCAATCTGTCTTCACTGCTGATCTTTCTTCCTTTCTTTTTCATTGTCTGTCCATCCAAACCTCTATCCCCAAATGCGTCTTCCTCCACATTTCGTTTGCTGCTATGTCTCCCTCGTCCTCCATTAAATCTAAGCCCTTCTCTCTCCTATCAGTTCTCCATCCCTACTTCCTCCCCGTATCCCTCTGTCCACTGCTTGACCACAATGATTCCAAGGTTAATTAGCCCTCCAAGTGTCAGGCTGTTAGATCCCCTCTGCCTACCTGCTAGCTGCCCTGTGATTTCCTCAGTAGGAGGACTAACAAGCTCAAGCATCTGACATTGGAGCAGGCAGAAGGTAAGAAAAGAGAAAGAGAGAGGAGGCAGAGCAAGTAAAAGGCATAGGCAGAATAATGATTTTGAGGGAAATTTGGATGGGGGCAGATCTGTGAAAAGGGAAGAGAGTAGGGGTGACAGCTTGGCTGTAATGGGAAAGCAAAGAGAAAAGGGAAGGAAAGATAAAAGCTGAAGCAGGAAAAAAAGGATAGAGGGATATGTAAGTATAGTGAAAGGCTAAAAGAGGGAATGAGAGCTACGACAAGTGGACTGATAAATGACAAGAGGCCTAGTCAGGTATGAATAAATGTGGATAAACCAACTGAAGGATAGAAAGAAAAAAATGGCAAGAGGGAGAAATGGGATAGAAGATGGGATGATGAACAAAAGGTCAGCTGAGGAAAAAGAAGTGATAGACATGGAAGATAATAGATAGAGGGACAGATAAAAATTGCAATCATCACATGTAATGAAAGAAGGGATATTGAAGACAATAAACTGGTCAAGTCCAGAAACTACAAAGAGGTTATGAAGGAAAATGGAGGGAGTGACAGTTAAGACAAAAAAAGGTAAGAAAAAAAATAATTATAAAAAGGTAATGGACAGAATGCAGGGAATTAGGTAAAAAAAAAAAAAACAAGGGAAAAAAGGGTGAGTGACAGGTGAAAACAATTGGAAGGAGGCAAGTAATGGGAGAGGACAAATGAAACAGAGAAATAAATTAGGAGAGCTGCACTTCAAATGGACAAAAGAGACAGCAAAGAGGAGGGCTGTTGACAGAAGAGTTGGAAAAGATAGAAAGAGGGATGGAACAAGGCTGGAAATTAAGGATTTCCCGTTGTCCCAGGGGGAATACAAATAGCACCAGGGACACAAAGCTATGGTGTTTTTAGTACAAATAAAAATTATTACATGTAATCTCATGTAATGATTTTAATTGTTAAATGTTCAAATTTAAAAAAAGGGAGGTGGCGCCAGCACAAGCTCTGTACCACATGTTCTAGCCTGGAAACCAGACATTTCTATTGAAAATCATGTTTCCCTTTGCTCTGGCAGCTATGTGTGACACCCCTCCTTCCATTCAGAGAAAATTCCAGCCGTGGATCTCTTTGGGCCAATCACTACCATTTATTTACTATGGGGCGAGATCTATACTGCTATGGTTAACACAGGAGTGTCACCACATTTGAAAATTCACGTCACAGGTTTCACTGCGTGGTTTGGTTATAAATCTAACTGTGTCCAGTTAGGGCCATCCAGCACAATGCCTCAAGCTCACAAAACTCAGGTAAAACCATAAAGTGCTCATCAAGTATGGATCATGATTCTATTACTACACTGCAAATTTCTTGTCAAAATGTTTTCAGAAACATATTTTACTGTAATACAAGAAACTGTGCTGCCATTTATGTCCTGCTTGGAAATGGACCCAAAACTTCTATAGTACAAGTTTCATTGCAGAGACATTTTGGCCTGAGTTAAAGTCAAAAATGAGTGTAGAGGGTCCAGACTAATTCACTTTTGTGAATTAATGCATCTATGCCAGGCTACCAATGTTCATGTGTATAAAAGAAAGACAGATACTTACCACCCCAAAGTCCAGATTCTGTTCGATCCACTCCTGGCCGTCCTTGAACTCTTCGTGCAAGCCCATGATGTAGAGAGTGTCTAAGGCATCCACAATGGTCGCCCCTAGCTGGGAATTGCCTGCACAAGGGACATGGTAAAACAAATACGAAAAATGAGCTTCATTTGTCCAGTCACGCACTAACCAATTTGCTTAACAAAAAAAGACGTCACCTCTGGGAATTACGAGGGGAAAACTAATCAAAAACACAATGGGCCTAATTTGTGAAGGAGAAACTAAGACATTTATTGCACTGAAAAATAAGAAATTACTCTGATGAGTTTTAATATATGCATTATACCTTGGACTTAGCCACACATCCATCAGAAATACATAGATGCAAACACCTGAAGAAAATGCAACCATCACATATTAAGAGTTGTAAATTGTGTCTCATGCTTTGTTGCTGTGAGGAGAATGACTAGGTGAATCAACTGACTTGTTAAATTAATGCTAGAATGAGTAAGACGAGATGTAACATCTTACTTCCGTGCAATGTTATCCTCCAACCAGTAGAAGGCACTTTGACATGAGGTGACCAGATGAACACATACTGTAAATTAATCTGCTCAGCCCCTTTTGTACTAATCATCCCTTTTCCTTCTTACACACTCACTCTTCCTATTTCAGATTCTTCCACTCATTCATATATAATCTTGTTTATTCTTTCTTCCCCTCCCTCTTTGGCAGTACAAAGGAGGATAAAGGCACACTGGTGTAAACTACAGATGCTTCATTAAGTTACAGCTGACCAGAAAATCACTCCTCTCCCCTTATCAACCCTCAATCCAATGCTCTCAGCGTCCCTGAGGAGCAGCTGAGAGCTGATGCACGAAGAGGTTGTGGCGAGAACCAGAGAGATATATTGGTACATGATAGTGAAAATAAGAAAAAGAGAAATATGAAAGGTCCCGAGTACAAAGGCAGGTGGTAGACAGGAAGGTGAACAAGAGGGAGGACAAAAGAATGTGAAGAGAGGAGAAAAGCAGGGTTAGAAGAGTGACATGATAAGCTTCGGCAACATATAAGGAATCCTCACGACAGTGTGTGTAACTATAATTTTAGTCATCCTCCAGGCAATCCTCCCTGTAACATCAGTAATTTTCCTTTTAGTGCCATCAATACCTCAGTCACTCCATGTTAGAAAAGGGACAGAAGAAGAATATGGACCTCTCCATTTTAAAAGCAACATTTTTAAAATCTGACTCTACTACTATCATAATAATAATTGAATAATATGCAACATCTCTACTGACGACTGTCTCCTCCACTTCTCAAACCCATTACTTCTTGGTTTAAACACCAACTGAAATTTCAAGAGGCAGCTATACAACTGGGCATCCTTGAGGGTTGTTCAGTGCCTGAACAGTGTGTATCTTTATGCACTCTGTGAATGTGAAGCAACATACAACTCATATGCTAACTCTTGGATGGATCAAAGATAAAATTAATATTTGAACTGCCATTATATTATGTATGACCTCTATCAACCTGCATCTGTGGCCAGTAGGCATTCCAGTATGGTATCCCCTGAATTACAACTGACACAATTAGGTCAATTTCTTGCAGCAAAGACAGGGATTTCAGCTAATTGGAGCAGAGGTGCCATATCATCATAAAATTATCATTTGCTTCATTTACTTGAGAGTCATGGTTTGATATCCTGCACATTATGGCTTATAATAGTGTTATGATTCTGTCATAAGGCATTCAAAATTAAAGCTCAGGTCAGCTTTGAAAGCCAGACATCTCAGAAAGTAAACCCCTGCAAATGTATTATGGTTATTTAAAAAAAACAAACAAATCCATCTTTTTTCATATTTTAGTGTAATCACCTGTGAGCCATTTACATCTATCACCACTACCACACGCTTGAAAGAGGGGAGTCAGACAACGTGTTTACAATCTGAAAGCTCACCTCACCACTAAATCCTACACACTGGACTTTTAATACTCTTCAACATTGCAACATTACAACAGCTTAAGTCAGCAACTTTCTAACTCCTGCTTTGGGACTGCTGTCTCCTAATAATGTACAGCCATTAATATGCTTTTTTTTTTCATATTCTACATGCCTACTGGATATTGTCTGAATCACATCCCCTGTCCTTTAGCCACGGTGGTCCCTGAAATTTGTATTATTTTCTACTGTCCTTCAGCTGTGATGATGCTTAATAGCTGAAGAAGTGAATACAGTGAATATGACTCATTTCATCTTGCTGCTTTAAACAGTTAATCACTTTGTGCCAATCATCATTACTGTCCTCTGCTTCTCTTGTGATGGATATCTGCTTTTTGTTTCCACATTAGAGTTAACACTATTGCCGCAGATACTGTCATGTCATTACATAATTATAATGATATATTAAAAGCTTTGTTACTAAGATCACCAATTAAAGAGAGATACTTAACTTATGACAGTGACAATCAACTCTGACCAGCAGTCACACTGAACGTTGTGTTGTACTACATCAATCAGCTTCAGTCAACTACTAACAACAAGTTAAAGGCCCAATGTCTAGGATTTAGAGGCATCTAGTAGTGAGCTTGAACAAAAACACAACAATTACTATTTTCATGTAATATACAGTAATAAAAACATGCAAATATTCTATTCAATTTCCGCAATACTCTGCAAATAAATTCCCATGAATCTTACACACTGGACTTTTAATATTTTTGATGGAACAAGCACTTGGACAAATGTACAAAGTTCATAAAAAGTGTAATGGGTTCAATACATTAACCAAAACAACATACTGAGCATTGAGGAATTACAGCAGATTCAAGGAAATCTTTTTATTAATATGGAAAACAATGCAGCAAGGTGCTCTAGGATCTAGCCAGATCATCTTGATCTCCCTCTACTACAGCTCCCTGTATTTGATTTTTTGCACATACATTCACAAAATATTTCACTTGTAAGAGTCGGTGGCACTGCTCTTTAAATCCTTCCTCATTTCATATCAGCTACGGCATGTGCCGCTGGAATTCTTGAGCCTTCTGCCATCCCTTTCTTATCTATGACTCCATTCAAAGGGAGAGTGTCTGGCTTCATGCAGGAACTGCAGTGTTATTATCATTATAGACAGGAACCTCTAAATCACTCTAAAAATACACTGCAGTCAGGCGGGCAGGGCTGATAGCAAGATGCCCTGGCCGCCTGCCGGATCTTGACAGATTGGCCCGACTCTTGGTGGAGCAGAGCCCCTCTGCTGCACCACACAACCCCCACCCCCCTCCCTTCTGTCACTTTCATCACCTACAGGTACGCTTTAGGCAGTCATAGCACTGTGACACTATTGAGGGAAAGATAGAGGCCTGTCAAAGTTCTTGAGTGAGAGAATATTCCTTTGATGTCAAGGTTTTGTGTAACAGCTCCTGGATGCAGTGCTCCCTGTGCGTTCACAACAATGATACACCACAGTGAGTAATCACAGTTACTGATATGAATAAAATGAAAATGGGACACTGACGTTATGTAACTTAGTCATGTTTTCTCTTTTAAAATACCAAGAGGTGTAGTTTTCTAATTGTTTTAGAAACTCCTCTTATCACTTCTCTTAACTCTGTTAGTACATTCTTGCCAGCCAGCAGTCATAGAGTAAAACTTCTATAAACAAAAACACTGGACAAATCCTTTGAGAAGCACCAATTCCAAATTTCTCGGCCGATTCCGATTTCTGATCTTTTAAGGGTCCGACCTGCTGATTCCAATTTTCAGTCTAAGAACTATAACTGACAGCATTCACAAATTTTTTTGCGCAGCTTTTCTTGCAAAAATAAACTGTTTGTTTGTAATAAAACACTGACTACAAAATATTTGTGAAATTGTATTTTACATTTTCTCCAAAAGTCCTCCAGGTTACACCCAGGCCTTACTATAGTATTATATTAACATTATGTACTAGAGGAAATGCGATCTTGCGAGATCTCTTGGAATCTCATGGGATCTCGTGGGATCTCGTGGGACGCAGTTACACGTGATTTCATATGGAAGCAGATGTAAACTAACCTGAGACTGACACCGTGCAACAGTTTGCTGTAGTACAAATTTGCATTGAGAAAAACAGAAGGAAAAGTTAAACAACTTGGATGACAAAATGTTTGAGGAGACCATCAACACAGATTTATTCTTCAGCCAGACCTGGAGATGAGATTTAATTGTCAGTCTGTGAACAGCAGTCTGCTGCTGGCTAACATTAGCCTAAAGAGCTGGAAAGTTTATTGCTGTTTAGCGACACCATCAGCTGCTCAGCCTCTTTGTCTCCTTGTAGACTGTCTGTCCTCTCTTTATCCTGTTCTTGGAATCTTTCGCTAACACTGACTTCATGCAAGCAAGTGTCTGAGTGTGTGTGTCTGTAACTGGCGCTGTAGTGGGTAGGGATGCATGTGATTAGTCGACTATACAATTAAACGTCCCCACCCACCAGAAATACTAGTCGTTTAAAATATTTATCAATATTTAATTCATGCACGATGCCAGTTATCTGTTGCCTCTAAGATTTTAAGCAGCTGCCCACCACTAGTTGGGGCACTGTCAGACGGCAGCCCCTCTCACCAGCGCGTATGAACCAATCACCCTGGCAACTCCGGATGTTTATATCAGCAAAGTCAGACAGATGAATGTAGACTGTGACAGAATAAGCTGATATATATTCACTCGACTGGAGAAATGTGACCACATTAAGCACATACACGGACATAAACCTGCAAGTGGAGCTGCTGCTGCTGCTACTAGCACTGCTAACGTTAGCCACACTGTGTGTCAGGCTGGCAACTAACGTTAGCTCTAGGTCCTCTACCCGCAGACACTGTGACCCTCTTCGGTCTGAAAAGGTGAAGTATATATTTAGTTGTTGTCATGTTTTGTACATTAATGTGTGAGGCTTGTATTGCACAGTGCAAAGTAGCGCGCATTTCAGCTGCATTTTAAGTATGATTTGGCAATTGTAGATTGTGATTAATGGCTTCAAATGGCGTCTTGAATGTGACCAGCACAGAATCAGATATGTGATTCTGACTGGCTGTCACCGGGCACACTGAAAACCAGCCAGCTCCGGTCTCTGGCCAGTCGATCAGTGCATCCCTACAAATCCTTGCTCTGTTCTCTCTTGTTTAGGGTTAGGCTCACATCCCATCCAACACACTGATGCACACTTTGGCTATGAGTACTCCCCTACATTATAAGGGATATATAATTTTAGACCTCATCATTTACACACATACTGATACATGTTGAGGTTTACAGTCATAACATTGTTTTGATGGTACGTCTTTCAACAGATCTGATCTTCCGACATGAAAGTAACGATGTAATGATTTCAAATGTCTATCTGATACACTTTAAGATTGGGTGTACAGATGAAGAAAGAAGGCAAAGTGTACATGAGAAATAGGGCATATATCATCTTCAGAGTGTGGTCTCAAAATAGAATGTGCCTTTGCTATACTATGATAAACTTTATGATAACAATATATCTGCTCTATCTGCATTATAAAGCTTTGTAGCTGCATTAAAATGTCCTCCATTTATTACTTCACACAGTCTTGTTGATGCTAATGTTAGATGTTCCGTTTAATGTGAGATTTAAGGGTGTGTTGTCCTGTCAGAGAAAGGAAATTTGATCTCGGCATTAGAAAATAAACATTCATGATAGGGCTAGATATATATAAAAAAAGATATGACTAAAAAGAATCAAATAAAATAACAATACTGATTTAAAGATCGCTAAGTTATTTTCATTATCAATCCTGATCTGCAGACTATTTTCACAACTAATTAAATTGTGTATAAAATGTCAAAAAACTGTGAAAAATGTTCATCACAATCTCCCAGAACCCAAAAAGATGTCTTCTTATTTCTTGTGTCAAACCAACAGTCCAAATCCCAAAGACTCTTCACTTACTACCATAAATAGCAGCAAATTCTTACATTTAAATACGATGGAATCAAAAGTTTAAGATTTTTACTTGAAAAATAACTGAAACAATCAATGAAATACCAAAACAGTTGGCAACCAATTTTCTTGAATCAACTTAAAAAATTAACTGACTAATCACTGCAATCCTAAAAGATTGTTTAGTCTATGATAGAGCTGCAATGATTTATCACTTAGTCGATTATTAATCCTTTACAAAAATAACTGCCAACTTTTTTGATAATCAATTAATCAGTTTAAGTAATATTTTAAGAAAAGAAAAGTCAAAATTCTCAGTTTTCAGCTTCTTAATTGTGAACATTTTCTGGTTTCTCTTCTCCTCTATGACAGTGAATTGAATATCTTTGGGTTGTGAGTTAAACAAGACATTTGAAGATGTCATCTTATGTTTTAGGAGATAGTAACTGACATTTTTTACTTTCTCCTGACATGTAAAAAACTATTAATGGTAGGGATGCACCAATCAACCTGCCAGAGACCGGAACCGGCCGGTTTTCAGCGTGACTGGCTCTGACGGTCAATGTCGTATATCAAATTCTGTCCCCGTCATTGTCACACGTGTTCATGCGTCACATGATCTCTTGCGATTGCGTTCTCCCTATTAATAATCTTAACATAAAAATATAATAAGGTCTGGCTGTAACCTGGAGGACTGTCAAGAAAATGTAAAATAGTATAATGAATATTTAATAGTCAGTGTTTTATTATGAACATCCAACTTAATTTTTACGAGAAAAAATGCAAAAATGTATGTGAAAGCTGACAATTATAGTTCTTAAAGAGACTGAAATTCGGAATCAGACAAAATTGGAATCAGCAGTTCAGACCCATAAAAAAAAAATCAGAAATCAGAATCAGCCAAGAAAAAAAACAAAATAATCAACAATAAAAATAATCATTAGTGGCAGCCTTAGTCTATGAAATATCAAAAACTTGTAAAACAAAATGTCCATCATAAATTCTGAGAACCCATGTGGGTGTCTTCAAATGTCACAACTCAAATCTTACTTAAGCCTAATTTACAACAACCATAACGACTAAAACTCAGTTTGTAGGAATATAAGAATTTCCATGTAGTATTTAAAACACAGTTTGAGATTTTTATTTCATACAAATATTCTGAACGTTATTCAATGTCCTCAAAAATGACAAATGTTCTAGACCAATTTAGGATTATGGTTCAGCCTACATTTAATTTTTCTCTTATCTATCTGTAACAACTTGTCCTCTGACTCCTGGTTCTCATTTATCATATTTATCACCCATCCCAATTTGTAGCTTCAGCATAAACTTCAAAGAAAAAGAGAATTTAATTTGCAGCTTCTCTATATTTCTCTGACTCTGTGGGGTATGTTTTCCCAACCTTGCGAAGTACTGCTCACTTTCATGTTTGGATATAACCTTGTGATCACACCTGAACAGTCTCCCCTCTCCATTTCCTTTCTGCTCCATCACACCCTCCGTCTTTTCATCTGCCCCTCCTTCTTCTACCTAACCATCTGTTTGTTCTCATTCATCACCGTCTTGCTGTGTTTTTCCTAATCTTTCCCTGATCGCTCCATTCAAACCCTGATGCATGAATACTCCTTCATTGGGTGGATTTCCCTGTTGCCAATTCACTTTCGTTGAAAATCCTTCCCCTGCTAAATCTCCTTTCTTCCCTGTTAATCTGGATCGACCCTGCCTTTACCTGTCGTCACTCCTCATATCTGGGCTTGTATTGTTTCAATGTCATTCTTGTCAACACAACACGATGCACCATCCTCTGTGCATCTGAGTGCTGTGCAGCAACGCCAGCAACATCAAATGGAGCTGAACTGGCACTTCCAAAAGGTGGATTTAGGGTTGCCAGGCACCGCTTATCTGAGACAAATTGGCCAGGATGAGGTTTATTTATTTGGAGAATTATTGCCACAGCCTCATGCACACACACATACAGACACTCTCACACAGAGAGATTAACACGCTTGCTCAATGTATCCCTCTTCCTCTCTTAACGTAGAAACGTGTGCACCTTTTCTTTAATTGAATCCAAACCACACACCTTTTTCTACCTGAACTGAACTCTCACTCTCCAACTTCCCTCTCTCCATCTATTATGCTCCCCCACAACCCTCTCCTCTTTCACTATCTCTGTCTCTCAGACAATCACACACTCAGTCTTGGTCCCTGTGCCAGTTTCATTAGTCAACAGGTTTCAGAGTTCCCCGGCATGAATTCACACAAGGCAGGAAAACGTGATGTCATTATTCAGTCTCCATTCTTTCTGTCTTGTAAACTGTCAGCTCTGGGGGAGTGGAAGATGATGGAGAGCTAACGTGTGCTTGTGTGTGTCTGTCTGTAGGATATGTATATGTGTGTTTAGTCTGTGTATGTTGCACGATTTCATTGGTTTTGTTTGCATAAATTAAAATAAAAGAAAGTGTAGGGAGTGCTGGGTCGAGCGTAGTTTTTGTAGTACATCTTATTTTTGTGCATGAGGCTTGTGTTGTGTGTGTTTCTGTAGGATCAAAATCAGAAGCCAGACTGGAGGTGAAGGTTTTACTAAACACTGGACTGAGCTCCAGCGGACTCCCCCCTCTTGTTTTCACCTTACATCTTGCCAGAAGCCTCTCTGACTTTGCTTTCGCCCTTCTCCTGTATTCTACTCAGTCTCCAGTCTTTACTGTTGAGCTCATTCTGATACCCTCTACACAGCCTTCCACTGGCCTTTCCACATTTGATTCTCTTCCTTCTGCCTACATTCTTTCACTGTAGCATCCAATACAAGTCTGGTTGTAAAGCTGAGCAGAGGTAAGGGAGGAAATACAAACTGTTACCACATTTTAGCAGGGGTGATAACAGTGGTTATAAATCACATACAGGATGCAGGGTATTAACGGGATAGACTGAAGTAGTGTGAGTAGAACGATATGAGTATTGCTACTCAGCGTATTACCTACAGTAGATGGTAGTCGACACACTCGCAGCTTGCAGAAGCATTGGGTGTCGCAGCATAGGAGACTAAGAAATGTGCTGCTGTGGACAGGGTCAGGAGGAAAATATATTTTATTCACCTAAAAAAGGCCAATGCCAAAACAAAATTCGATTAGTTTAAGTGTACTCTATATTTAGGATATTTTCACTGCTTGATCTTGCCGTCACACAGCCTTTTCAGAGGGGAAACTGTCCCTATATAAACAAAATATTGCTCTCTCCAAACCAGTCAGTATTCAATGGCGAAATCTGTCATTTTACCTTGCAGAAGGTAAAATGGAAAGTTGCTGGTCTACTGCTGCCTCAATCTGTTTGTTTGTGTTATTGTGTCACAAAGCTTATTTGTAATAGTAATAATAGAAAAAAAAAGTTTATCTGAAAAGTGAATATTACCATTTTATTCTTTTGTATTCAGCTCTATTAGTCTTTGTTCAACCAGGTTAGCTCTTGTCAGATTAAGTCGCTGTTATAGCCTGCCACACAATTTGCTGAACATTGTATTGCAGGCGTCAGCCCCATCTCCCCCTCCTCTCTTGCTTCAGGTCCACTGTGGCATTTCAGTTTTGTAATGAGCGCAGTGGCAATAAACAAGGCCAAACCCAGGCCTATTCAGGCCAGTCTGGCTGGCAGTGGACGTCTGGTTACCAATTTATTTGGCACCAGACTGAAACATCTGCTGTGCTCTGTTTTCTGCCTCATAGGTTTACTGGTCAGACTGGGCCTTCCTCTAAACATGAGCTCCTTGTCTAAACTCTAGTCCGAATGACTGTCTCCAGGCCAGGTGCCAAAGGGCCTGCACGGGTTTTACTGTGGAGTCATTTTATCGCATTCCCTCGTCTGTACAAAAGAAGAGGAAACAAATCCCAGCAAACAGCAACACGTGAAGCTTCCTTTAAAGGTAAGTGTGAATATATGTATACATGAAATAGAGAGTCAAAGGATTACCTCAGCTGAGTTCTGCATTTCAGTGTCACATTTGGTAGACCTTCATTATATACAATATGTCCAACTAAATGCCAGCACTACAGGCCCAGCCAAGATTAGACAGAATCACACACCATGAATCCACAGGCTGTACAGACTGTGCCTAAATCCTTCTAATACCCATACAATATTTCTTCAGTTCTACAGCATATAGTTATTCACTGTGAAATCTACCTTGAACACACAGTTGTAATAACTCTTGTGGTGCGATTATCTTCTGTGATTTGGCCTGTTTATTTTATATTTAACTTATGTTAGACTGTAACTTAATTGTTACTATCTTACATTTAACTGCTAAAATAGATAACTCTTAACGCTATGACAGTCAGTGAACGCATCATTTCAGCTTTTACACAATGTTCTCAGTGAGAACCAAACATAAATGCACCAAAATCACCAAAATAAAGGTGTTTAAAACAAGGATGAATATTCAAATTGATTACCAGTCAATTTTATGCAGATGCTATTTCTGACTCTGGCCTCTTTTTGGAAGGGAGGTGTCTGTCTCACTGTCTTTCAGGTCTGCCACACCCCTTTCTGAGCACATGGATAACCCAACCTGAACTTTATTTTATCATCAGTGTGGAATCAAACCCCAGAAACTTTTAATTGTTAGGTAATCAAACAAGAAAAATAAAGAGGTGGCACCAGCGCAAACTCTGTGCTACTTCACACGTGTGCTTACACATTGTAATGATGTATAAAATAAAATAGACTAGAATAAAATAAAATAAAGTGTTTATCATGAGATATGTTTTAAGTGTGTGTATCATACACCAATCAGAAACAGGTTTGTACTTGTACTGCAGTGCATTTACTGATCAAACTGTTCAACAAATGACTAAATAAAATGAAAACTGATTGTGGGCAAACAAAGAGGGTGATTTAAGTTTTTTTATTTATATAAATAGGGCTGTGCAATATATTGATATTGTGATATGAGACTAGGTATCATCTTAGACTTTGGATACCATATGGCATAAGTGTTCTTTTCCTGGTCTTAAAGGCTGCATCACAATAAAGTGATGTGATTTTCTTAATTTACTGTTTTAGCTGTTATATATCAAAAAACTCCTGTTGCTCGTGTTAATATTTTGTGAAAGCACCAACAGTCATCCCCTACAGCATGACCACTGGTGTACGACATCATACGGTCGTAATATTGATGTTGAGGTATTTGATCAAAAATATTTTCATATTTGATTTTCTCCCTATTAACCAGATCTACCACAAGATCATCATTTGCACTGTTTGAGAATTCACAGCATGTTACTTAAGAGAAAGTCTATGAATTGAGATATATATCATACAACACAGAATAGAGATATTCGTTCTTTATCAAAGCTTTGTCTGAAAGATGGCCCACAGTCTCAGGCATTATAAAAGCCCCATGAAACTAATTGAGCTTTATTTTGTAGTTAGTGTTGTTTTTTGTTTATTATTTTGGCCTTAGAGATCCTGACATCTTATTCGCTTCAATTTCTGTCATTTTAGTTGGTATATCTTTGTTGGTCATGTTTTTGTAATAAAAAGTGTTTCAGCTGCACTTTTCTTGTTGTTCGGGTTCCATTTTGAGAAAGGGTTTTGGGTAAACAGTCAATCTATCGGCAAAACCAAGATGAGACAAATGAGACCGGCTAAACAAAGTCTGGATAAAGAAAATGACTAAGACATGTTTTTTCCTCTTCCTAATAAAACAAAAACTGTGGTACCGTTGAGCAAGGCCTACGAAATCTGCAAAGAAAAGAAGAGCTTTAAAGCAATATTGGATTCATTGATTACTTTGTATTAATGTGACAAAGTACCTTGATGTACCTTACAAAACACTATTTTTAGCCCATTGATATTGTAATAAAATTTATAAAGACATCATTCATGACAGAGGATTTTATACAATCTCTCACCAAGAGAAAAATTTTCTTTTCATTTTTCTTTCTTGGTTCTTGCACGTCATTCTTCACAGCGACATCCAAAAAGCACTTTATTGTAACACTACCAAAAACTGAAAATCATACATTGCTTCAAGGCAACACTTTATTTCAAGAACACAGGGGAAACACAGTTCTATAAAAAAAAATTTTCATCATGTACTCCATTTCCAAAAAAAAGTCATCTAAATTATCCATCTGCCTTACTGTAACAGAGAATATGTGGGCTTTGAAGTGTTAACTGGGGGAGTAATTGCCCTCGTTTCCTTTTGTGTGTTGCAATCTAATCTTTGAAATGTCCAATTTGGGTTCCCTTACATGTGCAGGGCCTCCTTATATCAAAATATCTGATGCTAGATGTTGAAAGGAACTGACCGAAGTCATTTGGAAGAAAAGTGAAAGTTGGTCAAAATGTAAAGTATGGTGCATGGTGGGAAGGAGGTGGGGTTTAATACACTCGCCAGCTTAGCCAGAGAGAAGTCAGCAAATCCTTCAAACAGTATATACACTAGGTCGTCTGACAGGTACACTCAGAACTCTGATTACATTAATTAAGTAAAGCCAAATACATATTAAAATGTTAAAAGCCAACCAAAACCAAGCTGCAAAATGGATTAATGTTGTAGTCTACCGATGTGATGGTAGATTTAGTGCTCTTCCTCATAATGTCCTTACATTTAATCTTCTATGCTGATGCTCCATGTAATTTAACTATTTTCTTTGTGTTTCTTTCTTCACAATGGTGTTTCCTTTCCCTCAACAGTTTCTGGCTTTCTCAGCACCATCTCTTGAACTAGTTTTATTATGACTGTATAAATGCTTAATTTGATTTTGCAATTTCTAAAATAAAAGATTAGTACTCGCCATCCATGGTATCCATACAATATTGACATACATAATATTGCACATCCCTAGTATGTATGTGGAAAACATAGCACTAAATTAAGTAAATATGTTGCCCAGCCCTGATCTTTAGTTTGCACATTGGTGACAAACATGCATCAGTTAGGAGGACCAAATGGACGAACAAGGGAACCACCAGCTCCCCTGAGTCTGCAAACTGGCTAGTTATATCAATATTAATAGAAACCCTAACAGCTTCAAAGTTATGTAGATTTGCATTGTGAGTAATGGTTCCAAAGAGACTAATCCAATTATTCAGTGGCACTTTGCAGACTCCAGCTTTTATCATCATCTGGTCACATAGATAGAAGACAATTAAAAAAACTAAAGCCTGTGGGTGTGAACCTACAAGGTACTGTTTTTCATGAAACTTCCCCCTTTTTCGACTCTGTTTGAAGGGCTTATGCACATTCCTGCTGGACTCAGCAGCAGGCAAATCCTCCTGTTTCCTGCTGTCCAATTTGGCACTGGCAGCCATGCTGAAAGTTTAATCTGAAAGGAAAGAGGGGAATAAGGGAGGGCCAAGATGAAGAGTTCTGAAGGAAATTTGACGTCTTGTTGGGAGCAGAATTCAATTTTCTCCCCAGTCTCTTTTTGCACTGCAAATGTGCCAGTCAAAGTCTACACACTAGAAATAATGTAATACACTCACACATCCAAATAGGAGATTTAAAAATTACGGCTAACAGTAGCAGATCTGGTCTGAACTGGACTGTGAGGTGCTGAAAACTTGAAAAATACCATAAAAGGCAAACTTACATTTAGAGATCTTCTAAGTGTCTAAACTGTCATTACAACCAACAATTCCTGATGTCACCTACAGATTTCTGAAGAGCCATTTGAAGCTCACTGTGTAGTGGCTCTGGCTGCCGCCATCTTGGCTGTGCCTGATTCATCCAACTCGGGTTAATCCAAAAATGGGCACAGATGTGGAGCAGAGGTGGCCCAATGAAGCAGCTACCCATCTTCAGCATCCACCTGTCATTCAAAGTGGACATGCCCCATCTAGAAAAAAATTACAATGTGTACTGTACTGTACTGTAACATGTGATTGGCTCACTCCTGCAGCAGCTACAACCAATACAGTCTGCAGTGTGGTCAAGTCGAGAGTGGTGTACTTGATGGAGTTGGCTGTTCAGCATGTCCAAAAGTATGACTGTACTACACACCTGTCTGATAAACATAAAATGGCATGAAATGTGGAAGTATTATTTCAGAAATTATTCCATTCACAAAAGGTATCAAATAAAGCAGAAACAAAAAGTTTTGAATGAAGTACTCTATTGATATCGGTATCACTTTCAGGGTCCTGGTACCAGTACTGGTTTCGTAATTTTTAAACACTATTAAGCCTTAAAAATATGTGGCTGCCTTTAGCTTGGCATTGTTTGAAACCAAGGACCCATTGTGGAAAAAAAACACTACAAACATCAATCAGTAATCACAATTATCTCTGTAAACTTCATGCATGCAGTGCTAGATGGGAAAGCCTGGCAACACTAACTAAGGGAGCAGGCTTAGTGAAGGGTAAATTTAATACTAGCTTTTGTAAACAACCCAACCAAACCATGGTCTCTGCTTCTCTCTCTTCCCCTTCTTATCCTCCTCTGATAGAGAAAGCAGCTTTGGGCCCTCAGGCTGACATTTTAAAATGATCATCAGTGAAACCTCATATCCTACTCTGCCCCTCCTCCATCCACAGTCATGAAGATATCCAAATCTACACATCAGGCTGAGAAGGGGGAATAAAAAGGGAAAAAAGCTTGATGTTTGTTCCTATCAAGCATGTCATTGTTTTCAGATTAGCAGCACATTACTTTGTATCTTATCCAATGAGGGAAATAACCAGTGGAATGTAATTTTGCCATTAGTTGTGAAAACATACATTTGTATAATGGGTTATTTTAATCACGGGGCTGAAGCGGGAGTTGTGGTTTTGAGCTCATGAATATGAAAGAGATTAGAAAATGTTCCTGGGGTGGAGTTGAGCTTTATCAAGCCAATATCTCCAAAGGTTGCTGGAAAAGGAATCACTTTGACCTAATAAGATCATATGGTAGCTCTTGGTAGATGGCAGACCAAAACATGTAGTTTCTTTCTGCAAATATCAAAGAAATAAATTAATGCAAAACTACTCGAGCCACACACAGCACATACAAATACTAGCTGTCAACTTGCTACCAACCTTCTACCAACAATAAATTGCTTCCTAGCTAAATCAGGTGACACAGCCACAGTCAATGACTTTGCAGACTAATGTCTTGATTGTTTATTGGATGAGTGTGTTGTATGTCTTCTTCAATGTTTTATTTTTCTCACTTCTGTTCGTGTAAAATATTGGTGGTAGGAGGACAAAATTAGCTCCAGATCCAATACTATCAGATACTGGGGGTTCATTATTACTACAGATTGCGAATTTTGCTTTTTTAACACTAGACCATGTGAAAAAGTTGAATCATACACCTCTAGAGACTGTATATAATAATTCATATTTCCAAAAACAATTCACATTACACGTCAGTCAGTCTCCATTGCTATACTGCATATAAAATTGTAAATACAATACTTTTGAAGTAAACTGCTACATTTAGCTGTTCCTGCTCAGAAAGCTAGTGGTATAATATATAAGATGATAAGCTAAAAAAATGAACAGAGGCCCTGAAAGCTACACATAGCACAAATGTGAGTTCTGACCTTTTAAGGTTGCTGTAGCTGATCAGCATGAAGTGTTGAAGCCAGAGTAGCAGATTAAGTTAACAATGTTAAGTCAGAAAAAAATGATACTTGGGAGAATTCTTTTTTTTTCTCCCACCCTCAGTAAAAACAATGTTAGAAGCTTAGAAGCATAGTCCTTACCGGAATCAACCGTATTTAATAATAAAAAAAGGTACATTATTAAGCTAGAGGGAATACATGCTGCATTCATGAACTTTAAGATAATCACAGAAAAAATACTTTAGGATGACTGAGGTTATATAGGTTATTCAATATCTTCCCTCGCAATCAATCCATCCTGACAGAACAGACAATGAGTACTTTATTTCAATATGGACAAATATACTTGAACTGGAGACAGTTGGGATAGCTTAGCTTTTAAAAATTCCACTACGCTAATTTGCAAATGAGCAAATCAACACCTCACTGTCTGCACAGTGCACACTTCATTTTTTTTTCTCTCACTTTTTGCTCCTTTCTTCTTCCACACTCTGTCCTTTTCTTCAACATAATAAGTAAGAGAAATTCCGATCTAACACCACCTCGCTCAGCCTTTCACATGTCGATTAGCCTTCAGAATAGTGTCTGAATGGTTAGGCCTGATTAAAGAGATTCTACAGAGCTTCAGAAGGGGGCTACAAACAGATCATTAAAAACACCACAACACAACTGAGGCTGCAGAAATCACAGAGCCATGACCGGACAGAAAGGCAGTCATGGAATTTTTATGTTCTGTACATCCCATCAGGATTTTTTCTGGCTGAGCAGCAGATAACACACTTACAATACACATTCTGGACTAAATGAGCAAAAGCAAAAAATAGGAAAATTTGCAATATCATCCACACAGTGGACAGAAAACAATTTTCACTGACTTAGCCATCTTTGCAGTAGTATAACTGATTTGGCAATGTATTAAGTATTTTAACTGCATTGACTTCTTGCATCCGGTACTTATCCCGCTGAAGTTTTTGGTTGTTCACAAAACTACTCTGTTTTATCGTGCAATGGGTGAACTAGTCTATTCCTCTACAGACCACAGAGTAAATACTAGGGATGTAATGAAGATCAAAAACTCAGGATATGATAATACCACAATAAAAAGTCCACATGAGATATATGTTGCTATTCAAAATCCAAAGAAAAGTGACAACTTGAAAAGATAAAATTGATATGTACAGCAATTTTTGTTCATATAAAATTTAATTTGTTTTTCTTTTAACGTGAAGTGCTCCCATTGTCCTTCTTTAATAATGTAAAATAAAACTAGCCAGCCATAATGAAGCATGTGCAAAAATTAGCATACACTGTCTTTAGTACATACGATTGCAAACCAAAAATAAGGCAGCAGTCAGTAGCAATCCCTTTATAAAATAAAATAAAATAAAACAAATAACTAGCCATTTTATATCACGGTAGATATTGTCACAGTCTGGTATGATACTGAGATGTTTATTTATTGCCATATCAGGATATTTGATATAGCTATTGTTACATTCCTGTAGTAAATACTGCACATGGTGGTGCAGGATCATTAAAAATGGTCATAGTTTATGGCACTAGAGTTGAGTTATCCATTGCCTGACTCTATAGCTACACATAAACATGTCATTTCTGTTTCACTGGTCTTCACCCATGGGTACGTTGCCATGGTGCTGCCATGCAACCTCTTTTTTTAGGATGCAATGCACTGTTTTGCCCTGGGAGCCAATCATGTGACATGACCTAGATGGGGGTAAAGCTACATGACTGTGAGCAAGAGCAGACTTGTGACTCCATTGTTATCACTGGATCCACATGAACCCTGCAGGGATATTGTAAGAAGGAACAAATATCCAATAGCTCTACAGAAGATTACACTTATCAGTGTCTATTGATTAGAAAAGCTGGAAATCAAAGCAGCATTTGATTTAGCATTGTGGTTTTATGGGATGCTGGATGAGGCATTACACCAAACAGAATCGATGTTGAGCTCCCTCCCTTGATCACCAGTATAATAAGCTTTGTGTATGATGAGAAATTGGTAAATTCTTGGCCAGAAAATAATGACTTGTGGTAATAATGGGTAACAGCATATTTCTGCTCTGATCCATTTCAGACTGTTTCAATGAGTAAAGAAACAACATTCAAAAAGAAAATAGGGAGGACATATAAAGTTCTTAATACGGTTTCTGAAAAATTTACAAAGCAGTGAAACAAGGTTTTCACCTTACAAAAGCATGTTTACATTAATACAAACAAAGTTTTAGCTGACAGATTGTCTCCATGGACAACGTGACGAACAAACAACCAAAGTAATCCTTTAATGGCCAAAGCAGAAGCCAGCCGTGTCCAAACTTCATCCTAGTTTTGCATCATCTCCATCGCCTCCTACCCTGACAGGCCTGTAGCAGCTGCATGCCTGAGGCAGTGTGTGATATCATTTACTGTGAGCATGTCAAAGTGCCTGTGGGAGAAAGCTATGTGCCTGAGAAGTGAGAGATTCTCCACTTGCAAGATTAGATTAAAATCATCAGACAGAAAGCTTTCGAGGAAACCAATAAAGCAGTAACAGTCAGTAGGTCGAGCAGGCAAGGCAGGCCTCAGACTCACCAGTGGATTCCCTTGCGTGCAGAGAAGATTAAATCCACTACAATAACTCCAATAAGGTCAACTCAAAGCCACAAATGAAATCCACAGAGAGATTTAACTCGGGAAACTTACGACACTCCTGATCCTCTATTGCTGGCTGAAAAATATTTCTTAAGCGGAGCCTTAAGTCTTGTGGTTATGGTTGCCAATTAAAGATGAGACCGTATGAAAATTTATATTACAATTATAGTGAACAAAATTATCCCAGTTGCCAGTATGGTTTAGTTTAAAGGTACTGAATATGTTCACATACTGATACAGTTTTATATCGATAAACCTCTTATTGATTTGAAATTGCATTATGTCCTTTGCAATGTCTATTAGAGATGCAACCATTAACTGATTAATCAATTATTAAATTAATCTCCAACTTTTCTGATAATCAATCTATCAGTTTGAGTAATTTTTTGAGAAAAAAGTCAACATTTTCTAATTCCAGCTTCTTAAATGTGGATCTTTTCTGGTTTCTTTCCTCCAATATACTAAATATCTTTGGGTTGAGTGCAAAAAAATACATTTGAGGATGTCATCTTGGGCTTTGGGCAACAATGATGGACATTTTTAACCATTTCCTGATGTTTTAGTGATGAAACAACAAATCAATTAATTAAAAAAATAATCAACTGATTAATCAACATTCCAAATGATCATTAGTTGTTAACTAAGTTCATAAAATAATATCACATTAAAAACAAACCTTTAAAAACAAGAAGTATCAGGATATAATGTTATCCAAAATCTATGACAATATCGGGTCTCATATCAGGATATTGACATAATGTATTATCCAGTCCTAAGCTAATTTACTGCAACTTGGAAAACGGGAGAAACCCTTGGTTTGTAAACTACTCTGACCACAGAGGGACAGAGAGACACTGGTGTGGACTTACACTCGCACTGAAATCCTGATCGATGTAAAGTGACCTGCCTCCCCTGAGAGCATTTTCCAGCAAACAATGAGGAGTGTGTTTAAAGATCAGAGCTTGTGCTCTCCATCTACAATAAACAAGGCCACATCAGGTGCTGGTGCAGCCTGACCTTTGCTTTGAATGACCCAAAATCTCAATGAGGGTCAAACGCTTTCAGGCTGAATCAATGGTGGCTGATGTTCCTTATACAATTACACATGGGTATTATTACCCTGTCTGTTTGTGTGTGTGTGTGGGGGGGGGGGGGGGGGGGGGGCAGACAGAGGAACAACAGAGGGATGAATAGAGTTGTCTGTCAAATGACTGCACAGGCTACCTGCTGAGGACAGAGTTACTATGATGAAAGCCACAAGACACAAAAAGCAACAATCATGCCACTGGCAGGTTGTTGTGATGGTTAGTTCAGACCAGGTGTGTGCAATGTTGTATCGTTCACAATATATAGTTCTAATGCTTTTAATGGTTAAAAAAAAATATATATATTGTGATAATGGCAAAATTACAAAAAATATCAAAATGGTTGCTAATTAATTTTCTTTCACTCAAGTTATTGTTGTAACAATTTAGTTTATACAAAAAAATATACAAAAGAACTGCAGTGGCATGCCAATACAATATGGTACATGGTGGAACAAATCTCAAATATGTTGAAACATTACAGGGTTAGTTCTGATTATTTGAAGTGGGGTTGTATGAGGTACTTATCCACAGTTCAGAATATTACCTACAGTAGATGGTGGTCAACAAGCCTTCAGACTAAGACTAAGAGACTAAGCAACATACTGTTGTGAGCAGGGTTAGCAGCAAAACATATTTTAATTACTTAAAAAGGTCCACTAACAATTCCAACAGGAAACCATTATCACATAATGATGATGCTCTTAAAAAAAGTCACACTATAACACAAACAAACTATCAGATTGAGGCAGCAGCAGATCCCATGTTCTGCAAGGTAAATATAATATAACAGTGGTTTCCCATCAGAAAAGGCTGTCTAACAGTAAAGTGGTAAAAATATTCTCCATACAGTGTCCTTTAAATTTACTTTAAGTGGGCCTTATTTTTTTAGATAGCTAAAATATATTTTGTTGCTTAACTTCCATGCAGGTACTCCTCTCTGCTCAAGTTTGGACTCTCAAGGGGAAGGCCAATCAACAGGCATCTATTATATGTAATACACTGGTTATGGAGAAGTTCCCCTATACAACCTCACATCAAAAACTCAGAACTATCCCTTTAAGAAGGCCTGAGCTACATTTGCGTCTTATTTATATGGTTGTAAGTAATAACATGAATGAATATGTCTTGCAAAATCAGTGATTCTCCATTCGAGAACCAAGGACCAAGAACCAAGGTGGTTTGCTGGCTGTGTCTGACACAGCTTGAACCATGGTTTTTTTTAACCCAGCTTGAACTGTGTTTCCGTTACAGGGCCATGTGTTATCCTTGCTTGAACTGCTTACCCTTAAAACAAAGGCTGTGTTTGTATCTGTACTCAAAATCAGCTCTACTCATTCTCCACAGAGGAGAAGGAAAAAAAAAAAAAAAAAAAGGACAAAACAGGGCCAAGCAGTGAACTCAAGGTTATCTGAGCCTGGTGCCACAATGAGAGCCACAGTCCTCTTGTTACCATTCTGGCCTCCTCTTCTCTCTGGACAGATTAAGACTGAGCTTTAAGACCAAGGAGCAGGCACACACAGCTTCCCCCTTTGTCTCTTTTAACAAATACATGGCAACCATTCTTAACAGAGGCAAACTGTATGCAAACTGCTGTGTGTATGTAATGCCTGTGGCAGGCAGGAAGGCATCTCAATTCTAGCCTGACGCAGGTCAATACTGTGCCAACTTGGTCAGCAAAGGGAAATCCCACAGTCCCTGTGGTCAGTTTGAAAACGGTTAAGTTAAAATGAGTATATGAGCTCCTAAATTGGCTTTCCCATCCACGTATATTGCAGTAGCGTTCACCTGAGAATAACAAAACATCAAAGTGATTTAAATCCACAATTCATAGTCAATCAGCAATCCCTGCCCTCATCCAATCATACAGCCTTTGTGCATGTGTGTGTGTCTCTTTGGTACAAGCTGTCAATGCCCCTAATTGTTACAGAAACACACCAACAAGAGTCTGTTGCATCTTTGCTTTCCCTTCCCTGTGCTACTCTCTTCAAGTGCACACACACACACACACACACACACACACACACACACACACACACACACACACACACACACATAATCAATACTGCCAAGCTCTGTAGGAAGACAGGATACGCCACATCAATAATGGACGTGTGTTTTGTGGAGAGTGTGAGGGCTGATTCTTCCTTGTGTCTCGCTTGTGTTCTACTGGCCACTCTGTGACTAATAACCTGCGAATACACAGAGTCAACCATTACAAGAAAGCAGGAGAAAATACACACTAACAGACACTGAGAAAAACACAAAGACGGGCTGCAGGTGAACAGTCAACACACACAAGAACACACAGCATCTATATACCATTTAGCAGCAGCTCATAAAATAACAGAGGCGCCTCTGGCCAATTTGCCAGACGGAACATCCCAATTTGACACAAAAGCCTCATAAGTATGCATCCTCACAATGTGCGCACGCAAACACACACACACACACACACACACACACACACACACACACACACACACACACACACACACACACACACACACACACACAAGATCCAAGGGCACAAACACACAAGCAGCAAGCAGGAAACACTCAAGTCTAACTGGCAACGCATGTACATTCATAAAAAAAGCATTAAGCAACATTCACATGCATGAATTCACACTAAGCAAAGACCACTATGAGATTTTTGATATATGTGGGACTGTCAGCACTGATTATTCAAAATTTGATTTGAATTTTCAAATTTTCAAAAAGCAATGAATGCATCTATTGATATGTATACATATTGATATAATAATTTAAAGCTATTACAAGGGGTTTTTAACTGGTTATGAAACAGTCTCAAATTAATACTCGTGCCTCTATATGACCTACATAAATTAATGAGACGTTCTGTGAGAAGATTGGTTGTTTCTATGTAGTTACTCCTTGTAATGAGTTTAATTCCAAAGTTCAAATAATTCTTTCAATCATGAAAAGAGAAGAATACAGAAAGGCAACACTTTGCACACACCATAAGCAACAATCCCCAGTAAGTGAAAAATGCTACCTGATATGATGCTACAGTTTCACAGTTCACAATCACAGAGCAGTGATTTAACTGAGTGATGATTACAAACATTGATGTTTGCAAAGCAAAGCAAAGTTATAGGATATGATTATAGGATTTTTTCCCTTTAGCATGTTTTCATTAGGCTATAATTTGATAATTTAAACACTTCTATGAAATGTAAAAACAGCTTGAGTGCAATTTCAACAAATCATAGGTCTTGATCAAAGTAACAAGAGGAGTCGTTTAAAAGTCAGTAACACTGTTACTGTTCTGAGACATATCTCAAAGGTGTTAATATTCTCCTACAGCAACAAGTGCAATCCAAGTCGTGTCTGTGTTATCACAGATGGCAGCTGCAGAGGTGGATATCAAAAAACATCCTCTAAAACACAAATCACAGATGAGAGGCTGCCTTGAATTGACCTCTCTGCTAGAAAAATGATCAATGCCAATGGCAAAGCTTCGCTCTCTACAAACAGGAATTTCCCTTATGACTGGACCCTGACAAAGACCTCTCAAATTGTTTGTGCTCCCTCTGTCTAATGCAAAGTCTAACGCTGTAAAATTTTGCCAGATGACAGATTTGTTCAGGTTTAAATAACAAATATGATTATTTTAAATTATAGGCATGTACTATGGGGACATTTTATTAAGAGCAAGAGAACAGAATGACTGTGTGCTTACAATCCAGCCCTATAGTTTAAAAAAAACTGCTCCATAGATTTATAGACTAGATAAAGACCAATAAAATGTTACCAGTACTTCAAATACATGTTCTGATCTTCTTTTATCTAGCATTGCAGTGATGTGTGTTATCTGTTGGTGGTTTCATACATACATTCATTCATACATCCTGCCAGTGGCATTATCACATGACCTTGTCCACAAGAGAAAAGACAGTGTGTGTGTGTGTGTGTGTGTGTGTGTGTGTGTGTTTGTGTGTGTATACATGTCTGCAGTGTGAGCAAGACAGAGTGTGCGTGTGCATTCATGCATGCATCCATGTGTGATTTACAACAGTGTGAGCAAACTGCCAATGGGCACAGACAGCGGTGGGAGAGAGGGGTTTGTCTGGCTTACCAAAGATATTTGTGGAATGTCCTTTCTTGGCGAGGGGCTTCAGCTCATTGTGACCCCAGCCGTACTGTCTATAGCTGTCCCAGGCATGCTTCATCATCTGAAAAAAGAAATTGACATCAAAATAGCGTATTAGGAGATGTTAAATCTTCACCAGTCAGACACAAAATCCTGCATCCTCCTCATGACTGTACCTCAAAATAACAGCTCCATAGCTATGGCTGGATAATGATGTTAAAATTTTCATCATAATTTTACTTTACATTGATATAATTAGAATTTTAGCATAATGTGATTTCAGTTACAACAGCTGTTGTCCCTGGAATAAGTTAAGCTGTCACTAAAACTATTTAAGGCACCAAAGAAATATATACACTGTAGAACAAAACATGTTTCTATACTTTTGGGTCTAAATCAGATAAACAAAAGTAAGTAATGCATGTGATAACAGATTCTTGCAAAATCACTTAGATAATACATTAAGGCATAATCATTAGACCTTGCTGGTGAGGTAGAAAAATAGCTATTTCCTCTCGTTAAAAAACACTTTACTTTGTTTTCGCTGCCATGCAAGTGAACTGTCGCCAACTCAGTCCAGCAATGTTTTTTGGGAAGTTGACATGCCTTTGAAAAAACTACCCCATACTATGGCTCACAGTTTAGCTACTTCCATCAGCTGCTCTGGAAAAAAACAATTTAATTTCTTTTTACAACTCTCTAGTAAGCTGCTAGAGGTGGTATTTCATTTGACCTGGGCAATCCTTATTTTTGAGCCCTGAAAGCCCTGGTCCTTTGCTTACTTTAAATTTTAGTTCAACCACACATTATGATGGAGCTATTAATGAATCAATCAACTGCTAATTGTCTTTTATATACACATAATAATTAGGGCCACATCTAAAGATTATTTTCATTGTCAATTAATCATTCAATTATTTTCTCATTTGATTGATTAGTAGTTTGCTTTCTAAAAATGTGTTTCCCAAAGGCCATGTCCTCAAATGTCTTGTTTTGCCCACAACTGAAAGATGATCAATTTACTGTTATACAGGAGTAAAGAAAGCCCAAAATATTCACATTTGACTTTTTTTCTTAAAAAATTTACTCAAACTGAATGGTCAATTATCAAAAAAGTTGGCGATCAATTTAACAGTTGTTTCATAATTAATTAATTGTTGTAGCTAAAAAGATAATGTAATCAAGGGCTGTTTGGAAGGGCTGAAGGGAGGACATGACCCCAAAGACTTTAATCTGGAAGATCATGCTGCTGAATCAAATACACACACACACACACACACCTTTGATGATTTGAAGAAGACTACGTACAAATGTAGGTATGATAATAAACACATTTAGCACAAACTGAGGATACATTTGCAAGCTCTCTCTTTGTTTTCTTTCCTTACTGCATTACCTTCTCTCCCCACCCCTTGTATCTGTAAACATTTGTCTACAGGATAGAACAAAATAAGATTCCATTCTTCATATGACCTTTGAAAGGAGGCTGAAAAAGATAGGCTCGGGGAGGGGGATGAGGATAAAAAGAGCAAGAGATTGTGAGATGAGCCCTGACATGGAGGCTGATGCTGAGAAGAGGCGCTCCAGGGCAAACAGAGAAGATGACACAGCCAAGGAAGGAAAAAGTGCCAGCTTTTACTGAAGCACTGCTACTCTCTTTCAATTTCAAACCTTTTTTCCTCCTCCACAGATCTAATTCAAGTGTCATCGACAAACTAAGAAAAGTACATTTCCAATCCTGTCTATGTGGCCGTGTCAGTCGCTGTCTGGTTCTATGGACAGCTGTTGATTTCTTTCTCTACATTGTCTGTCTACCTGGCAGCATTCCTATATGACCATCTGCCAGCCTCTCTGTCTCTACATGCCCATCAGCTTGTCACATCATTTCTATGACAAACTTGATGATGATGATGAAGTTGGCACTGATGCTCTGCATCATGCATCATCCATTGTATCAATATTTGTTTATTTTGCTACTGTTGGGCCCTTTCTCATGCCTGACAGTCCTGAAAGGGGTTCTCTTTCTATGAAGCTCCTGCTGAACTTTTTCAGGTCCTTCTTCCTAATAAAGCCACGGCTTATTTCTTTGCACTTAAGTTCTAATAGTTCGACTATGTCACTGATTTTGGTGAACACTTCGTAACAACACAGCTCTAAAATTTGTGCATCTGTTCCTGTGTAACTTTAATTTGCAGGATGGCAAGATCACTAAGAGGTCAGTTTAGGGGACATTCTGTGCGCATTGCACCAGGCAGGACAACAGAAACTAAACAAGCTCTCAGCAACACACACACAACTAGAGCACTGTTATCAAATACCAGGAGGTAATGTGGTCTACTGATCAGTGGCCTTGTATTTCTCTCTCTATGCCTGTTTCTAGGGTTGGGTCAGTTATCAGTTTTGCTGATCTTGGTTGAGCTCAAATTCGTTTGATTTTACACTAACCGACAGAAGGGGCATTAGTCATTATCAGACATTTAGGTCAGTTATAAGGGGACAGGATGTAGCCCCTGGCGATGTAAACTCTTTAACAATATTCGCTACAGGAATCGAGAACTTATAAAGACGTAAATTACAGCTGGACTCATGAAATGTAACAGCCACCTTGTCATGGTTAAAACTATGAAACCAGCCCAAAAACGACAATTACCAACATACCACCACAATCTCCATTACAAACACTAACAAAATGTAACATTTGCATTTTGGAATACAAAACACCAAACTTAAACTGCTAAGTAGTTTCTCAAGTTTGCTGTCGTGCTCCCACGCTGGTAGGCCTGATGGGAAATGGGGGTGGTCTCTGAGCAGACAGTGGTGCAGAGCCAAGTTGCCAACTAGCTTGTGAAATACATCGCTGGACAGATAATAAACAATCACCCCATCCTTTTTCCTTTTCAATACAACTAGGGTGTTGTCAACAAGTTTAAAGTATGTACAGATATTCTATTTATTCACAACTTTATGATACATGTGTCTCCCCTATATTAAATTATGCTTTAGGGATATGGGACTTTAAAGAATGTAAAGTAGCAGACCCCATACAGAACAGAGCTGCATGCTGTTTTTTTTAGGTATTCCTAAGTTTGTTCCTATTTTGGCTGTTCAGGGTGATATGGTTTGATTTCTGGTTCGATTTTGTTAAAACCAAAATTATTAACATATATTCAAATCTGCAGAATTTGAATTCATTCATTTATTCTAATATAACCCTGTTATTTTGGCAAACTAGCTCGCCAGTTTGTCAGTACGGTCAGTAATGTAGAAGATGGAAAGGTAAGACAAAAGCCTCATTTTGATGCACTCACATTTGCCCTGTTAAGGATACTGCATTATGCCGTTAATACAAACTCAACACTTCCTGCATGCATTTCAAATTAAAAGCCCTCTAGCATTTTAGCGGACAGAGCCCCTTTGTTTCTTAAGTCCTTTATTGTGATACATTTTCAGGAATGTGTTGTGGTAAACTTGTAACTCCAGTCTAATTCATGGGCTGTCATTATTACCCCTTACCCATTTTCCTACCTGCCAGCATGTCTGCCTGCCTAACTGCTTGCCTCCTAATGCCACCGTGTGCGGACAAGTATCCTCCTCCATCTCTCCCTCTCTCTCCTTGGAGCAGGCAAGCAGCCAAGCTAATAAAGACAAGGGCCAGGAGTTTCATTGTGTTCTTGGCCTCCTGGCTTTCCATGACGCAGTCCATGCACACACTGAGGATTATAAATCAAATTAATACACACCGTGACATGGACACACACATTGGCTGGCTCCCTGTGATCTGTGTTGATTGGATGCTTCATCAAATTTTGATTGGCCCATATGCCAAGGACAAGTGCAACAGTGCAGGGCGCTTGACAATGTTGACAAACTGCTTATTTAAAGGACCTTGGAATACTAATTGGACATTAAGCTACAAAATTCTGTGATTGATTCTGACAGCTACCTCTTGCCATCACAGCATCTTGGGAGCCACAAAGAAAGGAGGGGGAAAATTGGTTTGCATTGGCCAAAGCAGCTGGTTCATTCCACAATTAGAGCTGAACCTCATCAGCGGTGACTCTAAAATTGGCTGCAGAGATAGTATAGAAAAACCTCAACATTTCTCTGATCTTTGAAAAGTAAAGTTAAATCTGAATCAAGCAGAATTTCTAAAGCTCACACTGAAATAAATACCTCTGTATAATGTAAAAAGGTATCTACTTGTGAAAATCACAATTATCACCCATCTCTGCTTTAGCTAATTGCCTGCTGTGTGGCTTAACAGCCATTATGAAATTCTGTTAAATGATGCATATTGCTGTTAAGCACTTTGAAATACAAGCCATTAAGTGCTATCACAGTGTTACCCTGAGACAAGCTGTCGACAGAGGCAATGACAATGAGGGGATGGTTCATGGGTCACTTTATGAGTGGAGAACAAAACATGTGACACCAACACAGCAAGACGGACTTTCCAATAACATTCATTTCAATTGACAAATCACTGTGGCTCAGATTTTCTTTTCAAGTTGCTTATGTGAACTATGATTGCCAAAACCACTATATTAGGTTGTCCCACACACACACAGCTGTTGAGATCTAGATAGAACTATCTGTTGTGTATTCTTAGCAACAAATGTTAATTTCTTGACTCAAGGCAGTAAAGGTGTTTCATTATTGTGAAGAAGCATCAACAGTACCAGTGCAGGAAGATAGGCCATGTACTGAGTGAAATCAGTAATTTTGCTGCCTCAGCCAGTTAGTTTGTTTGTGCTGTGTGACTTCTGTGAATCCGAACTAATCCTTTAAAACACCTTTAGTCACACAACAACACAAACAAACTAACCAATCATGGCAGCTGTAGAGCAGCAACTTGGATGTTCTACGAGGTAAATTAAATGTTTTTGCCAAAGGTCTCTAGCAGCTTTTGGAGAGTGATATTTGGCTTATATAATAGCTGTGCCCCATTGGAAAACGGATGCTAGACAGCAAGATTAAGTGGTAAAAATATTACAAATATAGCATACACTTATGATATTTTTTTGTTGTTGTTTTTTTCAGGTGGCTAAAATATGTTTTGCTGCTGACCCTGTCAACAGCAGTACATTGCTTAGCTTCTGTGTTGGTACTCCTCTTTGTTTCTCCAAACTACCAACTGTCTTCTACTGAAGGTAATAATTTGACTATGGATGTGTACCTCACATAAACCCTCTTCATTTTCTATATTTGGTGCAGACCCCAAAAGCACAACTAAATATCCAGTATTCTGTGGAAAATGACTCACTTTGAATGGTTTCCAACCTGCCAAGGAACAGTTGTTTGAAAAATACTGCAGTTCCCGTGAGACTGTAGGCATCTCCAGCTCCACACAAGAAAAAATATTGCAAGCTACGTCTTTAAACTATCAAATACAAATCCCCTGTCCAATCAAAACCAATGCATGAAGGGTATTTGCATTTAATGGAGCATGTTCCATCCACATCATGTCAAAGGTTCTCATCCTGCATCCCTTATGTTCCCTTTATGCCCCACTGGTGTCTCTGTCACACTCAGCTGTTACTTCCAGTGAGTCCTGGTGGTGGTAAGTTCTGTTGTCACTTAGTACCCACTGTGAATTACTACATCTGGGACTGTAGAGCATGACGACACCCAGCAGCTTGTGGTGTAGGATGAGGAGAGCCTGTTCAACCCTGACAACTCTCCAAAGTAACACAGACAGACAAACACAGTCTGTTCCTTTGCATGATTCATCGTCTTTTCTGTGGCAGCCACTTGGTAAGGCTGGGAGTCGCGGTAATCCTTTCCACAAATATATACTTTATAATATATATTTTTAAAACTATATTTTTCTATTATTCCTATTATTTTAATACCGTTCCATTGATTGCATGCAATAGTGAAATACCTTCTTTTTCTCTCCAAATAAGGACTCAACAATTTGCAATGGTATGGGCTCCCATATACTGTTATGGTGTTATGTTGCAGAATATTTAATACTACACTTAAACAGTTTGGCCTTAATACTAAAATGTTACATTCTGAATAACTGATGGTAAATACTGTGTATACAGCATCCCAATATTTGCCCTCATAATTTCAATAGAGTGTCATTTATATGAGGGAGGTACGTTCTTCCTTCTTAAGCAACCATAAGTGCCACACAAATATGAGTGATGCACTTGAACTGGGGCACACCGTCAAACATTGCGCATACTCATGGACATGTTTTATTTCGAGGTGACAACACAGGTTGTTTGGATTTCCACCTCTGGCAAAATCTGTCACACTGGCAATTCTATCTGCAGTATGTATTAACTATTAACTATATAGTCCTGCTAGCCTAATTACCTTATAGTTAATAGCATAAAGACTGTCGGATTGACTTAAAAAGAGGCATGTTAATCTGTCTTTCGAAGATCATCGTTGAAATTTGACTCCAGAGTTGTGCACTCTATCATCATCAATCAGTACACTTATCTTAATCAGTCATCTCCCCAGTTCAAATACATATATATGTACACTCACAATCACATGTGGTATCTGTGTCTGAGGACCATAGGACAACTTAATAACCCATGTCCTGTCTTATCCTGTGTCTGAGAGGATTGGGAAGAGTGTTGCTGTAGATGTCCATTATCTCCTTCTAGGGTCTCCTTATTTCTATGTGGCCCAGTCTCTATATTGCTGCCGTAAATTTATTAATCATGCCACATTATACGCTCGAGCTCGCTTTGGAACGAACTGGCAGCCCAGGAGTGGCCCTGTGTTATTAAGGTCAGAGTCTGAGGGAGATTAAAAACCGCTCTTCCCCTCCCTTTCCCTATCGACTGACGAGCTTGAGAGTGAAAAGTGAAGCCTACAATATGGTGTGGGTTTTGATGAGAAAGGCAGCAGCATTTCTCATTTGATGGAGTTCCGTGGCCAGCCCACCCAAAAACATTTTTTTAATTTCCATTTCATTGCTTCAAAAATTTCCAAATGCAGTCCAAACTGCAGAATGATTTAAAAGTCTGCTAGGATGGTGCAATCAAGTGCCAATGTGAGACAGGTCATATAGCCTATTTACTGCTGCCTTGCAGAAATCTCTCAATGCTTAATGCTGCCCCGGGGTCATACACAACAAAACACTCCTGTGGTAAACACTCAAGACAGACTTCATTAACACTGCTACTGCTTTTTGACAGTATGACAATACATTCTACACACAATAACCTGTAAATGAAATTGTGCATTAATAAAAATTTACATAATGTAATAACACTGTAACTATATTATTACTGTACTGAAACACATCAATGCTGATGTTATTATTGATATTTCTTAATAATAGGGCTTGTGGTCGGTTGGTCGGTTGGATGTTATGTTCTTGTCTGACCAAATTCAAATTGATCGGACAGACGCTGGTGTTAGTTTAATAAGGGAAAAGCGCTTCTCAATTCATTATTGTTGGGAGCAGGACATATATGCAGACCTGATATATTTTATTTCTGAGTGACAGGCTAGTTACTGAAAATTTATTGGCTCTGTACTAATTGACACCACGTTAAAGAACCAGCACAAATCACTACATTGGCGCCCAACCTTAGATGACAGAGGAGTTAAGTGGATAAAAAGTTTATTTTTGACGACAAAATGTGTGTGAATTATATTCACTGACTGCTTTCTTTACGATTGCCAGTCGGTATCACTTCAAGCTCAATGATGGATAAATACCAACTGCTTGTGACCTGATTTCAAACTGGAAAGCTGCAGGTTTTGGCTGTTTTATGTTGTTTTAGTGTTTTTTTTTTTAGATTGGCCCATTGGATTTGTTGCTGTTGCTAATGTGGCTATACAGGCTGGGGCAATGTTGGAACACTGTTAAAATACTGAGGGACAGTCAAGAGAGACGTCTCAATGTTAAAGCTTATGTCAAGCCAAGCAAATAATGGGATTAGTAGGTGAGATGCCAGTAACTATTGAAGTCTGTACTGTAGGTGCATTAGCGCTGAGCTTTGTTTATATACAGAAGCCAGCACAACCCTCATCATTTTGATGTGTGCGTAATGTCTATGTGTGCATGTTGTTGCTGTATGTAGATTTACTTGACAGACAAGCCCTGAAGGTGACAATATACTGTAGCTACATGTGAAAAAGAAATGGCCAAACTGCAGTAATTCATTCGCTTTGCAATGCTGTGCAACTTCGATGAGCACCAGTATAGGCTACCAGGTAAAATTACTCTGCACTTTCAGTCAACCAAGATTTTCTTAGGTTGACTACAGCCTTACTTAATAAATTTATTTGAAAAAAATTGCATCTCATAGGTTAAGAATGCCATCTACTGTTTTAAATTACCCTGAAACTTGGAAGGTCAATGCTGACAGCCACCTTACCCCACTACCCCCGAGACTCATCAATCACAGGAGTTTACACTTTTTTTTGCTAATCTACTTAGTATTCTTCAATTTTGGTAATTCTGATAGCTGTAGAAGAACCACTGGACAGCATACATTCCTTAATAATGATTTTATCCCATTATAAACAGCAAGGCTATGGCTATTTACTGACTCCCCCTGCAGACACACACACTTAGACCAGTGAGCCTCTCAGGGCCACTAGTGTTAGCATGGCTATCCACAACACAGAAACTTTTTCAGAAAGGGGCACAAATGTGCTACTAGTGACTTTCAAAGTTCTGTTACTGCTACAGTGAGGAGGGTTACCTCCCATATTACACACTACCACAAGGCCACGACAGTGCTCATCCTGTACACCCCCAACCCATCTGTCTCCAAAACCCCTTCCCCACTTTATAGAATTTTCCAAAATTATGCAGAGGGTGGAGTTGGGCTCAGACCTGGGGGTGAAGACACATTTAAAATGAAACAATCCTTTCTTACATGTCTTTTATGCACTGTGCTCAGATCTTTAATGACTTTAAAAAATATTAGCTGATTTTCTCAGAAGAGGCAGCTTGCCCTCCCTCTTGATGTCAAACAAGACTGCACAGTCTATTAGGAGCTGTGACCTTCACAATGGCAACTATTGCTTGCTTGCTGCCTGCTCTAGAAAAGAAGCATACTCTGCCCCCAGCCATCTCTTTCCCAGAGGACCAACAGCCATGATTCATGCACCTTTATCCCAGATGTGCCATGGTCTCTCTCTCTCTCTCTCTCTCTCTCTCTCCCGTGTGCACTCACATGCAAAATTACAAGGTACGGACACAGACAACCACAGAAACATGCATAAATCCCCTTGGAGCCAGCAGCTGAGAGCAAGGCCATTACTTTTGCCATTGTTTGGGGGGAAAAAAATCAAAAATCAGCTTAGCTCCATCTGAAGAGGCACACAGTGACAAGCTTTTGGAGGTTTGGAGAGCTGGAGAGGCGAGCTGGAGTTATGTGCTGCTCTGAGTGACCTCCAGAGTCAGTCCGACTGATTTAAAGCACCTGTCTGCTTGCCCTCGTCTCTCTCATCTCCTTCCAACTCACCCCATGGAGGCTTCCTATCTGACTGAGTGGAGGGCCTCTCAGAAGATGCATGAGGGTGGCAAGACTGTGACAACTGAATTGCTTCTTGCTGTAAATACATTCATAGCACTTAGGCAGAAGGTGGCAATAAATTCCCCATGAAATCAAGACAGTAAGAGTGTAGATAGGCTGTTTTTATACAGCTCCCAAGCCAAAAGTTCAGACAGATAGTGGTTTACAATTCGGGTGTCCCAGTGTAATGTATCACACCTACACACAAATCTAGCATTTCAACTCTCTCATCATTAAGTCAGTTATATCCATATCTGGATCAAAAATGTGTTCACATTTTTATCCAAATAATTATGATTCGCAACCAAAGACATCTGTCTGACATCTTATTTAATTACCTAGTTTACATTGGTTGTGCCACTCATGACTAATGGCCTATGATTAACTGAAAAACTACAGCGCAGATATATATATATATATATATATATATATATATATATATATATATATATATATATATATATATATATATATATATATATATATGTACGTATGTACATGTCAACCTCGAGAGAGGGAAACAGGGGACCATCCAAGCTGTATATAGCAAGGATGGGACTCTGTTGACTTCAAATGAGGAGGTAATCCGGTGGTGGAAGAAGCACTTTGAGGAACTTCTGAACCCGACTATCCCACCCTCTATGGTAGAGACAGAGCTGGAGGATGATGGGGGATGAGCATCAATTTCCCTAGAGGAAGTCACTCAGGTAGTCAAACAACTCCACAGTGGCAAAGCCCCAGGGATTGATAAGATGCACCCGCAAATCTTGAAGGCTTTGGGTGTTGAGGGGCTGTTGTGGATGTCACGCCTCTTCAACATTGTGTGGAAGTCTGGGACAGTGCCTAAGGAGTGGTAGACCAGGGCGATGGTTCTCCTTTTCAAAAAGGGGAACAAGAAGGTGTGTGCCAATTATAGAGGCAGCACATTACTCAGCCTCCCTGGGAAAGTATACTCTAAGGTGCTGGAGAGGAGCATCAGGCTGAGAGTTGAACCTCGGATTGAAGAGGAACAATGCGGGTTCCGCCGTGGTCGTGGCACAACAGGAACTCGGAGTAGAGCCGTTGCTCCTTTGCATAGAAAGGAGCCAGTTGAGGTGGTTCAGGCATCTTGCAAGGATGCCACCTGGTTGCCTCCCTAGGGAGGT
This sequence comes from Lutjanus erythropterus, assembly GCF_056507025.1. Taxonomy (NCBI): domain Eukaryota; kingdom Metazoa; phylum Chordata; class Actinopteri; order Lutjaniformes; family Lutjanidae; genus Lutjanus; species Lutjanus erythropterus. The sequence goes on from NC_139324.1 coordinate 23,296,510, forward strand.
GTTCCAGGCACGATCAGCTGGGAGGAGGCTGCAGGGCTGCTACCTCCGCAACCCGATTTTGGTTGAAGATATATGTACATATATATACATATATAGTATATATGTGTATATATATGTGTGTACACACACACACACACACACACACACACACACACACACACACACACACACACACACACACACACACACACAAAGTAACTGTCTCAGCCAAGAGTTGGTCTGTATAAACAGGTTAAAACAAGTCATACCTTATTTTCAAAATCAGTTCCAATTCATTTTTTTTTAAATCCTATGTTCAACTCTGGTTACACTGATTGCATATTCCCACCACATAAAAGTTAGAGTATTCCCACACATGGCACATTTCTCTGTGGTTCCTGAGAACCTGCTCTTTGGCAGCCAATTCTGAAATGCCAACCATCAGAGTTACTGAGAGTATAAAACACTTTCTGCCCCGCCTGCTCGTTCTCAACAACAAAAAAAATTGCTTGATCCATGATGCCCTTGCATGCAGCTTGCTGCTTCTTTATCTCTTGCAATGTAGCACAGTTGACATGACAAAAGCTGTCAGGCAGGTCATCCTATTAATTTATAATATACAGACAATGGCGCACACACATACTCAAGCTCAGATACATACAGACATACACAGGTGGACATTTCCCAAACAGAAAAGATAAGGGGAAAAAACTGAAAACTTCTCTCCCTGTCAGTTCTGCAATCTTGATTGCTGACCAAAGTGGAGAAAGGACGACCCTGGTTTTCATTTGGTCTTTTTTATTGTATTAGTAGCTGAAAGAGAAGCAAAGCTGGAGATAGAGCGGTTCTTCTGCAGCAGTGGTGGTGGTGGCCAGAGGAACAGACCCATTGTAGAGTGATCCTGTCCTCTGCCAGCTTCACTGTCACTCCCTCTCCATCACCTGAGCTCCAATTGGTGAGACTCACTGTGCATCTCCTACGCTTAGTCAAACACAGTTAAACTGTTTGTTTTGGCTAATAACTCTGCCTTACTATCACACATTTCAAGGGGCATGACCAACCATTAAACAACCATTGTTCAACAGGGGGTAAAGAAAAGTAATCCAAAAGAAATGCTACACATAAAATAATCAGCATGTTGTTTGTCTCTATATCGTATATTTAAAATCATATTTATACTGCATAAGGTGTACTGGGCACATGCACTGTGGGAGAGAAGCAAATAAAAAACAACACCCCCATCTCAAGCTTGCATCTTGCTAACATATTTATTTGGTGACCTCATGAAAATCATCATAATATTTAATTTAATTTGTCAGTGTTTGTGATTTAAGTTATTTTATTCTCAGTGTTAATGCTACTGTCTGTTTAGTGCAAGTCTGCACTTACAGGGAACTGCTGCCTTCTCACAGACTTTTTCCACAAATCAATGTGTTGTTTGACATGGAAAAAGGCTGCAAGAAATAAAAAAATAAAATAAAATAATAATAATAATAAAACTGAGCTCAATAAGGAGTGTAAGTAAGCAGTACACATTTATAAGTCTTATGACTCATGACTGATCAGGCATTGGCCCTGAAGCAGCTACTGTAGCCTCTGCATCACTGTTAGTGAAACGGAGAAAAGATGCAAGTCAGCTGAGAACAACTCAAGCTGCAATGCAACACTCATGTGACATTCCCCACTCAATTAACTTTCTCACAGTGGACAATTTCAATGAACATTCATGATGTTAATTGTGGCTGCATTCAATGTAGGTGTTTCAGTGAGCTATATTATTTATTCATATATTTTTAACATTGTGTTAGCATGCTGTGGACTGCACTTTAAGATAAATCTTACGCAGTTTGTGGTGGTGTTAGATTGGATTGCATTGCATTGTCTGATGACTCAAAAGTCATAGTGACAAGACCTTGACACAAGTTGTAACAAAATATTCCATATTACCCTAGAATGATCATGTAATTGAGAAAGACTAGGGAAGGAAAGATGAAATGAGTCGGGTAAGTAAAAAATGGCTTGTTTTGAAGACAAAATTATTTTCAAGCAGGGACTGGATAAAGATACAGCAGAAAAAATGAGGATTTGACAAGCAAACAAATACTGTAGAATGAATCAGGGGTTTCAGTACAAAAAAGGGAACTCTCACAAAACCAGGAGAAATAACTACAGCTGAGATAAGTTTACTTTATTTTTGAAAAGAAAAATAATATACACAAGAGCAAAATTAAAGGAATTTATAATTATAAAGAAGAAGAATGCGAGGTTACCAAGTCTAGCTCCCTTTTCAGAATTCTGTACTGAAATTTTGTGTACTGAATAAGAGAAGAGAAACAGTTATTCAAACAGAGTTAAGGTCCTTCATATGTACAAATCATCTAAATAGTGTTCAGTCCTTGGTGGAAATTTGAAAAACTCAGGACAAAAGCCTTCATACTACTTGACTGTGCCACTGCTTTGAGAGATCTAGGTTATATTCTTTCTGAATGTATGCTCCACTTTTCAGCTCAGCTCCTCACATTTCTTTATTCTTTCATAACTTTCGTTCAATTTCTCTCTGGCATAAGTACGTCTATCTCTGAGAGATCACAAGAGTTGTCCCCAAATATGGCTCTGAACCCATCTATAATTCTTCTAGTTTTTGTGATATGGTGTGTCTTAGTAACACTGACAATGTCCTAATGCTGCATTTATGCAGCAGGGGCAAAATGGGAAGAATCACAAAAAGTGCAGCTAGGTATTCTAGATTGGGAGCATTCATGCATGGCTTCCTTTAATTTATCTGAATTTGTTGTTTTAGTTTTAATATTGGATTTTATTTAGATTTAAGTAGGCCTAGGTGATAAAACAATAGCCATGTACAATATAGCAACAATAAATACTTCATCGATAGCAATAAGAATTTTTCAAAACAATGTTCAATAGTTTCACTTAAATGCATAAAATGCAAATCACCATGAAAGAACATAATGAACACAGTTTGGCTCATAAACAGCCTATAATATCCCTTGGTAATGGAGTGTGCTACAAATGATGCACAAACATCCAATTACTGAATAGGTTAGTTTATCAGTTACACCATCAACATATGATACAACAACATACAGTATGTGGAGTTTAGTGTAGTTTAGTAAATGAGTGCAGATGAGGAAATCATGAATAAAAAAGGACAGGTCAGCTCGCCAAGTAGAGAAAATTTTTCTTGCCTAAAATTTTGTATTTGTCTGTGTTTTTCATTATTGTGTTAATATTAATAATATTACCTGGGTGTCTTGATAAATAAAGTGGTTAAATTCTTCTACAGTTTTTGTTTTTAGACTAAGTAAGTGAAAAATTATCAATAACTATCAACATTGACTAAAATTTAATATTTTATCACAATAAAGCCCTAAATGTAACTGACATGATTTGCTGCCATTTTGCCACAGGTTTGCTGACACTGCTTTAGTTAATCTCTGACCTGGATCATGTACATTTTTTCCCCACTGGGCAGCTCATAATTGCGGTCTGAACAATATGACTCAAACACAGCATTGCTGCTTGGACTTACATGGAGAATAATGCCTGTATTCAGCAGCTGGAGGCCCTGTTGACATATAAAACCATACATAATGTATAGCCTACATAATGTCTTCTACAGAGGGGATGGGTTATCAAATGTCACCTCCCCACACATGCTCTGGAAGTCCATCTTGCAAGACAGCATCACCAATTTTATGAACTAACGTTGCCTCACAACAAATAATTTGTAGCCCAGCCACAATCCATGTTCAAAAGGAAATTAACATTAGCAACAACAACACAACACCAGGGTATGGACATGACATATTAAACCTGCTCTTTTAGTCCTGTCACAGAATACAGTGCTATGGACAAGCAAGGCAACAACTGCAATGTTCATGGCTTTTTTTTCCTCCTTCATTTATCATAAATGAAGTAATTTAAAAAAAAAACAAACAAACAAACAAACAAACACAATGAATGTCACTAATATGTCATACTGTTACATACATACGTTGAGCCAACCTAAATACCGTGACAGCCATAGCCCATTTACAGTCTCTAGATAGGTTATTTTCCCCTGCCCTTTCTGTGAGACTGAAATAATATACAGTGTCTACGGATGAAAAGCGCTCATTGTTCAGCACAAATCAATGCAGCAATCCATATAAAAGCAGATGATTTTATAAGCCTTATAATAGTGGCTGGATAGGGGAGATTCCTTCAAGGAGCCACATAACACTGAGCTGATTTACAAAGGAAAGACAGAAGGTAAGAGACTGTTGCAAAGGCCAAGAGACGGAGGTGTGATTGTACGAATACAATATTGAGGTAAAAAGAAGAAAGACAACTGAAGAGTGATAAGAAAAAGAGCAAGTGAGAAAGAAAGAAAGAAAAGGTTAAACGTAGAGAAAAAGTAAGATGGGGAATAATTAGAGAAAGGTAAAGTGCAGGGGAATGATGAAAGCTGAGCTGTGCAACAAACACACACAAATACAGGTGGTGTGCAATAAACACACAAGGCAATATGCTAAAAACAGTAAATGCTTCAAAGAGAGTGAGAGAGGGAGGATGCCAGATAGAAAGATAGAGGGTTGCATACAAGAGATGGAGCAGGAGAACTCACCGCCATCTCTGCAGATATTCCATGTCTCCATCGGAAACTGCTCTCTCTTTATGGGCCAATGCATCTGTATAGCGGCACCATTTAGATTGCACTTAAATAGCACTGCTTTGGCCATTGACTTATCTGGGCTTTCCAGCCACAGCTCATAGCTCTGCAGGGAAAAACACATGCTCTCTCCAATGCCAGCCACAAATCTGTAACCGTTAGCTTATCACTCAACAGTCACAGCTGAGTGACTGGCAAGCCAAGTCAGCAGTAAGATCTACGACCTTCGAGCGTTGTACCGTCTCCTAATGAGCCAAAGTAGGCAGTGAGATTTAGATATGACACATTCTTCTTTTCTTTTTAAGGTTGTGTGGTGATTCTCCAATGTGATTACCAGTAATCAGCTGTCAGTCAAAGGCAGTCTGCATCATTTCACTGAGATACATTATTAACAACGTTAGATTTGCTGAAAGTGGTCCTTGCCCACATTGCATTCAGACATAGGCACTGACTGGACAGATGTGTTCTGATATAGTCACCATGCTACACACTAGTTGCAGGATTCAGCATTAATGTTTCTTTTTAACTTGGCCAATCAAGCAAGTAGGTCAGATATCTGCATGCACACAGTGAATTTTCACTTGCCCCTACACAAATTCTGTTATTTATTAGCAAGTATCAATAATGTCTTCAATAGGTATAGTCGTTGTGGTACTGCATGCCTACATCAATCCTGTTCTTCTGTTTAAGCACACTTGCACTGGAATCAGTCAGAAAGTAGTTGCTAGATTCACTTGCCTGGAGTGGCATTTTATGGTTTGGTTTGTAGTTTATGCACTATTCATAGAATAATACAAGGGCACAGTGCAGGCAAGGTGCAGGTGTAGAATACATAATATCAACACTTGATGCAATAATAACCAGATTATCAATTTTCCCTCATGTGTATTAAATTAAAATGAAATAGTTCAGATTTCACTATAAATGTTTTGTACACTCTGTGGGTCTCATGGTTTTGCATCAGCTAGATATCAAGTATCAAATTAGCATTGTTTCAGTCTCAAGTATCGTTTTAGTATGAAGTATCATGATACTAAACTGGGTATTGGTATTGACGTCACAATTTTGGTATTGTGGCAACACTAACTGATATAAAATATAAAATTTTCTAAACCATTTCTACAAATTACAAGAAGGCACTGAAGCATCAGTGAGCAATATAACCAAGCAATCAAGAAGTTACACATTTATCCAGAAGCAGAAACAACATTTACTAGATTCCAAATCATTAGAGAGGACTAAACATAAATAACTAAGTTATATTTAGATTTCTTAACTTAAAAGCAATGCAAACCTGGGGGACAACATTACCTTCTAATATTAGATTAGACAATTTTCTTCTGCATTTTGAAGTCCACAAATTGTCTCACTAACTAGCGCTTTTCCAGCATTACTGATGAACAAACTTTATTGAAAATGAACTGTGCCTTTGTACCATGGCCCATTAACTGCAACAGCCAGCTTATTTCAACAGCTCTGGGCCAACAATACCTCATGATGTGACAGGTGAATAGTATTGGAACAGTTAATAGTCATTCATTTCATTCCTTTTCTTTTATTGCCCTAAAGCTCTTTCCATCTCCAGACAAAGGTTTAATGGCCACTAATGTCCGGGTTGCGTAATTAGCAGAATAGCAAAAGAGCACAGAGATCCGAGCTAATGGAAGTGGTGGAAAAGGAGGGTTTTTGTGTTCTGTACAGTCAATGAAATATGTATTTGGAAGGCATAAAAACGAGGCTCATTTCTATTTCTGGAGGAACAAAGGGCCTGAGTGGCATGATGACTGAACCACAGAGAAGCAAAGTACCCTGCTGAATCTGACTGATTTCCCTGATTTATGACATCCACAGAAAGACTGATTAAGGTCAGAATTGTAGTTTGAACAGTTGACATTACCAGCAACCAGCAGTTATTTCACTTACAAATCCCAGAGCAGACGAAGACAGAGAAGCAAAGGTGTTGTGACAAAGTTATTAATAATCAAGACTCATAACTACTGTCACTTATCACGATCACCAGATCAAGTAAAATGTATGAGAAACAGTTGCATCAGTTTCTGAGAATCACATATTGGCAGTGTTTCCCCTATAACTGTACAGGCCTGGTTGGCCACAAAGCTAGTGGGAACCTCCACTAAGCCAAATTTGAATGCAAAAAATAATGTCAAATATCCAAATGAATGATTTGCGTTTGTGGGGACCTCTGTGCAGTGCTGTTGCAATGAATCACACAAACTGTTGCCTTCATGATATGCTAAGGTTTTACAAAGGTCATAGGTTACACAGCTTATTTTTACACTGCAAATGCAGCTTATTAAGTCTTCCTCTCCTTTTAATCACCTTGTTTGAAGTCTTGAATATTCCGAGCAAACAAAAACTTGAAGACAAATCGAATGCCATCCCACCTAACTCATCTATTAAAGTTTTTTTCCAGCACAGACAATTAGGCCTGAAATAAAAATATCTGGGGGAAACACTAACAGAGAAATACTAAGAAAACTGAAGAAGACCAATACAAATTTCTGTATTTTCCGCACCAAAATTAGCTGTTCTTCCTCTTCATTCAACGTTAACATATTTTTTACCATACTTCACTTTAAGTTTTTCCTTCAAATTCTTTTTTTGGGCAAGGCTGCCAACTAGTGTTAACACAATACTGGAATTTCTATTTTCAATACAGTACCCTGAATAGGCATGGGAATCTCTGGTACCTCACGATTCAATTACAATTCAGAGGGCAATGATTCGATGACAAAATGATTCTCGATGCATCTTGATGCATCAAAATTCTAAACTCTTAAGCCGTGGCCATGCAGTGTCAGTTGGATTTTATTTATTCTGGATTTTATTCTGCAGCTGCTCACATTCAGTCTTCTTCACCAAAACTTAAGAAGTAGCCTACTTTAGAAGGAAACATGACACATATGATACATTTGGGGGTGGGGGGGTCTTTTGTCAGATTTGACTGAGAATCTAGTTTTGACTGAAAAGAAAAGGGGACACAATTTTCAGTCTCTTGCTCCAGGTTCCCTGAATAGGAAACCTAACTGGCAATTTAATGGTCTGCAGCCAATTTTATTAAAAAACAGAACAAAACAGCATTAATCCATCAATTAATCAGTTTGAAAGAATCCTACAGTCCCCTGCCTGTATGACAATAACAAATTGAGGGGGATGCGGAGTGTTTCGCTGTGTATGTTACTAACATTATGTCTCCAGGAGTGGAGAACAGCCTCTCTGCTGCACCATCAGCTCTGAGGAAAGACCATCATGCAGAGTCCAACATGCAGAGCAGGTACAGAGTTTTTACAGTGAAACAGACTGAGTAGAGAGCGACTGTCTTAACAACAGTTTGTCACAGCTGACGTTGCTCCGCTCTGTGAATGTGAAATCTTAATGTCTCTGGGCAATTGTAAATAGTATTCACAATACACTTCACCTTTGTCTTGCAAATGCAATTATTTAGACTCTAAAATAAAACAATGATGAAAATGATTACAACTGCTGCTTTTTGAGAAGATGAAGTACATGTCCTTGTTAACTGCTGATAACTCTAGCGTGAGCTCACTATAGACTGTCCGGGTGCTGCACTGCCCTCACAACTTAGTTCCACCTTTTGTGCTCTGACAACATCATGTTAATTGACATTTAGAAAATCAATTTTTGACTTTCTGAATCTGCATCGATTCCGAGTCCACATCGTAATGCATCTAAGAATTCCAAAATATTCCCCCACCCCTAACCCTGAACATCGATATTCAATACCGTTTTCGATACCACGGGGAAAAACTGACTCAGCATCACAAGTATATTATATCTTAGATTTTTATTAAAAGATAAACATAATAAGGCTATAGCATGACAACAGATATTCAACTGAAGCAAATAAGATGAGTGATTAGAAGAAGACAGCATTGTGAGTCAGAGAGGAGGGAGGACTATGTGGGCACTGCAGGGGTGTGTGTGAAAACTCACTTTCAGAGAGGAGAGAGCAAAAAAGTGCAGCTGGTATCAGAGTATCGATACTGTGAAAAATGAGTACAGAAGGCATTTCAAATTATGTCGTATTGATTTTTATTTTTATATCATTATTTTTGACAACACAATCAACTACTGACTGCTGTCAATACAAGTGTGGGCCTAGTATGGATTTTCTAAAAAATATGGAGAAGTTGACAAAAATCAACAGCTCTGTCCAGGCAAAATAAATAACTTTTTTTTTTTTTTTTTAATTTTCACTTAATGGTCCTTTAAAAATATAATCCGTTTCATCCTTGGGTTAATTTGTATTGCCAGTGTTTTTATTGCAGATATTTAATGCCAGGAGTAGCATACAGCTACAAAACTGTGCTAACAGCTAAAAAATTGTCAAGTAAATCAGCATTGATCATTTACCTCCACTCCAATCATTACAACCAGGAGCAAAGATTGTAATCATTTACGCTTCACAGTCATGAACTGTGAACAGGACCAAATTCTGAAACAAACCAAAATAATAATAGTAATGCAGGAAGGACTGTGTCAGACAGTGTAAGACATTAGATCAGACAGGTGTTATAATCCAATGGAAAGTAACAGATTGGCTCAACAGCAACCAGTACATGAATTAGTGTTTACTGACTACAGGAAATATAAACAAAGGCAAGAAAATGGATGTTGATACTCCTTCCTGGACTTGAATTTGTAACATTAAAACACAGGCCAAATGTATGCCTGTAGCCACGATTTTAAAAACGAAAGAAAAAAAGAACTGTAGCTTTTCAGTGACAATTGTATGCAGTGTGTGATTATGATTTCTCCTTGGAATCACAAGGCAATCAGGAAAACGGGAATCTGCTGTGCCATGCTGTAGCCCATACAGCTGCTACTTTCTTGCTCATTTGGGAGTGTATGGCATTCTCTCTGAATGGTAATTATGAAGGGAACAAAAGGGGCATTTAGAGACAAAGGCGGGTTTGGAGTGAATGGGCCAGCTCCCATGCGCAGCGAGTGTTCTGACTCCAAGTGCTGTTTCAAGAGAGACGATATGAGGTAATTATGCAGGAGAACTTGCAGGGGGGAGAAGAGCAGAGAGAGGCAGATAGGCTGGGGTTGGCTTAGTGTCTATAGAGAGCACGACCAGATAGCACCATCTGCATTCAGCACAGACACTGTCCGTCTGGCTTGCTGTTGCCTTCAATAAAAGCTGGCGCCGAGACAGACATTAGGCAAAAGAAATGGATTCAGACGTACAGTATAGTCAAACACAAACTGGCCCTCGCACACACGCTAAATGAGCACCAATTCTGTGGTTGAAAGTTTTCACCCCAGTCTATTGCAAGATGATCCTCACAGGATTCAATGTGAATAGTGAGTTGAAGGCACCAATTTAGGGATGTCTGCCAAACGATCACAGGAAACTAATAGAGGCTATGCACGTGATGTCACAGTATGTGGAAATCACTGGAGTTACACCCACTGAGTAGCAAAAGGATTACTGAGTGGCAGCATGAGTGTCCAGCTGGAATGCCACATAAACATATAATGCACATCTAAAATGGGAAAGAGCTGTTGTGCAATTTTACAAATAGATTCAACAAGAGATCAAAGTGATCTTTGCATCCTGCCAAAAGCAAAAGAGAAGCAAATGGATCCCTGCAATTCACCGAAACAATTGGAATCCCGGCACTGTAATGCAGATTTGCGGGTGCCATTTGTCTCAGGTATAGGCCTGGGCAACACAGCTGAAAAGTCGGAGTAGGCCAAGCATGACATCCCTCTCATCCGCAATGCTTTCCAGCTCCACCACCTCAGCTGGCTCCTTTCAACTTGAAGAAGCAGCAGCTACTCCAAGCTCCCTCCAAATGTCTGAGCCCCTCATCCTCTGATAGTCGTTGTCCAACTTAAAAAAAAAAAAAAAACACAAAAGACTACGATACCAGTGAGCTGACCTGTCCTTTTTATCTACACGTGTAACTCCATGCTGTTTCTTGTCACACTTGTAACTCCACACTGTTTCTCGTGTGTGCTTTCATGGCAGTTTGCATTCAATGCATTTAAGTGAAACTGTTTGATATTTTATCAAACCTCTTTCTTATTGCTGTTGATGATGTGTCTACCACTGACAGATTTCACCGTTATTTTAATTGCCCAGGCCTACTCAGGTATATTGGATTTTTCGGCAAAAAACATCCCTTAAGTTATATACTGCTTAAAATAATGTTACTCATCACTTAAGTATTTAGCATCTTTCATTTATACTGCATTTATACTACTGTTGTACAAACATGCATCGCATCACATCATATATCCTCACTCCAGACATAACTGCACACACCACAGCTGCTGCATATGAAGAGGTTTCATGAATAATCTAAAAACAAAAATATCTATAACATCCATTCTTGGCTTTGGGTATTTCCCTAGCATCAAAATCAGATGCACATTAGGCTTGTGAAGCATAAAGGTATTACATTACACCAGGGTATTAAGAAATATTGAAAGTATAATTTTAATTACAGTCCTTAACACATTTGCTCTTCTTTGGATTAAACTAATAGGGATACACTAAATCGAAGTGCACAGCACAGGCCACCAGGGGTCAGTCTCTGTGTGGCAGTGCAGCTGATAAGACAAACATGCAAATAAGTATTTGTTTTACTTCCAGTTTCCAGGTTTTTTATTACTAAAGTCAGCCATGTTGCAGGACGTTTTACCATTCAGTCTGACTGCAGAAGGCGTGTTCCAGTGGGAAAGTGACATCACTGCATACCTGCTATATCCAATATTCCATGTCCCACACTGGAATACATAGACTTGTACAAAATAGCAATGGCACTTGCTTTTCTTATGGAATCGGCAAAGCATTAGTGTAACTGTCTCACCAATAAAAGCCATTAAACTCTCATCAGTTTCTCACATTAGATGTTTTGCTTAACATGCAGATACGTAAATAAGGACACACAATTAGCAATTAAGAGGTGGCATTTAAAGATTTAAAGGGTGTAAAGTTCAGATGAGTAAGCACGCCAAAGGAGGAGGTCTTCATTTTATGGCAAAATGAGGGACTCACGCTGATTTATTGATGATAATAAAATAGCTTGATATAAGAACAAGCCTCAGCTTTTGCTCTAATTTCTGTAAGTGCAGTTTTTGCACACTGTTTGAATGTTCTTGCAGCACACTATGAGCCCCTAGAGTCTGTAGCTCATGTACATGCTCCAAAATGACACCACAGATCAGTAAAAGGAACCAAACTTATTCACTGGATAGTTAAAAAGCTTTAACTGGTTAAAGGTCATCTTACCTCTCTGATCTTGTCACGTTTCTCTTTGACATCTGGCTCTGGTGGCTCGCCATCACTAACACCCACCACTTTGGGCATGGGGACGGGTGGCAAGGGTTTAGGCCCTGTATCCTTCTTTTTCAGGTCCTCCATTACTTTGTTCTTCTCTGTCTGAATCTCAGCCTGCAGCTCCTCACGTGACTTTCTCAGCTTCTCCTTTGCCTCCTGCAGTGCTCGCTCGTGGTCTGCCCGAATCTTGTCCCGCAGGCTCTCCTCCTCCTCCCTGTAGGAGGCAGGAAAAAGGCAGGTGGTAAGTTTTTTTTATTCTTCATTCTCCAGAGATTATTTTAACCAAGTCTGACACAAAAAATCTGAAACATTTGGGGAAGAAAAGGGGTGCAGAAGGCAGTTCTTTTTTAAATTAATTAAAGCTTAACTTGAAGAACAAACACTGAACCTCTGGGAAATAGATGTGATGACAGACTGTGTTAGAGATGAAAACAAGGAAAAGTTGTGTGTGTTTTCTGTATAAAAGAGCAATTTTGCCCATTTTTCACCTGGAGGTCTTATAAGGTTTTATTTAATGAAAGAATATCAAATTATTATAAATGTTGGTAGTAGGCACTGAATAAGCAGGTTAAGAAGCCCTTGCAGTAAAACAACTACAGGAAACCAGACTAAAATGCCCCTACCTCTAATTCAGATCATTATGGGAAAGACAAAACTTCAGTCTCTAATGGGGAAACAAACCCCCCACCTCACTACTCTGCAGTCACATCAGCTCCAGAAAAGGGTTCAGGTGTAAAGGAACACAATGAGGAGGCAAGCAGTGCCGGAATGAGAAACATCATCTTCGGTTTCACATGGTGGTACAAGCCCCAAGGTGTTGACACAACTCTACCCCATGAGGATGTGGGTTAGTAATGAAAAACAGACACAGCGGTGACAAGTGACAGGAGGACAATGACACTGAACTAGTCTTCTGCTGTTATGAAGGATAGTCTTTGAATCTCACTAAGCTGTTATATGGGCTGACACAAATACAACCAAATGATATACACCAGGTTTATTCTTATTTTTTATTATATCATTATTATCATTATCATTATCATCATCATCATAAATGTGCAACCACATTTGATACAGGTATGTCTGACATTAACCTGCAGGCAAAAAGGCTGCTGCTGCTAGCACTGCTAGCATCAGTCACACTGTGTGGCAGTTAATGTTCCAATGTCACATATGACATTATTTACCCACAGATGCTGTGATTCCACTCGGTCTGCAAACACAACACATTTAGTCAGTTGTTATCATGTTTTGTGGGATAATTTGCAATGTTCACAATGTACAGCACATAGTGCCACACATTTTATCAAGATTTTAAATACTGTTTGGTTACTGAAAAATGTGATTAACAGCTTAAACAGGTGATTCCACTGTTACATGAGGAGAAATGATGTTCAGCTCAGCAATGCTGTATTTTTAACTAATAAACATTACATGTATAGGTCTCACCCTTATTATCACATCCTATTCAGGTGATGGGTGCAGTGTGGGAGGAAGGATGGTGGGAGGAAGGATGAATTCAAATATGGATTTTCTTTCAAAAGAGAAGCTGTTTTGCATTTGAAATTATAATTTTGGTCTTTGCAGTAATCTTTGCATGATTATCTGATGTCTTACACTAGGCAACATTCATTACCAAACATCAATGTGATATGAACAGAATAGGGATGAAAGAAACATTTTGATAAAGGACAAACACAAGATTAATTTCCTCTGACACTTAAGTCAGTCCCTTATTTTTTCCCACCAAACCTGCTGGTTTTCTTAAGTTGTCAGTACCAAAATTACCTACACTGTGAAATATTAAAGATCAGTAAGTCTATGCATGACAGTTTGTGCTACCGTTCGTCTTAAAAGTGTTAAAACATGTTAACTATGAGATGCCAAGTGCAATAAATACAATAAACTTTGAAAATAACTGTGTCATCTTAAGGCAAGCAAGTGAGTCTGTTTATTAATGACCTTTCTTATGATAAACACAGGAAATGTGGGGGGAACTGATGACCTGCTGTGATCTGTGTGGACTCAGCTGCAAGCCTCCACAGAGCTACACAGCTAAACATCTGTGGAAAAACTAAGAATGATGTCCTGGGAATGATACTCAACAATCAACTATCCTTCTGGTATATTTACAGAGAGCTCCTACTGATTCTACCAAAAAATATAATAAAAAGTATAGTTTTGTGGTTTCTTATTTCTTTTAATATTTTGTTAATGATTTCTGGACTAACATGCAGACAAGTGGAACAATACATAGAATGTTTTAACTTTGTGGCATAGCAAGACCAAAAAAACAAACAAGTGAAATTTTGGTTCACACCCATGGTGGTTAGTATGTGTGGAAAATTTGACAAACTGTGCAGGTGTATGTAAAAACTGTATTATGCACTTGGCTAAGTATGGAGCAAAAACACTGACTCAATATTTGTTATTCATCTATTAGCCTAACTCTAACCACATGTCATGCTACACTTAGCCTGTGGTCTTGTTTTTAATCAAAGCTTTTCTTCCCGATATAGCAGGAATTCAAGGCCAGGATTTATATATTTTTCCTCCTGCTCAGGTGTTTTACATTCACATGTGTACATCCATACACAGCGTGTGACTAAAATTACTGCTGATCAGACAGAAGGTAGGAGGCAGAGGAAGGATGAGGTGCGAATCAGCCTACACAAGAGCAGATGTCTTTATTGTAGACCTGGTTGATAAGACTAGGCCTATTCGGTACTACACTGGCCAACTTCAGAAAGAGACAAAGAGCCACCAGACTGCTATACAGAGCAGTGATGAAAGAAAGAATTTGGTAGCATTTAGTCAAATAACAGAAGCAGTGGCACACTTCACATAATATACCTGCTGCCTTCAAATGACTGTAATAGGAGTTAATCAACTAAAAGCAAAAACTTTTATGCGTGCATGCATTATCAATTAATCTGTTGATTATTTTCACGATTAATTGTTTACTCTAAAAAATATCAAAATTGTAAAAAATGACCATAACTTTTCCCCAGAGCACAAAGCAACATGTTAAAATTTCTTCTTTTGTACAACCAACAGTCCAAAAACCAAAGACTCTTCCACTTTCTATAACAACCAATTGGCAAATGCTTGACATTTTTTGCTTGAAATATTACTGAAATGATTCACTGATTATCAAAATAATTAGCAACTATGTTTCTTTCGATCATCTATCTGGTTAAATGAATTGTTGCAGCTCTAACATTTTATTATTTTGATTATCTATTCATTGTTTCAATCATTTTTCAAGGAAAATGTCAAACATTTGCTTGTTCCAACTTCTTAAATGTAAGGGTTTGCTGCTGTTCTTTGTTATTTATGATTATAAATTAAGAGTTTTTGGGTTTTGGACTGAAGCAATTTGACGATGTCAACTTACAATCTGGGAAACTGTCTGAGCATTTTTCACAATTTTTTTGAAATTTTATAGACTAAACAATTAACCACGAAAATCATCTGAAATTTGATCAATGATTAAACAATCATTAGTTGCAGCCCTACGAGCAAAACAACTTTTAAGGTTTTGCTTGTAATGCTTTTTAGATTTTGCTTTGTAGATGCTCACCCCCCTTTAGAGATCTTATGGGTGGTGGGCATCTACAAATGTCATAAACATGATTGTACCATTCACAGTGCACTGTTGACCTACTTCAAGCAGGCAAACAAACATACATTTATTCTGCCCACTAAGGTGCATGGTGAGTCACCAAACTACCAAACAGGTGCAGGTGAGGAAAAGAAACCTCACTGTGGAAAAAAGTCACTTGGCTGTTCCCCCCGCCAAGTGGCAAAGCATCCTCACTAAAACAGAACCCTACGAGAGAGAGAGTATATAAGACTGCGAGAAACTTCAGGGCTGAGTGTGTCCATACATCAAGAGTGCATGTATCACTGCTGTAACAGTGACTGTGTGAAGAAATGAGAATATAAAGGACTAGAAGTAAAATTCCAAGAAGAACAGGGAAAGGAATAGAGGCAGTAGCGAGCCAAAAATGAGAAAATAAACATCTGTACAGGAGGACTGAAGATGGGTTACAAGAGGAAACGAGCCAGAACAGACTAAGTGATCAGCATGCATCAACCAACCATTTTCTTTTCTGGTTCCTGTTCAGGTTCAGTTGGGGCTGTGGCATTTCCCAGCATGCACTGAGCAGGAGACAGGGTAAACCCAGGCCACAGTGTGTGAGCAAGAGTGACAAAGAAATGTGTAAAAGATATGTAGGAGAATAATGAGGAAACAGCGATGAGATAAAGAACTGAGACTGTGACACAGAGCCAATGAGACGGAGAAATGAATGTGCAAGACAAACGGGAAAGAGACAGACGTTTTATACTAATTATCCTTCACACAACAGAATGTGCATCCATTTTATAATTCTATCGTGACGCTGAATGTGGGGCCAACAGAGACCAAAATAAACAGCTTCTGAGTTACGCAACATCGCCCTGGAAAAAACTCATAAATATTCAAATCACAACTCAGTGTGTCTGACTTTAATTGATAGAAAACAAATTTTGCAACACCAAGATGGCAATTACTCTGTATACTAGTTTCAGTGAATGCATGCATTTGTAAGAATGTTTCAAATGAGCAGTATTTATTTTGTGGGGATTTCATGTTTATGTGTAGTGCGTGTGTGTGTGTTTGTATTGTACATTCCACTTGGTGATACAGCTTTTGTGCCAATGCGTGTGCATTTAATACCTATACTATTTCGAGCTCTGTGATGGTTTCTGGGTACGAATGACTGCAATATTGCAATTTGTGTGTGTGTTGTTTGTGTGTGTGTCTACACCCAGGGGGTGTCACACCCTCTCTGTATGACATCCTCTGTGCCTCTATGAATGAACATGCCCTCAGCAACATGCATTCAAATGTGATATTTAGACGGTGCCGATGGTATTAGATGACTGCCTCATTTCTGTAGGAGTGTTCACATATATATGTGTATGCTTATGAGATGTGAGACAGCATGGCAAAAGAAAACAAGGAGGTTAAGCTGTCATCATCATCCAATGCATGCTCATTCTGCTCCATGTGTGTTGGAATTGGGCAATGTAGCTTGGCTTGGAACTGAATAAGTAATATCTCAATATTTTAAGGCTATGCAGTGATATGCAATATATATTTTGATATTAACATTGTCTTTAAAATAACATGTCATTAATGCTCACACCCCATGAAGCCTGGATACAACACCGATGATGTAACCAAGTTAGTTCATCGTAAGATATTAAAATGTAAAAAAAGAACACAAAAAAACCCCACAAAATGTCTCCATACTGCTTGTGTGGTGTAATCCAAGTGTGCCACAACATTAAAATTTGACCCAAAAAGACACCATTTACGTACACTCTTGACTGCATGGAAATCTGGCAGTTTCCCAGATGACAAAGAAGGTGAATTTAGTGTGGGACTGAACTGAAAAAAAGTCACAAATAGTCGAGTTTTCATATTGAAAAGCCAAATCCAATTTGACCGACAAAATTCTGAGTCAGGTACAACCCTAACCACAGCCTAACTGTACTTGTGTATTACCAGCCACGCCTTCCCCTTTACAGAAGGCAAAGACCTGTGTGAGTGACATTGTCTAGAGCAATTTGGTGCAAAAGTTAACTGGCTAGTTTGCAGCTACAGACTAAAGAGAATTATAATAGCCTAAAACAGAGGTTTCCCAGATACGATTCATAGCTGATAGATGATTTGTCACTTGTTACTTAACAAAATAAAAGATTTTCACAGTCTGCACAACTTCTTCTGTGAAGAGTACAAGTAGTGATGCCCTGATGGCTGAGGTAGTAAAGTGTGCGACCTATGTGCTTAACCTTGGTCCTCTGCAGCAGCCCTGGTTTGACTCCAACCTGTGGCCTTTTGCTGCTTATGGTCCCCATCTCTCTCCCTGCTTTCCAGGCATGTCTTTAGCTGTATGATCAATGAAAGAAATCCCAAAAGTCCAAAAATAATCTTAAAAAGAAGAATACAAGAAGACGCCATAGTAACGTAGTAAACAGAGACACAGCCCCCAACTATTACACTACAACCTGACCTGATCTACGCACCTTATGGTAAAGTAAAATACCGTAATTACCCCTCTGCAGCAACCAGCAGAAATACTGAAAACTTGAATATGATATAGTCATACACCAGTGAAAACTCACAAACATATATGCATTAGCATTCTGCACCCTCTTCTCTCTGCCTGTACATGCTTCTCTTCTTTAATCTTATATCACTCTTTTCTCTTCCTCCATACTCACACCAAGGATTGCCAAGGATTTGCTCTGAGTCTCATATAATGTCAAACACACAATTAAGAGCACATCAACAGCTGCCTGACTCAATTACCTTGACAAAGACAAGCGTGGGTTGCAACTATCAGGCACCCAGGTGACCACACCAAGCCTCATCTACACTCATCTTTTCAAGTACCCCACCGCCCATCCCCAACATTTTACTGATGCGAGGAGAGTCTCACCTCTCTAATTAGGCTAATTGTTTCAGTCACATCAGGCATCCAGAAATCACTTCCTCAATCTATCAGCCTTCCTGTCACTGGAATGTCTTCTTCAGTGGCATCATGAAATTTGCTACTCAGCAAAAGCTGATCCTTTACATAGCAAATGGACAGAAGCAGCAGTTGTCCGACTGCCTTGTGGGGTATCTAAGAGATGTGTTTTTTGAAGCTGTGGAAACACAAGACTCTAGGGAGAGCAGCAAAGGCTAGATGCCATGTAGTCATAGCAACAAACACACACACGCACGGGTCACAGACAGCAAGTCAAGTCAATTATGCAAGGGTATAAGACTGTTGGGCTATTAGTGACTGCAGAGTATCTGAAAGTAGTTGTACTCCAGCTGCAGGGGAAATACAAACATGGAAACTGCCTCTCAGACAAGATCTGAGTTACCAGGCAAAGTGTTAGACTCCTACAGCATTTTAAGCAACTGCATTTTTACCTTGGGAAAAGAGGTTATGCATAGAAAATGTTTATTATTCTAGTCATGTGTCCTTTGTGTGCATTGAAGTAATTAAATGCTGAAAAAGCATCCACAACAGCAACATCTGCGAACAATGGGGCCATACCTACTGAAAAAGACGTGATTTAGAATGCCAACTTAAGTTAAACCCACATTGAATCACATTCACACAACACTGCTGTCACAGGTTCACCTCTTGTCATCACTAGGGATGTGTATTGTTTTTTGGGATTTTATCATTACCAATACTTCTTATCAATATAAATTAGACTTGCACCGATTAATCGGCAATGCTCAGAATCGGGCCGGTTTTCACGTGACTGGCCTTGACCGGTGACCGGCCGGTCAGCGTCACAAATCCGGTTCTGTGCACGTCACTGTCACACACATGTTCTGCACGATGGTCACGTCATGCACGCAGCAGACAAACTGACCGTGACGTCAACACAGCGCTGATAACAGCTACACACTCTGACATGTCTGCTTGAAGCTGGTGTCAGAGACAGATTCCAAGAACAAGATAAAGAGAAGACAGACAGTCTACAACGAGACAGAGCAGCTGACAATGGCGCAGAACAGCTGTAAACTCTCTCGCACTTCAGGCTAATGCTAGCAAGCTAGCAGCAGACTGCTGTTCACAGAGGGACAGTTCAAATCTCACCTCCTGTTCTGGCTGAAGAATAAACAACCTGTGTTGATGCGTCTCCTCAAACATTTTCTCATCCAGACTCCTTTAACTTCTGTGTCTGTTTTTCTCACGGCAAAGTTTTACTTCAAACTGTTACACCGCGTTAGTCTCCGGTTTGTTTACATCTGCTTCCACAAAAGATCACATGAAATCGCGTCCCATGAAATCCCGCAAGATGATCTCGCGTTCACCCAATTCATAACCTTAATATAAAAATATAATAAGGCCTGGTTGTAATCTGGATGATTTTGGAGAAAGTATTAAATGAATATTTAATAGTCAGTGTCTTATTATGAACACATTTACAAGAAAAGTTGCAAAAATGTTTGTGAATGCTGTCAATTACAGTTATTAGAAAGACTGAAAATCGGAACCGCCCAAAATCGGAATCGGTAGGTCAGACCCCTCAAAAATCGGACATCAGAATCAGCTAAGAAAGTTGAAATCGGTGCAAGTCTAATATAAATGCTTATCAATGACCTTATCATACCACTTTCCATTATTTGATACAAAAAAATAAAAATATGCAAAGATGTGAAAACATTTACAATTGTGAAAACAGGCATTTAACTGGGATCAGTGGTAACTGGGGTTAAGCTGTGGTCATCTCCTGAGCAAAGAAAGAGCATCTTGTTACTAAAAGGTCAGTCCACTTTAAGTGAGCCAGTGTCCAAGTTTGGAGCTAACACCCTTTCAGCAGCTTGTAAGACACAGGAACTTGGCTTGCATCTTGAGGAGGTGTAGCATTTATTTACTGATAAATAGCCTAAACTGTACACACACTGCACTGCCACATTCACAGCTGAGCAAAACCTGGAGGAATGGCTTGTCACTAAAATGGGAATAGCTGGTTCACCTTAAAGGTCAATCCACCGTAATTGAGCCTGTGTCAAAGTTTTTGTTAAGTTCAGAGCCAACTCCCTTCAGCAGCTTGCAAGACACATGACCTTGCCTTGCATGAGTTGCAGCATTTATTTACTGACAAACAGAATAACTGTAAACACACTGTACTTCACTGCTATGTTCAGCTGTAACGCCAATGCGCTCTCTCTTTCTTACTTTTTCTCCGTCTGACTGTCACGACTGCACATTCATTAACAGCTCCGAGGGGTGTGTCATATTGTATCATACAAAATAATATTGGTACAATATTTTATATGATTTTAAAAAATCATATCATGATAATGGCAATGAGCTAAACTAATGACATAATGATGTTGTCATATTGAAACACATAGCAATAACAAGCATGGCTAAAAGCAAAAGTAATATACTGGCTTCTCAGTGGAGGAGGCTGCTTTACTCGTGCACAGAAAGGCAACCTCCAGGAAGAAGAAAATGAACTGTGAATGTGGAATAACTCGAAGTTCCAAATGCTGTTTATTTCACTGATAAGTGTTTACTTGTCTAACAAATGATTACTTTTGCTGTAACATTACTTTCCAGTCCTCACGTGAAGTTGCAAGATTGTTTTTCCTTTGGAGAATGGTAATTGTCAATCTGTGATGAGCATTTCTTGCATCAATGTTAACATCTACCTGGTGCTTTCTGTTATAATCAGTGTCAAGATTATCAGGAAAGCACAAAGTTTCTTGTTTAAATGCTTTGGTCTACTCACAGATGTGTGAACTGAGCTGGATATGAAATATCCCTACGAGGTGCAAAACTTTATTTTATAAAGAGATAAGACGAAGATTCTCTCCTCTCCCTTTCAAGGCTTTTCTCATAGATGTGTTAACTGACCTGGACACAAAGCGCCCTAAGTGCGAAATATCAGGCTAGTTTTAAAACAGGTAAAATAGAGCCCTCTTCACCTCCTCTTATAACAAAAAATGAAGAAATCTAGTCGAGGTGTTCGCATTTTAGGAGTGGCGTACTACCGATTCTAATTGCATGTTGGGAAAACACTGGATAGAACTACAAACCACTGTGGTCTACAGCCAGCAATGTCATTTTAACCATATCATAAAAGGTTCTTCTCAATCTGGCTCTTCAGCAGCACTTGGTCCCCTTGTTGCTTGTGACATATTTTTATCCTCCTCTTCAACCAGTCTCACAAGACAATTGAAAGACATCTTCTCTAAGGAGACAAAAACCTCTGTACATGACTGATATTGCTCACTGGCAATTTATTTAGCCTTTTTAGGCTTATGGTTTGCTCATCATTCAGAATGCATCAAAGACAGTTGTCTTGTCATATATCATGCAGGACTTGGTTATACTATCATTATCAGAGGCAATTAGACTTGCATCGATTAATCAGCAATGCTCGGAATCGGGCTGATTTTCACGTGACAGGCCCTGACCGGTGACTGGCCGGTCAGAATGGCCTTTATTATCCTTTTGTAAAAATACAGACCAGTTTAACTCCTATATTTTGATAAACGCATTCCATTAATCCACATCATCCTGTCACAACATGAGCTTTACGGAAGCACATGGAATAATGTGTTTTCTGGAGGCTTGTGTACAGGAAACAAGGCCTCTGTTGAATAATTTAAGTCAACAAACCGCCTTCCTGTCACACAAGTGTTCATCTCCTTGACAAACCTATGAAAAACTAAATCAACTTCAGATTTGTGAAAGCTCATCAGAGGCCTATGACGATCTGGGGAAGATTTGGTTAAGACTACACAAAATCATAATAGCCCTTTTCATACTGAACCTGTCTAACTAACTCTAACAGCTATTCTCTTACCAAAACTGAAAAACACAAGTTGCACAATTAATTAAACAAGAGTTGGTGTCTAACAAGGAATGGTTACCTAGCTTATTTGTCTTACAGAAGTTCTACAACCGATTGTTTTTACTTTCAGTTAATCTTATTATTTTTAGCACTTTTTCAAAAGTTTTAAATCTGAGTTTGTCAAAAATCAGCCCATTTAGTTGATGCTTTTCTTTTTGCCTGAAAATGCAGGCCACCCTGACAGCCGCCAATTAACTCACAGACAAATAATTTGTCTGTGAGTTAATTGTTGTAATTATCCTCTTGTGCCAGCCCTGCAAATATCTGCTGTGGATGTGCAACAATTGTCCTAGATGTAAGAAAATGACCAGTTATAGGATGCTTGAAAAAAGACAAAATCAAAAGCCTGGTAATATTTTTACAGGAGCAAATGTAATGTTAAAGTGATTATAGATAAAAGATACATGTTAGTGTGCGAACAAACTAAACATTTCCTTGGAGCTACTCTCTTTCCTGTTGTACTACTCTTATAGAATGACAACATCCACTGAAAAATCCAGGGCCACTTTAAGCATTCTTAGCCAAATCTGTCCTGATTAGATTGTCGACTGAGTGACTAACTTACATTCACTAATATGACAATAAGACACACAATGATTTACAAAGTAACTGGCTAATGCCCTCTTGTCACCTATAAACACAGCAATATGATGATCAAACTGCTTATGACTGCCACATGGCATGGATAATGGACTCTGCAACAAGTGACACACAAACAGCCATCAGTTAACAGGTGTGCTGTTCAGCTGCACTTGTGACATGTGACACAAGAACGGAAACAACTTGGACTGAGAAAATTAATGCAGACAGTGATGAAAATATTAATAACAAAGGAAAGGTCAGCTTGCCAGTGTTGGCTTCCATCACAGTTAGTTTTGTGGTTTGTGACAAATTTTGAGACACAGTAAAGTTTACAGCCTGCCATGCTGCTGCTCCTGCATTGCATTGCTGACAATGATGCAGCTAAAAAAAAGTGTGGAGATTAGAGTAACAAAATGTGAGTCCAGTGGGGGACTTCTCAACAAATGACCCTATATTCAAGATTAATGAAAATCCTCTGACAAACAACTTTCATTTCAATTTGTTCAGAATCATATTTCTTAAAAGTTATTTGGAACAAAAGAACATAAGGAGGTGAGGAGAGGAGTGTTGCTATCTCTTCAATTAAAAACAACTCTCTGCACTCTGCAGTACTCATGCAGAACAGATAAAGTCTTAAGTCCTCGATAGCAAACTGCAAGAACCATCATTGTACTGTATACACTCTCCAAGCAGGATAAATACATGACTAGCACTGCAACGGTATAGATACAAGTGCATGAGGGTGGACTTAGATAAATGTTTTCCCTGTGTGTGGGCAATTCAAGTCAAGAATCTTTTTCTCCTGTAAAGTGTCCCCATAGTCCATCCCTGACACAAGAGCACAAGAGTGTTTGCTTCTTTTCAACCAAGAGCTCTCATGGGATCAGTCCCCAAGTTTCAAGTGATGTGGACAAGTCTGCCTCCTGCCAGGCCATAAACACTGTAAGTGGAAAGAAGAGTTGATGGAGGTTGGTAAGGCAGCAGAGTTTGTTTTTTGTGAGTTGTAGCTCCCAGAGTTCCCTTTAACATGAACTATAAGACAGCTTCCATGTCCTGCTTTTTCCCATGACCCACTTGGACAGCTCCACTGCTGTATGTGTAACGGCTCTCCCAAGCTTGAGAGTAGGTGTGTAACAGCATCCTCTCCCTCTTATTCTTTCAATTCTCTCTCTGCCCTAACAACCTCCTCCCACTAGTTAACAACCACACGGTGACACCTTTCTCTTAAATATATTCACTGCTTCTCTCTCCTGCTTCTCCTGTTCTTCCACTTAGCTGTCTAATCCATCTTTGCATCTTTTTCCTGGCACCCCCTCCTCCTTTCTCTTTTTCCAATTATTTTTCCATGATTTCTTCTTCCCACTTGTCAAGTGTTGTGTGTATCAGTTGATGATCAGTTACTTTCTTTCTGAATACTGTCAATACAGTTTACAAATATAAAATCATCAAATCCCAAATATAAACAAAAGCAACCTTTTACTTGCCACAAAAACATCCTCAGTATCTTTAGGGCCCCACACCTGCCAGTGTTAATTTTTAGGTTTCTCAAACAGAGAATGGGGGTGTGGTTAATAGTCACATATAGTCCATTACCATAGCAACCAGACTTGTCAACATCATTATAATGGAGGGCAATAGCATGGATATTGGTTTGGATAGCAACAGTGGTCACGTCATGAGGTTATGAGGAGTTACAAGTTATGAGGTGACCTGGAAACGATGACCTCAATGAGATCGGGGTCTGCTGATGGCGAGAGGCACTCACGTGAAGGGGTATCAATCTCTCTCCCCCTTGCAGGTAAGAAAAATCAGCCTCCTCAACACGCCATTGGCTAATCAGCTGTTTATATCCCCCTGATTAAGTCAACGCTGCCCACATTGTTCCATTGTTAGCTGCCAAGCAGATGCTCAAAACAGGTGGCTCTGTCTCCCCCTCATCGGTGATGCGGATGAAAGAAAGGCGACCCCTGGTTTCCATTCTTCTCTAACTCTGATTAGCCATTGGCTGCCGTACTGGTTCTCAGTGGCTAACAAGCTACATCCCAAGCTAACTAGGAAACATTTCCACAGATACACTTGAAATGTAGCACACACTTGAGTCAAGTCAAATTGTACTTATGTAAAGAAATCACAAAAATCACAAAACAAAATTTGCCTCCAGGTGCTTTACTCTCTGGTTCATGTCATGTCACTACTCCAGCAGAGAGGGACTGGCTGAAGGATAAAGGGTGACACAGAGCCATGACAGTGTGCTTGTATAAACTGGCATGAGATGACATGTAACTTCAGCTTTTTTTTTTTTAACATTAAGCACAAATTAGGTATTTGTCAATAAACACATTTGGTGTATATATCATAAAATGTCTAAATACACTGGTGTGGGAATTTAGTAGTGACATGTTTTGTCAATGTTTGTCCCACAGAGGAGAGATGTCCTTTTTCTCTTTTGCCTAATCATTCCTGTGCACCTTTCCCTCACATTATGTGTACAAGCGCATACATAATCTGTCATATTTCTCACTGTATGTTTCAGGTAAACACCTGAGCCCTGACCGTACTCTGTATCTATGTTCACATCCAGGCCCTCTAACCTACATCATGGCTGGCTGACTAATTCCTTTATACCAAACACAGGAGTCCATCTCATTCAGCCTGCACAGGGGCTGGCCATAAAACAAATAACCGTTAAGCCTGGGAGCTTGCTGCCCAGCTAGATAAGGTTTTTCCGAGTGTGGAAAAGAGTCTGATGATAGAGGGGCTCAGTCACCAAATCTTTAGAGAAAAACATCCCTAAAGATGCTTCCATTTACACCCTGACAAAAACAATGTACAAGAGCAATTTTGTAAATTTTTTGACACAGTGTTGTGGCACTCAACTCTTTTACTCTTAGTAACCCTGTTCTTGTTTAGTACAATCACAATCAGGCAGGCATTCCTGCAGATCTCTTGACTCAAAAGGTTTCTGAAGAGTGATAACACTCAGAAGAAAAAAAAAAATCACCACAAGAACAGAGATCCCACTTCCCATCCCCAGGCCAATCATAAATCCAACAGCCGGCGTGTTACAGCTCTGGTACAAGGCACATTTATTATCAGACCCATATGGCTCTGATACAGCTTGTGTGGTTGTGCTAGTTATGGAGAAAAGGGACTGGATTTGCCTGTGAATTCAGAAAGGTTTATTTGAAATTAAAACCTTGGAAACCTGAGGGCCAATTCTTAATTTGGTGTTGAGTGATCTCACTTTGATCTCATTGCTTTAACTGACAGGGAGCCATTGTGTACCAAGGCTGCAGCTCCAGTGTTTGGCAGGGTTGGGATTTGGGTAGAAGCTTTGTAGTCAACCATGGTCACATCATCTCTGAGGACTGAAAGCCTCGCTCATTTTGTCCCCGACTCTCTGGCTCTCTTTCCACTTCCTTGTTAATTTCGTCTTTTTTGGGCAGCGGCTCTTTTTGTCCTCCTGTCCTACACTCATGCAAACCAGTTCTAAGAGGTCTTGTCACCACTGCTGCACTCCAGAGAAATGACCAATGGGAGACAGAGTGAGACACACTCCCAATGGGCAACACTAATTTGTTTCACACACACTTTCTCTCTTTAACACACAATTGGTGGCCCATGAGCCATATCCGGCCCTTTAACAACCTAAACATGGCCTTTTAATCATTTATAAATATGAAAAAAAGTATATCATCGTGATTTTTAGGAAATGTAAACCTGCCTCTAGGCACACTTTTCAGGTTTTTTTTCCAAATAGTAAGTGACAGACCTACCATAGTCTTTCACTTCCCTCTCTCTTCTCCTCTCCTTTTCATTTATCTGCCCACCTCCCTCAGTCCTTCACTTCTTTTCTATAGGTTATAGGGTAGTCAGTGGCCAGAAATGGTGCACAAATTCAGTCTTAAGAGCTGCAGTGATTATAAGGAGTGCTGATTTTAGGGTCAATTAATAATCTGGATTTGTTATTAAACTATTTGTACATTTTGTTCTCACATAAGAGAATGTGTAAAAGCCCCCGCTTTTGACTAATATCAAGGCGCTACCCATGCAACTTTTTCCTCTAAATTAGGGGAAGCCCAACTCTAAAGTAATTTTATCAGAAGCAATGATTCATTACATCTTGCTCTATCTTGTTACGCCTTGCAAAATCTGCAATTACCTACTGAATTCTCCCTCCACCCACCTCATGCCTCTTTGAGTGATCACCAAGCAGCTTCAAAGATTAAATGATATCCCAAACAGACAATTCTACATTTCTTTCACACACAGTAAAGCTGCCTACCAGAAGATGACATCACATTTGCTGCTGTCACAACAGTAAAACAGCACAACACTTGTTACATGTTCAGTCCCACATACAAAAACTCAAAATCAACTTTTACATTTTCTCTTAGCCCGGATGAGCTCATGGGAAACTACTGCAAATCTCCAGCTTTCACAGCCCAAGATTCTACCTGCCTAACTTCACTACCACTTTTTTTTACCTCAGTGCCATGTATCTCTCCTGAATACTGCTTTCAACTGTCTCAGATTTAACAACCACTGTCCAAAATTGATGTTCTTTTTTCAAGTTCTGTGTCTTCGAATAAAACATTAAACTCACACTTGGTGTTAGGCCACAATATGTTTTCGTTATTCTTTTGGTCACTGGTTGAGTTATTATTGCTTGTGTAAGTGTTTAATCAATAAGTGCATCACAGTAATCAGGGTGCAAAATTAACTTTTTTGTGCACTGGCCAAATGGCTGGTTAATGTTTGGACACCTAACAATTAAAGTGATATAAGACTTATAACCATAATAACTGAATTTGTAATGATGAGTTTCTCTATTGCCCCAGAATTGTCCCAGACACCACATCTTTGTGTCCCAGGTGCTATTTTTACTGCCCCACGGCAAAGGGGACATCCTTTATTTCGTGCCCTGCATCTACCACTTCCAAGGGTTAGATAATGTTGAATTCAAGCCCCACCCCCATTCGAAGCTCTTATTTTGAATTTTTGTTTTGTGTCATTGATCATAAATGGTGCTTCAGCTGCATGGCTTGCTGGATGATTTGAGTTTTCTTCACACAATTAAATGACAGTAGTGTGAGGAAAATTACAGTGGTAAAAATCACTTAATTGGTCCAGTGATAACATTCATTGTGTCAAGCCTAGACATGGCAATGGTCATGATTGTAGAGACTAATTTTTTAATCATGATCTTATTAAGTCAGGATTTCCTGCTAAAGTCAATTACAGGGTTGTCCTCTGTGTTGATAAGGGTTGTGTGAGTCGCAAGCTCTTAGTTTTATTTGGGTTTTCATTCTCACATCCCAGCTCTTTAATTTATTATTGTATTCCTGTATTCCAAAGTATCCAAATTTCGTCTTTTTTGGGAAAAGACCCCAAGTCTTTATAGCTGCCATCACATTCCTTGATTAATAATTTAAAAAACTGTGACACAAAATAAATAAGTGATAAAAAATACTATATTCATCTATAGTCAGGTAAAGTTTGCATGCAGGTATGTATCACAAGTCCTTTTGATCTTCTGCTGCACTGTATGGCTACTGAGCACTATGGATGTTCAAAGTTGATTTTATCAGGATAAAAACAGCTATTTACCATTCAACATCACTGACATCCTATGTAGCCAATCTAGACAAGTTTTGCCACAATCAATTTTCTTTTAAAAATTATATTTTTGTGTTTTTGTATCATGTTTCTATTTTCCAGTTATCTTGTATACCGTTGTAACATGGCTTTTGAATTTCTTTTTAACTGGCTAACATCTGATATCCTCTCTGGTGTGTGGAAAATATGGCACGACCTTGTGACTGACCGCAGATAATGAATTGTGACATGACCACACAAGAGCATAAAGTTAACAGAAAAGAATGACTTCATGGAGATATATTTGCAGTGTTTATATATTTCTGATTACTTCACTCTGTTTGGGCTCATTTTCTGCCTCATTATGTCTAAAAAATTATTTCAATGAAGCAAAATACACAGTTTGAGCTTGTAACAAACTAAAATGCACAAATCGATATTGCTTTATGCTTCACTTGTACTTCTTGATAGTATAATATTAAAATACAAGATTCAACACTAATCTTTGTCTTTCCCCATGACAGTCTCTGGGAATTTTCTGCCAATTCCCAGGAGTTTTGTGTCAAATTTTAGAGTTCACTGCCACCATTGTCATGCTTGGGAGGTGATATTCTCTAAGGCATTGTTGTATTATTAACTGTGCGCTTGACTTTATAAGCAGAGGATGCAGCCCTTGGCAGCCATTTTTAACACAGAAACACCTAGACTAACAGGCAGATGCAGTTTACGGGTTTGTTAATGTGCATCCTTAAAACAAAGATTTAAATATGTCAAGTACTGAAAGCATATTGTAACTATCATAAATTATTGTAGTTTAATTATTTAGTTGTAGATTGTAATGGGATTATATTGGCATCTAGCATCTTAAATGTCCTGCTGAGAAAGAAAAAAAAGGTTAAAAGGAAGTCAATGCCCTGATGTTGCTATACAGGATAATCACAATAATATTACAGCAGCCTACTGTGATCTAAAACTGTGATAAATAACCAAAATGTCGAAGTTATGAGTTTTCTATGGTAATTGCATAACGCTGTCTGATATTTCAATCAAAATATTTTTTGGGCTTTGATTATTTAAGGCATCAGTGATCATTTCAAACCAAACATGACCTCCAAATGTTAGCTAGTTGCTTATGAAAGCGACTGGTGAGCTTATGTGAAACCTGACAAAGGCTGATGCAGCTAGGCTCAGTTTTATCAAGACATGACAATATACCAGGTTATTTAAAATCCTGAAAGTCTGATTTTCAATACCGTCAAGAATACAGATGCTGCTATTTCCACTAAATTGATACAGAGATGCTGTATCAATTTTGGGTTTAGTCCCAAGGAAAAAGGTAAGCCAGCAAACACTTAAGACCACTGATTGATTCTGTGTAGCATACTGAGTGTGTATCTTTAGCAAGTGTGAGAGAGAGCAAGTGACAAAGAATGACAGTGAATGTGCCCTGAGAGGAGTAGTGAAGATGTCTGTCTGGCAGTGTAGGTTTTATTTGTGTGTTTGAGATGGTCAGTAAATAAAGGCTGCAGCTTCTTAAGACCAAAGCCAAGGTCCTGTGTGTCTGTTGTTTCCCAACTGCAAGAATAGCATCACTATGATGATCAGTTCCACCTACACTGAGGGCCTACTATCTGCAGCGGAGTAGAGTCAAGGTGAGCCATTTTACACGAGTTTTACAAAAAATACCATCATAATACCGTATATCCTGCTAAAATGTTGGGAAGGTATGAAGGTATATATATATATATATATATATATATATATATATATATATATATATATATGTACATATATATATATATACATATATATATATATATATATATATATATATATACATATATATATATATATATATATATATATATATATATGTATATATACTTACCACCCAAGTCTAGTTGCAATCCAAACATACTGCTTTTTACAATAAAGCTTTGCCAATCAGACTCTCAGCAAAAGTTCTTCTCACAGTTCCGTTCTTTTTTTTTTTTTCTTTATTAACAACTCAGTGAAGCAACATGAAGTGAGAAACACTCAATTTCCTCCTCAACTACTCTGTCCTTGAACAAGGTTAAGAGCCTTGTTCTAGCAAGCTAGGGCCCGTGTAAAATCTACAGCACTGACTGATATGTTTTCTGTGTGAGCATGTTGTCTCTATGGCTGTGATGGTATGGATTTTTTCTTACTGCTGTGAAAAAAAAGCACTGTATCTCTGCAGCTTGGCAGTTTACCACCAATGCCAGACACAGTTAGAAAGTAAAAGGTTAACAGTAAGTTAACAATCTGGCAGTAAATGTACAATTCAGGCTATAGTGCGTCATTTAATAAATGCTGCAGCTTCTCAAGACCAAGAAAAGTTTCATCTGTTATTCCCCCAACTGCTGGAAAGGTAAAGCGGGTTCACTCCTTACCCCTGCCTTCACTCTCTTAGTCTCCGTCCCTCTCTCTGTCTCTTGCCCTCTCCAAGATCTAAATCTTGTAACCTACTTGTTTTGACATCTCACAGAGACAAATTTCTTTTTTCTTTCATTTACATATAAAAGTCAACCCTAAGAAATGCATCAAGGTTAAACTGTATTTTACTGACTGACTTGTTCTTCCTGTTTACTTAATGGAGACTGATCAGTGAAATCAGAAACTGTATCTTTAGCATGAATGAATGAATGAAATGCTGAAAAACCTTAACCATAGCATAGCCTGTGAAACGTAAGCATGAGTAAAAACTCTGGTTCACAAACCAGACAATGACATGCACTCTATACCCTCTCTCTCACACACACACTCACATTCACTCTCACACACACACACACACACACACACACACAGAGAAGACAACATTATGATCATATGAAAACGAAAACAAGAGAAAGAAAGAAAGGAAATGAGACACAAAGAGAAGATCTGATAAAAAGCAGCAGTGTTAATGAGGAGATTATGCTTGATGGAAGTCCACTCCTCATTCTGCAGGCTGTTCGCTATAATATCAACTGTACTAGAAATCTCCTGACAACACACAAATTAATTAGGATGAGTGTTAGTGAAATTATTATGGACATGGATCTGAAAGATGGATTTATATTTGTATCTCATTCTGCATGTAGTGATATCTACTCTGAAACCACTACAACAATTTAAATGGGCACAGTAAAAAGGTCTGACAGAATTACAAAAATGTGGTAACTATACTTTTTTTTATATAATTACTCTTTAATCTCAGCAATGTTTTAGAAGTCAACTTCTTTTACACCACAATTATCGTTTAGAAGGTCATACATGATGACAGTCACTTAAACAAAAAACCTAGTTAAAACTTTTGGGTATATGTTAGTGAAGTTTGAGTCACTGGAAATCAACACACTGACCACATGTCAGAAAATACAAGATTGAACACTACTTTTGAAACATACAGTAAAACACCTGAATCAGAAAAGAAAACCTGGGCAAGCACCCAGACATCATTTGGAGGACCTACACTCATCTTAAGCTCCTCAAAAGGGGACAATGCATTTTATAATTTTCCAAACCAGTGAGGAATATAGTATATTTGTTTCATGGCTTGTCAAATGAAAAACAGTGAGGGAGTGGGTATGAAAATTAGGCCGCATTAGCATGCTGTTTAACATGACAGAGGTCAATACGATGTGTCAAGGAGAAGTACGGTGTTTTTTGAGAAATAACAGGTGACTTTTTATTTTCAGAATGGAAGGCAAGTGAAGTGAACCACTATGGTTAAACTTCTTAAATGCAATCACAGTGATGGGACAGTGCTGAAATTGCAGTGATGTTATCCTATAAAGGCCCATTTAATGTTCACAAAAATACAACACCAAGCTTGATGCATTCAGCCACAACCTGGCTTTAAACGAAAGATTTGAGTTCAATAGTGATGGACATTTCAAAAGCCTTTTTATGATAGTGAGGTACATTCACTCCTCCCTTTCCTCTGAACAACCCATTTTAAATAGGTATCTACAAACCAGTATGGATGGTCTCATGAGCTCTCTGCACCCACTGCAGCACCTTGGTATTCTTTCCAGATTGAGCTAGCTTGACAGTTTGTGTGCTTGCTCATGTACAGGCTCGTGCTCCTTTATTAGCACAGACGTTCTTACACATAGAGAAATACACACACCAGACACAAACACACCCGAGCCTAGATTTACTTTGCAGCTGACAGGCGAATGAAGCGTGAAGACACAGAAATGATATCTAAGATCACACTAAATATGATAAATAAGTGCACTTTGATGTTGGCCCAGGCCTTAAATATGATCTGTAGGGCTTTGATGCTGATTTATGGCCACATCGCAAAAGCGCAAAGCAAAGCTATGGCACTGCAACACTAACAATAACTGGCAAGGCAATAAGTAGTGAAACCAGGTTACTTGCAGTCAAAGCATGAGAGGGATGCAGTGTGAAAAGGTTGTGGTTGAACAATTCCCAACATTACAAGACTAACTTTGACAAATGCCTCTCATTACAGTTATTACAAGAAAGAAAAAAAAAGAAAAAACAAAAGCAAAGAACACAATAGTGCACACCAGCTTTCAAAATTAAGGAAATCTTGTTGTCCCAGTGACAATAAAGCACCTGAGACAAAAAGATATGGTGCCTGCGTCAATTCTGGTACAGTAGGGAAATTTATCATTACAAAAACATATCAAATTTCCAAACAGATGTTGAATAAACTGGCCACATATTTGGGAGTCTAACTGGTTACTCTCTCACCTGAAAAATTATTAAAAATGAATTAAGAGACATATTAACAGTCTACAGCAAATGTATATGACTGCTAGCTTATTCAATCATGCTTGGTCAGTCAGTATTGTTTTAATGTGCACCTGCAGCCATACACTTTGTATGGCTAAACATATGATTCAACTCATAGGTTCTCAATTTTCACTCACTGTTACAAAGCTGTTATGTCTGTGTAACATGCAAGTTAACATCATTTGATGCAGAAATGTAATGTTAGTTATTGATTCATGCTCCATGTGTAGTCAATATGTTTACATGAGTAGTTACTTTTTAAAAAAAAATATGTGCTACATTTCATTGCACCTTTGGAGAAGATCAAACAAGGTGTATCCACAAGTCTGTATTACCCAAACCTCCAAACCCATCAGCTAGTACTTTCCTCACATGGTGCACCCTTGGTAAGTGAAGCAAAGTATTCAGTCTAGTGTATGAAGGTGTCTAAATAATAACTACACTCTTACAACCCATTGCATTTGTCTTGGGGAAAGGTTCAATGAACATAAATTTGAGATTAGGGAAAAAAAAGAACTTAAATTCAGAACAATAATTTAAAACAGAATTGGAGAAAGTTGCTAAACACAAAGGAAAGAAGTTCATTTCTAGGCCTGGTGCACACACTTAAAACAATACTGACTGCATGGGTACAAGTGCTACAGAACCAGATATAGTGCTAGACCACTTGGTGTGCCAATAGCATGGATGCATAGAAAATGCAGAGGTACATTAATATAATGGCTCCAAGTGTCATCAGCCATGGTCCCACTTGTCTGTTCTGATGGTGTTGCTCACTTGCAAAAATGTTCTCTGACAGTAATTTCAAATTGTCTACTAAAGCAAAAGTGCTATCAGCTTTTATTTTTAAAATTATTTTATCTATTAACTATATTTCTAGTATGGGCTTCCTGGGTCATCTAGGCCAACAGCATGCGGAAAGAACTGATGTCAGGGGTTAAGACATGTAGGTAAGACATCTTTCTACAAAAGTTTTGTGTGGAATAACTGAAAGGTTCAGGGAAGATGGGAATCATTTGACAAAACCTTCCAGACATCAGCATCTCATTATTTTTCAGGCAGTGTATTATAACAGAAGGCAGGAAGGAGCAGAGAGGCAACTACTGCTTATTATCCTGCATGAGCAATTTATACTCATTCAGATGCCCAGGCAAGTTCACTCAGTCACCGGAAAAGCCACTGGTAGATAATCTGATTTACTGGACCACAGGGCCAAATAACCAGTCAAAAAAATGATTTTTGCAGTATAGATTTGAACATTCCCTAAACTGCAACTGCTGTTTTTCTCCTTAGATGTGAAGATGATCTAATCAGAATCCTTAAACAGGTATTTTGGTTCTGTATCAAATCCCTGGCCTACAAAGGAACTTGCACAGCAAAGGAAAAACTTAATCACAATTTACTTCATATTTCCCTGTGATTGTGAAAGAAGCGACCTTGGATAAGTGCTATCCTAACAAAGCACACATAATATGCATTTCTTCATTACTGAGCAGCACAAACTGCATATTCACTAAAACACAAACACACAGCCAAATTGTGATTAATTTTGGTGGCAGATGGCAATCCTGTCAAACCTACTGGGAACTTTGGCAAGTACCCAGCATGAATGCTCTTTCTAGTAATCTAGTAAGTATTCTAGTAATTTTCGAACCTGAACAGAATAACAGAAAACTTCACTTGACTGCTCTAAATGGACAAGTAGCAGTTCTCAGAGCACCAAGAAAGAGTGTTTTAGGCTGTATAGGATTTGGATTCATATGGTTGGAACTGATATCACTATACTACTAAAAATGTCTTTTGACTTTGATATATCAAATTATGGTTAGGGATGAAACAATTACTGATTTCATCATAAACCCTGAAAAAATGCCCAATGCTTAGTATTATGATTCAAAATATTTCCAACTGATCATCGTCAGCCCATCCACTGGCGATATCTTTGTTGTTAGTCATCACAATTTCTCACAGCCCAAAGTAATGTCTACAAGTAGCTTTGTTGTCCATCTAATCTTTGTTGTCCAAATCCAAGGATATTCAGTACAATTATGAAAAAATCAGAAAATCTAGTAAATCCTCTCACTGAAGCTGGATTTACTCAGTGTTTGGCATTTCTGCTTAAAAATGCACTGAAACTATCAATTATCAAAAAGTTAAAGCAACAAATGCACTCAAAATCACTTAAAAAAAACTTATGCAACAGAAAAAAAAAATCAACTCCTGTGAAATATAAACACTGGAAAAATGTCTCTATAACATAACATGCACTTGCCTTGGTCACTTATCACTTTGTAGTCTGCATGCATAATGATTTAGCCTATGTTTTGTTCTAAAACACAAAGCCTCTTTTGGTTTCAATAAACACATATAACAAATAAAGTGCATGCAGTGCGTATGCTTGACCATATGAAAAAGATTTTTCCCACCTTGCTTATTGCTGTTATTAACCCCCTTATGGCTAATCTGCTTCTGAGATGGTACTGCCTCAGCACATTAACTTGCCCCCCTCTCAGTTGAAGAGTACTGATCCTGGATGTCCTATATGGTTTTAGTCAGACCAACACAGAATTAATGGCCTCACAATATGTTGAGCTTGACAGAGCATTATATCCAGTGGACTTCTATCACTCAATATGCTCCATTTCAACTTACCATGTAAGTGGTTGTCTATAGTCTCTCCTATAATAATCATATGCAGCCACAAGTCCCCTTATATACATTCATTACACACCGTAGAAATGCTTACAATTCTCCCCCAATGTTGTTAAAAACAAACATCCATAACACAAAAAGATGGTCAATTACAAAATGATAACAGAGTACAATACTGCTTACGGCACATGCAAGATGTGTGAAAGGCGTTCAACCATTTTCTCAGGCATTAGAATGCTTGTCAATATCTCAAAAATTCACTAGAACAGATGGATACCCCATGGCAAATAGAATAATACCTTTTTTTCTCTCAAGAGCTTTTATAAGACTATTAACAGGGTGAACCTGTGAACGCAGAACTGGTTCTGTGGGGTATTCTGTGGCCAAATAAAGTAAAGGTGAAATTATTACGAGCCTGCCTACGCTCCTGAGGGTCTCTTTAAATGTTAGCACACCTCATTTTCCAGGGGCTGCTTGAACTCTGCTCCTCTGGAGCACAATATGATGATTTTAAGAACAGCTGAGGCAGCCATACCAAAAAGCAAATCGAACACATTTCCATAAGCTACTATAAGCAGTGCAAAAATTAAAACATATCACATCAAATGAATGCTTATGTAAGGTTAAATTCATAGGGAGCATTTTTGAGACTTTAAATTTGCATAAAACTAATTTAAGAGATCTCAAAGGTATTATTCTCCCTTCTCAAAACCTTAAATTGTCATCCCACAGACATCTCAGTCCCCCTTCCTCTATCCTCACTTTAACAAGTCACTTTGGCCCTTAACTCTTAAATTCAGTCAAACTATGTATTGCAATATTTGTTGCATTCCCAAAAACTGCATGGTCATACAAGTACATCATTATATTATTTTAATAAATCCATATTAATTTATTTGTAATTTCTAAGACTTTCATGATACCCATGTCATAAACTCCAATGAGGTGAGCTTTGGCAGCAACATGCAATTAAAAATACAGTCAAAGTAGATCAGGACGCTGAAATTTGGCTAAACAATCAGTCAGATTCAGCTGATTTAACATTATTCCTTTTATCACACAGAAAGAAATACCTTCTGCTATCTGTTGCAGCACCCTGAAGAAGACCTCCGTGCCGAGAGTAATTGGTATATCATTTAAACAAATGTGGATGTGTTAGCCAAGAACAATGACAGCTCAGTTAAGTGTAATAAGAACATTGTCTAGGATTTGCTGGACAGGGATCATGTGAAATATTCCAGCATCACACTACCACCTAAAATGCCCAGACATGCAACCTAGTCAAGTTTTGCTTCAAATGCTCCTGTATCCAATCACTGAGTCCCTTCTTATCCCTACTATAAAATTACATCTCTGGAGAAACATGAATATCTCCAAGCCTCCAACCTTTGTGATTCAAAAAATCCTTGTGGTTCCGACTATAACGCACAGCGCCACTTGAGCCCAGTACTGTCTGCTCCTTTACTGCTCGAGTCACTGGGCAGCAATAATTACATTATTTCTAGCAGGCTGAATCCCAAGCTCTAGAAGGCTTTCAGGAAGGAAAAATGAATAGGCACCAGAGGGAACGAGGAGGTAACACTCAATGGTCCACACTGTGAGAAACTGCTTTTAACACCTTGCCCAGCTTTCAGTAAAACTAATGACCTCCTACACAAGCATGGAGGAGACCTTTCCCATAAAATTATCCTTTCCACCTACCACTTAGCATTTTGTGCATTTTATTTCAACCATAAGTCTTTTGTTATCACAAAATAATAGCCTACCTATGCAAGTGCAGCATGATTCATATGTGCAAGGTTTCCACCGGTGTGTTGCAAGCCCACCAGGCCTAAGTAGGCTCCCCGCCTAGCCTAAGCATCTAGGATTTATTTTCTTGAATTGTATTTTTTGAAGATGAATCCATAATATTGGCAAGTGTGCAGGAAGAGCATGTGTGTAACAGTGAGTATGAAATTAGCTGTAACAATATAGTTGTGAACAGAGCAGTGAAGTGTGTGTATTTGTGCCTATCTGTCAGTGAAAAAATTATGAAATTCCCCAAGACTCAAGGGGGTGATGCTGCATTCCAGATAACAATAAAGGTCGAGTTGAGCTTCCAACTTCCAAACTCAAAGCTTTCCAGGTATGCCCCACCAAAAATAAAAAAAAAAAGCACAGCCGACCGTGACAAAGTAATGCGTTTCATTGGCAAGTGTACACACAGCAGAACCCTCAGCAATGCGCCCTCCTTGAAGCGATAGTTCACCCAAAAGTGAAATTTCATTCGGTATCTACTCACCCCTGTGCTGATGTGAGGATTGGTGAAGATCTCCAGTTCACAAAACACTGAAGTGAAGAATTGAAGTGAACAGTGACCAGTTTTAAAATGTAAAAAACGAACACAAAAAACCCACAAAATGTCTCCATACTGCTTGTGTGGTTTAATCCAAGTGTCCATAAGCCACGACATTAAAATCTGACCCAAAAAGACGCCATTTTAGCGTTGATGTCAACTGTAGCCTCTCAGACCTAATCAGCGTGCAGACACCTGAAGCGGGTACACAAGCTCTTCTATGTCAAAGTCCTCAGACATTTTCTTCTTAGTTGAAAGTTTACGAAGTCAACTGTACGCATATAAAGTCACTATTTCTGAGCAGATCTCTCTCTGTTGTCTGAGTCGCTTCCAGGTAGAATGTAAACACAGATGTGAAGGTATCGTGAGATCTTGTACGCTTGGGCAAGAGCTTGCGTACCCGTTTCAGGTGTGTGCAGGAGGATCAGGTCTGAGAGGCTACAGTTGACATTTAGGCTAAAAATATGGTGTAAATGGTGTCTTTTGGGGTCAATTTTTAATGTCACAGTTTACAGACACATGGATTACACCACACAAGCAGTGTGGAGACATTTTGTGTTTTTATTGTGTTCTTTTTTTACATTTTAAAACTGGTCACCATTCACTTCAACTGTACTGGATTTGGCTGCAACACTGTTTTCCACTGAAGCTCCAGGAGTGTTTTGTGAACTGGAGATCTTCACCCATTCTCAAATCAGCACAGGGGTGAGTAGATATTTAGTGAAATTTCACTTTTGGGTGAACTATCGCTTTAACGACACAGGCGGAAAAACAACGCAAGATAACACACGCCATTAAACATTTTATTTTATGGCAACTAATAAAATTGGTGAGATATTCTGACATCAACCTACCTATAGCACAGGTTTTACTATGACAGTATGTAGTGTGCCTTTCCATTATACTTTCTTTACAGTAAGAGATCAGAAATTTTAAGTTCCAAGTTTTCTGTAACCCAGCATTAACCCAAAGTTAGTGACAGCCTCAGCACAGGCTCAGTTAAGGTGGACTGACCTTTAAGGTGAGGTAAGACACTTGGCTGCTAGGCCTTGGTTATGTCAACCACAAGGTGCTGTATATGTAATTAGACGGTATTGGTAGGTAGGTAGGTTGGTAGGTAGTGAAATGCTAAAAGCTCAAGGCCCTGAAAACCTAGAAGCCTGGCATTCATATGGTATTAATCAGAAAATATAACAATGTATTTATTTTGGTGCTAAATGCCTATGTTCAACATGTCAGTTACAGTTCAACTTCACAGTTCAGACACAAATAACTTCAATTTAACTAACCAAACACCTCATGATTTCCAGATATCCCATTTTGTTAGACCATCCTGAAAATCAAATGCTGCTATTACATTACAAAATAGCCTTCAAGACTGATTTGCTGGCTTAAAGTAAATAAATGCACTATAATGTAAATGTGAATGTAACTTGAGTCAGTTGGGAATAACATTAAGTAGTTGGGCATGAAAATCATTCAGCACAGTGGATTCTAAACAGCAGAAGACACTCAGACTAGCCAAATATGGATTTGATTTAGGAGAGGGAAAAGAACTTCAAAACGATGGCTGGCTACGAGCCAAAGAGGCGGGACAAACTAAATGACAAATGTAAAGGCTGCAGCCAAAATTTACCAGCATTTGGCTCGTGGCGAGCAGTAATTTCCGAGCCTGTTTAAGCAGTTACTAAAGCTTTTCAAACAGCCTGTGTGTTCTAGCTCATCGAGTTCAACCACGCCTGCCCGTGGGACAGCACAACAACACCGTGGCCAAGGTGATAAAATTTCTCTTGTACAAGAAGTTAAACAATTACACTCAATGGAGACACAAAGGGTGAGAGTATTTAGAGCAACCTCAACTGCACAAAAGGATTAGTGGAAAAGAGAACAAGGATGAAGGAATACCTGTGCTGACGTGTATTTAAACATTCAGGGAAGTGTGTATCACCTTACAAACTCTGCAACACCCCTGGGTGTCACAACAAAAGTGATGAGAGTCAATACACCTGCTTTCATGGCCTTGAGGAAATAATAGTGTGTGACATAACTTGTGTGAGAACCCAAAAAAAAAAAAAACTAATAATTACAAAGGAATTTTGTTGCAAATGTGTCTTCTCTTTATGCTTTGTAAGAAAAAAAAATGTTGCAGTTTGTTTTACACACCAGATATACAAAAGAAACACTTCAGCTATTGGTTCCTACCTGTGTCTGTGCTCGTCATGTCCTCCCTGTCCATGTATGATCACTTGTCCAGAAGCATGCTTCCCCTCTTTGGGTGAGTCAATATGAGGGATGAGCACGTCCTCCAAGCCTAGGTCAAAGCGCTTGTGCTTGGAATTGTCCGGGAGGAAGAAGAAGGCCCCGAAGCATAAGGTGATGAAGGCACTGAGAATGAGGAGGAGGATGAACTTCTCGGAAAGCCTCAACGTAGCCCTGTGGTGTGGGAAAGAGGAGGCCCCCGGTGACAGAGTGGGTATCCTTCGGCCCGACAGTGGCAGGAGAGCCGGTGTTGTCATGTTTTTGACTGCTGAACTGAACTTTGTTTGGGGAGGAGTTGGGAGGGCAGGGTGGGGCGGGTTTACAAGTGCCACAGGTGTTGTTGTAGCAGCATGCACAAGCTGGTTGACTTTATTATCTCATCCCTGCATTGGTAAGTCCAAAAATCAGAAAGGGCTGAGGTCCCTCAGTGAAGGAGTGACTGGTCAGCAGGAAAATGGTCATGACGATTCTAGAAAAAAAAAGAGACATCACAGACAAAGAGTTGGCATTCAATACAGAGCTGCCGTGTTACCACTAAGTCGAAAGTTTACCCTTTCACAGCGTGGTTACCAGAGACTAGAAAATCTGATCTTTTAACTGCACTTCCTAAACACAAGATAAAAGAGTTGCTATACTCTATATTCTTTCCTTTAGCTGTCATTTCTCTGCTCTGGCAGCATGTCCCTTGTAACCACTAGCATCATCCCTCCTATCAAGTACTCTGGCAGCCTTGTATTGAGCCTAGCGGTGCTGAATTACGATCAAATATGTGGTGACACCTCAAGAGACTGGTATATCATATATGTGATGAAGATGAAACAGAGTAATAACAATCCTCCAAAATGCTCCTCTCAAATTTAACAACATGCCATCTTAAAACTAAATACCTCAGAACCCCTCTCTCTCACACACAAAAATAAAACTCTTCATCCTTTTGCCATGAGAAAAATGGCAAACATATTTTCAAAAGGCTTAAGGCGATGTTAATTTTGTCAATGAAATTTTTAACGACAAGTATTCATTCAAGTCCTTTTATTTCATGGCTAAATTCTGAGGGCAATATAAATGAGAGAAATATTGACAACAAAACTTAAAAAAAAAAAAAAAAAACTTAAAACACAGCATACTGCAGTGTCTGCAAAGGTAAATATCAGTTATGTAAATCAATACACTTGATCATTTTATGTTAATTCCATTTTAGGACTAAATTTTTAATTTTAGTATAGTTCAAGGTTTTGTGTTGATTCAGTGTACAATGCCTTTCTCCGTTGACACTGAAATTAAAATTAAATTAAATTTGACGGAGCTGAGATCACGGTGAACATGTACTCCTTCATAAAGATAATTTATGATTTCTTACAACTCATAAACAGACACTAACTCTTTTGGCAGACAATTAAAATAATTCTGTCCTAATTCTAGCTCCATTTAAAACGAGTAAATGTGGTATTTCACAGATAATGCTTGTCTGCTTAATGACACTGGTCATAGATTTTTACTGCTTATTTGTTTAAATAGAGTAAAACATTGCAAAACATGAGGCTAAATTTAGCAGAACTTCTCAACAATGTAATATATAAAACAGTCTGTTTTGTCAGGTAATAAACATGATCAGTGTCTAATGACTCATTAATAATGATGTATGCGTGCATTCAT
Source organism: Lutjanus erythropterus (assembly GCF_056507025.1). Lineage (NCBI taxonomy): Eukaryota > Metazoa > Chordata > Actinopteri > Lutjaniformes > Lutjanidae > Lutjanus > Lutjanus erythropterus. The sequence continues at coordinate 23,338,780 of NC_139324.1, forward strand.
TTTTAAGCTACATGATATGGAAGATTCTGTCAATAACACCTTCTCAGCCCAGACGACTAAACACAGGTCAAGGTATGCCTATTACTCATTGGAATTTTTACAGTCAGAATAAATATTCTTCAGCAAAGTCCATTATAGTATCATGAACTGCCTGAGAAAATTATGACTAGAATATTGAATAAAATTAGAAAATTAGAGTTCCACTGACTAAATCTTGACCAAAGCAACAAGAAGAACAAAGCATAGAAATGTGACCTTTTCTAAATGCAATTTTGAGTTAGTGACTAAGAATGAATTTAAAATTCTTAACAAAATTAACAATGGCTTAAATTATCAAGAGGCTGTGCAATATCACTTAGACTAGACCATCACCAAACAACTGCCCTGCGCGCATACTGGTATCTATGACAAACATTGCATAGCAATGCTGTATAGCCTGTTATCATACATACAGTATGTCGTGATAAAATGACTGACAGAGATGAAGAGCAACACCAGCCACACACAAATACTCTTTCCATTCGTGTCCATCGGAGTCGACTGGAATGACAATCGACCCTTTGCTAGAGGGGCAGGACATGCAAGCTAAATACACTATTACATACACGTATCCTGTGCCGTATCACATCTTAACTTCAATCCTTCTAGCAAACACCCATGTGGCTGTACTTTAAGGCACAGGCTTAACGTGTGTAGCAAGAAGACGTGGAGCAAATGTTATTCCGCTCAGCAACTGCTCCAAGTGTTAATGTGATGGATGGTTGCCCCTTTAAACACTAACATAAGAAGTCGTATAAATGCCCGTTGGGTCAAGCCAGCTAATGTTAACACAAATGTCCATCTAAGCCTATTTATTTTATTATCCCGTAGTCTTCCATCGGTTCTGCAGAGAGATGCGATGTCTCAGCGGCCCCACACAGAATACCAAGTTCATTCTCTGACAGTGCCAGCCTGCGTGAGGTGATTAGCCGATACAAAATGCTAGCTAACAAGCGAATGAGCGGCTAACTTATCCAGCTAACGTTGGCTAGCAGAAAAAAACGGCCGTGTCTAAAGGGGAACCCCAGACCCGTGAAAATTCTCGCGAGAGGCATCATTTTAACCAAATCCATAGTTCCCACACACCACCCATGTATTATTCGCCCCGAAACCTACAGAGTTTTTAACCACAGCGTTGTCATATCACAACACATAAGACATTTGTACAGAATGCAAAACTGAGAAACTACCCGTACAAATCTCGCGAGACCTACGCAAAGCTTAGGTTCCCTTCTAGCCACGATCGAAAAAAAACCGAACAACGGAAAATAAACCGCCACGCAATGCTCAGGAAAACACATAAATAAAAAATAAAAGTATTCCGACACGTGTGTTTGGGATCGCTGGCATTTTTGCTATCGCTGTGTGGAAAAGACTAAGCTATGACACCTACATAGCCTGCTGAGGGGCTAGCTATGGCTAGCTTGCTAACGCTAGCTAGCTGGTTATCAACTGACAGAGGTAGCGTCTTGTGTAGACGCCGCTGCTGTGCTGCATCACCACCTTTCTCATTTGCTCGGTGAAAATCGATGCCAGTCAGGATTCCCGGTCCGCCTTTTAGAAGAAGTCGCTGTAGCAGGTGTCCTCATGTCCACGAATGTTAGACCGTCGTAGTAACCTGCCCCGGTTAAACCGTCCAGCGTCAGTTCAAAGCCACATAGCGTTACAGCTCCGCGGACGTTGAGAGGATGTTGATGAGTAGCCGCTCTGTCGGACTGCAGCGACGGACTGACTGACTGAGCTGCTGCTGCTGCTGCTGCTCTGTGATCCAGCATCAACTACTCAGCCTGCCCGAGTTAGGGAGCGTCTGGCAATTTCGTTAGTCACAATTACTGTATGATACGATTAATTACAGGGCAACGTTAAAATGTTAAATCCCCAACCTGCTGTGCGATCAACCTTATTTCCGTTTGAGTCAACGAAGGTAATTTGCTGGAATGCAGCATGCATAAATTTGCTCGAATTATTTACCCCTCCCTCCCCCATTTCAATTTTGTGCAATGCCAATATAGGCTATCTTGTGAAAATTATTCAGACGTGAAAAAAATATTGTTTTACTCAAGTAAAAGCGAGTACAAGAAAGAAGTCCCAGAATTACTAAATTTAGTTGTAAAGTTGTAAATTTTCTAAATTAAACTTTATTCTTTATCTTTTATCAGAACTGTATTTAATAATACACAATCTAGCATAAATGTGTAATGGTGGATCTTAGGCTATATATAGGACTGAAAGTAACAGGACTTTTTAGGATTGAATTAGCAAATACTTACTACAAATACTTAACACCTCCAAGTGGTTTACCAAAGCTATTAAATAATTTAGATAACATTACTTACAATGTAAACAAAAACAGAGAAATCAAGCAAGATTATTTACTTTTGGTTTTCCTAAGGACTTCAGGAGACTTGATTACATGACTTGTAGAATTTCCTAAATTTTTAGAGGGGGAAACAGGGACCTGATTAAGGTATATTTCTGTTTTGTTTTGTTTTGTTTTGTTTTGTTTTGTTTTGTTTTGTTTTGTTTTTGTTTTTTTTTAAGGAGTACTTAAATGGCTAAATTGGAAACAGAGTCACACAATATTACCAAAAAAAATAAGATTTCTGAAGGATTATAATCATTTTATTTCAGGTAAAATACAGTGTCAAAGACTAAAAGGCTAAAATCCTATTTTTTCAGTGATATAGAAATTTTTAATTCAAGTTCCCATGAAATCAAAATCAATATTTCAGTGTTTTTAATCATATATTTACCATGCATTTTCCATACATCAGTGTCTGGCCCAACAATGACCAAAAAGTGTTTTGTAGATATTTTCTGGTATTTTAATGGTGTTTCAGAGTTTGTATTTTCCTGGGAAATGTTTAAAAATTGTTGATGACTCATCCTGCACTTAGGGACGTTACTGAATTTTCATCCACTTACTCACTGATGACACTAGGTGCGTTCGAGATGAGCCAGGCCTGCGCAGAATCGATCACTGGTGATCGCCGGACAATGCATGCCGGTTAGATTTGTGTCCAACTTGATCCCAACTTGCTCTGACGTCATGCACACGTGGGCAATGATAACCTCATGAGATGCAAACTTCAGGTAACCTACAGGTGATCTAACAGGATGTTAGTATCTCTTCCTGTACGTTCTCAGAAGTCTGCTGGAAACTGTCCAACTTGACTGCAGCCTTTAGTCTCCACCTCCTGCTGCGGCCGTCTGATCTGTCCTGCTGTCCAGGCGAGGCGCAGTTCATCTCGAACAAGCCTACTGCTGGAGAATACATTCATGCTCCATAGCAGACTGGACTGTTTCTTGGGGACTACCTAAACAAAAGCACAACTTTGTAACTTCATTCACTGATATTCGTGAAACTGGATCATATTTTGTAGAGAAAATATTTTCTGGTTTTCCCTCTGATGCCCTCCGGTTGCTCAGCTGCAATTCTGTGATTAAATTACAGAGTTTCCTGACGGGCAGACAGAGCTTTAGCTTTGTTGCTAACTGTTAGCTGCTGTTAGCTGGCAACACAACCAGACTTAGCAGCCTACCAGTGAACACAGCTGGAACCAAACAGAGTCGTAGGTCACAGTACCAAGCTAAAATGTCATTTTGTTGTGTTTTTGGGCGCCAGAATCAAAGTAGCAATGACAGTTGCAAAAAAAGACAGTTGTGGTTAAATATGAAAAGACATAAGCTGGGAGATGGTGCAAGCTGTGACAAAATAAACATAAGGAACTCACAAAATGTCAAGAAAGGATATATTCTCACACATATTTTTGTTATTAACCATAAAAATACAAACCAGTCACAATCATTCACTCTGAATTCAATTCTCTGCCCAACCCAGCAGTTGTAGAAAGATGGTTTATCCATTAAGTGAATGTGTATGGGTCATCCAATCTGGTCCCATTGGTTCAGTTGGAACTTTTTCAAGAAGCACTTTTGGTCCCTAGAGATTGAGTAAAAATGTCATGTCCCTAAACTGCTGTGGGACCAACTGTACTTCTCCTTGAATCAGTGATGGTAATTTGCAAAGTTGGAATGCAGCAGTGTGATTTGCTCAAATTATTTACTCCCTCCTCCAGTTAAACTTTGTAAAATCCCAAATAGATATTACACATAGAAACACAACACTTTGTGAAGGCAACTGACCCACAGTCATGTAGACATCCTAATCTCAATAAACATAAGCACCAGTGCCACCTCATGTTTGTTGTATGACAAATTTGACCAATTGGACAAATTCAAAAACTAAAGACATCCCCAGTATGTATAGTTAACTTAGTACACAACATTGTTCCAGTTAGTTTTGTTTTTTCTAAAATCGATTTTTTATTTAAAATCAAAATAAAATGTTTAATGCTTAGTTTTAGTTTTTAGTTTCATTTTAGTTAACTATAATAACCTTACATCAAAGTAAAACAACTAACCGTACAAAAGAGAAACCCGTGTTGTTGCTGATATATTGTTCTAATATTGTGGAGCAACAAGTGGAGCTTGTAAAATACTCAAGTGGAGAAATGAAATAGGTGAAGTACAGCTCTGGGGGGCCTGTGTGCTCAGCCTGGCCCTTACCACAGGTTATGGGATTGTACTCAGGCACTGGAAAACGTCTGGGGCAAATGACCAAAATAGCCAATTATGAAGAATTAATTTTTAAATTGAAGAACAGATAAGAGGTATTTTTTTTGAAAATATGGGGTCCCACGCATGAATACAATGTTGAACGCCTAATAACTAGGGAGATGCTGACATTATTATGATATTTAAGATGTTATCATCATGTTTTGTGAGAGATGCCCTGTACTGTATGCCATGTTGTTATAAATGTGACAAATGTCACAGATGGTGCTACTATTAGTGAATGACAGAAGTGTGATAACAGCGATTATTTTTGCTTGGTACATTACTTACATTATAAGATGTGAATGATAACTATATGATGGTGATGTTGGCCCACTGAGGTGTTGTCAGTAGGAACTCTTCCCAGGGATGAGGAACCTTCAGAGGATTTCTGTGTTTCCACTGCAGGAACCAGGGTCTAAATAAGTTCGAGGTACATTATTTTACCCCCCAAATAGTCCCTACTCGGGGGATACTGCTTTATACAAGTACAAGAACTTTGGGGGTGGGGTTTGTAGTGCTGAACATTGCTGATTGGTAAAGTACTCACAACATTTTATTTCAGCCACTGTTTTTAAAAAATCTGCAGCCAGCTTGTCTTTAGTCCATCGTACTTCAACACATCAGCATGGAGTTGCAGAACAAAGCATACAACAGATCAACCGACTGTCGACTGTTATTTATAATTTTGTGCTGTTTTATAGGTTTGATTGGTATGAGATTTTTGTTCTGTGGGATGTCACTTCTTGAAAAGCAATAAAAATATATATAAAAAAAGAGTGAAATCAGAGTTGTGTTTTGGCAGCTACATACAGCAGCACACTGTTCTATTCACTACACTGCCTGGATCTATGTGTTATTAAATGTTCGGCGCACAACATTGAATAATCTTATCAAAGACACTCTCCTTTATTAAATGCAGCGTGAGCTGTGTCACCAGGAAAGACACAGTTTGTCATATTAGACTCCTGGTGTATGCCAAGAAGAGATCACTTTCCTTTTTTGGCCCTGACAGCGTGTGCTCTGTCTTCTTTTTCAGGAGAGAAACACGACTGAATATGAGACAGGTGTTGCTTTGCTTTCAGGAGCGTTTCTTCCAGTCTAAGGGCAGTTTTCCCTTTGCCGTAGCCAAAAACACATTCCCAGCCAAGAGCTTGCTCTGTGCTCTCCGCAAGCGAAGGGTGTAATTTGTTACAAACCTCAGCGATGACACTTCTCCTGCTGCAGAATAGCTGGCTTTCCTGTGGTGTGACTTGGGTAAGGGCCACAAACCTGGCTGAACCACAAACTCCGAAAGACATGCCACCGACAAAGGTGACCACGACTGGTTCCACTATGTCGAGTCTTAGATCACTGAACTTCAGTCCAACAGAACAAGAGTAGAGAACAAGACGACCACATAAACATACATCCCACCACTTCAACATGAGTACATATTATACAGAAACAGATGATTTAAAGCATGGGAAGGTCTGTAGGCCTTGAGCAGTGTTAAGTGGGTGTGCAACAAAGCAGAAGACCTGTTGTAGAGTCTTCAAAGAGACTATGTCTTTAATATTAAGTGATACTAGTAAAAAAAAATGTTCACAGTGACGTCTGAAGATTATCCAGAGTAATTGGAACGCTTTCTGGAATTTTCCTCTGATCCTTTAGTAAACTATGCTGGCATAGTGACTCTAGTAATCATTTGACCGCCTTGGTCTGGACTGAAATATCTCAAAGAGTATTGGATGGATTAACATAAATTTTGGTAAGACATTCATGGATGGGTGGATTAATCATACTTACACTTTTGATACAGTTAGCCATGGTGTCCAGGGGATGATTCATTAAAATCTTTATTCTGAAACTTTTGTGGATGTAAATTTGCACTCGTATTTCAGTTGTAATGCTATATCTTCTGTCAAAACTTAGTTAGGAACAGACAGACAGACAGACAGACAGACAGACAGACAGACAGATAGATAGATAGATAGATAGATAGATAGATAGATAGATAGATAGATAGATAGATAGATAGATAGATAGATAGATAGATAGATACTTGTATATAGGTATATCTCCCAATCATTCTCAGGAAATGAGACTATAACTCATGAAAATGCTCTACAGCCACTGACTTAACCGGTGGGGTCCTGTGTTTGAAAAGGAGGATTGTATTTCTTATCCCTTGGTCTTTCACTGTGAACGCTCCATATTGAAGTAGAGCTTAGCTGGCAGTTAGTCTGCACTGTGACACTGTCAGCCCACATACCAAAGTGAGCTTTTCTCTGACAGGTAATCTATCCGTGTACAAAGTTCAACCATAAAGACAGTCCCAGCGTTTTGCTGACTGTGGAGACAGCCAGGCAGTCGCTGAGTCCATCAGCTGGTCCTTGAGCTGCCACCGGCTGCAGCCTCGCTCTCAGCAGCAACAGCAGGGCCACTGGGACATCTGATTTACAGGACACCCCTCAGTGAGTGAATTAGTGGCGGTGCTGCGGCGTGCAGTGTCGTAATCATTGTGAAGTCCTCCCTTCGGAGAGGCATCACCATGAGTCACCCTCTCTGCTCAGTGACGAGGGCCGGTTGGGTTTGACGCTGGGGCCGGTGTGGGTGCGAGGAGACACACAAAAACCTAAAAGAGCTGAGCAGACACAAAAAGGCTGACAGTTTCCAAATCTCAGCCAAGTTGCAGAGAAGAAGGGTGAGCAGCAGTGAGAGAAGGGAGGGTGTCCTTTGCTTCAATGCATCTTTGATTATCATTGTCAGAGGGATGGATTGCTGGACTGCGAGGGATTCATCACACATTTCTCACCCACAAAGAACAACGCTGCAAAGACAAAACAGTCTTTCTTTGCAGAAAAGATGGAGAATAAGCAGAAATCAAAACAAAAAGAGCTCAAAATGTCTACAGGAGGCCTTGGCATGACATGAGATGCTGCATCCCAGCTGATAAACACAACCAAAAGCTGCTGGTCCTTTAGCTCCTTACTGTATACAATGAACTAGTCAGTTATGACAGTTTCCGCCCTGTGACTCATGTGCTGCACCAGAGCACCTGAGGGAACCCATCTATCAGGGCAAGGTCAACCACAATCCCTGGCTCAGGTGGACACCGGCATGTGTATGTGTGTCCATACAGGAAATGTGTGTGAAGTGTCAATCCCACGCTCTAGTGGCGATAACTGCATATAGTGCTGAGAAGGGACTCTACAACACACTCTTGATTTTTGACATTCCAGTTAATGGTGCGACACGGCGCCTTCCCACACTGCCAAGAACAGTGATCATGAGTCCCTGCAGAGAGTGTGGCATGATGGGTAGATAAACAGAGCTCTGTCCATATGACTGTGTCAAGCACGTCTCACAAGTCAGCCTCTAAGCGCTTCGCTCAATAGAGACTGCGGACACCACTCATTGGTAAAACTGTGTGGAAACACCAAGAAAGTTTAAAAAAACCTGCACTGCAGAACCATTCTTACTGGGGCAGTGACATGCAGAAGTCATGTGCTTACGTCTGAGGACAATAAAAATTTAATCAAAATGTACGGAGTGTAGGTTTGTTAGTGGCTGTACTTGCCACCATTCATGCAATTACGCCCAAAACTGTAATTGATATATTGTCCAATATTGGTAAACACTTGTGAGAAGTAATGAAAACAGGATATTTTACTATTCAACAATGAACTTTATTGTCCAAAATGATATTGGGACACTGAAACAGTAACTGTTCACTGGTACTTTTAATAATGGCACTTTTATTAATGGTAAATAATTGTAAATAATAATAATTTAAAAAAAAACACAAGTACAACTATATAATCATCAAATGAAACACCAGTAATATAAATACACACTAAAAACTGCTGGGTTAAAACTTATTATACTTTTTTAAGAAAATATATGTACAGTTATTTAAGGGCTTCATCAATTTTTGTTCTCTGAAATTAGTTTTAAAACTATTTTGTAGTTGTAAAATATCCACACATGTCAGCAGAGGAACAAGAAGAGACATTTTCTTTCCTCAGAATGCAAGTAAACTTAATTCATCTGATAAAGGATCTCATTATAACTGAACTTGAAAACTGAGGTTTGTGTACCCTTATAATATTTGTTATGAGTTTGGCTGATGGATTCAATAAACACATTACTGTATGTAAAACTGACTAACACATTAAATACTGTGTTGATATTTCATCAAACTCAGACACAAAAGACCACTTGAACCTGAGGATGAACCGATAAGGTTGTGTTGGATAAAGGTCAAAGGTCACTGTGACCTCACAAACACATTTTTGGCCATAACTCAAGTTTTCATACACTAATTGTGACAAAATGTCACACAAATGCTTAATAGGATCCTGCAAGTGCAGGAGTGCAACCATTTACATGTATCTAGTTACATGTAATTAATTCACAAAATCAATGTAACTGTAATCCTTTACAAAAACTGCAAAAGATATGTGATTAGAGGAATGATGATGCAGGTGTATATACAGAAGTAACATCTAACACTGTAGCTCAAAAATCTTTCATACAATTGTAATGTGAGGATTTGATTAATGGTGGTTGGATTACTCTCATTAAGAGGAAACAGCAGGATGAAGACAATTTCATTTACTGTTCTCCACATTTAAAAAAAAATCATATCTAGCATTAGCTCGAGGAAGATATATAAGTTAAAAAAAAAAAAAAATCAAAGCACGAACGTTTGCTGTAATACTGAAATTGTGAAGCTCAGAGCTCCAGAAAGACTTCAATAACAGTCCAAAGTGAATTGGACCTTCATATCAGCCTTTGTTTTGTTGTAGACATTTCATTTTTCAGTTGATAGCAGCCACATTTTGCAATAAAAGTCCTTCAAATGCAATCTGTGCAGAGAGACGAGACACAGAAACCCCAAAGTGGCTTGCAAACACACTTTACCCTGAAATAGAAAAAAGAGAGAACATTGAGATGGCAGGGAGCAATTCAGGAGAGCTGGGCAAAAGAAACCAAAACATCAAAATGCAACATCAATTAAGAGAGTAAGAAAACCACATGAATGCATTGTTGCATACAAAACAATATGTGGTTGAAATAAAATGAATTCAAACAGCTCTGGCACAGTGACAGTGAGAGTGTGGTCTCCTCACTTTTACACACAGTGGTGGGCTATACAGCCTGTCAGTTTTTATCATTTGTGGAACAGTGTGATGCTAATATCCAGCTCCAAACAGCAGGCTGGATCTCAATAACATTTCTGACCCTGATAACAGTATATCTCTAATCTGTCCAGGATTTACGTAGAACATTACATAGAACAGTAGCTCCTTCAAAATTTCTTACTTTTCTCTTTTAATCTGTCTTTTTTTTTTTTTTCAACTTACAATTCAGTTGGCACCTTTTGACCACACAGTCAGATCAGGCGGACGTGCTGCTGTCGACCACCCCAGGAGGAGCGGAGGTGAGCGGGGACAAGAGCCAAGCAAATGCAGCTCGATTTCAAAGCTGCTCCTGGCTAATGTCCAAAAATGAAAGGGACAGAATCTGAGTTAGGCAGGTCGAGCAACGGGAAATCAGAGACTCAAATTAAGTGTTGCACTTGAGGGGCAGACCAGTTCTGAGCCGACAAGATGCGACACACAGACTTCAGGAAGGACGAGGGGACTGTCAGACTTTTTATTTAAAATGTCAACCTTAGTATCATCATCGTGTTGCTGCCGTTTACATTCAACATGATGCAAATTCAAAAAATACTCTATATGTGTCTATATATATTTATGTAAATAATGTATTGCTTTATTTTATTTTTAATCCTGTTCTATTATGAATTTAATACAACTTAACAGCTTAAAGAAATATTTAGTAGCTTCTAATAGAAACTTTAACTTTTATATTTTACATCATCCCCAACAGTTCAAAACAAAGTCTGAGAATTTGCTGTAAAAGTCAACCGGCATAAAATGTACAAGCAGAATTTCTTTTTGTTTGAAATCTTTACAGGTTTTGTTGAAATTCTGCAGACGCAGATTCTGTGTGGGCCTTCTCATCACACACAACTCCTCTTAATGCATCGTCACTATCCGGTGTGTTTTCCAGTCCCATTACACTGGTTTGGGTCTGAAGCTGTTTTCTGACTCTGCATCCTGTCCTGCTGCTCAGAGAGTGTGATCAATCATTTCTGTTCTATTGGAAAACGATAAAAATCCATTTGAAAAGACATCCGAAACCATAATATCATCATTCAATATCTTTGAAATATTGAGGATCCAGTATGAGTTTCATGTTGTCAGTGATTTATGGCTTTATAGGCTGGCAAAGGTGGAATGACAAATTGCACTTAATCTCATTAGACTGGCTAGCTTTCTGTTTACTTGCACTTTTTGGAGTTGTTCTTCTTAAGTCAGTGAGTTTACTTTGCATTCAATGAAATATTCAAACACACATTATTTTTTGGATTTCTCCATGATTATTTCTGCTGAGACTAGCCGGTAATAAATTAACATTTGTTTCATATTTGCACATAAATTTGATGTGCAAATGGACTCCATCACTTATAATACGGGTTCAGCTGTAACATACAGTTCAAGCTGTCTCAGTATTGTTTTTAACTAAACTGTCATGCAATACTTTGTTAACCTGCCTCATCCAAGTGCCTTTACTTTTTATATAAATACAGTAGATAGAGGATGCTACCTCACAACATTTATCTTGTTTATTCTTCTTGTTATATCCTGTCTTGTGTTTTTATTCTTTATATTGTTTTTTATTGCTGCTGCGCTTTTATTGTTAAGCCTGAGATGAAGGAAAAACTGGGTTTTCCATTTCAAAAAGAGAGTTAACTTTCACTCTGTCAGTTACTTTACTAGTGACTGTGAATTCTAACTTGCTCACTGAAGGCAGCTGTTTCCCTGCACTGAAACGTTTACCACACATTACTGTACTTAGCACTGTTTAATCTGTATAAGACAGTGATCAATGAACAATCATTTGTTATATTGTGATCGGTCACACTGATGGAACATTCTTATCATAGTTATCATATTATGTGGAGATGATGTGAATATCTGTGACTGATTGTGGTGCAGCCAATGGTACCAGAACTAGAACAAAACGTATTTTAAAAGCTGCGTGATATAAGCTGCATATCATCTTAATTCGTTTGAAGCCATTTCTTGTTGAAATATTGACACACATTGAAATATACAGTACAATGCTGTTGAGCAAGATGTTAAATGTACGTCTAAAATGGATGTGTTTGGTGTTTAAAAACAGTCAGTTTGAACAAAGACACCTGCAAAGTCATTATTACTGGGTCAGAAGATCAGAGAGCTATAAATAAACAATGTCTTATCTGTTTGATCCATATTTTCATATTTAGTTAATCAGGTCATTTTTCTTTTAAGGGGCCCTATACAAAATGTTTTTTGGGGGGCAGCTTTTTGTTTAAACTATAGTGGGGGGATTCAAAACATTTATACATACATACATCAACATAATACATGGCATCAAGTGAACTCAAACATCCCTTTTCTCTCAAATTCAAATCACAATTTTCAAGCTGACCCCATCAATTTAAACCAAAGAAATTTATAGTAAATGGGAATCACTGGGGCTCCCCTTCATAAAGAAAATCATGAAAACTTATTTCAGGTTTACAGAATCTGCATTATCACATCTGACAACATGAGACAATGATGCATTTCCTTAAATTCCTTATTTTAAATGTTAAGAACAAATTTGTAATAATAAACACTGAACTAATGAATTGCAGTTGGGATACTGAGTGACAGATCAGCTACTGAACACAGATTGTCACTACATGACACTGTTTGGGGGCCCTGGTGGTTTTGGGGGCCCTATACAACTGCAAAGTCTGCATATGGCAAGAAACAGTCCTGCAGTTGATGACATTACACATGTCTACATTTTGTCCCTAACAGTTTACAGCTGATAAGAATTATTTAAAAATCAAATGAAACACATAATCAGATTTCAGCATTTATCATCCATTAAAAAAAAATCAAGTTTGGTAAATAATGAATGAATAAAATATAAAAGTGTTAACTTCTTGACTGCATTCTCCACTCCTGTTTTTTAAGATAAATATCATGGTCAGCATCAGCATGCACTCACGTTTTTGCTCTCACAGTTTTAAGGTGGAGGCTCCTCTCTTTATTTACCCATTGCCATTGTGAATCATAGTATCGGAGCTCCACTGATGATGGCTTTCATGTACGCACTTTACTCAGAGTTAACATAATCAGAGCCGATTGTACTAACTCTACTCAGCTGTTCTGGAACTGAAAACTCAGTTTCCCATCTCAGGCTTTGTCAGCTCAGAGTTCAGGGTTAGACTCAGAGTTTGTTAAGCCTGCTTTCTGAAACAGGCCACTGTGATAACATGAGATGGTCAAACCTATCAAAGGCTGACAAGACAAAAAGCCATGCACGAAGGCACAGTAGTACAGCTGTCCATGACACAGGAAACCTTGATTTACGGGGAGGAATTTATAGGTGCTGATATCCTCATAGTAACATTGCAAACAGTGTCTTATTTAAACTTCAGATCAGAAGTCTTCTGTTTGCTTTTTCAACTCTCCATGATTTGACTCCTTTATATATTTCTGATCTTTTAACCTCATATTCTGTAACAAGACTCCTCAGGTCTGACAACCAAACGCTGCTAAAGGTTCCATCGCTCAGGACAAAGGCAGGTGGTGACTGTTAGCTTCAACACTGTGAAACTAGGTCAGTGCAATTCAGGCTGAGTCAGTGCCACATTTTATAAAGCTTTTTTAAAATCCCACCTGAACCGACTGGCATTTTTACAACTTATTACTTCAGTGGTTTTAAGCTGTTTGTAGTTTATTTTGTTTTAATTCTGTATGTCTACCATTCCCAGTGATTTTGCAGGGGTTCTCAAAGTTTTGCCAATTTAGGGAGGCAGCATATGATCAAGGGCCACACAGGAAAACCCATGGTCTTAATGCTGGATTTGTGATTGGTCTAATGAAGGTTTCTAACAGTAAAATTTGAGTAAAAAAATCTGTTTGTAGATAAGGCAGATCACTTGATCTGTCTCCTTTGGTCTGATGAAGTAAGAGTTTATCTATTTTTTACTTAAACCTCCCTTTCTCCTCAACCACACAGTGTTTCTACAGTGGTGGATTTTCCATCTCACTTCAACATTAAACTGCCAAGTTGTCCATCATTAATTAAAAGGGACAGTTCACCCCAAAATCCAAAATACATATCCTTCCTCTGGCCAGTAGTGCTGTTTATTCATCTATACTGTTTTGGTGTGAGTTGCTTAGTTTTGGTGATATTGGCCTTTGACATTTTGGAGAAAGTAGTTCCTTCATGAAACTGTTCACAACAATGTCTGTGGGCAATTTAGAGCAACTTGGTCATGATTTTTTTAAGAGTGACACTGGTTTAGAATATTTCAAGCGTATTTTTTTGGTGCTTGGAGCGACACAGGACTTGTGTCATTTAGTTCAAATAAAGTGTCTTCTAAGGTGCTCTTCTATTACCCTCTAGAGTTTTTTTTAATTTAAACTAGACATTGGAACTATTTCAGCAGAAATACATCATGACTTCGTTGCACTGGTGCCTCGCCACATACAGCTGGTGCCCATTTTTATTTGTGTTGCAACTACAACTCACTCGAGTATCTTGAATTTGGAGTGAAGTCACCATTTTTGAACACAAGGATGTTAAATATTTCTACTTTAAATGTAGGCGATTGAAACAATGATCAAAATATAATTCATGCATTTCATGCCACACAAAGTATTTCTGAGGACTCGTGGGCTACACTTTCAGCATTGTCCTATTATGGTGCCATAGAAACAAAGTTTACTCATTTCTACATTTAATCAGTGAGTGTATTTGTTTCTTGAGATATCCATTTTCAAAATAGTCAAACACATCAGCATCCTAACAGCATCACCGGAGGTGAGGAGTTGTTCTGATATCACTTTTTCCTTCCTGAGACTGATTCTGAAACCTGAACTCTCTCTGCATATTGACAATACCAAGTTCCAATAAGATGCCAGCATGTACAAAACAAAAAAACAAAAAAGAAAAATATATAAAAGGTAAAAGTAAACGCAAACTTTTATTGTGACATTTACAACGATACAAAGAACAAATATACAGTCTGATACAATTTGGAGCAGAGGGCAGCATAAACGAACCACCTCCGGCTCTAAGCCAGCACCTCGGTCAGGACTCCTGACAGCAGAATTGACCTGGCGTACATGTTTTTGACGGTTGGGGAAAACAGCACCTGAAGGCAACCCATCCAGGTATGGGGAGAGCATGCAAACGCAAACCAGTTTCTTCTTATAACTGTACCACAGGTGAGCAGCTTACCTTCAGGCACTTTCACAACATTCTGTAGTACTGAGATGTCCAATCATAATTTCTAGTCATGGCTAGGTGAAGGTTATTTCCGAGGCTCTATTTATTGGATTGTGCTCTGCTGTTCAGTAGCTATATATGTAGTGATGTACTTTTTCTTCAAGTAACAAATGAAATGTGTTGCTGCTTTCTTGTGTAGCTTGTCTCCACTTTTGCAACCCATCTCTTAGAAAGCATTTACCGATTTCATGTAGCTGTAATCTTTTTAAAATGGTGTATGTCCAATTTGAAAACCATGGTCTTCATATTGCTCCGTCAGCAGCGTGTCTGTGATCTTAGACTGCAGTTGCTCCACACAAACAAGCTTCATTGGCTTTTAACAACTCCACTACTTTCCAGTGGGAGCTGGTTAGGCTCCATTTAGAGCCCAGTAAGTATATTACTGTCATGACAGTGGCCTTACCTCTCTGTCTATAATCAGGTTACACAGTGTTCAACCTGAACGACCTGCCTCTGTTCATCACAAACATGGTGTCTCTGATTTCATAAGCAGCAGTATTGAGGCCCATGCAATAGAATAAGAATATGATGGCCTTTGTCAGAGCTTCATTGCCTTTGGTGAGCAAGACTCAAGGGTGTTGGTGGGATTTGCTTCATTTGTTACATAACTCGCTCTGGAAACTAGATTCTGTGACGCCTATGAATTATTGACACCACACTAATTTTAACAAATCAAGATAAATTATTCACAGCTCAACACACAGGGACTCTCCAACAGGGAATTCTGTGACAGTGTGCTCATATTCTTAGACTGGCCTTTCCCAGAGTGCATTTCAGGCGGCCCTCATGTACAGTGTGGACGTGTGCGTGTGTGATTGTCATCTTGAAAATGATGGAAGCCAATGTTGCTCTCTTGCAGCCAGGAGATAAAGCGTCTCTCAGAGAGGGATGTCAGGTGCTGTCACGACGCTGGATCTGAGGTGACATGATGCTGCGGTGGGTTACCTGCATCTCTGTCACCTGTGGAGTCTATCACTCCTTCTGCTCTACTCTTTATATGCAGTGTGTCATTTTTTTAATGAGATGATGACAGTGTTGCTGGGTTTTTACTAACATTTTGACCACTTTTGTTTTTTTTTCAAGGATTATCAGCCAGAGTGTTAAATAAACATGCAGCACCTGGTGTCGATCAGTGACATCATCAACATGGTAAAGGTGCACCTGACCCATAATGTAGATTACTTTAACTTAAGTAAAATTTTGACGGGGCAACTTTCACTTGTAGTTGAGTAATGGTTGACATGTCCCAGTTTGGAGAAGCAGCAGGAAGCTACTCTATGTTATAGACTGACTATCAAGCCCTCCTTCAGCCTGAAGATTTGCAGAAAGTCATGCTTATCACATCACTTCCGTTAAGATTTTACTGCCTCAGCAGATCTTCTCAACTGGTCCAGTCAGGGATCTTTACCAACACAAAGTAAACATAAATCTCACATTAAAACATGTCAGTCTGTCTCTTTTATTTCTCTTGTGATTTGTTTAACTTAGTACTTGTTGAAAAGAATGAAATTTGTCTCTCTTACATATCTATCTGATTGTTAATTCAATGAGATGAGCTATTTGTTTGTTGTGCTTATGTGGCTATAGTGTGTATAAGTGTGTATGACTGTGTGTGTGACAGAATAGTTCATGTTTATGGTGATGATAAATAAACAAATTCATCCATCTTCTTCCGCTTATCCAGAATAAAGAATAAATGTAGAATATTTCATATGTGAAATGCTTTTATTTTGTTTGTTTTTTCTTTGACATATGATATAAACCTCATAGCCATTACAATCACATATGACAACTTAGGTTAATTTTATATTTTATATATTAAAGGTAGACAAAACTAACAAATAAAATAGTGCAGGGAGATCAAAAAAACCTTATTTGAAGCACCCACCTAAATATTTAAATTTCCACACAGTTATTGACAACACAAAAGTAACAGAAAATAATATAACTAAATGGCAAGCTAAACCTAACAAAATGAATGATGAACACAACAATAATAATTATTTAAAAGCAGAAAATGTGAAAGTTAAATGCTTTTTAAAGCATCCTTTGTAATTTGTTACTCCTAAATCTGATCAAAAAATTGACCTCTGCAAATGAAACATTTAGGAGAGAAGATCTAAAGAAAAGGTTTGAAATATCAGATGTCAGCTGTTGCCATTTTATTTTTTCACAGTAGACGACGTTACATGTGATAAATTCTCTTGTGCTTTATTAAAATGTATGATTCTGATTATGACTATAATTAGAATTAGATGTTGTTGTCACATAGTCCTTGCACACCTTCTTTTTGGTTACCTGTCAGGATGATGAAAGCTGAATCTCAGCTCCTCTGCAGATGAACTTTCTATAACTCTTTCTGGATAAGCGTAACTGGCAAAGCATGAAAACATAAAAAGCACCAAATGTAAAAGATTAAACATAAGAAAAGATGTCTCTCGCCTGTGAGACAATATTGTATCATGATCGTTGGTTCTCTCAATTACAAGCTACATTAGTTGAGAGCTCAATGGCGGGTGAAGGAGCTTTATGAGGTCTGGCAGAAGTCCTTCTCTCTGGGGTTCACAGCCGCGGTGAGCGTCCTGCCATTTGCAATGCACTGTCACTGTTCAGTTTGGTGTGTGTGTGTGTGTGTGTGTGTGTGTGTTAGTGGGCTTAGTTCCTACTGAACTGATTCACTCAAAGAAGGGAGAGAGTGAAGGAAGTGAGAAATCAATAATAAAGACAGATTTTGAAGCACTCCATCATCTTTAACCCAAACCTGGCCTTACCTAATGGAGGCGTTTCTGTGTGTGCGTGCGTGTGTGTGTCTTTGCCCACAGTGACCTTTACTTTCCGCATCTAACCCCTCTCCTGCTGCCGTTTGAATGGCCGTCAGTTAATCACTCATTTCCAATTTGCTGTAACTGAACAATTACTGTGTTTGATTAAGCAGTGTCACCATCGCTGACACTGCTGATGTAACTTCCTCTGTGATGGCTTTTAGTGGAACAGGTCCCCATTCATCAAACATTCATATTAAGAGAGTCAATCTTAAACCGCTTAAGACATTTTTCATGATAATGCAGTATTCATCAGGAGCCTCTTAGCTCGGAATGACTCTGGTAAAGACGGCTTTTCAGAACGCTGATTATGAATGATTTGTAGGAACAAGAGCGGAAACCTTAATGTCACAGGCAGAGGAGGGACAAGATCATTAGTTCTGGTGGAGCAGGCACAAAAATGTAGCTCTCTCCTGCCACCTAGTGGTTTGGAAAGTGTCTATCAAGCATAATAAACTAAAAGCTCTCATAAAGTGTTAAAATAGGAGGTCACTGAGGATATGAACAGTATTTTTTTTTTATCATGTAGGTAGTTTCTAATCAGTTTGATTTACTCATTGAAATCTAAAGATTATATATCCATAGAAATGTTCACCATTAGATGTAATCGTGTGCTAAGTACACTGTCATATGGAAAAGAAAGGCTATAATATCTGGAGGAAAATACTTGTATCAGTGTTGTGTAAATAATAAAATAATATTTATTATTTTGATTGATTTTTCATTCTTTCTCAATATTGATATTTTAAATGACAAATTGAATGCATGTGACTGGGACTGATGTGTTATCCTATTAAGATATTTGTGTGTAATTTTGTCATAATGAGTGAATGAATTCTTGAGATATGGCCAAAAATATCTTCAGTGAGGTCACTGTGACCTTGTCTTTTACCATCAAAATCTAATCAGTTCATCTTTGAGTCCAAACTTTTGCCAAGTTTGACTAAATTACCTCAAGGCGTTCTCGAGATATCACATTCACAAGAATAAGATGACCTAAAAACATAATGCCTGTGGCCACAGCTGAGCCATAAAAGCATTTTTAAATGTTTTTCAAAACTTCTGAATCACACCTCACAGAGGTCCTACTACAAACAGTTAAGTCTGCGCAGAAAGAAAATTAGTCTGATCAGTCCTGTAGTATTCAAGATTAGCTGCAGACAAGCTCTAGACTGAGTGATCATGCACACACACACACACACACACACACACACACACACACACACACACACACACACACACACACACACACACACACGCAAGCAACTGCATAATCTTCTCTGGGCTTACTGGCAGGGATAATAAAAGTACCTTGTGCATGATCTTGATCTCTGCCTGAGTCATGTCACAGATTTCCATCATCAGTGGACAATCCAGAAAACAACTAACATGATCCCATGCTACCTAAGGTGATCAAATTATGTCTTCTGTTATTGTTTTAATATGAGAGAGACCCCCAGCGACACAACTTAGTTATATATTGTGTATTTAAATGAAAATAAGTTACACTCACCTGGTACTGAGAAATAAGTGTGTTTATTTTGATTGTACAGACTTGAACATTTCAGTAAAAATTTGTGAGGCAGACAAAAAGTACATAATGTGAACAGCAGCAGAATAGTCAGTGTTAGAGAAGCTCTCTGTCATTATGAAAACCTTGGACCACAAATCAGATCAAGTCATTTGCATATGTCTGCTTTACTTTTCATAGCTACAATCAGCAAATCCTAAGTAAAACACATCTATCTGCACACGTAGTTGAGATATGTCATATTCAGAATACAAAAAATACACAGAGGCATCAAGTGGCTCATTATGAGTTCCAGGTTTGTGGTTTTAAGTCAGTGCTGTGACGCAGCCTCTGGAGAGGAACAACTTTGTATTCTAAGAGGAGGCTGACTGTACCTTCTAGGTCACAGTGTTTCCCAGATAAAGAAGGCACAGTGGAGTCGGGTTGCTAATGAAGGGAAAACACAATTCTGTGCAGATCTGACTGACTTTCTCCTAAAAACAGTAACAAGCTCTCAAGATTGATATGTTGAACCTTTACAGTGTTTAAAAAAAAAAACAGGACTGTTTCACATTTTTAACAGGGTCAGAATAATCCTGGGTGACTTTACAGGCACAGTGTATTCCAGCTCAGTGCTCATATTCAGGAGGAGCTGTTTGTCTGCATCTTCCCATCATTAATATGATACTGGAACCAGTAGTCTTCACAAACAGTATGTGACGTCACAATACAGACATCAACTCATCAATGGAATATAATCAAATTATAGGTATTAATTGTTATTTATTTTTCAACCAAATGTACCTAGCTGTTGTTCGTACCATGAAATAATATGATATTAGGTGCAGTAAATGCACAGCATTCATGTTTTGTGTGTAAATGGCAATTTTGGTGGGTAACATTTATTATTTGGTAATTACTACGTAACAAAAACTTAAGTACCTGTTGTTAAGACCTCTTTATTACACAGTTGTTACCAAGTTCTTACAACTTAATATCCTGTGATTATTGTTTAGAAAAGTAATTACCTGAAGGGAGCATAAACAAATAATAAATGAAAAATATGCTGAACTCATAACTGACAGAGTTTATGCCTGTAACAACTTGCTAAGTGTGTCTACAAACAAATTAGCTGCAGTAAGTATTGTGAAATAACTAGTAAATATATTTCTTGATACTCAGAACAGATATGAACAAACAAAAGTCTTTTAAGTGTAACATTACTGTTATTCTCAAAAACAAACATTTTGATAAGGTTCTCTAAATTTAGTTATTAAACAGTTGTGAGCAAGCTGTACATTTTGCTCTCAGTGCTCTCTGATAGACAAACTATTACAGCTACACTGTTTGTACAGTAGCTCAATCACAACATTACAATTTCAGTACAGTATTAACTGATAATATCTGCCTTCTGATTTATTTAGTTATTCTGTAAAAGAGATGATTTCAGAATTACTTACTTGACCACTGTCATTACTGTATTAATGATCCAAACTACAACCCAGGTTCCAAAAAAACAATGTGTCCAAGAAAGTTGGGACACTGAAAAACACACTTGTCACACATTTTACCAGTTTCTGCTTTTTCAATAATATTTTGATTAATTGTGCAACCCTATCCATTAACACATTTCAAAAAAATGTGGATGGTACATTTGCAAATGATTGCATTCTGTTTTTATTCAAGCTTTATACAGCATCCCAACTATTTTGGAATCAGGGTTGTAAAATCATAATTCATGAAAATGTAAACTCACTTAGCCTTTATGGGTTGTTGTTCGCCTCGCCTCGATCACTGTTTCACCAAACAGTGATCAGTGCAGACTGATAAATATTATTGTTCACATCCTTCAGCATCACAATCGTTTTCGAGGCACGATATTTCAACAGATACTTTTCTTGACGGAAAGATATAAAACATACAAAAGTATTAAATTCTCAGCAGTTTGGTTATTCTCAGTGTTTCTATTTTAATGAGTTCTACATTTAAGATACAAAACACTGATTTAGGCACTTTTGAAACTGACTGCAGCTTCAAGGTTAAAAAATAATCTGTTTGATGGGATGACTGGTGAAGGGAAAGTGTAACAGTGAGGAAGTGAAAATTAGCTCCTCTCTAAGGTGCCTTTCAGCAAGGCTTTAAACATATTTGATTCAGGAGGAAACAAGCTTCTGTAATTGGAGTGTTTCTTTTTCTTTCTCATCTATCTTTCCATGTGTAGGCAGAGCTTGGACAAAAAGGCACTTTACAACGTTCATTTAGAGACTTTAGCTCACACTGTGGTATTTGTCTTAATGGTGAGCTGGCTGCTGTTTCACAATGAGGCCGAGGCACAGCTGAGTGCTCCCAAGACACGGTGACTTTGATGTCCTGCCTCTGTCACGGTGTCTTTACAGCTTCACTTTTCTTGTCTGACCTTATCAATTCTGCGCAGGATTTACACCAGCAACCCTGAGATTACTCCCCCAGCTGCTCTGACCTTTTGGTTGCTGTCATCTGTTATTAACTTGCATCATCCTGACAGGTCTTGTCTCTGTGTCACCTCATAGCTCCACAGTTCGCAGGTGTCCGCGGGGGGAGACTGCAGCCAACACACTCTGAGGCAAACACTCCGACTGCTCCACGGTGCTGCCACAACAAGACCAGTGGGGCTTCCCGGGGTGTCCTTTATGACTGTGGCCACAACCTTTAAATCCTCCTGCAGTCACACAGACAGGTAAGAAGACAGACGGACACGGGATCGGGGGGGTTATTAGTCCTTCCAGAGTCGCACAATGTTGAGATAAAACTTGAATCTCTGAAATCATGGCTCAATGATGCATTGGAGCTGTAGTGTCCCGTAAGACTAGAGCACATTTAGCATTTAGCCCAGCAGTTACTGCTCAGGGCCCCGTTTCCCAGAGCCTTCATAGTGCTACGTGCGTCGTAAGTTGTATTTTAAGGTCTCCCTTAAGGTTGTCCCAACAGCCCGTAACCTTAAGGGAGACCTTAAAATACAACTTACAACGCATGTAGTGCTACGAAGGCTCTGGGAAACGGGGCCCTGTTCAGTTGCAACAAACAGACACTGAAGAAAAAAGTATTTTTTGCAGTCTGAGAGGAGAAAGGTTGATTCTCTGGGAGGTCACCATCCTCCAGCTCTGGTGCCTCAAACATGTTTGTCTGTACATGTCCAATAAAGCTGCTAGAGGGAGCATGAATTTTTCAAGTCGTAGTGGTATTTGACAGCAGCTGTGGCTCATTTTTACTTCTTTTTTTTTTAAAGATTAATTTTGGGCTTTTGCCTTATTAATTGGATAGGGACAGCTGAAGATATGACAGGAAAGGGGGAAGAGAGAGGGGGAATGACACGCAGCAAATGGGTCACGGGATTCGAAACAGTGACTGCTGCAGAGGACCAACAGCCTCAGTACACGGGACGAACGCTCTACCAACCCCGGCTCATTTTTACTTTTATATTTCGAGTACATTTCAGAGCCTCTACCTTTTCACTTTAATTTGAGGAAAGTGGTTGAGTTAGTACTTTTACCAAAGTCTTTTTTACACAAGTATCTGTAATTGAGTAAAGAATGTGTGCACTTTTGCCAGCTCTCACTATATATTATTTAGCCATGTCCAGTGCATAGCAATGCCCAGGAACACGTACCACATTTTTCTCTTTTAGAGGTGGACAAGGAGCAAAATGAAGGCAGATGTGAACAGAGTTACTTCTACAGTCGAGTTGCAACACCTTAAGGGAAACATTTCCCTCAAATATTTGTACAGTTTTGTATATCATCAATATCTGAATGATTATGTTTCTGATGCTAAGAGTTTCTTATTGAGAGAATTGTGCTTCCTTTCTCAAAATAAAACATGTCTTGTGATGGCGTGATTCATATAATGTGCACAAAAAAACTTATGTGACTAACTGCGAGTTATTAACGATTAATCGTATCTTAATCTGATGTTTGGATAAATAAGATGAGCTTAAATATGATTGCACAGGAAAGATCAAATGAATGCATTACAACAAAATTTGTTTCTCCTGAAAACAGAAGTCATTCCACCCAAAAAGGCACAGATGATTGTGTCATCTAATAATGTCATAAGCCCCAGTTCCAACCTGTCCCTCCATCTGTTCTCTCTCCATGTCCAACTTGAAAACACAGTGTGCCACTGTGAACCATTGTTTCTGTCCACTGTGAAAAACTGAATGAAAACTGTCCCTCTGACCAGACATTTTAATGATCTCTTGTGTGTACCTGGCATGGTTCCTGGGCAGCCACAGCGAGCCTCTTTGGCTCCTCCACTGGAGCAGAAGGAGCAGCAGTGAAACGTCCCACTGTGACGCCTCAGCTTCCTCTTCACATTCAGAACAAACGGAGAACCCTGCACAGCGAGACAGGATAGAGTCAGTCAGTCGGTATGTCTGAGTTGACACAGCCAACATTACAGTGTCTACAAGGAACTGTCATATTGTGTTAGACAAAGGCGGAAGTGTTTCCACCGCCATAACCACAACATAACAGATAAAAACTACTACTACTACTACTACTACTAATAATAATGATAATAACAAGGCGTCAATATTTCTCCATTGCAGGGGGCAAATTTAACAGTCACATGCAGCCTATTTAATGAGTTTTTGCCAGCAGAGGATTTTGTCCATATTGATTTAATTTGTCGTGATGATGTTAACAGCCCTGAGGTGGTACGCTGTGAGCTGCTGGGAACACCATGGCTCAATTCAACTCTGTGTTTAACTATTTTGACATGCCATTCTCAGATACAAAACATAATAATTAAGAAATAAGGAAGACAAAAAAAGAACTGTTTCTATCAAATTCCTTGCATTCTTATATTTTGCTGTGACAAACTATGTAAGCTGGTTTTTACCTTGACATGCTGGGCTTTGACACAAACCCACACTGAATAGAGTCCTGCCTCATTAGGTGTGTATGAAACGCCGTAGGATCCGTCGCTGTTGTCAACCACTGTCGTCTCCACTGTGCTGAAGGAAAGAAAACAAATCAACGAAAATGCAAATGATAAACAATTCTGTTTTACAAAAATAAGTCGGCAGCATTGATTTCTTCAGTTTTTATCTCCTCTCATCAAATTTCCTTCTGACAGTTAAATTGTGTCACAACAGCAGCACTGGGCAGAGCACATAAACAATAAACAGTTCTTCAGCATGCAAAGTTTGCTTCTTGTTTCATTCAAATCATCACCGATATCTGATCGTGAATTAAGTGATTCTTCCATGGAGGTTGGCCTATTTCATTCATCAACACATTGTCACTGTCTGTTACACTGCTGATCAGTTATGAGAGTCTTGTGATTACTGAGGTGTAACCGACAAGTTTGATGTGTAAAAAAACCTGTGCCTGGCATGTGTGTGAGTTGCACTGTTCAAGTGGGCTGTGTGGACGCTCTAACTGGTCAATATGGCCACCGAAATGAAAACCAGCAGGTAATGCCACGCACACACACTGCTCCAGTGTGTAGTGTGACCCAGCTGTTATCTCTGTAGGAATTCTTTCCATAATGTTGTCAGGCATTTAAGGCACAGAATGAATATGTGAGTCTGTCAGTGGCAAAACAAGCACTTTTTGTGGACATGCATTGAAAGCGCACAATTGCCCATAAGAAACTATGAAGACAGGCGTTCATAAATGCATCTTATCTGTTGCAGATAAGGAATGATGGTAAAAATCAGATATTAATCACATGATTCTTCCTGGCCGTTAATGAAATATGGAATGGAAGAACATTTGAAACAGACCAGCAAAACATGATCCACAATTATCTGTGTAATTTTGGAGAGGTTTATATGGACGCTGCTTCTCCTGTTAAAGAGTCAAAAATAGCACAGAACACAGGTGCAGAGTGCTCTGCTGACCTGCTCTGAGCAGCTGGGTGCCAGATGGTGAAAAATCTGATCACGCCGACATCTAAACTGCACTAATGGGCTGATAATGAGAGCAGTCTTACTGAGAGCCAGTCAATGCATGGCTTCAGAACATTCAAGCTGCATGAGTTGTTGCAGTGTTTTGCAGCATTTCCATCCAAAGTGCCCAGAACCTTTAGTCCCAGGAACCACTTTTAAGGAAACGAAATGGTTAATTCAGCCTGTTGTGCGTGTTTCCAACTTGCTCTAAATATCTTTGAAAATGAGGCGAACTAATCTGCTGACATATGAAAAAGCAAACGCTGTTTCTGCATATCACCTGGACCTTGTCGTTATTCCATCTGTCTAATGCTTTCTTTTGTAACTCTATGTAGATTTTGAAGCACACTGAACAAAAGGCAACCTTATTTGTGGCTGCAACTTTTTTAAAATGGTTGATTAAAAAAATAGTGAGTGCTTGATCAGTCAGAAATGTTCAGTACTGCACCACTAAAGTTGCTGTGCTTCTGTAAATGACTATCCCCTTTTTAAGGGGGTTAAAATAATTTCCCCAGAACTTAACTTAGAGTCCCTGGACCCTTCGGTGGAAACACAACCTTTCTTAGTGAATCAGAAAGGTCACAGAAGCCTGAATGTTGACACAGTGGGTCACACTCTCTCTTACACTGACCAGTTCTTCTTCTCCTTGTGGACGATGCTGACCAGGACATGCTCTCCACCTCGTGTCATCTGCTCCCCAGCTGAGTCTCGGCACACCAGGGTGAAGTGGCCCTGCTGCCCCTCCCTGCCCCTCTGCAGACCTGTGACCAGGGGGTTAGACGTTAGAGACCATAATGACACAAACACACTAACACAACACATATACAATATGTATGTCAATCTTAGATATTGTTAACTGAATGTAAACTGTCTCTGAATTTTTTTTTACAATGATGGAAAAATCTGAAGGCCATTTGTTGACTGTAACAAGTAGTGAGATCCACACACACACACACACACACACACACACACACACACACACACACACACACACACACACACACACACACACACACACACACACACACACACACAGAAAAAAAGATTATCTGTTACACAATCAATCTTTTTACACAAATATAAACACAGAGAGTCTAAACAACAGGCAGAAAGACAATCACACACATACACACACACAAACTTAGAAGGACTTTCTGTCTCCCCAAGGTGTACAAGTGATCCTGCATGGGGAAATCACATTAAAACAGGCACTTCATCATTGAGACACAGCAAAAAATGGAGACACTTAAGACATTTGTCTTGTTCCTCTAAAGACTTCAGTCACACACACACACACACCGTCTCACCCAAAAAAACGACCCCCAACTGAATGCTTGTGTAAGACGCTTTCCTCCTGAACATATGGTGGTTGCAGTCAGTTTTAAGTGCAACTCCAGGCACAGCTGTGCTTAAGTACTGCTGACCAGAGTTTTCCTCACATCATTATTTAGTGTTTCATTAACTTGCTCTGCTGTGCTCTGGCTCAAGATATTCATCAGATGTTGGGCGTTGTTGCCGTGTAAAACCCAACCAATCATTCATTCATATGAATGATGAATGTTGCTTTACATTTCCTTGCCAGACTCTATTAGCCACTCGATAACTAATTATCCTACACCGTGTATATCGTCTGTCAGTATTCAGTGTTTTCTGGTAGCTGCCGGGGGATCAGTCTGGATGCTGTTTAAGTTGATACTGTTGCTAATCAAACTACTTCTGCTAATATGTGTATAAAGAAACCTTTCATGCTTATTCACTTTCTTTCTGAGATTGACATGACAATTTATAACAGTCTTTTGTCAGCGATAAGCAGAGCTGCAGTTGGAATGTGTTTAGCATGGTTTAACATAAAGACAGGAAGCTGGAGGAAGCAGCTAGCATGACCTTACAGCCAAATTAAATGTTATTGAACCTGTTAGGATGGGGCATACAATACTTTTATAATTTTAATTGGCATATGGAATCCACTGACGCCATATTATTCCTACATGGACACCCATAGACATATATAAGTAGATGCCACATTGGCCTTCGGATTGTACATCAATTTTGCCGTTACAACAGACAAGTCAAGACTGACCTGTGAACAAATACATGTAAACAGCTGTGACTTTGCTGGATAAAAAGCACTTTAATGTTCATTTCTCAATCGAGTTCCATGAACTGTGTTAAATTCATGGGTTCACGATCTACGTAGAGTAAGAAAAAGAAGTTTTGTTCCTTTTTCTGACTTACTCCATGTAGATCATGAAGCCGAAGTGGTAACAGCGTCTACATATAATCTACCTATGGCTTCACTCACATTCAACCTCAGCAGCCTGAGGTCTGATAGTAACTGAAAAACAGCTGGGTGGGTGTGGAGGGCCTGTTAGATTTGAAATGAATAACTTTTATAAATAAAGGAGGATATTTCCTTCAAATTCTGGATAGTTGTATTCAGTCTGAGTGCAGTAATTACTACCACCGCCATCGTTCAACTCCTTCTGCTACTACAACAATTACTATCATCTGGAACACTAGTTCTATTACTACTATCACTGCTGCTGCTAATGGGTGTGAATTATCTGTGAATTTATATGTGTGCCTGCTAAGCCGAGTACCCAGCAGCTGTCACCATTACAGACGCAGCTGTTCTGGCCCACATTTCACCTGTGCTGTACAGCCTGTACAAGTTCAAATCCACCACTTCAAACCCTCTTATCACACAGAGAGGGGATAATCGTCAGTAAGCCGCTATGATTCAGCTTTCTAATAGTCAACACAGAAATCTAGCCTTTATCTGCCCCCTTAAATTAAAGTGTCACACTGCGTGAAGCTGATCAAAGTTAAGTTGGGAGGCACAAACAACTCAAAGGTAGGAAAAGCTGGTTTAGCCGATGTAGAGATACTACGGATTTATGCAGCCCAGAGCCGGATAAAAAAAGAGAGGCTTTAACCACACATTCAGATACAAAAAGGAAGTGTGAATAAATCGACAGGTCACCGCTTGTGTGCTTTATATGGCCCCAGACCAAACAAAGTGCACACAGTATAATACAGCCACAAGCAAGTGCCCACACAAATGCTTGACATAATACATGGACTGATCTTTTGGCAAACGCTAAACACAATACAACAACACACTTCCTCTTTTACACTTAGAGGACACAGCATAGAAGTCTTTATTTGCCAAGGTTTTCCCATTTCCCACACAGGTAAACACTATTTAAAGCTGAGCCTTTCATAGAAACAAGCTGCAACAAATCTCTGCTGGCTGCATGTGTGTGTGTGTGTGTGTGTGTGTGTGTGTGTACTGGAGAGCTCTTGTGAGTCTTAGGGCTGAAACTTTCATTATCATTAAATCTGTGAATTATTAGAATTTTGAACAAGGGGGGATCACACCAGCCGCGACCCTGTCAACCCATCTTCAAATTCAGCCTTCATTCTGATGTCACCTAGACATCTGTTAAGTATCATGACTGCATCCTGCACAGTTGTGACCCTACTGCGCTGACACAATCTGTCCACCGACACATGAGGGCAGTGCAGCACCGAGACAGGCAACACATGCCAAAATACTCAAATCCAAAGTGAAAACAATACAGGCCACACACTGTCACAGCCGGTGATAATCAAGTTATTGTTCAATCTATTGTCAGGTTTCCATTAACTTATTTTAATGCCCATTTTGACATATTGAAAAAACAACCTGAGTTTCACCAAAGTTTTTACACTTGCTTGAGGTGTCTGTTACAGCCACGTGTAACGTACCTTATACGGCCAACTTCAGACGAAACTATGCTTTGTGTATTCAGTATACAGTTATATGGTAACATCATATAATATCGTCAGTTCCACTAAAAAATGTCAAAAAATGCCTTTCACAGTTTCTTACAGCCCAGTGTTATGTCTTCATGTTGCCTGTTTTGTCCAAGTTCCAAAAATATTCAATTTACAATATAAAAAAAAAATAGTAAAGGAGTATCAGTATCAATATCAACCACTGATAAGCTGGAATTAACAAATGTTTATAAAACTCTGTCACTTGCAATATCACTTGTTGACTTTTGTTTCCCTCTTTTACAGTGTGTGTGTGTGTGTGTGTGTGTGTGTGTGTGTGTGTGTGTGTGTGTGTGTGTGTGTGTGTATGTGTGTGTGTGTGCATGCTATGTTTGTGTGTAAACATCTCATCAGTGCACTGACTTCAGGCCTGTTGAGTCACCTCAACATTCCTTCAGTCCACAGGAATTCCTGTCTTTGAGCTTTAAGCACCCAGGAAGGTAACAATAGTCTTTAACTGCTCCAGGCCAACCCAGTGACCCCCCCCACCCCAAATCCTTAACCAGACCCCTCCACATCCCCACCAGCCTGCCTGCAACTTGTCCCACAAAACAAAAACATGGGATGAACAGTTGAAACATCAATAAAAAACATGGCTGTTGTTACGATTAGGAAAGGAGACATTACTCTTACTAAACAAAATACATATTTGCATTGTGAGTGGTTTACCTTCGCCTTCGATGGTGCACTTGCTGACGTCCACCGTCTTAGAGTTGATCACCCCGACCACCGGGTAGCCCTCCACCTCCCCTGCTGGCTCCCTGGGCATGAAGCTGATGCTGCTACCATCGTCGGGGACGACAGTTGCCGGGTGGGGGTCGTAGCTGCTCTCTGCCAGGCTGGTCAGTCTTCTCAGGGTGACACCTTTGGCGCTGAGGATCTCAGCGTCTGAGCCGCAGCTCAGCAATCTCTCTGCAAACTCCACACTGCCTCGGACATCCAACAAAGCCTGCTGCAGCTGTGCCCTCTGCAGGTGGAGCTGGTTCCTGTTGGATAAAGACACTGTGAATAACAAGCAGCATCTCCCATGCACACCATGACAAAGGTTTCTGTCCTGCCAGTTTAGCTCCCTACACAATATTCCCTTTAAAAACATCATTACTTTCAATAAACCATTAATTCCTTGATTAAATTATAGGTTTTTTATTTAAAGATCTATATGTAAGGGTTAGGGTTATTGTCCAAAGTCCCACCCCCTTTTGCTCTATAACAGCTGAGCAATTTGATACCTTGGTCAACTTACTCCCTTCCTGTAAAATGGATTACCTAATGTTAGCAAAACATGAGATAAATAGCTAGCTAACGATTGATATAGATTACATAGGTAGTTATTTGCTAACATTACTCAATTTAGGAAGTGAATATACAGTATTTTACAGGTCCCCAAGTAACATCTTTGACCATCTCCAATATGTATATTTTCCTTTCAACATAGATGAGCCTAGCATATAGCATATCTGACTACTGGAACTGTTATTGGAGCAGAACCAGAACAAAAGCAGAGAAATAGCTTAAGAACGGTCAGGTGGCCACTGGTTGCATTCATACTCCAAACAAATAGGGCAACGCGTATCACCAGACAGTTAAGCTTATGTAACCACTAACTGATGCTAACTGTTCCTGTAGCTGCTGCTAGCTAGTTAGCTCAGTTAGCCGTGCAGCAAGCAGTCCTATTAGCTGACCCTGACCAGGCTGGGAGCGGGACAGACATGAAATGTGAGAGGAGCAAGAGGGATTAACTAATTAAATTAACTAATTTGAAAGCATCTCATGCACTCTTCTGCCTATATGAGAATAACAAAGTGTGGAGTGCTCTGTTGTGTTGTTGTGTCTTCTCGAGTGGAGAGCAACCTCTCTGCTCCACTGTTCAGGGAAAAGTCATTGCAGAGCAGCCGCAGGGTTTTTGAGGGTTTAAGTTCTTTAATGCTGCAGTGTGTGTCGGTCAGCCGGTTTTGTTTACTACTGCCGACTGCTTCTCCGTTAACGTCTCTGGGTGACGGTATAGAAAGTATTCACAATATACTTCATATTCGTCTCACAAAGGTCATTATGTGGACAATAAATCAAAACATGCTTGCAACTGCTGTCTTCTGTGATGATGAATTACAAGGTAACTCTAGCACGTGCATGCAGCAGACTGGCTGGGTGCTGGACCGCCCTTGCAATTGAGTTCTGCCTTTTTTGCTCCACCAACACCATGTTATTAACCAACATTTAGGAAATCGATTTCTGACATTTGTGAATCAACGCAGAATCGTTCACCTGTGTGTTGTGATGCATCCAAGAATGTATTTTTCCTCCTACCACTAGAATCCATTGCTCAGCTTTTTATGGTATTTATAACAGCACAAATTACCACTGACTGAGAAATCTGTAATGATACACTATGTCATTAAGTATGTGTGCCACAGCTGTTCCACAGATTTTGTGACATCTGCTGATAAATAAACATTTTTTTTTCTTTCCTTCCTCCACAGGGAGGTTAGAGGTCAGGAAAACAATCCAGGACTTGATGTGGAGCAAGACTCAGAATCAATAAAAACTACACAGACCTTGACTTGTTGTTAGTCACAGTGTGAGTGGGGAGCTTTATGAATAACTCTGAGGTATTATTTTTTGTCTTCGTTTGACATTCAGCAAAATTCCTTGGAGTGATTTTGAGATGCTTAATACTGCTCTGTGCTGACTTCTAAACTCTTCTTCTTCTATTTCATTAATTTCCCAAAAGAATATTGACAATGTTACTTGGCCTACTCCACAGTAACTGTGTTGGTTGTTCCATACCTGCGTTGAACACGAAGCTCCTCCAGGCGATGCAGCAGAGACAGGCAGTGGGCTTCCACAGCACTGGCGTAGCCTCGTGCAAATGCCCTGACCTCATTCGCTGTTGCATCCACCCGTGCCTGCAAAGCCTCCTGGGATGCATCCACCTGTAACAGAGAGGACAGAAAGAACTTTGTTGTGAAATAAGATATATGAAAACATGTCTTACAACAGGTCTTAAGAAAGATTTAGTGTCCTCAAAACCTTAAGAAGGAGGTGGTTTGTGAGTTAATATGTTGAATCTCAGTATGTAGCTTTAAGCTAAACAATAACAGGCACTTGAGTGTGATCTTAAGTCTTAATATCTTCTCAACAGAACAATGATTTTTAGAAAAGATTCTGTTGCACCTTCTGCAGGGAGTCCTTCAGGCGCTCCAGGCGAGGTCGCAGGCACGCCGTGACCAGCTCTCGGATGCGGTCCCCATGACGATCGATGACATCACCAGTGGGGCAGCAGCGGTGGTCGCGGTGCAACACGGCTGCACACTCCAGGCAGACGGGCAGGTCACAGGGCTGACAGAAGAGCCGCAGCTCCTGGCCGGGGTGGAGGGAGCAGAGGACTGGGCGGCAGAGACGACCGCGAGACTTCAGCTCCTCCAGACACTGAACAGAGTGAGACGCTGTTCGCTTCTGCCGCCTGCAGACAGGACAGAGGACAGATACAGAACAGATACAGCATTACATGTCTGTGTGTCAGAATAAAGATCCAGTTACCTCTGAACTTGACAGCAGACAATAATTAAGTAGAACCAAAGATAATAACCTTATTAGTTTGTTAAATCTCAAAACAGAACAGAATAAAACCATAAAATACTAAGCTAGCTGTTTTGAACTTCTCAGACTTGAAGATTTGAAGTGTTTCTTTCTCATATGTGATAGTAAACAATGTCACTGGCTTGTAGATAACTGGATATCCTTCACAGGCTGAGAAGATTCTCCTCCTTCTTAAGGGAAATAAAAGCATTAAAAGATTTAACTATCCAATAGTAAAGCACACACATTAATGCAGCAGTAACATTAATCCAAAAAACATCAGATATAAAAACAGAACAGTGACTGGGACCAATTTACAGCAAAATGAGTACTTTTACTTTTGATAACTCTGAGTAAACTTTGCGAATAATACTTTTACCTAAAAAATCTTGCAGAACTTTTCTTGTAGTGGAGTATTTCACAGTGCATTATTAGTACTTGTGCTTAAGTTAAAGATGTGAATACTTCCTCCACCACAGCCTATTACCTTGGTAGCAGAGTATAATGCAATCTCACACAGATTAGGGCTGAGCAACGTATTGATATTATATCGATATCTTGATATCAGACTAGATATCGTCTCAGATTTTGGATATCTGAATTTCGTTACATGGTTTAAGTGTTGTCGTTTCCTGGTTTTATAGGCTGTATTATGGTGAAGTGATGTCATTTTCTGATTTCCAGATTATTCTATCTGCTCTATTATTATTACATTTCCCAACTTAGTCATTTTAGCCACATTAGGGCTGTGTGATTTGGTAAAAATGTCACATCATGATTATTGCGACTGAATTTGCTATTGTGATATGCAATACGATTAATGGAAATGATCACTTCTGTATTACAATTTCCATTGTTTTCTAAAAAAAAACAAAAAAAAAAAAAAAAAAAACAAACCTTCAAATTGAGATGATATGATATTTGTTGGTATCTGTACCAAATAAACATGTTTTCTTGCATCTGGACAGCAGCTTTTTAGGCCAGGACAGCAGCACTACAATCCCTCATTATCATGTTGTTTTCTCAGTGATTTTTCCTTTTTTTCCAAAAAAAAAACTGATTTTGTTCTGGTTCTGCTATTTGCATATTGCATATGGATGACTTTGATCAAAAATCTCATTGTTTTAATATTTTGTGAAAGCACCAATGGTCATCCCTACAATATTTTCACAATATCGAGGTATTTGGTAGAAAAAAAAAAATCCACTATTTTAGAACTTGCGGTATTTTATTTTTGGGAAAATGAGTATCGAGATGATTATTGTATACCGCAGCATTGCCTGAAAATATCCAGACATGTAGCCCA
The DNA here is from genome assembly GCF_056507025.1 of Lutjanus erythropterus. Classification (NCBI taxonomy): domain Eukaryota; kingdom Metazoa; phylum Chordata; class Actinopteri; order Lutjaniformes; family Lutjanidae; genus Lutjanus; species Lutjanus erythropterus. The sequence goes on from NC_139324.1 coordinate 23,372,793, forward strand.
GACCTTACATAGGTGAGGCGTCGCTTATACATGAGAGCAGAATATAAGATACTATATTAGAACAGAGTAGAGTCGGACTCTACCTGTGAGCCTGGCAGCAGAACTCGCACAGGTTGACGCAGCAGACCTCGCAGCGCTTCTCTGCGCCTCCTTCGCCGCACAGGTCGCATCCCAGCGGGCCGTCGGTCACCAGGGTCTCCAGGAAGACTTCGTCCAGCGCCAGGTGGTCGGTGCTCAGCCCGTCCGGTCCCGACGGTGGGACGTCCACCTCGGAGTCGCAGTCGGGACAGAGCACCGTGACGGTAGGTCGGTCCTCCTGCACCGCTTCGCCCCGGCTGTCCTCCACACCGTCCCGGCGACAGCGCGAGGACACCGAGAAGGGCTCCAGCTGGCCGATGCAGTCGGAGCAGAAGGTGTGCAGACACGGGAGGATTTTAGGGTCCCGGTACAAGCGTTTACACACGTTACAAACCGCTCTCGGGTTCACCATGCTTCCGTTTTGTTCTTGGTCCGACGTTAACACCGGCTGCTCCGCGTTTTCCTTCTGTTCACACTGAGCCATTTTCAGTGTTTTTTGTGACTTTTGGTGTCAAAAACAAAGCAGTGAATAACTCACCACCCTGAAACCACCGGCTGCACCAACCTGCCACGACTGAAGGAAAACTTCTCTTGAACCTTTCTTTTGCAAAACAACCACTCATGTGCAACTAAAACTAAAACTATCTACACTGTGATAACAACAACAACAAAAAAAATCATATCGTTAGTTAAAATCCCATAGGAAAGTCCCACTTTTCTCCGGGAGTAGTAGGCTGCGTTCACGGCTCCCTGGGAAATATGACACCTCACTCGCTGTCAAACCAATGGGAAGCCTCTCACGGACTATTAGGGGTGGTCCGAAGACTTTCTGGAACTCTTTAACACTGGGACTCTGACTGTCCCCATCTACTGGCAGGACTGACCACTATGTTTTTAACAGGGTGGATGGACAGATTTTTGACACTTTTTGTGTGTAGGAGACACGCCTGTCTTTAGTGGTAGAAATAATCTCTAATTTTATGCACTAAAGCTAAGATGAGTCTTAGACATTTTCCCCGACTGTGTTCGACCTGAACCTCAATTAGTATCACTGGGATCACCTGTGTTTATAAGGCTGCATTATCTATCTTTGACATTACAAACATGTAAACAAATCCACCCATTTCAGAACAACTAAAATCCACTGTATTTATTGATTAATCCAATACACACAATACATATAATAATGATAGGGTGCTTATTTGATAAGATGCATCCTCTGTATGGATCTCAATCATTATATGCTTAAATTTAATATACTATTTCATTTCTTTACAATTCTTCTTATTTCTCTTCTCCACAAGGATCAATTCTATTTCATGATATACAGACAGAGAAATAAAAAAATCACAAGCTAATTGGAATTTAAAAATGTTTACTGACAAATAATGTAGTTGGAGCCTTAAACATACATATGTTTGAGAATGTAAAAAGAAAATGTAAATGTCAACTGAGAAAATGTACCTCAGAGTTAAATGCTGTTACATGGTAACAAAACCCAGTGAAATAAATTAAAAACCAAAATAACATCACCTTCAGCAATAACTGCTTTTATGTACAAAGTATTTTTGATTCATCAACCCATCAAAACCCCGCCCCTTTTTGCTCTGGCTCCAGTAACAATTGAGCAAACTTGGTGCCCTGGTCAACCTTCTCCTTTTCATGCAAAATCGACATAAAGGATCATATCTAATGTTATCTAATGTTAGCAAAATGCTAGATAACTAGCTGGCTAAATATTGATACAGATTAGCGAGCTGGTAAAGTAGCAGTTTGCAAACATTAGCCAGTTTAAGCCTGATTATATGTCACTTTTAGTGACAATGCAGCGTCCTCTAACCATCGTCTTTAAAATGTGTTTTTCTTTTAAATATGGACAAGCCTAACAAATAGCATATTTACATAAACAAACAGGAAAGGTGAGAGTTGCAGAGGTATCGAGCTTGCCTAATGTCACTGAACTGCAGAAAAAACAAAACCAAAAAGGGGTAGGACTTAGGAAAGATCAATTAGGTCAGATAATAGATGCTGAGGACACTGGTCATAATGCTGAAGTAAGCTGACTCCAGCAGGGATGATGCCGTGTTGTAGGTGAAGTATGTGTTCCCCGAAACTTGAGCGCCTGGAAAATATGAAAGACCTTTGTTTGCCAAATGTAATACAGTTTGTTTTGCTCTGTTTTTATTATGTCTTTTATTTTAATTTCCTCTAGGTTTTTTGTTTTGCAACAAACTAATAACAAATCTGAAAATAATCTTGAAAATATTATTATTATTAATTATATGACTGTTACATCAGGCTGAGTAGTACTCATTGTGATGAGTCAGCTGAACTTAATGTGTAAATCAGCAAGGTGTATATCCTTGTTTGGACTGTGCCAGTAATCAGCAGTTAACTTATGACACAATAACAAAGAGATTTTGGAATTCACAGACATCCTTTTACAAACATGATAAGAAATAATTAGACAAGAATACCTGTTATAGTTGCCTTAGAGGTGGCCATCACCATCTTATTTTCAATCCTGCAGGTGTAAGTGTCGCTGATGTTGACTGGCTGCAGCGTGGTCATTACACTGAATATCCCGGCTGAGTTTTGTTTGAAGCTCGTGTTTCCCTGTAGGACGTTCCCCACATAGTCCGACCATGTCACATTGGGTTTAGGGAACCACCTGCTTGCCTCAGCAGCCAGGACACCACTTGAGAATTTAAACGTGGGGGCTGAAAAGGCTGAGAGATAGAGATTCCCTATATAAAGTAAGTGCAAGATGTACCATTTAAAGACAATAGTGAGGGAGGAACGATGTAGTCTGACACAACCATATACTGTATAAAAGAAGTGGGGTCCCTGGACCACCATTTGTAAAACCACTGGCCTAGCATGTGATACCAGTGGGAGAGGGGAGGTTGTGAGAGGACTGCACACCATGGCTCATAAAATCTTTGGAAATCCTCTGGACATTACAAAGGTGGACTCTTAGATCAATTATCTAAGTTGTCAAGAAGCAAAATCATAACCATTTCCAATGCAATGCAATTAATTAGCACATTATGCTAATTACTCAAATTGCCCAACAAGCAACTCTGAGCAACCAAGTTGAATTTCAGGCCAATAGATGACATTGCAATCAAGTCAGCTGTTCACATTCTGTTTTAAGACAGTTATTTCTAGCCAAAATTAGCATCCCAATCAATATTACAGTTAATGTGGATCACCTTGCAACCAAGCTAGCTAGCTAGCATTAGTGGATAACTTAGCGTTCTTATGCCAGTGGTACCTGGCTACACTGGGCTGGTACCTGTGTTAACCATAGATACTGACAGGCCAAATGCTAAACTCAAGGCACAAACCAATGGATGACATCACAGTGGCTACGTTAACTTCTTTAATTCAGTCTATGGCAGGGATGTCAAACTCAAATAAGTTTGGGTTAAAAGAAAAAAACCCAAAACAAAACAAAACAAATTTGCTGGGCTGAACTCCATTTGAGCTCTCTGGTGTACCACTGAATTCAACAGATGAGCAGCAGACTGTATAAAATGATTATGTACTGCTTATAAATGTTGAATATGGTAAAAATGGTATGGTAAAAAAAAAAAAATTCTCAAACTGTTTAAAACATGCCACAATGAAGTTGTATGCAGATCTAAGGACATTTTAAAACCACTGTTAGTACAGTATTTTTAAACAGCTAAGTGGACATACAGTATATGGACATATATAAAAAGTGTATGAACAGATAATTTAAGACAACTTTGTAAAACACAGTAATAATTTGAAATATATCTTCATATGATAACTTGTAATTTTAACAAATACTGTACAATAATAAACTCTTAAAATGCCATATTTTATTATAACTATTATACTGTTGTGAAACATTTATCAAATGCTTAAATACTGATTGTAAATGCTGAATAAAGCTAGCAGACCTTTTTCATGGCAACCATATTGATATGAAGTGAAAGGGTAAAACACAAGATGATGCTAATGAAGGTTTAGTGTTGCAGAGCCTTTCCAGTGAGACAACAGGCACAACAGCAGCACCCTGACACTGTTTGACCTAAATCTAACAGGAACTTAATTAGTATCAATGGTAACACCAGTGTTTACGATACTATTTCATGTCAGAATGGCTGCTGTGAAAAAGTTCTACATACCCAGAGAGATTCTTTTCCAAAGCAAACACACAGTGAAACAGGAAAGACGAGTCATCCTACCTGCTGTTCTCAGGTTAATGTTGACCCTTCCTCCGCCGGCAGAGGAGCTGATGCTGCAGGTGTACTCCCCCGCGTCACTACTCCTCACATCCCTCAGCAGCAGGGAGGCGTTCCCTGTGGCTGCAGCATCAGAGAAGAGCTGAGCTCGCCCTTTGAACTGTGAGTTCTGGTCCCTAAGATTCGGAGCTCCATTTTCATACTGGTAAACAAGTCCCTTCAGCCCCGTCTTCTCCCAGGTGACTGACACTTGGCTGATTCTGGCTTGGTCAGCTTGAAGATAACAGCTGAGGAGCTTATCCTCGCCGAGGTTGGCAATGGGCATTGTGTTGCTGCTCGTCACCTCGGACAGGGAGTCTGTGGGACGAGGACACAGACACAAACTCATAATAGAGAATATATACCTATTATTAGCTTCAACATGGGAGTTCCATTGTTTTAGTCCCACTTGTTTGTCTGTGAGGTTGAATATGTTGAAAACAGGTTACAGTGATCTAAGTAATTAAAAGATTTATTAAAGGATAGGTTTAACATTTTTATTAACATCTGTTATAAAAACAATTCACATGCCCATAGAAGTATTTGTCACCAACCCAACCAATGAATGCCAAGTACTAGCAAAAAAAGGGCAGGGCTTAGGAAGGGTCAGCTGTGTGGTGTGTTGTCAACCACAAGATTTAACAGTTTTTTAGTTTAGACAAACAGAGCATGTGCTGAACACACCCATGTACAGAACAGGTGCACAGAGAAGTCTTTATCTGTTTCTGTTCAGTCAAAAAGAATTGTCCGTCTCTGTATTGGTATTCGGATAGAAGACCAGAAGTGGGCAAATATTGGAGCAGATATTGTATTTTCTAACCTAATATGCACTGGTAATGTAAGTGCTATGCCTTACAGGTCAGCATTCTCATATTGTACTTTTCATTGTTTTCTCTCTCTCTCTCTTTTTTTTTAATCTAAAGTAAGTCTGAAGCCCACCACCACCTCCCTTTTAACTGAGGGGTATTAAGAAATAAGAAACTAAAAGAAGTGTTTTAGAAAACCAAAAGATTCTCTTTTGCATCAGAAAGAGAAACCCTACTGTAAAGACAATACAAGTATATAAAAGTAATCCCATTAAATCATCATAATGCATTAAATCAGTGATTAATTAAGGTAGGTGCAACCTTTCTTTTTAAAACTATGTGGAGTAATCATGGAGCTGACATTTTCCATGTGCACCTTTGAATAGAAGAAATATCTGTTTCCATCACATTATTTGTGTTTGTTGTTTTATTTTGTGTTTTCTTACTTGAGAAGGTCAAGGCTAAGATGAGGATGATGATGGCCGAGAATAAGATGATGAGGGTAATCATGCTGCACACAGAGAAACACAGACATAAGAAAAAAAATGTAAGGAAACCGACACTGCAAACATAGGCTAACATTAACTATACATACCTACATATACATATACATACATATATATAATAGTAGTAGTTTATAGGTAGTTTCTATATGAAGCTGCTCACAACAAGATCTGTAGGTAACTGGATCATGATTTCTGGAAAGAGACACTGGTTTTGAATTTTTCAGATGTATTGTCTGGCGTTGACTGACTACCACACAACTTCTGCCATTTAATCCCATTATACTGGAGAGAAGACAGACACCTCTACAGCCAATATCTCCAAAACTCTGCAACTCACACCAAAAATATCTAGATGGATTAACAGCACCACAGGCCAAGTGAAAAATATGTACTTTTGATTTTGAGGTGAACTGCCCCTTTAGATTTCTACGCATGCATTAACACGTAGGAAGCATTTTTTTTGTTGTTGTATCTGGTCAAGGTGGAGGTAGCTTTAACTACTACTAAATTTGAGATTCATATTTAACAAACCACTGTATTTTATAATCTTAAATCAGTAACTAAAGCTGTCTAATAAAAGTTCAATAAGTAACTCAAAATTGCACTTAAGAACAGTATTTGACTACACTGTAACTTTTGAACTTTGTGGACCTAAATACTTCTGGAACTGAAGTACCATCAGTCGTAACGCATTCAAACCTTATAGTCATACCTGTAGAAGATAATCTGGCCGAGGGTAGCCATGGCTGCTGACAAAACCTCTTGAGAAAAAGGAATGATTTAATCCTATTGTTTAAGTCAGAGGTCCAGTCATACCACTCCTCTTAAATATCCACCATTCCACTAAAAATCATTTATACACACCACATACTCTACTGCCAAACAGTCTTCTGCTACTTCCACAGAATGACAGCCTGCTGTTTTTGCCTGTTTGCCACCCCTCACAGCACTTTAAACACAACACCATGAGTAAATATTACCTTTAAGGTGTGTGCTTCATGGTTGTTGACATATATTATTGGCTGCTGCTGGTGAACATTTTGTTAAGCTAATCAGTATGCGTAAAGGCAAAAGAATGATAAGTACCCTGGGTTTCATCCAACAATTTACTCAAGGTGGAGCAAATTTCAGTGTGTCAAGGTGGAAAAGCCTCTGCAACAGCAGAAATGCATGCTGCATTTGATACTTCAAATTTTCACTGGAACACAAAATAATGATCTGCAACATTTTCCTAAAGAAAACAATGTATTGATTCTTATAAATTCATATAACAATTTATTATTTAAGGTTGCAGACTTCCTTCTATTATACTTTCTTTTCTTTTAAATGGAAGATCTTTCTATAAGGCTGCTTTATTCAGTTCAGCTTGACTTCCTCACTGTCCAGAGACTGGTCCTTCAGTCTCTGTTTGAACTGAACAGAAACATTATTGTTGTGGCAAGACTAGTGGACAGTGACAGTTCAGTTCTGTGAGCCTGCACCATTGACATATATAAAGATAGACATGGACATGAACATGAGAGCACCCCACAAGTAAAGCCAGAACATGTGGATCGCCTCCTGGTGGCTGGCTGCCAGTAACCCCCCCTAATTTCTCAGATAAATTTGGTTTTAATCAGTTATCTGATGGGGTGGTGGGGGGTGGGGTGGTGGTATTAATTTACTGTAAACAGGCTGCACAGTGGTGCTTTGAGCTAAATGCTAACATTATCAGTACAACGGGAATGTTACATTAAGTACTATGGGAATGTTTAGTAGGTATGTGTGGTGTTTGGATGTACACTGTACTTTACTATGTAAGGTGCAATTTTTTTTGCATTGCAAAATTTAAAAAGACCGTGGTAGAAAGCAATGCATGCTGCTAACCTCTTCAAGATAAAAAATGATACACAGAAACTAAAATATCAAAATGCAAGTAATCTTTAAGTACCTGCTGCAAGATTGCATCCTGCATGTCTGTGTGATTTTGTCAGCATCACCTTCACCACCTGCTTCTGCACCTTAATGTCTGGGATAGTAACTTTATAATGATTATAGCTTAATGTAGTAAACTGGAAAATGAAAAGCCATGTCACAAACATGTTGTGTTGACTCATGACTTAGAGCATAATTGTACATCATAACACACCACTGCTGCAGACAAAAGGATATTTGGTTTTGCAAAGCCATGCATTCCATTTACTGTGAGTTGTAGCAGCACAGTATTGTATGATTTTGTGCCATGTGCCAGTTGCTGAATGAAGTCATCTTCAATCGCTGACCATCTGACCACCTCCATGAGTTTCTGTACATGCCTATCCATGCAGTCATCCACAAGCATCCTGATCTTCTCATACTCAGTTGTGTTCCTTTCACTGGCAAGGCCTGTGTAGTGATCCCTGCAGTAGCTCTGACATCGGTCCAATTCATGCGTGTTTTCACATAAAAAAACACTCAATTCAACATAAATTATACTCATATAATAACCAAGAATGCTACTTTACTTTGGCACAGTGCTGTCTTGAGCCGACTACTAATGTTTCTTAGTATTTCATGTTTCTAAAGAGAGGGCTAACATGCTGATGAAACATATGACGCCCTAGTGTTCAAAAATGGATACTGCAGGTTGCCTACAGGCTGCAGGGACACTGACCTCCAAGCAAAGAATTGTAATCAACTAAACACACATGTCAAACTCAAGGCCCGCAGGCCGGATATACGGCCCTATGTGTCTGTTATGAATGGCCTGCCGGTAAATAGCACTCCCACCACTCATACTACAAATCCCACAATACACTGCAACTACTAGCGCAAAATTCAAGACCTGCGCACCAATCCCTTCTCCTTCTGTTTTAATGACACACTGATCAGTGGTCAGCTGATGAATGCATCGGTCAGGCAGGTGGGAAGCAGAGTGCCTGTTTGTTGACATCGGAGGTAAACCTGCGTGCCTTCTTTGTGGAGCTAACGTGGCCGTAATTAAAGAATAAATCATAATCATATCATAAGACTGCAGTATGAGACATAACATCAGGAAAAGTACAAAGACTTGGACACACAGCAGAAGCTACAGAGGGCAGAAGAGTTTAAAAAGAGTCCAGTGTCACCGCAGGTTATGTTGATATCTTAATTGTTTGACTTCCTCCATCAGATCAAGTGGCACAGTCTGCTGTTTAGCTACTTTGCTGACCTCACTGGACCTGAAGTTTAGAGGTTTTCTGATATCCTCCAACTCTTCCTCAACTGCACTGCTTTTCTTTGCTGGCATCTTGATTATGTTGTTGTTTCCTTGCGTTTAGTTGAGTTTCTTTTCTTTTCACATAGATTCAGAAGCTCTGAGTCAAAGATCATCTTCATCATAATGTTCAGGTCTCTATCAGTCCTCCGTCCTCCTCTGTAAAAACAGCCTTTAAGTGAAGACAGCATGTTTCTCCCTGGAAATTATTCACTGAAATCAAACATGTCCATATAGTGATAATTTACATTTATCCCAGAAATACTCATAATACATTTTATTCAATTTCTTCAAAGTTACAGGTCAATATGGTGGTAAATTCCTTCAAAGTCTTTACTACATACATTACATGAGTCTGGACAGACATGGATGTAAACAACAACCGTGAGGCAGTAATTCTGTTTTTTGACTGCTTTGTTTTATATAACCACTAACAACTGACTTTTCACTCTTTTTAACCGTCCTCTAGGGAAGTGGTCAAAAATTGTTTCAGTGTGAAATCTTGTTTCAGCTAGAGATGACGTCCTGTTAATGCTTGCAGAACTTTGCAACTCTAGACTGGTTAAATCTGGCATTTGTGGTGACGTTGCTTTCGATGTTTCACCATCTGTTGCCTGGAGGGGATCTGCTCTCTACTAAGTTTCTAGTTTCAAAATGTATTAACAGAGATAGTGCTGAGACTCTATCCCAGCAGATCAGACAATATGTCCAACAGCTCTCCTCCTGGGAAAAATAACGTGAGACAATTTATTTTCATTGTGAATTGGAAAAATGTCGGAAGGCCATGTGCCACCCAACTGGAGGCCAGATTTAGCCCCCAGTCTCTGTTGTAAATACTGTATGTCATATATGTTGTATTGCTGGTTTAATGGCTGACAAAGGTATAGTGATATGTTACTTTATTGTTGTTTCTTATTACTTATGCATATTTTCTCAAATGCTGTTGCAGTTATCAAAACACAAAGTGAAATCACCCCATAATTTTACACGGTGTTATTGTCTTTATAGAGTTCATTTGTCCTGCAAAAGGTCAAAAGTACAACATCAACAAAGCAATTATCTTCTGCGTCACTGACACAAAAGTGGTTTTGCTCTTTATCATTTATCAAGTGAAGACAGTCAGACATCTAAAGAACGGTATCAGTATAACGCAAGATATTAAAACTGCTTCCTCATATCATGTCTCAGTGAGACTTTGATACAGCCCCACAATAATTAAGTCAAATATTAAAGTCAGCCAACTAATAAACTCATTCAAACACAAATTTCATACATTTCTCACTTTCAATAAATCCTCTATTCATAATAAAAAAAATTAATACAAAAATAAAGTACTGTAAAGAAAAAAATGACTCAACACAGCACATTTATGTAAATAAGGAACTATTTAGATGTTAGATGACAGTTTGCAGTTTCTGTTGTTTCTTTTTCTGTGTCCACTTCTCCCTCTGACCAAACACACCATATACTGATTACTGATCACTTCTGTGGGAGAAAGCCTGTTGTCCTTCACTGACTACACAAAACCCAGTTTAAGTCCTTGTGGTGTCAGTGTATTTGGGAAATGATTACGAAGAACCTAAAACCTGAGGATGAACATGTTACTACAGTCACTGAACTTAAAGATTTGTCTATTTTCAGCTCTTTTTGTGAAACTACTGACGTGTGAAAAAGAGAGTCGGTGTTACACAGCTGCAAAAATTGTGATGACAGGTCAGGAGAATTAATGACTTCTCCTTTTGTTATTACCCAATTTTAACCAAAGTTTAGGTTCCATGTACAGTTTTTCCACTTACCACAGAAAGAAACATCATTTTCCAATGTAGAGTAGTTGCTTAAGAGCAAACTTTGTAGAAGACAAGACTGGTCAGATAAGATAAGAAAACTTCTTTTTCATTTCCCTTTTTTTGTTTGAACAGCATTTTATTTTATTTCACCAATACTGAAAGACACTAAAATACACACTTATGAGAATTATTTTAAATGAAGCATATCAGCAGGCAGGAGAATCTCATATTATGGATACTGGGTTAAGATTTTCTTGTCAAATTGTTTCATAATGAAACTCCCACTCCAAGAGGCTTCATAAGATATAACATCAATGTGTTGACTTCTGTATCAAATTTTTAGTAACCTGTAAAGTAAAATATTCCTGGAAATGACCTCTTTCCTTTATACTTCTCATACTTAGTTGCTGTTCCTGTTTCAAGTGAGATAGCGGAAGTTATTTCTAGCATGTAACAGACCACAACAACTTCATTTATGTGAAGAGAAACTTGTGCTGCACTGCTGACCCTTACTCGACATCCTTGTGAGTGATGGAGATGGAAATCTACGAAAATCTTGACTCAAAAACATCACAAAATCAGAGAGGTAAGAATGGTGAACCAGTCAGACTGAGCTCAGAAGAAATTCGTATCATTATCATCCATCATTAATATTGTTGTATCATTAATGCATTCACGCATCTTTTCTGTGTTCAGGTCACGGTGGCTCAGAAAGGAGATTTCAGAGAGTTGCTGTTGTTTGTCTGGGGCTAATCAGTGTTTTCCTGCTGGCTGGACTCATCAGCCTCTTTGTCTACTGTGAGTCTAAATCACATTCAGAAGTTAAAACAACTACTACAAGGAATATTTTGTTGATTTTTTTTAGGCCATTGCGAACAAAAGTTTTAGTGTCTCCTCTGCCTGAAATCTCCTCCTGCTTCTTCTTAACTTTTGTTGGAGAAAATGTAAACAGTCTTCTCACTGATGGTCTCGTTAGCTTCTGTACATCATATAGAACTGTCAGTATTAAATTGTGACTGTTTTATAACCAGGTAAAAAAAAAAATCCTTTTTGAAGCTTTAAAGTCATCTGGACACATCATTATAGGAGCCTCATTATACTCTTATACTATACAGTATGTGACACTGTTTTTTCACTTTTCATACAGGTTCTGATTTGTTTGTTTGATTTACTATCTTGTCTCAATTTTCTAATTGACATAAATACAGCATTTGCGTTTTCAGTATTTTATGAGAAAATCAAACCCAAACAGCCAAATCAACAAAATTTAAAAATTAAAATTGGTGCAGATCAACATTTGCTTAAAAAAAATAGCAATATCATTTTGAAAACACAACAGAGACATCTGTATATCTGAAAGCTACACTTACTTCAGTCATTTTCCGTACAACTACATTAGGTACCTTGCGTTTCAGAGAAGTATCTCTTGATTATTCCAGACCATGTTTCCATTCAACGTTCAGCTGCAGAGCTCTCCACACTCAAAGCCAACCTGACTGAGCATCTCCAGGTCAGTGACAAGCTGTCTTCCCTGACTGAAAAGAGCAACCTTACTGAAATGATTGAAGAACTGGAAAGGATTCGCAATTTGTCCAAACAGGGTAAGTCATTCCATATGCTATTTTGATTTACTTGCTGTGCATCATTAAAAATAAGTCAACATAAACATTACTCAGATATTCAATGATTAAGTCACCCTTTACAATCAGTAAATTTGCAGTTAGAGTGACCTGGCGTCCCATTTTAAGTGGGACTACACAGGATTTTTATCCTTTGTCCTACATCCCAGACATATTGAGACCGTGTTCCACATTCTGATTGACTTTTCAAAAGTCAAACCACTGCGGGACAGACGCTTTTCTAAAATCTGGAATTTATCAGATGGTTGTGAAGGCAGCAGGGGACGGCTGTTGTCACAGGGCTCTGTTTAATGTCAAACTAACTGCTCGGGTCAAGTGTGGATTTGTCGCCATCATAGCTAACAAAGAATATCACAACCTATGCAGATTTAGGTGGACTGAGATAGAAACAACCTCAAAGAAAAGGGAAGTCAGCTACAGCAAAAACGGGGAAACTATAGTCTACTGCAGGTCTATACAATAACTTTTTCCTTGACCATGTCTGAAAAACTGTAAAGTGCCAAGGGCCCAGACATCCATCACAGCCAGCCGTCCTATTATTTGGGAATTTAAATGTGTAAAATGCACCTTTGTATTGTATAACATTTTTTAGTTCAGTACAAAAAAACATCTTTGTAATCCTTCAAAAGCCTCTTAGCATTAGTAGGGACGATGCTGCATTTAACATCTTTTTTGATTTAGGCTGACTCTCCTAAGTTTCCTTTGCTTAAGAGTTAAACATGACAACAAATATGCATCCCCCTCTTCTCTCTCTACCTTCTTTCCTGTCTACTCTTCAGCTGTCCTTAAAGTCCTATCAAATAAAGGCAAAAGCCAAACAAAAAAAATCTTTAAAAACAAACATGACAACAAATATATGTATAAACATAACCAATGAATAAATTAGCGTATAACATGATCATCTTAAACACCTTTATAATTAGATGTGGCTTATTTTTTCATGTTTTTAAACGATCAAAGGGCTGGATTGAGGTTGTTAAAGGACTGGATTCAACCCATGATTCACCAGTTGAATAGGCCTGGTTTATTATAAACTACTGAATCAACCACAGGGCAAAACACAGAGATGTTATGAGCTAATGGGAAGAATAGAAATTTTTATTTTTTAATATCAAAATTTTAAACTACCTGTGCCCCACATTGTTCCATGCAAACAAACTCTTTGTCCTACATTTGGTTTGTCTGGATCTGGTCGCCCTCTTTAGAGTCAAGATTCAAACTATCCAGCAGGGTTACATGGGGGTATTAAAGGGACATTCACTGAAAAAGTTTACAGAGCTAACTTCAATACACTGATATAAGTGTTCATCTGTAACGTCTCCTGTATGTTTCTTATCTTACAGTGAAAACCTGTCCTGCAGGATGGCAGATGTTTGGTTGTTCCTGTTATCTCCTCTCTGATGAGTCTGGTACCTGGGATAAAGGCAGGGAGGACTGCAAAAACAGAGGAGCAGATCTGGTGGTGATAGACAGCCATAAAGAGGAGGTACAGTGTGTCTGTGTGTGTTTATGTGGGTACTATTTTACAACGAGGCTTGGTTTTTGGTGCCATTCGTTTGTCAGCAGGATAACTGAATAAAGTACTGGCCAAATTTTCATGAAAATTAGTGGAAGGCTGTCGTATGGACCGAAGAAGAGCCCATTCCATTTTCACTATCGTTAACAACGGCCTTGAAAGGATAAATACTACACATTTTAAAGTCTAGTACGGCCATTCCTGAGCTTAAGAATGCCACGGCCCAAATATAAATCTAAAAACCTTCTAACTTTCTTTTTTCTCAAACTAATGTGTTATTATGCAACTAATATTTCCCTCACTCCAATCCAAATGTGAACTGGCCACAATAAAGTCCACTAGAGACATTAAGGGTTTTTTTTGTTTTGTTTTTTAAATTTAAGCAATACTTTGACCATGAAGTTTGTGCTTGCAGAGTGGAATGCCATAGAAGAGTGCACGGGTGCCCTTCTAGATATAGATATATTTATATTTTGTTAATATTGAAATTCATGACCCTCTATATATTTTACATACATTGCTTTACCCAATTTTCTAAACAAAACATTATCTCAATAGATAGATCATTAAAGAAGAAAAACTTCAAGACTTCAACAGACAATAAAAAGGTTTTTTTGTTTGTTTGTTTTTTTTTCTTCATCTAGGTAAAATCTTATTATAATGAATAGGTTACAATAGTCATTTAGAATTATTTAATGATTAAGCTTTAATTTTATTTTCTACTCCACAAATAAATGCTCATGTCATGTGGTTAAAACCAAAATGTAATTTTGGTTTCTTTATGTTGAACAGATCTTCCTCTCTGAGTTCACCAGGAAAAGGGCCTGGATTGGTCTGACTGACAGAGAAAAGGAGGGGACCTGGAAATGGGTCGATGAAACTCCACTGACTCTGACGTAAGACTTCACTTTGGTTACATATAGACATTAACTTATACAAATATCATTTTACATGAGCAGAATTTGTTTTTTGTTTTTTCAGCTGGCTTTATTTGCATGACTGCATAAAATATGAGGTTTCAAAAGCATATCAATACAAACTTTCAGACTGAAATGGACATAAACAAAATAAACAATAAGAAAACCAACACAAATTAATTCAACAATAAATAACAATAATTATTGTGTGTGTGTGTGTGTGTGTGTGAGTGTGTGTGTGTGTGTGTGTGTGTGTGATCAATGGACCTGCACTGGTCCGCAGCTAATCTCAAATACTGCTGGACCAAACAGCCTAATTTTTTTGTGCACATTCATGAATGTCTGCTGACAGACCTCTGTGATTCAGAATTCTTCAAAAACCAAACTTGGCTCAAATGTTCACTTGGACTCAAAGGTCAAAATTCTTCACTTATTTTTGGCCATAACTCAAGATTTAATACGCTAAACATCAGAAAAATTACACACAAATATATAATAGGATAAAATTATGCAGTGATGACATTTTATACCCAAAAGGTCAAAGGTTAAATTCACTGTGACATCATGACGGTAAAGAGACCTAGGCTCTGTTGCACATTTTAGATGACAACATGAGAACATTTTGTTAAATTTGGTGTATAGGCCACACATTTTTACAATTTGAGAATGTATGAATGACTTTATGTCTATAACAATACTGAATGAAAATAAAACATTACAAGAGAATTATATATTAAAAATTAACCGTTAATCATTGTAAAGAGTCAAAAGAGCCACAGGTTGCTAACCCTTTTCCCACACGCTTGAAAGGGGAGCGTGAAACAAGGTGTTTTGCGATCTGAAAGCTCACCGATGGATGTCCCTAAATTGTACACACTGGTCTTTTAAGCATGTGGCTCTCGAAAGGTGTGCACTCAAACTGCAAATCACACATGTTGTCCAGTCTTTGCCACCTTTGTCTCCAAAGAAATCAAGGCAAAACCCTGTATCAGAGCACAGACTTTGCAGAAAACCATTTCCTGAAGCCATGTGTATAACACATTGCATTAATTCCTAACATAGACTCGAAGAATACTGGCCCTCTATTATTATTCTTCCCATAAACCTCTATTTAGATTGAGTGTCATTTGTCACTGAGGAGGTGCATGTTCATGAGATGTGATCATCTTGCTAATATCGCTGTATAAAGCAACCTATTCCACTCCATTTGTGGGCAAGTTTCACTAAACTTATTTCACAGTGATTTGTAACACAAGCATTACTATGTTAGACACTTCGATGTGTCTTTTTATAGTGCATGGACAAACAACATATTTTGTATTTTAATTTGGGGGACTAATCAACCAGTGTGATGTTTCGTTGACCCATCTTCCACCCTGATATCCTCCATTTGCAGGCTTTGTAGCTTTACCATTAATGAGCCATTTTAAATATGTATAAAAAAAATCCTAATCTTTATGATGATACTGAACAAATGTTTCTGTGTTCCTGTCAGGGATAAACTGTGTCACCATTCTCTCATTTACCTGCTAGGTATTGGAGAACACTTCAGCCGGATAATGGTGGTGGAGACCCACACTGGGGTGAAGAGGACTGTGTAGAATTCAGAGGTTTCTCTTCAGACCATACTGACTGGAATGATCTGTCATGTGGAGCCTCTCTGCAATGGATCTGCGAGAAAATAGCTTAACATTGCTGTATAATTTGTAAAAGCTTTAACAAGTTATGATTTTACAAAACTTTGTATGTGCTTGCTTGTATTGAAGACTAATGTCTGTTTAAACACCTTCTCCAAATCTGTAGTTAAATGTCTAACTGTAGCCTTGAAGTGCATCTAAAAATGAAAAAAGAAGAAGCTTTTTTCCCCTTGCCAAACTTTGCACTTTTCTGAGTAAAATAAAACATTCATTCAACATAAAAACAGCTCTGCCTGATCATTATCAAAACACACCCACAGATGGTGGTATTCAGAGCTGGAAGGATTACTTTAACAACATATTCCAATACAATGTCTAATCACTTGTTAAAAAAAAATGTATTCAATAGTTAGCATTTGGTCCGTATAGCTAACATTAGCAGTTGTAATGTTAGTGGTTGGTCTTTGTAGCTAAAGGTGGCAGTTGGTCTGTGAAGATGTTGTTCGGTTTGTGTGGCTAACATTAGCAGTTGGTATATCATTGCAAAAAAAAGCTCAGTTGTGTGTTCCTTGATCAACAATTCCCTGCTGATATAACAGGCGTCTGATGAGCAGGGCTGTGCGCTGTGCACGGGCACCAAGTGTAAGGAGGAGGGGGAGTCAAGACAGCCTCTCACAGTTCTGCATGAATAATAAACTCTGCAGGGACACAGCTGTCCGAGATTACTGACTTTCAGGGACTATAGCAAGATCCGTTTTGAAGGTAGAGAGACTAATCAACTAGAAAACCTAATGAATCAATTGGTACCGACCAAGGCATATCAAAAAAAAACCTCATTCTGAAAGAAATCTCCAAATGCCAGAAGTTCTTTAAACCAAATCACAGCATGAATTTTTCTGTGGTGTTCCTCAAGTTCTCAATGTCTTGATGTGGTATTTTGGGCCATTTTGGTATTAACTTACAACTCATGAGACATGATAAAACATGGGAATGGCCATCATAGATTTCTGTCATTGTGTTCTAAGCCCCATAATTTAAATAGGTGCATAAAGAAAAAATAATTTTTATTCCAGATGTTATGAGTTTGGAGGGGGTGACCTACAAAGCAATTACACACCCAAAGCCAGTGGCAGCTCAGTGCCTGATGCTGTGAGACAAAAAAAAGTATTTTCATAAGTATGGCAATATTAGCAATTTTGTTATAATATAATATATAATTTAGTGCTGGATTTAAATATTAGTTGCACGGTCACCCCTCCACTCCACCCAGAAAACTCACTATCTCCCGCAGCGACCTGCAGGCGCAGTGTGTGTACCAAGCTATGTCTCTCTATCTCAATCATGACTCCTGCGGATGTGGTGGCGGATGACAAGTACAAACCCACAGACAGCTCAGTCCATCAGTTACAGCCCACTCACCAAATACAATACAAAAGTTTCACACACACAAACACACACACACACACACACACACACACACACATGCACACACCCTGTGACACAATGTTTCTCAGATGTCGAACTTTCAATGTGAAGATGTCAACTGTATTATCATCACCATCATCATCTTGTTGCTTCTGTTGACATTCAACTTAATGCAAATTCAAAAAAATGCATTACAGGATTGTATTTATTTAGCTTTATATTTGTATCCTATTCCATTCTGAATTTAATTTTCAGTATATTAGTTGTATTTCGTGTGTAGTATGAAAGAACTACAACTCTAATTTTGTAGTACAACCTGATGTTGTATAATGATTGACGAATAAATGTCCTCGATTCCTTGAATACAGTTTTGAGGTTCTTGCACTTTACAGGAGTACTTCCAATTTCTGCTACCAATACTTTATTCCTCTACATTTGTTTGATAACTGTACTTACTATATTCCTTTGCAGCCTTTACACATTATTAATATAAAATGACACAGCAGTATATAAAGTAATTAAAATGTGACCCACCTTTAGCAGCTGCAACATTAAAATGACGTACACATCAACACATGTAATCATCAATAATTAAAATCCAATAACATAATATATATGTTAATTTGAAACTAATGTAAACTTTAACTTGTAACAGAGCGTTTCTACACTACTTCTACTGAGAACCTCTTCCATCACTGGTCACACCTTACATACCACACGACTAGAATGATTGGACATCTACATGAAAAGTGCAGAATTTTCACTTTAACCTTATGAATAGCCACATCTTCCAGGAGGAAATGCAGACTCTATTCTATGGAGTATATATATTTTATATTATATATATATATATATTTCACCTTTTGAGTTTCTCAAAATGTAGATTTCTATATCTATTATATTGTTATAAAGCTGCGTTGTTGCTTGTAATGTTCTATATAAAAAACAAAATGTTTTGGTGGCTAGGTAGCTCAGTCAGAAGAGTGTGCGCCCCATGTACTGAGGTTGTGAGTCCTCTGCAGGGGCCACGAGTTCGACTGCCGCCTATGGGCCTTCACCCCCAAGTCTTTCTCTCCCAAAATCTTAAAAATCAAAAACAATGTGTGAGATGTTGGAACTTATTATCACATTTATTGCTTCCTTATCAAGTTCATACAGTTGAACCCAGGATGCTTGGTTACAATGCCATTACACTATTGTATGCATCTTAAAGAAAAGTGTAAAAAAAACTGTACAAAAATATTTTATTCAAACCTTTGCAAATCTTCATTGGATGTATCTGGCAGTTGCGGTGGAATTGCAGTAGATCAGTGTTTCTCAACTCTGGTCCTCAAGGCACACTGCCCTGCATGTTTTAGATGTTTCCCTGCTCCAACACACGTGATTCAAATGATCAGGGCCCCGTTTCCCAGAGCCTTCGTAGCGCTACGTGCGTCGTAAGTTGTATTTTAAGGTCTCCCTTAAGGTTGTCCCAACTCTGGGAAACAGCCCGTAACCTTAAGGGAGACCTTAAAATACAACTTACGACGCACGTAGCGCTACGAAGGCTCTGGGAAACGGGGCCAAGGTTGTGATCAGGCTTCTGCAGAGGCTTGATGACGAGCTGATCATTTGAATCTCTTAAAAGTCTTCATAACATACATTATATTAATCAGGACAGACATGGATGTAAACTACAACTTAAGTGTTTGGAGGAGGCATAAAATTGCTAGACAGTAATTCTATTTTTTGACTGCTGTGTTTTATACAACCATTGACAGCTGACTTCTCTCTCTTCTTAACTGGCCAAAGTTGTTGCAGGTGGTCAACGACTGCTTCAGCTAGAAACCTTGTTTCAGTTAGGGACAACATATGTAGGGGTCATGTTAACGTTGGCAGAAATATCTGCTGATTGCATCTGGCTGTTGTGGTGGTATTGCAGTACATGCTTTATGATCTGTTGCTTGGCGGGGATCTGAACTCTTTTTGTAGTATATATTCAGTATAAAACAGGACAAAAAAACAACTGCAGTAACATTAAAACATTAATTTTCCCAGTTAAATGTGGATAATTATTAAAAAAAAAAAAAAAAACACACACACACACACACACTCTCAGATCTTGATTCCTGACTTCCACCCCTTTACATTTGGATGTACATACTCTCTCTTGCTCTTTGTATTTGTAACACATAAAATAATACTATTTAAAGCCTTTTATATAAGCATAACATCGACTGTGCTGTAACAGTACTTAGAAATGTATTATTTCAAAACTCATTAAACTGCTTAGCCATTTTTTTCACAGATCCAGTGCAGAGCATCATCACACCTGCGATCATTCCAGTTTTCTTCAGTTTTGATGCCAGTTATGATTTCCACACAGTCCTCTTCACCCCACTGTGGATTTCCACCACCATTATTAGGGTTCCCACCCTCCCAGTACCTAAGAAGTTATAAGGCAAATTAATTTTCACAGCATTTTACACCTCCCCCAAGGTAATGCAGCTTTTAAAAAAAAATCGTATATGTGTTTATATTGAAATGAGATGTAGGCCTTACGCCACAGTCAGTGGAGTTTCATCAGTCCATTTCCAGGTGCCCTCATTTTCTCTGTCGTTCAAACCAATCCAAGCTTGTTGATTGATGTTAGTGACAAATTCCTGTTCAAGGTAAAGGAAAGAAAGCCCTTATTTCTATTTTACTTTTTACCATATTATATATACAATTTACAGGACTCTTTTACTTGCACAGAAAAATAGATAAAATAGATAACCTAATCATTATAGCTGATAAACAGTAAATATTATTTCTATCACTTCAACTTTATCTCCTCATCGTATTACCTAAATATACACGAAACATATACAGTAAAAAATTCATTATAAAAGGTGAGGTTCTGCTAGGTTGGCACAGAAACATCTGGTAGAAACATCCTGAGGAGGTCGCCGTTTGTACTTTGAGAACATTTTAGGTTTAGAGTCTGTACATTTTCCCTTTTACTTGATTCAAGAACTTGAATTGGTACTTCTCAGTGTGTACTTTTGTCACCTCTGATGATAATTCAGTCACTGTTGTTGGTTCACACAGAAACATCCTCTGGAAATTATAGGATATGTTCTATAAAGCCAGGCAGGTGCTGTGTGCTGCATCCCACCATTGTATTTTCAGTAAATAACACTTTTACTTAATAGCTTTTATTCGTTTTTATTAAATATATTGAATGTCAGCAGCATGAGTTGACTTCACTGATCCATGAAATAATCCCTGTTCACTAAGATGTTTATTTGACCTTTTTTGGTTTATTGCTTTTTGTGGAAAGTTGAGCAAAAACCCTCAGTATGTCTACATAAAGTGTTTGGGAAGGTAAGAAGGCAAAACTCTGCACTACCTGTTCTTCATAACTTTCTATGATCACCAGATCTGCTCCTCTTTCTCTGCAGTCTTGTCTGCCTTTTTCCCAAGAACCAGACTCAGTGGAGACAAAATAATAGCTACATCCGAACATCCTCCATCCTGCAGGACAGGTTTTCTCTGTGAAATGCATCAAACAAGACACATTAAAGATCAGACAGTGATGAAATATGTATTCAAATTGTATTCAAAGTTATGATGGATAATAAATCAAACAGCCCTAACCCTGACTATAACAACATAACTATCATAAAAAAAAACAACTGTATTTCTAAAACTGATTCATTTTGTTCATCCCCCGCCACCCCGTCCCACTTCTTCAAATGACTCCTCATACTTTACTATCAGTCCAATTACTTATTAGATCAAATGACTAATTACTTACGGCATTGTTTCAAACAACTCACATGACGTACATCAGAACAAAAGCAATATTAAAAAAAAAAAGAATACAAACAGTGAAAATAGTGTAGCTTGAAAATTAGGAGGGGTGGAAGTAACTAATTACAAAATTTTCAAATTACTGTAATTATGTATTTTTTGGGGTACTTGTACGTTTATAAGTAGATTTTTATGTTTGTACTTTTACTCGTACTTAAGTATGCATTACAAGATGTGATCTGCAGGCTGCAGTAACGCACATTTGGAGCAAGAATATTGATGATTAATCATTCCTCGATCAACCGCCATTAAGAATTTAACCAACTAAAAATGTATTCTCGAATATTTATATTATATTTTGACATTTTGTCTGGCATAGCCATTTGTTGAATAAGGAAAATTAAACTTGGATTTAAAATTAGAAAAAATTACAAAAGAAAAAAGAAAAAAATAGAAAAATGGGACTAAACATGTTTTGTATCTTTTAATGAAATACTAATGATGATGATTACTCAGATGTTGGCATTTTCAACTACTAGTTCAGGAAAACAAACAAAATTCGCAACCCTACTTTGGAGAGGTGACAGTGACATCAACCGTTAAAAATAACTAATACTCTGAGTGTTTTTTGAGATGAATACTTTTATTTAAGTATGTTTCTAACACCAGTACTTTTACTTCTGATGGAGTATTATTTTAGCAGTGTAACAGTCCTTGTACTTGAGTACAGATTTTCAGTACTCTTTCCACCACTGAAAATCACCATGTGAAGAAGTGGCATTATCATTAAATAGATCACCATAATATGGAAGTCCAATTCTGCCAATGTGGTGAAAAAAAGATCCTGTAAGTCCCTATAATGAGAGACTATCGAAAAAAATGACTTAAAATATTCTCAAAATATCTACTTATTATTGCAAAATAATGAGAAGCTTTATTGCAATAATGACTTAGTGTTTCAGGTGGCCTCTACATAACAAAATGATCCTTGAATACACTGAGAGACTGAAATAAAGTTATTGGAACAAAGAAATTAACTGTGAATACAGTTTGCAGAACTGAGAGGTGGATATAAGTGTCATTCTTGTGGTGTGAGCGTGTGGTTGGTGTCGATCTTTGTGTTAAGAGACAGCTGTGCACAGCTCACAGAGGAAGGCACTCACTCTGTTTAGACAAACACTGAAGCCTGTCCAGCTCTTTAGTCTTTTCAGTGAGGCTGGCATTCAGCAGGTCTCTCTCTTCAGAAATGGAAGACAGCTTGTCATAACTGGCCTGGAGGTTGGCTTTGATAGTGGACAGTTCTGCAGCCGAATGACGCGTGACATCATGATCTGAAATCAATCAAGATGCATTTATCTAAACAGAAAATACCCCATGCATTCATACTGATACTGATGTTTGTAAGTTTATGTTTTAGTCAAAAGCCAAAATATTTTCTCATTTTTCTGTAAGGCTATGAAAGATGTTGATACTGCTTAAATATCTCAACACAAAGGATGACGTGAAACTGTTCTGACTTTAGTTTTATAGAACATCAGTGGAACAAGTCATTGCAGCAGTCATCATTATAAAGCCATGATGAATCCAAACAGTACTGTAGTGTCTGTATAATAATATTCCCTCATTTCCCCCTTTTATGATAATGTTAGGATAACGTTCACTTATCACTGACTATGAGGTGTAGTAGCCATCCTGGTTTTTGATCCTGGCATTTTGGATGGGAATATTTTCTGGTCTCTGTCTTGGGAGACACTGACCCACATCTTTCACCATGTTCTGATATTTTATAGACCAAACCACTACTCAGTTGTTCAAGAGCATGATCAACAGATTAGTCAATAATTGAAATAATCTTTAGTTGCAGCTTAAAAATGCAATGAAGTATACAATCCAGAATTGTTTTTTTTTTTTATTGTAGTTTGATTTTGTTCTGTTTTTTTTTTTTGTTTTTTTTTCTCTTTTTTCCTGCTCTTAGTTTTGTTGTCTCCTCCTGTATACCCAGTGAAAATTGTGTGAATTGGGTGTATTCATTTTTCTCTACCAATTCTTTTGTACACTTAACTTAGGATGCACGAAATTACTCTAACCTTATATATGCAGCATGGGTTATGGACATGAATTCTATTACAATCATGGGAAAAAAAGGGGGAAAGAACAGGGAGAGGTGAAACATTTCTAATAATCATTATCATTGTTCACTGTTATGCCAATCTCTAATAAAAATAATTAGCAAAAAAAAAAAAAAAGACAACAAAAGAAATTGTAGACAGACGTTAAGTATGAAGACATCACAGAAAAGCCAGGAAGGCAAGTAGACATTTCGGTAAAACACGTGCACCTTTCAGAGCAGAATAATGCTCAAGTTCAAACTGACGTTAACTCATGAAAACCAGACTCACAAGTGACACCGAGGCCGATGAGTCCAGCCAGCAGGAAAACACTCAACACTCCCAGAGAGACAACAACAGCTCCATGAAACCTCCTCTCTGAGCTCCTGGGACCTGAGCACAGAGAGAAAAGGGTGAAGTAAACGCTATTATTAATGACAGATGATAACAAACATCCTCTCTGACTGGATGAACGTTCTTACCTGTCTGATTCTGATTCGTTGAAGGCCTCGGGCCGACAGGCTTGTCGTAATCAACGTTGGCATAGATCTCCTCCATTGCTCAGAAAGTTACCAACTATTTCCAAGAGAGCCACCTCTGCAGCACGAACTATAACACATGTTGGTTTCAGTTTCTTTTCTATTTTGAGAAGGTACAAAAATCATTCACCACTAAAACCACAGATGAAAAAAACAATCGACATCTGTGTAAAGGTTGCCACATGAACAACTATACAGCCTTTAAGTAAAGTTTCCATTTCAAAGTTTTCAATTTACAGTTTCTATAAACTTTGCTGAAATAGATACAGGGTGTAGTATGGTGCAAGTTCCTCGGGTAAATTACAAACTATACATGCCAGACATCTGTCCGTTCAGCATTACTTTCTCCATATCTAGATTATTCAGAGCAGTGTTGCTCAAACTTTTTTTTCTAGTGGTCAACATTTTAAAAATGACAAATCATTGCGATCCAGTTTGCAATCAGCCATTTAAAAGGTGAGTAAAGTCATATTTCCCTCATGTGAAAATTGCAAGCTAATTCCACCTAATTGGTTCTAACAACTAATGAGAAAAGCTTGAACACATCCAACAAAGGCCGTGCCTAAAGAGTCAGCCAGAGATCTTGCTCTCACCTTAGCTCTCTCAAAAATCTTTCTCGAAATGTGTCTGATCTTCTTCTGAGTTGCAACACATTTTGGCCGAAACTGAAAATACATCATATCAGATCATGTTAAATTAAAGCACAGCAACCCTGTAAGACGATGACCTTATAAGGAAGCTACGTCCTGTTTTATGAGATCTTGCCAAGCAGCACATTTTTTTTCTGAGCGTTTGTTTAATGTCCTGTTCTGCTTTTTGTTAACAGATAAGAACAGTTAGTATGATTTGTGAACTCTGGGGATCACACATTCAGCACCGTGTCAAAATACAAAGATGATTCATGTGCATCATTTAAGGAACAGCTGTCAGGTCCTTTAAGTCTGAATTAATTCTTTCTATGTCGTCCTCTCCTTGTTAGCCTTCTCATATCAGTAACTTGGACAAAATTCAACAACTGACCTTTGCTCTTTGAATTTTGTCGTGTTCTTGTTTCACTTTAGACGCTGAGATTAGCTTCAAGTGTTTTTTTTCACTTTCCAACCCATTTAATCTGTCCCTATCCACTTATCAACTTCCTTCTATTTGGAAATGTGTCAGAATTATTCCCTTCATTGATACCTGATAAGGAGACTCATCGGGTATCTATAATTATAGACCAATTTCAATAATTTGCATTAGCGTTAAGATATTTTAGAAGTTAATTTTTAATCAGTTATCACAATGCGTTATGTAAATGTCTTATTCCTATTCTGGTTTTTGTTCCAGTGGTCAGAAGGTCAGTTCAGTGGTGCAAATTTTATTGATAAGGCTTTTGACTTGGTTGATTTTGTTAGTTGACTTGCAACAGGACTTACAGTACAGGAGCACTCTAAACCATGAGCACAGTGAATTAATTTATTAACAACACAAGATTTACAGTGCAGGTACACTGAACCAGCAATAATCACCTAAAAATAACAGTCCTTGTGTTTCACTTGAAAGGGGAGGGTGAGGCCAGTCCTAATCCTAGCCAAGTGTCTTTTGTCCCTAAACCTACTCAGGTCTTAACCCCAGTGTTGTAAAATTATAAAAACATAATTTGTTATGAGGAGAACAAAGAGGAAATGACCCACAAGACTTTTGCATTGCACAACATCATCAAAAAGTGACTAATGGCCCTAACAGTATAGGGAACCTATTGACAAATCAGATGGGCTATTATAAGGCCCCCACTGCAGTATATGCAGTGGGTCTAAGTGGGGACATGATCCAACTTGACCTTCAAAGGGGGGGGGGGGGCGAATGGTCTGTTGCTTAGTTATCAAAAGGAAGGGGAAGAGTCAGCGTCCTACTCGCTGAAGAGAGGGGGAGAAAAGGCCAAAGTCAACTGTGCTGCAGGTCGGTTGCTTTCACAGTTGTAACTTTGTTGTCAAACTTTTAAACACCATTTGTTGACACACTTCTCTGAGCTGTTGCCATAGACTAGGTCAGCATCACACTTCAGCCTTCTGGAAGCCCAACTTTACCTTAGAGCTGTGGCCTGCTGAGTGGACACTTGGCCTGCAAACAGAAACAAAACTTTAATTTTAAAGGTGTTTTTTGGGGGGGGCGGTGGGGGGAGGTGTTTTGGGTAGGGTAGGGTTTAACAATGATATGTAATTTTGACACTTACAGGTTTAATAAGAGTCCTAACAGGATGACAGTGTTGTGAAAAAGAGATCATCTTCAAACCAGTATGTCTTTAACCAAAAAACTAAACCCTCCACCTGCAGCAGCCCTGCTGTGTTGGAAGAAGGCAAAAGACAACAGAATCAATTTAATATAACGATAAACAGTTAAGTTAAGGCACTGAAAACATTTAAAAAATGTAATTCTCTTCATGATTACATACACACACAGGAAATCAACAGACCAAATCTGCAGTGTGTAATTCACTTTTTGTAATTTCCTTCAAAACATGTATTTTCTAAAGAGACTACTGATCATCAAAGTAATGTATCAAATGTTCTGTCAGTTGCTTATTATAAATGCACAACATAACATTATGTAAACATAATATTTTCAAAACTAAAATGAAAAAAGAGAAGTAGTAAGGCAGTCTTAGTAACTCAATTTATTCAGGTTCCTTCAGATAAATCTTGTCAAAGCACATCCACAGCACACACAATATTTTCCAGGTGTTTATCTTGCTTTTCTTTCGGATGTTTGAAACAATTTGTTTGCAGCCCATGCCAAAATGCCAAGGCCAATAAAAACCCAAGAAACTTTGTGATAAATGACCTGCCATTGTGTGTCCAAGTTACATCTTACTTGATTGGGATCAATATGTACATAATTAATGGAAGCACTTGTCATTGGTGTCACTGTTGCCTCAGTTTAACACAAGCTAGATGCTAAAATATGCAGTGACAGACAGAGAGAGATTGTGTAGATTCAAAATGATGTATGTCCTCTAAGTGATCACCTATAAGGTCTTTTATATTTATTGCCTAAACATGGCCCAAAATCAGCACTAGCCACCAGAAAGAAGAAAAATGACCAGCAACCCTGAACAACAACGACTACACATGAAAGATAGTGACGTGCAGCAACAGCGCTGCTTCAACTTATCGAAAACAAAAAGTGATGCACTGTCGGGTTGTGGGTCAACCTGGTTCCAGGTTCAGGCTGACTTTGGAGAAAATACCACAAGTCCTCCTTTCACCTTCCTCTCTCGCTCTCTCTCTCTCTCTCTCTCTCTCTCTCTCTCTCTCTCTCTCTCACACACACACACACACACACACACACACGTTGGCTGCAGCAGTGCACACAGCAGTGAAACTGCTGACAGCTCTCTGTTCTGAACTGAAGGATCGTGCTGCGCACAGCGTGACCCAGTCAATTGTACTATAATGTCTGAAGTTAGTTTGATTTGCAGGTCAGGTTGGGTGCGGGTCGTTGATAAATGCATATTTTTCAGGTAGGAGAAATCACTTTGACCCTTTTGCCTTACTTTCCAGGCTTAGGCAACCTGCTACCCTGGCAGTGATTTCTTGGTCAATAGATTTTGCAGCAGAAGAAAAATATGGCATGTACTAATGAATTTATTGATTAAATGGACTATATTTACTATTAGCAATGATTGGACACCGACGTGAAAAGTGCAGAGTTTCCTTTTAACCTTATGAATAGCCACATCTTCCACTAGGACATGCAGGCTATTTAAAATTTCAGCTTTTGTGAGTTTGTCCAAAAATGTAGATTTCTAATACATGTTATAAAGCTTCCTGGCTGCTTGTAATATTCTAAATAAATAAAATGCTTTAAATAAATAAAATGTTTTAAATCAAAAACAACATGTGAGATGTTTGGACTTATTGTCACATTTATTGTTTCCTTATCAAGTTTATACAGTTATGTGAACCCAGGATGCTTGGTTACACTATACTGTTACACTGGTTGCATCTGGCAGTTGTGGTGGCATTACAATGGGAACTTTACCATCTGTAGCCTGCCTCCTCTAATGATAGTATATATTCAGTATAACATTAGTTACAACAATTTTGACAGTGTTAAAATAGCTTTGTTTCATTGCATATGGTAGTCATCAGCAGAGGCTGTACACCTACATACTTAAAAAAAAACCTACTTTCCTGCATTAATTTTCCCAGTCAAAAATTGCTGTAAAATTATGTATAAATGTATTATTATTGTTAAGCCACTTTTTCACAGATCCAGTTCATGGTGTCATCACACCTGCGATCATTCCAGTTTTCTTTAGTTTGTTCACCAGTCAGGATTTGCACACAGTCCTCTTCACCCCACTGTGGATCTCCACCACCATTATCAGGCTTCCCTCTCCACCAGTACCTAAGAGATTCATAAGCAAGTGAATTTTTCACAGCATTCCACTTCCCCTAAGTGTCCAGCAAACAAATTAATGCAGCTTTAAGTTTTTCGGATGAATTAATTTGTGGAGAGAAAAGAAAAATATTTTTGGCTCCACCAATGAGTTCATATCTCCATGTGAAGCAGCTATGCTTGGACGAAATATTGAAATTAAGTTTGGTCTCAGTCTGACAACCTGCAGTCATAGAAAATTAAATCTACAAACATAGAGAAATAGTAGAAAATGTGTTTATACTGAAATGAGATGTAGGCCTTACGCCTGAGTCAGTGGAGTTCCATCAGTCCATTTCCAGGTGCCCTCATTTTCTCTGTCGTTCAAACCAATCCAAGCTGTTTGCTTGATGATTTTAGTGACAAATTCCTGTTCAAGGTAAAGGAAAGAAAGCATTTATTTCTATTTTATTATTATTATTATTTCTATTTTCTATTTTTACAGCTGATACACTGTAAATGTTATTTCAGATCCTGCTCTCATCTGTATTTCTTAAATGTACAGTAACGTATTTTGATCAGAGTTGGGAAGCAACAAAGTAGAAATACTTTGTTCATGTACATAAGTAGAATTTTCAGGCATCTTTACTATCTATGATTCTACGATCTGTGACAGTGTTATGAGTGTCAAGTAAACAGGAAAAACAAAGGATGGACCCAAAAAAGCAGACTGAAACTAAGCAGGCAGCATTCAAAGCAATTTAGTAACAAACAAAAAGTAACTGAGGCAGAGGATTACATGGATGATGGGGTAGTCCAAAACACAAAACTAAAGCTGGCAAAATATAAAATAAGGTAAAAGTCCAAGCAACTAATCAGACACAAGTGGAACTAATCAGACAGGTGAAACAAATGGCAATCGAAAAGGGCGGGAAAAGGACAAAGACAGGAAGTAAAATCAAGAAATGTGAGGGAAAACCAGGACTACAAAATAAAACAGGAAGTGAACAGTGAAAAACCCCAAACAGTCCACTTTGCTATTTAAACAGTGCATAATCTGGGCACAATGTAAAGTGCAAAGAGGCTGTATTTGATCTCTTAATTAATCATAGGTGTGTTTTGGGTGTTAAATAAATCAAACCACTTAGAATAGCTGTCTGCAACCTTTATGATCAAAAGAGCCATTTTTGGCCAAAAAAGAACTACAACAATTAAATTCTCTCTTTTCTTTTAAGATTTTTGATTTGGCATAAATTTTTAGCTCATGGAGAATCAAAAAGACTGATCACCATCAAAATTTAGAGGAAAAGGCTATGATGCACATGTTAGTTGACAAAATATTTTTTGATGTATAGGCTACATTTTTTTTTACAGTTGGAAAATGTAAGAATAAAAGTACACTGTAAAAAATGTTTGAGACAATTCAACATTTCTAGTCCATGTACTGCAATAGTCTTTAACTTTGAAAACAAACTTCAAACTTAGATTTAGATCTGAAGGAAATCACACCAGAGCTCATTTTAAGACCAACAAATCCATGGGTGCTCAGATGGACGCAAGTACATTTGCAGCAAACACACTGTGGGCGCTGGGTGAGAAAATGACAGCGGAGGTCAGAAAATAGCAATGACAGCTGCACTGTGCTGTGTGCTGCTTTGTGCCAGGTGGAAGATAGAGCCCTATGAGTTGACTTGATCCATCAAATAATGTCCTTTTTCCTTGTGTTCTGTTCATGTTTCAATAATTTCTTCATTTGTGCTTGTTAGAAGGTCTTATTATACTTCTCATGGTGAAAAGCTGGGCAGAAGCCCACAGTATATGTACAGAAAGCTTTTAGGAAGGTAAGAAAACAAAACTCCACGCTACCTGTTCTTCTAAAGTGTCTATGATCACCAGATCTGCTCCTCTTTCTCTGCAGTATTGTCTGCCTTTTTCCCAAGAAGCAGACTCAGTGGAGACAAAATAACAGCTACATCCGATCATCCCCCATCCTGCAGGACAGGTTTTCTCTGTGAAATGCATCAAACAAGACACATTAAAGATCGGACAGTGATGAAGCTTGTATTCAAAGATATGATGGATAATAAATCAAAGAGCCCTAACCCAGAGTATAACAACATAACTATCATCAAAACCAGAACTGTATTTTTAAAACTGATTCATTTTGTTCACCTCTCCCCTTCTTCCTATAACTCCTCATATATTTCTGTCAGTTGCTTATCAGATCAAACGATTGATTACTGACAGCAACATTTCTAACTAACGTGACGCACATCAGAACAACAAAGAAAGGTGATATTTAAAAAAAGAATATGGAGAGTGAAAATAGCGTGGCTTGAAAATCGCCATATGAAGAAGTGGCATTATTATTAAAAAGATCACCATAATATGGAAGCCCAAAAAAAAGATCCTGTAAGTCCCTATAATGAGAGACTCTTGAAAAAACGACTACTTTTTTCATCACAGCGGCAGAAATCAGCTTCCACGTCATAAAGAAGTGTTTCAGATGTAGAACTGAGTATCAGGTTCACACGGAGGCAGTGTCCACGTTTAAGACATAACATCAGAAAACTGTGAATGTAGTTTGCAGAACTGAGAGGTGGATATATTAAGTGCAGTGGTGGACAGTAGTGAAGTACATTTACTTGAGTACTGTACTTAAGTACATTTTTTGAGTATCTGTACTTTACTTGAGTATTTGTTTTTTTGGAAACTTCTGACTTTCACTCCACTACATTTCAAAGACAAATATTGTACTTTTGACTCCACTACATTTGTAGGAAGGTTGTTGTTACTTTTTGACTGAGCTTTGAAGTCAGCTGTTGCTGTTTTTTTTCTTTTCTAAAATGCAGTTGGTCACATGCTGTGTTCCTCACAAAAGAAAACCAATCACAGTAGCTCCTCTCAAATGGGATTGATGTAAAAGTGGAAATACATCATCCAGGCGCTCTCTGTAACAAGAACAAGCAAGCTCTCCCTCTTTCATTCAAACAAAAAGCAGTAATGTTGACGGCAGGAGAAAGACTAAATTAAATCTCAAGATGTTATTATAATTATTAATTATTCCAGGCAGCTTTTAAAGTTGGATCGTTTTTATTGGGGTGAAAAATACCACATAATTCATGTATATACTGCCTCTGAAGCCAGAAAGAAATCTGTTATTTAACAGACTTGTTGAACTCCTTACAGTCGGCTTCAATCAAATGTTATGCAGTGATTTTAATACAGTTACATCAGAAAATGACAATAACTGTCCTTTTTGGTTTTGATTGTATTTCTATGTTAAAGTTTTTATAGGTGTTTCTATAGACTTTGTGTAGCAGAGTGGTTCTACAAGCAGGTCAGTGCATCATTAGATGGTTTCAGAGAGTTACAACGTCTGTAAATGCATCATGAAAACAATACAGCGTGTATTGATATTAGAAAATGTACTTTGTAATTTGTACTTTTGAATACTTAAGTATTTTTAAAAACATGTACTTTTGAATAGTTAAGTATTTTTAGAACCAAGTACTCTAGTACTTTAACTCAAGTAAAATTTTTGACTGAGCAACTTTCACTTGTAGTTGAGTAATATTTGACCAGGAGTATCTATACTTTGACTCAAGTACTGGGGTTGAGTACTTTGTCCACCACTGATTAAGTGTCATTCGTGTGGTTGGTGTCGATCTTTGTGTTAAGAGACAGCTGTGCACAGCTCACACAGGAAGGCACTCACTCTGTTTGGACAAACTCTGAAGCCTGTCCAGCTCTTTAGTCTTTTCAGCGAGGCTGGCATTCAGCAGGTCTCTCTCTTCAGAAATGGAGGACAGCTTGTCATAACTGGCCTGGAGGTTGTCTTTGATAGTGGACAGTTCTGCAGCCGAATGACGCGTGACATCATGATCTGAAATCAATCAAGATGCATTTATCTAAACAGAAAATACCTCATGCATTCATACTGATACTGATGTTTGTAAGTTTATGTTTTAGTCAAAAACCAAAATATTTTCTCATTTTTCTGTAAGGCTATTAAAGACGCTAATACTGCTTGAATATCTCAACACAAAGGTGTGATGTGTGATGTGAAACTGTTCTGACATCCCAGAAAAGCCAGGAAGGCAAGTAGACATTTCTGTAAAACACGTGCACCTTTCAGAGCAGAATAATGCTCAAGTTCAAACTGACGTTAACTCATGAAAACCAGACTCACAAATGACACCGAGGCCGATGAGTCCAGCCAGCAGGAAAACACTCAACACTCCCAGAGAGACAACAACAGCTCCATGAAACCTCTTCTCTGAGCTGCTGGGACCTGAGCACAGAGAGAAAAGGGTGAAATAAACACTCTTATTAATGACAGATGATAACAAGCATCCTCTCTGACTGGATGAACGTTCTTACCTGTCTGATTCTGATTCGTTGAAGGCCTCGGGCCGACAGGCTTGTCGTAATCAACGTTGACATAGATCTCCTCCATCGCTCAGAAGGTTACTAACTATTTCCAAGAGAGCCAGCTCTGCAGCACGAACTATAACAAATGTTGGTTTCAATTCCTTTTCTATTTTTGAAAAAGTATGTACAAAGATCATTCACCACTGAAACCACAGATTAAAAAAAAAAAAATAGACATCTGTGTAAAGGTTGCCACATGAACAACTATACAGCCTTCAAGTAAAGTTTCTATTTCAAAGTTTTCAATTTACAGTTTCTATAAACTTTGCTGAAATAGATACAGGGTGCAGTATGGTGAAAGTTCCTCGGGTAAATTACAAACTATACATGCCAGACATCTGTCCGTTCAGCATTACTTTCTTCATATCTAGATTATTCAGAGCAGTGTTGCTCAAACTTTTTTTCTAGTGGTCAACATTTTAAAAATGACAAATCATTGCGATCCAGTTTGCAATCAGCCATTTCCACATCACCTTATATTATCTTGATGCACGTTTATTGTAAACACAGGTATGTAAAATATTTATAAATGAGACATAAATTAATTTAGGCTGAGTTAACAGTCTGTCTCTTTGCTTTTATTTTCTCTCCTTAGGAAAACAACATAGGACTACTTTATAAATAAAACAACATACATACATTTAGGAGAATTAATAAGCTATTTTTTCCCCTCTCATCAAGAAAACATAAATTTTGAGGTATTCTGAGACACATTTTGACTTTAACAAACATTGTGCATTCTGCAATATTCCATTTTTGCAAAACATTCAGTAAATTGTTCAGCCTTAGATTAAACCACCACCAACTGACCACTGAGGACATGGGTCACTAATAATAAAAAAACTGTGCTATTTTTCCCTGTTTACTTCTCCTGAAGAAAAGAAAAGATTTTATTTAGCAAAATTAAATGTAAGCCACAATGATGATAAAAGTTGAGTAAAGTCATATTTCTCTCATGTGAAAATTGCAAGCTAATTCCCCCTAATTGGTTCTAACAACTAATGAGAAAAGCTTGAACACATCCAACAAAGGCCGTGCCTAAAGAATCAGCCAGAAATCTTGCTCTCACCTTCGGTCTCTCAAAAATCTTTCTCGAAATGTGTCTGATCCTCTTCTGAGTTGCAACACATTTTAGCTGAAACTCAAAATACATCATATCAGATCATGTCAAATTAAAGCACACCAACCCTGTAAGACGATGACCTTATAAGGAAGCTACGTCCTGTTTTATGAGATCGTGCCAAGCAGCACATTTTTTTTCTGAGCGTTTGTTTAATGTCCTGTTCTGCTTTTTGTTAACAGATAAGAATGGCTAGTATGAGGTGTGAACTGTGGGCATCACACATTCAGCATCGTGTCAAAATACAAAGATGGTTCATGTGCATCATTTAAGGAACAGCTGTCAGGTCCTTTAAGTCTGAATTAATTCTTTCTATGTCGTCCTCTCGTTAGCCTTCTCATATCGGTAACTTGGACAAAATTCAACAACTGACCTTTGCTCTTTGTCAGCACCTTCTTCTTGCCAGCATCACACTTCAGCCTTCTGGAGGCCCAACTTTATCTCAGAGGCCTGCGGTGTAGACACTTGGCCTTCAAACGGAAACAGAAGGTAGGGTGCAGACCTGCCGTATTTATATGAAGTTAAATCTTACATGCACACAGAAGTACTGAGAGTCCTTTCACTAGTCAGACATTCCCTTGATAACATACCTGCAGACAGAAACACAAGAGAGGATGATAGAACTGACCTTTTTATTGAGCCATTGCACAAACCACTGTTGTGCAATGATGTGCTTTAACTTTGTAATGCTCAAAGTTTGTAAAATCAAGTTAAAACTGAGGGTTATCTTCCAATTTACACACAGTATAAAAACTTCAGTGAGGGTTTGAGCTGTCACTTGAGAAAGCATCATGCCGAAAACAAAAGAAATCAGTTCAGACTTGAGAAAAAGAATTGTTGCTTACAAAGCAGGAGAAGGATATACAAAGTTATCACAGCGTTTCCAAGTGTCAAGAACTGGAGTGAGAAGTATCATCAAGAAATTCAAAGAGAGCCACACAGTACAGAACAAGACTGGCAGAGGCAGGAAGCAAAAGATTTCAAAGACTCTGGAAAGAAAACTACTGAGAGACGTATCTAAAGACCCCAGAACAACTGCCAAGACACTAGTGAAAGACTTAGCCGAGTCAGGAATTGTAGTCTCAAAGAAGACAATCACTAGAGCCCTGCACAGGAATGGACTGTGAGGTTGCAGACCAAGAACATCTTCAAGCCAGACTGAAGTATACTAAGGACAACCTGGAGAAAGATTATGCATTATGCAAGTGTGTCCTTTGGTCAGATGAGACGAAACTAGAGCTCCATGGCCATAGAGATGTTGCTTATGTTTGGAGAAAGAAGGGAGAGGAGTATAACCCAAAGAACACCGTCCCGACAGTGAAACACGGTGGAGGGAATATTATGGTGTGGAGATGCTTCAGTGCGTCTGGAACTGGGAATCTTGTCAAGGTGGAAGGAATCATGAAGAAAGAAGATATGTGAAGATTTTGAATGAAAACCTCAAGCAGTCAGCAGCAAAACTGGGTCTGGGTCATCGCTTGGTCTTCCAACACGACAACAACCTAAAACATACGTCACTCCTGGTGAAGAACTACCTCCAGAAGACCAAAGTAAACATTATTGACCTGCCCGCACAAAGCCCTGACTTGAATCCCATTGAAAATCTGTAGGGTGAACTGAAGACTAGGGTCCATGCCAGAAGACCATCAAATCTTCAGGAGCTTGAGAGATTCACCAAAGAAGAATAGGCTGGGATTCTTCACGAGACGTGACTGAGACTTGTTCAAAACTACAACAAACAACTACAGGCTGTTATCCAGCAAAAAGGATACACAACTGAGGGTTAGCATCAGGGGGGCTAATAATTTTGATCCTGGTAGTTTTTGGTTTTTGTGAAACAATTTTGTTTCTGTGTGCAAAGTAAAATAATGTAAGCATCTAAAATAAAACTAGAATGTTTGGAAAAGCTGTATTAAAAAAAATTCCTTGCTCTATTTAATAACACTTAGGAAATACTTAAAAAAAAATTCATAGGTGGGCTAATAATATCCTCATCTGTATAATACTGACAGCTATGACCATGTACAGATGTCTTTTTGATAGGTTTAATGAGTCCTAACAGCATGACAGTGTTGTGAACAAGAGATCATCTTCAAACCAGTATGTCTTTAACCAAAAAACTAAACCCTCCACTTGCAGCAGCCCTGCTGTGTTGGAAGAAGGCAAAAGACAACAGAGGGTTTTTTTTCAGAATGAATTTAATATGATGATAATCACAAGGAGAGAAGTTAAGGCACTAAAAACATTTAAAAAATGTAATTCTCTTCATGATCACACACACACAGGAAATCAATAACTACCACCATAACAAAGAAGAAATGACAGACACCAAATCACCTAACAGACCAAAATCTGCAGTGTGTAATTCACTTTTTTGTAATTTCCTTCAAAACATGTATTTCCTAAGGAGACTACTGATCATCAAAGTAATGTATCAAATGTTCTGTCAGTTGCTTATTCTAAACGCACATTTCCAAACCTAAAATGAAAAAAGAGAAGTAGTAAGGCAGTCTTAGCAACTCAATTTGTTCTAGTTCCTCAACACAATATTTTCCAGGTGTTTATCTTGCTTTTCTTTCAGATGTTTGAAACAATTTGTTTGCAGCCTGTGCCAAACTGAGCCAAAAGAACCCCAAGAAACTTTGTGATAAATGACCTGCCATTGTGTGTCCAAGTTACATCTTACTTGATTGGGATCAATACGTACATAATTAATGTAAGCACTTGTCATTGGTGTCATTGTTGCCTCAGTTTAACACAAGCTAGATGCTAAAATATGCAGTGACAGACAGAGAGAGATTGTGTAGATTCAAAATGATGCATGTCGTCTAAATGATCACCTATAAGATTTGTTCTCTTTTATATGTACTGTCTGTAAGCAGAACCCAAAATCAGCACTAGCCACCAATGCTGGTGAAATATCCAAGTGCTGCTTTACTCACCAGCCAAATAAACACTGAGAATTTGTATTTTCTTCTGTTTGAACTTAAAGCCTATAATTAAGTAACAAAAGGTGCTAAAAGGAAGTGGTGTATATAAGGCAAGGCAAGCTGTATTAGTCATTGGTGTAGCACTTTTAAAAACACAGTGTATTTACATTCACTCAGCAAACCATGTTAACTCAGAGAAACAAGGTTACATAGATAATCAGGCAGCGCAGACACATGCAGCAGGTCAGTTATCAGATTTCCCTGCTACTACTACCACTATAGGGGCTGGCTAGAGATGCCACGAGAACCAATACTGTGGAATGAAGTCAATGCAAACATTTTGAAAAAGAAGCAGGACTTGTTTTCTACAGTATCAGAGGTACTGGAGGTATTCCTCTAGACATGAAAGTGACAGCTTACATGCTTACAAGTGCTGTAGTCTGCTGTTAAATGCCAAAGAAGGAAGAAAAACACCCACCAGCCCCAAACAACAACTACTACACATGTGTAGTATAGATAGTGACATGCAACTGCAGCAACTGTGCCGCTTCAACTTATCAAAAAAAGTAGCGATGCACTGGCAGTGATTTGCGTCAGGCTTAGTAAATATCCCTCTCAGTCTTTTGTCCTAGAAGCTCAGGACAGTTTTTATTTCAGGTGACAAAGAAAAACAATGGCTGAATTTTATTACTGTTTTTGTTTTTTACTGTGGTATGAAATTGGGTATTGAGAATCATGGAAATCCACTGGTATTGTTATTGACTACTAAATTTCTGGTTATATTTCTAGGCTTGACTCCTGCCAATGGGGACAAAGCTTTTCACCACAGTGTGAATTTGTCTAAATCTAACAGTAAAATGTTCTGGGAAGACGTATTTGTTCAGACTTCTGGAGGTAATGAGTTTCAGTTGCAGTCAAATTTTGGATGGGATTATTCTGAATGCGCGGTTGCAGTACTACCTGTCATGATCTTTCTTCTTCTCCTGCTGCTCTGCTAACACTTTATCTGCTTGAAGGCTTTGTCATAAACATGTGTACATGTAAAAAGACTATTAGAAACTCGATTACTTGTATAATTAGCAAAGAAATTAGCTTTCTCTAGGAGAAATTTAGCTGGGGAAATCTTGAATCCTTAACCCCGATTAAGGAAACATTGCTTCTCATATTCATGAAGTTACAGAAACCAGGTTACTGCAGAAAGCCAACTGTATCCTCTTATTTAAGTGTACGTAAACACACTAACATTTGAAAAGACTTTACATGAGGCAAAGAAATGCATGCATATCTGTGTAAAATTAAATTGAGAAGACAATCTCATCCCCTCCTAAAGGCAAACGGGTATGCATTTTTCCTCTCTTCACGCTTCCTCCGTCAGGTTGGCCTCCTCAGCGGACCAGTAACGGGACAGCGGTCCTCTGCAAATTCAGACCACTGAGAGGTGAGAAGGGAGGGAGGCCTTCGTAGCCCAGCAGCTGACGGGTGGAGGATTCCCAGCTCAAACCAAACTCAAGCCGGCTGTAGACACATGGGTACTGCCGATCAGCCCAGCAAACCCAGTCCACTGCTCTCTTTACCTCCTCCCACCGCTCAGGCCTGGAAGAAAGTCAGTTGTTACCAAAACAGTGCTTGATTTTGAATTCATCCTATCTAATATTTTTGACTGACTGTTTACGTGCAGGCTACTGCAGGCTGTAACCCACATGTGATTCTAATTTAACCTCATGTGAATCAGGCTGAGAAAGATTTGCTTCATCGTCCCTCCACGTGCATCTCAAATTTAGACCTTGTTTTAATTTGTTTTCACAAATACCAAAGAAGTTATAAAAGTTCATGTTTTGTCTGGTTTTGGACATACCTGGGCTGAGAGGAGTCATCCAGGCAGAAGAGGGTGCGGAGCGATTTGCCTTCCTCCAACTTCTCCACCCTCATCAGCTGCAGAACCAGGAGAGTTGCCACCAGCCTCAGGATGTCTGCATGGGCCTTCACACCTACACCACACACACACACACACACACACACACACACACACACACACACGCAAGTTTTTAACACTGGTAGGTCCTGATGAGAACAACAGCTCAAATCCTGGCTATGACATTTTCTGGCAGACCACAGGCCTAATTGTGAAAAGTTTTACACCACTACAGAAGAAAAGAAAACTGCCCATAATGACAGGAAGTTATCTGGCCTCACCAGTGCAGGATGGCAGTGCTTGTATGTTTTATGGAAAACAATGTTTTATGGAAAAAATTAAAGAAATCTGGTGGACAAATTTGACATACAGCTACCTGACTGAATCTTCAGGTAAGGTATTTCAGACATCTGACACTCTTTATATTGATCATTAAGACACTTCATGTTGCTGTTTTGGTAATATTGACCCAAACCCCATTCTAAAAGTAGGTTATTTATGGTAGGGCCATATTTTTTCACAGAAAAAAA
The DNA here is from genome assembly GCF_056507025.1 of Lutjanus erythropterus. Taxonomy (NCBI): domain Eukaryota; kingdom Metazoa; phylum Chordata; class Actinopteri; order Lutjaniformes; family Lutjanidae; genus Lutjanus; species Lutjanus erythropterus. The sequence goes on from NC_139324.1 coordinate 23,412,281, forward strand.
CTGCAGTTACTCCATCACCAAGACTCTTCTCAGATTCACTTTGATCTACAGACACTCTCGACACATGCCATTTACTCAGTGACATCATCAACTAATCTGCGATGAAGCGTTTGCCACTGATATACACACATCATGAGGTGTGACACATGGCTGCTCTCATTCGTGCTAGCAAGCTGATGTTTAGCAGATGATGATGATGATGATGACAGTGTGATTCATCTTTTGGGGACCATGAATGTCTGTAAAAGATTTCAGGACAATTCAACTAAAATATTTCTTTTGATACTCATGGCAGCACAAACAATACATTTCTCTCAGGTGTGTTGGAGTGGAAGCAGAAGTCTCAGTAGTGGATATCTCAAAATCTTGGACAAATGAAATTAATAAAAACATCTACATAGCTTGATACATCTGGGGGAAAGTTGTTTGTGATTTGGGAGAAACGATCAATACCTCGCTTCCTTACACCAGACAGTGCTTATAATGCTTATAGTAGTAGTTCTCCAATTTTAGTGTGTGAAAGGTGCAAGTTTAGCAGTAAAAGTTCTTCAGCATTTAAACTGATGACGGCTCTAACAGCTTCTTACTTGACTTGCTGTAATTTGACCATTTTTTGTAAACAGTTTATACAGGTCATGGTCTTCATTTTCTCAACCTGTATTGCATCAGTCATCTTTTAACTCTTCTTAATGATGTATAACATCTGTTAGAGGTAGCAAATTTTCTCCTGAAGGTTCAAGCTGAAACTCTAAAACAGTATAACAGTAACTACAGGCAGACAGACCAGCTCTTACTCAATTTATCTAATTTAAAAAAACATTTATATTTAGCAAATGATGTGAATGTTTGTCTTCACTGCATAATCCCAACAGTGTTTCCCACACACAGACTTTCAATTAACAGGCATCCAAGTAGATTTGGCACTTTTATTTTTAGTATCCGTGGAGACGACATCCACGATTGATTAACAAGGTCTAGTAGATGATCTCCACTTGCTCTATTGTGTTTTACCCCTCCCTCATGTGTTTGTTCTGCTGCTGCAGTCTGCATGACAGTCACTCTCTTGTCTGCACAGAAGCACACATAACACAGTGTCCTATTTAATGTATATCCCTGCTTATGCAGTAGTTCTGTCTAAGCTTTTAACTGCAACTGTTTGGAATTGATGTCATTCAGTACCACATCAGTTTTGATCAGTGTGATCGACTCCATCATTAACAACAAGCCACTGCCACGCAGCTTACCTGCTGCTCGGAAAAACGGAATCGCAGGTGGAAATATCCAATTTTTGGGCAACTATATAAAACTTTCTGATGAAGAAAGTCAACAGAGAGAGGCAGGGAGGGAGAAACGGAGGGAGGCGGGTGGAGCAAGCCCTGGTGTCTGCACAGTAAGAGACCAGAGGTTTGTGTATGTCGAAAAGAGAAGAATAAAAGCGGAAAGCAAGATGAGTAGACTAAAGTAGTTTTCAAGTACCCCCCCACTAATGAGCTAGCATTTTGCTAACATTAGCTGTCAGATGTAACTAGCTAGCTAACGACTAATGTGGATTAGCTGAATAGTTCCAAGTTTTTTCAATGATCAATTATCAGGTGTAACTCGCTAGCCAAGGAATGATGTCAATTAGTAAGCTACCCTTATGCTAACATTGGCTATCAGATATAATTCTGCCCTCAAATAGAACTTGTCATTACGACATAAAAAGTCATGTGGAAGACTAGTGAACTTGGGGAGAGGGGGAGCGTTCATATGACTTTTCTCGTGAACACGGTAAACCCAACCCATTTTAAGGCAGCATATCTAGCTTGCAAACAATTGATGTAGCTCCGCTAGCTCATTAACTAGCATTTTGTTAACAGCTGTGTTTAGCTAACGAGTTATGCTAATTAGTTAACTAGTTTTTGGGTTTTTTTCACACTGGCTATCAGATGTAATACTGTCTTCAAATGGAACTCATGGACCTGTGGTTATGACATGGGAAGTTGCGTATGAGACTTGTGAACTCAGAGCTTAAAAAAATGATCTGAAATGAAAAAGCTATTTCCACGATGAAGGCCTGAAACAGGTTCTGAGAGTTCTCACCTAGGGAATGGATGCCCTTGCTTTTCAGGAACACGTTGGCAAAGAGATCCACGTCGACATTTATTAATTCTCCCAGTTCTGTGGTTAGCTCCCAGTAGCCCTCCTGCAACACACAGACACACTTGTCAATTCTTCATCTCCTATGCAAAGTGGCACCAAAAAAATTTCATTTCCATCTTCCCCAAGGACTGCTAGTATGAGCAAGAACGGCTATAGTTAAGGAGAGCTAAACAGTAACAGAATTGATAAACCTTTGTCGTTGCCGAGACTATAACTTGTCAACAGGAAAAGCAAAGGTTTAATTCAGGCACATGAGAGCCCCGGAAATCCTACACCTGAAGAGATGAAGCTACAATTTATGTTTTTAGTTTCAGTTAAGTTTAATTTCATCTTTTCAATGGCCACATTCAGGCAGACCCAATGAAATTTTAGCATATCTTACTGAATGCTGCATCTGGAAGATCTTTGTCCATATGAGCTCCAGGACTTCAGGGTCTGTTGACCTGAAACAACATGATCACAGCAGGACACTTATAATGACTATTGGCAACTTTATGACAGTTGTTAAAACACACATATCCAGAAATGTAAACATGCTGCTCTTCTTTCCACATTCATAAATACACTTTTAGTCTACTAGTCAGTTAACATGATTTAGTCTCTTTTCACTTTGTCAACCACAATAAAATAAGCAGAGCATTTTTTGCAACAGCTGTCATACAAGAATTGTTATCAAGGTTTTCCAAGTTGAAGTGTAACTAAAAAAAGTTGAGACTCACTCGAGGGGTTCAGGAACCGATGCAAATGCACACTTCCTCCTCCTCCCAAGAATGTGCTCTTTAAGGTTAGAGGCACCAAACCCCCTTGTAAACCCTGAAGCCTTTTGGGGGAAGCCAAAAAGAGAAGTTTGTGGTTCCAGCCCAAAAGTGGAGGTTGTGCTTTCAGCAGCTTTGATCACAGAGACTGATGGTGCTTTGCTTTTATTGAGTGAGGAAGACCATCCAGACTGTGCCAAACCTTTAGTCAGATCAACTGCAGAAGGTACAGAAAAAGCTGCGGCATAAGGAACACCTAGTGCTTTACTCCTTAAAAGAGGTTGACCTCCATCAGTTTCAGATTCACTCTTCTCCTGTGCTTCCCCAAAATAACATTGCTGTCTAACCTGATTGAAGCTAAAACCAGAATTTAACTGTGGTTGATATCCTGCAAAACTCTGATCTCTTGGCTCATCAGCTGCAGAATGTGCAGATGCTGCGTCGAACAAGGTAATACCTTGTTCCCTGTTATCTACACTCCATGCCTCACGCTGACCTAAAATAGGTTGGTGTCCATCAGTTGCAAGGTCACTCTCAGCATTTGCTTCATCGGAATCATAACTTCGTCCCCTCCTTTTTGCTTTATATGACACATTACCAAGAGGCATCCGTGAACGAAACATGGCCCTGGCCTTGGGCATGAAACTCATGCTTTTGGCCACGAAACGTTCAGGTGAGGCCGACTGAAGAGTTTCAGGCTCTTGTTCCAAGTTCGTGTACATGCTCTCTCTTTCCTCCACTAACTCACTGGCTATTTTCTTTTTGAGAGGCTTGCATTTAAGTCCAGAAAATGCAACAGGAGCTGTGATAGCGCCTTTGAATGTGACAGAAGGGGAGAGAGGGGAGGAGAAGGGGATGGGAGTGTCGAAGACTTGGGTTTGTGGAAGCTGAGCACTGCGCTCAACAGCAGGAGCAGGAGGAGGAGGAGGAGGAGGAGGAAGCTTGCTTCTAAGTACAGTAGCTGTGACAGGAGCTGTGATAATGCCTTTGAATGTCTGGTCCGTCATAGAAGGGGAGAGAGGGGAGGAGAAGGGGATGGGAGCGTTGAAGACTTGGGTTTGTGGAAGTTGAGCGCTGCACTGAGCAGCAGGAGCAGGAGGAGGAGGAGGAGGAGGAAGGTGACGAAGGGGAGGAGGGTGCATGTCGAAATCGCAAGAAATCATCTACAAAATGAGAAAAAAAAACACAAAAAAGAGTCAGAACATATGTTTTGCTCCCAAAATTAGAAGTGAACAACTAAACTTCAAACCAGTACAACCACTACTAAGTTTATGTTTCAGATGAGTGCTGTCAAGCGCACAACTTGCAACCCCACAAAGATTGCAACAGAAACTCTTCTAGTCTCATGAACATGCCATTTATATTAAAAAGTCTTAATAAATCTTAGTGGGGGAATGTATTGAGAAATACTGAAATCAGTGATGCCGTAACTTCCTCTTGCCATTGAAAACTGATTAATGCATTCTTTTCTGATGTTTACACAAAACGGTTCAGTGCTGTCCACAATCAACCAGAAACTGTGTTTTAAATGACACATGGAGTTAGATGCAGTACAATGAAAGTGCAAAAGGAAATTCTAAACCCTTAGAGGGTTGTTTTCCTTTTAAACTAGTCAACGTTTATGTTGACTGGGGGCGTGTTGTTTGTTTATTTCACATTGTTAATGTATTAGAAATGACAGCTTTATTTAAAAATGCTTTTGTTGTCCCTCTAAAACAGCAAATGTGCAGCTGTAGTTTGGGCATGATGGGACTAACCGCGGGTAAATATTGTGAAGAGATCGCACAGCTCGTCTCCTCCAACTCCGCCGCACAAAGGTCTTCATACACAGAAATATCATCCTCCGATCCCATGGAATAATCACTTGACTACAACAGAGAGACAAATGGAGCTCATAAAAGGGTTAATTAGTTCATCACTACATACTTCTGTGTAGGTAGCAAATATAGAGTACTTGTGCCGATGGGTGTGTTGGTCTTAAAGTGAGGAGTGGTCATGTCCAATGCTGGTGCAATACTATCATGAGGCAGCAGAAAGTGACTGAAACACTGATCAATAAAAACCTGCTCTAAAGTCTATGTTAGGAACAGAAAAGTGACACCAGGCTGTGGTTAAAATACTTTTGAACCACTACTTGGATCTTTTAGAACTTTTCTTATGTTATAGAGCAGTGTTTCTGAAACTTTTTGCACTTGTACAATTTCAGAAAATATTACGTCTCCAAGTACCACAATTTTGATCAACGTTAAAATACAGTAGCATCTCGGGCGCAGACAGTTCCCACAAGAGCCGATTTATTCCTAATAAAAGGGTCGTACTAAAAAAGCTTTCATACACCTCAACGGCAGCCTCTCACAGACATATTTTTGCATTTAGTTTTTTTCCTTTTACTGAATTGAATTACATTTTTTTTAAAATTTTGCAATATTCCTTTAAGTACCACTAGAGGTAGCTCAGGTAACACCAGCGGCAGTAGTACCACGGTTTAAGAATCTAGGTTACAGAGAAGACATTTAGGAGTAATAATTTGTGTGAGGTTCACCCCTTTCTTCCCATGTAATGCCTGTACTAAAAAAGTATTTTTGATGAGATCATACTTATGGGATTTTCAAAACTTTGCATAATTTAGGATTTGTGTGTTATTTGTTTATTTCACATTGTTCTTGTATTAGAAATGACAGCTTTATCTAAAAATGCTTTTGTTATCCCTCTAAAACAGCAAATGTGCAGCTGTAGTTTGGGCATGATGGGACTAACCGCAGGTAAATATTGTGGAGAGATCGCACAGCTCGTCTCCTCGAACTCCACCTCACAAACTTCTCCATACACAGAAATATCATCCTCCGATCCCATGGAAAGATCAACCGACTCTATCTACAACAGAGAGACAAATGGAGACAAATTAGTTAATCACTACATACTTCTGTGTAGGTAGCAAATATAGAGTACTTGTGCCCATGGGTGTGTTGGTCTTAAAGTGAGGAGTGGTCATGTCCAGTGCTGGTGCAATACTATCATGAGGCAGCAGAAAGTGACTGAAACACTGATCAGTAAAAACCTGATCTAAAGTCTATGCCGCAGCATTTTCCTGCTATTTAAAGGCTGCGTTATTCAGACACATGAAAACAAAACTAAAAGCTGCCTCTCTGATCATTAACTTATCTTTTAAATTATGTTAAACAGTGCAAACTGTGCTGGTGATTCTGTTGTGTCAATCCATGAGTGTTTTTTGCTTTAATGATAAAAGAGGCTGCTTTCAGTAATTAACATACAGTAGTAACGTTTCTATGTGCACTGTAATGACCCAGTAGTCATCACACAGCCCATCCACTGTTAAATGCTATGGATAATGACACTCTGATTGATTTAATTCAGGTCATGCCCAAAACACACCTTTCATTAACTAAGAGATTAAATACAATCTCTTTGTGCCTCACTTTGTGCCCAGATTATGCGCCATTTAAATAGTAAAGTGGAGATGAACATGCCCCAAATGCACGAGCACCATATACTTCAGACAACATGCTATAGATTGTCTAAAATAGATGCCATAGTGTTTACCTTCCCATATAATAATTCTTCACTGTGCTGAGGAGAAGTCCAACTGACGTAGGGGAGGAAGTCCACGTCTTCCTCTGCAATTAATTTAGGGATGTCTGTGATGCCCTCTGTTTGTTCTGAATCCTGCAACAAGGTAGATGAGTTTGGTTTAGTTGGGAGCAACAAAGTATGATGTCATAACACCTTCAAACCCAGGGTGTAAAGTAAGTAGGTGAGTGGACTGGTTGCCCTGTGCAGCTACGAGAAGGAAATACAGATTATGTAAATGTGAAAAAGGCAAAAAAATTGCACAAACCCTTTCCTCTATGGCCACAAAGCTGGTGAACTGAGACAGGATGGAAAACTCTTTGCTTAGCTCGATGATGAAGTGCTTCAACTCTGCTTTCTTTCCCTGGAAAAGCAAAAAAATTAGTTAAACGTGGAGCTCAGACTGGACGCTTTTGGTTCTAACTCAGTGTCACAAAAACACACCTCATGTTCGGCTTCACTGGCGTCCAGACTTCCGTCTTCGTAATCTCTGATGAGGGCCCTTGCAGTGAGCTTGTGAAGAAACTGAACACACACATTAATACACATCATAATCATCGCCTCATGTTTATTCAGTGGCTGAGCTGATCAGTTAACAAACATGTTAATTGACGGACAGTACGGATATACAGAAGGTACTGTTTAGACTGTTGAGTGTGAATGTTCTTACTGTGCCCCTGGTCTTCTGCAGCTCACTGGTTGACACCATGGTTTTGAGCTCCTGACCACTCAGGTTTCCAAGGAGGGTGGCCTGTATGAAGTGACAGTCAGTTGGAGTCAGGTGTCAAGGAAAATGCCAAATATTTGCTGGTTTATAGCTTCTTGTAAATTGCAAGTCTAAATCTAATCTGTATATAAACTGCATACTTGAGTGCAGTGCGGCACAAAGCCGTAAACCAGGGTGTGACAGTCACTGAACAGAGCGTGGAGCTGCTTGGGGGCTTGCACAGGTGGGGGTGCTGTCGGGTTGAACTGCTGCCACTTTACTGACACTGAATTGCAGCCAGGAGACGCCATACGCTTCACCTGACACGCCACCTGCAGCCAAAACAAAGGGTAAGCAAATGAATCAACAAAGGTTATTTGTCACATCTTCTGACATTTAAAATGCATCAGGACTGGATAGATCGTCTTGGTAAATTTGTTAAGTCTTGACTGGATGAACTTGTGAAATATGGCTATATATGGAGACCTGCATTTTTTCTTAATATTTAAAGAAAGTCAAACATTATGACAAATAAAAAGACAAACAGATGGAACATAATTGATCTTGAATGAAAGTACAATAGTTCAGCAATACCTAATACAAGGCTTGTAATGGAAATGTAGCTAAATCTTAATTTTAGATGCGTTTCTTTTTCATCATAATTTATTGACAAATGAGTGCATGATAAAAAAAATTAAAACCACAAATGTGACCAATCCTAAAGACAGTTTCATTCCTGCCACCTCACACAATAATCAAAGCAGAAACATAAAATCCAGATATACAGCACAAGTATTTAATTAAAGACGAGGCGATTAATTAAAGACAGTCAGTCTCACCTTCTCTACCCAGTTGTGTTTGGTTTTTGTGTCGAAGAACTCGAAGGCTCCACCCCCTGCCTGCGCCAGGGCTCTCAGCATGTGCCGATTAGCTGTTGAGCTGAAATGACAAAGAAAGAAACACACACTGTTAAAAACTCTATACACAAAAAGAAGATAACTGTGTAGTGCATGTAGCTACTTCTGTACTGTAGGCATAAGTATTATTTAACATATAGAAAAACTGAAAACAGCTTTCCAATCTAAGTATCATAGCATTTATAGCAGATGCTAATTTGTAACACTTGTCCCTGGAAAGGATTTCATGAAATATATGTAACCTGTCTGCATCTTTTCAGTAAAATTTAGCGATTGTTTCTATTTCTATTTCTGTATCTACTTATATTTTCTATATACATGCTGCCTCTACATGGGATTAAAACCCACAGATCTTAGAAGCCTAGCAAATCACACTTGCCTCTCTGATATTAAATTTTCTTACCCTTCCTTACTGGTCTGTAAGGAAGGGTATCTAGCAGTAATATTTAATGCAATTCTCTGTATTGATGATCAAGTCAAAATGTTCAGGCATGTTTCTTCCAGCTTAAGATAACTTTTTATCTATTGGTGATCTACAAAAAGCTGTACATGCTTTTATATATTCTTAATGCTGCTCATTACTTCCTTTGTGCTCATATTCCTGGGCCTGATTTTTAAATTTATTTGCCTTTTCTGGTTTTATTTTCTTTTGTAACACTTACACATTGACAATTTCATGATTTGGGGCTCCGCTGGGTATTTAAACAAATGTTACCCCCCCCCCCCCGTGACCAAAGACCACTTGACCCATTCAGACCTGAGGCCGCAGGTGAAGAGGCGGCTGTGCTGGCTGTTGTCTCTGAGCAGCTTCAAGGTGAGCTCTGCGTTCTGGATATGGCCGTCCGACAGCAGCAGCAGGTTCCTGACGCCGCGGGACGGAGGCAGCAGGCTGAGAGCTCGCAGGGGACGCCACAGTTCAGTGCTGCCCCCTACTGGAGAGAAGCGCTGGTAGGAGGGAGAGTACCGGCTTTCAGAACACACAGGCACAAGTTGCATTCATCACATATCATTTGAAGCATAATTACGAGCAACCAAGAGGGAAAAATTGTTCATGTCAGCTTGTAACTTTTCTTGTTTGTTATTTTATGAACATGAAATGTGTTGACAAAATCAAATAAAGAAATAGTAATGTTTAGTATTCTTGCATTTCACAGAATTAAGTTCCTTTCATTGTTGCAAACTCAGGTTGGAGCATTTTATTTAAAAAAAAAACAGTTTATAGTATAAGACATTAAATCGCTTATTATACAGTTAGACTTTAGTACTAGGTTTACCTTATCAATCAATAGAAATAATGCCAGAATAACAATAAATAAGATATAATCAACGAGTAGGTGTGTGTTAAGCAGTTTGAAGGCATGACGTGGAGGTGAAGAACTACCCAACGCAGAGCAGCCGGGGTTGCCTCTGCTCAGTGCAGGTCAAACCACAGTATGAAAGAATCAGCCGGTAACAAGTTAACTCACCTTGATGAAACTCTCGGCCACCTGACGAGATTCAACAAGTGGCTGTGGTGCCAGGAAAGATTCTTTGTGATCTGACAGACAAAAACACAGTAAAAGTCAGGAAAATGACTACTGGCTACTGTAGTCATTAGTAACAAGTGAACTTAAGAGTAAAAAGCAGAGTTGATCACATGTTGGACATGATACTGGTAGTTATAATCCCTAATACATTGAGGATTTTCTCCGGGTTTTTTTCACTGTATACACAAAACTTAAAAGACCTCACTCACCTGTGCCAAACAAAATGACATTGAGTCTGACATTGTGGTCGAGGGTTTTCAGGACCTGCAGGGCAATTTTCTGGGCCGTGTGGAGAGACTCTCTCTTCATGGATTCAGATGTGTCCAACAACAGGACAACTTCGTCGGATGCTGAACTGGAGTCGATGTCAAAGTCTGGATAGAAAACCAACATGCAGGCCTAGAGGAGAGAGAGAGAGAGAGAGAGAGAGAGAGAGAGAGAGAGATGGTTTACGTTGAAAGTAACAGAGTGAGAGACAGAGAGGATGACAGACAGACAGACAGACAGACCTGGCTGTCCTTGTCAGGGTGTTTCTCAACCCACATCCTTGGCAGGTGGACCTCAGACAGAGTGACTGACAGCTGGAAACCCTCTGGGCCCATGACCTCTCCTGGCAGCACGCTCACCACTGCCTTACAGTCTGTTCTCTGTGGGATCACACAAAGAAAAGAATGAATGGTAAAAAGAAGGAAATGGACTAGGTTTCAAGAAATTATTTTTTTTGGACTAAACTATCAAGCATAGATCTGATGTCTCAACTTTTCAGTATAACATATAATACTATAGTATCAAACATATCAACAAAAGAGCACCAAAAGATGCCATAACCCAAACTAAACACTTATTATTACAATTATTTAAGTATTTAGTTTAAGCAGCTGCCAAAAACTGGGGGGAAAAAAATCGCCTTCTGAAATGATAAAATAAAGAAATGCAAGCATGTTAAATAAGAAGAAGTAATAACAAGCATACCTTTAGTATTTTGATATGAACAATTAATCATTATGTTAAATGCAAAAAATTTTCTGCTGATAGACTTCTCAATTCATCCAGTCATCATTTTGGCCCTTTAATGTGAGCGAGACAGTTGAACCCCATTAGTGGAAATACATAAAACATTTTTAGTCATGTGCAAAGTGACTCCAACATTTTCTTGAACTTAATTCTTTTCATCCTTTGACTTTTATCTAAATGTTTGCTTGACTTCCAAAAACAAATGCATTTGTCACCTTTCTTGACTTTTATAAGAACTCACTGAGACAGAGGAAAAACCTGACAACTGTGTATCTGCACAATCAAATATATATTACTAATGAAATGTTATTTACCTTAATCTTGACTTTGTGCGTGATGCACTTTAGTTTGCTGATCTCATAGGGCATCTCAACTGACATGTCCAGGGTGAACTCTCTGAGGGACAGAAACAACACACTTTTCTAAACAAATGTTTAGACCATAAAAGATTTAAGGATTGTTGAATGTCTATATGGTTGAAAGGCTCCTAACGATGCAAACAAGTGTTTGGTTAATGCTGCGGTGGATCCCAGTTTAAACAATCTTTTCAAATCAAAAACTGCTTGAAAAGTTTGGAAGGCAATCTATTATAAGGCTAAAAGTCAAAACCCAGCCAGCCACATTCTGAGATGATATTTTGGGCCTAGTAAACGCACATCTTATTGGATCATTTACTCATTTATTTAGCGTCCATGTAAACACTTCAGCTGAAATTTCTCATAATAATCCTTTCAATCATGTTGTAAATATGTCGTAATCAGCTGATTAACATGGATCAACTAATTCTCCTTCCCCTGCTACGCCACAGATGTAATCAGATTTCATTAAACTGTCAAAACATGATATATCTCACCTTGTACTTGCTGCCTCATCAGTCACACACACCTTCTCCACAGTGACCTGTTGAGCAGAAAACACACAAAAACACAGATGAGAAGACTGAAAGTGATTTTTCTTTACATGCAGAGATTCCCACATATTATCAGGTCCACTATACTGTCTCTCCACTCCATATAAAATTCAAGCAGGCCGGGACAATCTAACATTAGCCAAAAGAGAAAGACACAAGGCTCATGCCAAATGTATAAATGAACAAAACAGCAACACTTGGCCACAGTTTATAGTGTCTCCTTCATGCAAAAGTAAGACTGCTTGATGAAGGCAAACTAAAAATTCAAAGTGAAGATCAAAAACTGCAGGACAGTCCCTTTGTGTGTTGCTGTCTCACACATTTAATTACTTTTTGATTAAAAACACAAGAAAACCAAAAGTAAAATCAAATTAAATAAGTCATTTTGATGCAAATGCATGCACACTGTAGAATAGTAGACTCTGCCCTTTGAATGTTTTCTTCCTACTTTTGCTCCTTCAGGGACAAATTTTCACTCCATTGACTGCCTGCAGAGTAAGAACTAATTGAGGTGAGATTTTTCAGTTTTTGTTTGCCCTCCCATCCATGCTGTCCTTACTTGCGTGGTCTGGTTGAGCGCTGCACTCTCCTGCCACGGAGCCACGCTCCCAGGCAGGGAGAAGAGAATACTCCCGTCCCTGACGATCAGCTCAGACACAAAGGTAACCTTAATGAGGACAGTCGCACCGGGAGGCAGATTGCCCACGCTGATGGTGAACACATCCTGCAATGAGCACAAAAGTGACGTCATAAGTGGTGTACAAATAAAGTTTGCAGGTCAGAGGAGTTATTAAAGGTGTCTCTGGTTCCGGTAGAAAAAATCCCATTAATTTTCCAAAAGATAATGTTACATGACTCACAGTTGTAGCTTTTGGAACAGCATTAAACTCCAAATTAACAGTCCTAAATATTAATGTCTGTGTTTGAAAATATGTGGTTCTGTGATAAAAAGTTTGAGGTACAAGCCTGTCCACATATAAATGGAAGCTAAAGGTGACATGCTGCTGTCACAACTGTTTTTATGATCCACAGTTTAAGTCAGTTCAGTAATTCATCTTTGGTTTAATTCAGCAACTGTGGCCACGGATTTTGTTTATATGTACAACAATGAATTGCTACCTCTCTGATTCATGTCTCGGACTGGAGTCTCCACTGACAAACCTATATGATTGTTAGATTATCCAGGAGAAATTATCCTGTGTTTAGATGTTAAATAATATTAATATTATCTCAACTCTACTGATATGTTTAAATTTAATGATCTGGCATTAAAAGGATAATTCAGATTGCTGTTAATTACTGTTTTGCTAAGCAAGACAGAGCAAAATTTGGCATTATGTATGCTATTCTATATATGCTACTCCTCTGTGCTTCTCCAAACTGGGGACATATTGAGCGCCATCTACTGTAACTAATACACTGACTATTGATAAGTACTTCATACAACCACACTTCAAACTTAGAGCTTGAATCAGCATGATGATATCTGCTGAGTTCAGTGCAGAGGGTGGACATACGGGAGCGTCCTGGTCCATCAGGTAGGCTCCATGGCCTTTCTCGATAGCCTGCTTGTACTCCTTGCGAGCCGTCTCCTTTTCCTTCACCTGAGATCCAAACAGACACATGAAAAAAACAAGGTTGCACCGGTTTTGCACACACACAATTTTACTTTTATCTTTTGCGTTGTACTATTGGTTGACGTTTGCTGCCCGACATAATACAATCACCACCTAAAAATTAAAGTCTCTAAAACTCTGAACACTGAACCGTTCAACAATTGTTCAGAATTTGCACAAGCAACAAAGATGAAAAAGAAATTCAGCACATCTGGTGTGATAAAATGTGTACAAACTAAAAATGGCTACTTTTTTAACTCTGGACATTTTCAATAGAATCTCAGCAAACTGCAAATGACATCATAAAGAAATAAGATATTAGGTAGTACAGAAACACAGTAACTTGAGGTGGAGTAACAGTAAAAAAAAATAATAAATCTGTTGAGTTAGGTTACCTGTCCCACCACATGTTTTCCATTGATGAAAGCTTCAAATCCACACACCGCTGCAGAATCATCCAATGGGAAGACATACTTTGCCTCGATGGGCACAGAGCTCTGGTTGGTGTATTTTTGGAAAATGATGACCTAAAAGAGGACAGCAGTTCATAAATGATTTACATCCACCTGTCTCATGCATTTTAGGAAGTTGACATAAAATAACATCAACCATAAGATCACCAAAAGAATAAAGAAAAAACTGAATGAACAGGGCTTTTTTATTTTATTACCTGAGAGAGCAGATCCATCAGTTTGCACTTCACATGGACGGCCTGCAGAGGGAGCTGCTGACCAGAGCTGTCCAACAGTCCAGCCGTCACATCCTCCAGTGGGTTTTTAATGCTTTCAACCCCACTGTCCACCGAAGTCAGCTCTAAAACGTACACATGCAAAAAAGCACCATTTTTGCTGACAGTGAATTTTATTCCAGTCTTGACACACGTTCAGTTACTCTTTATTACTGTGTATTTAGTAAAGTATATACATTTTTTTTTTCATGCTTCATACTGTATATAGTAGAATCAACAACGTTTCTCTTATATTATTCCACATCCTGTAAGATCTCAGGCTTACATAATATACAACATTTTAAAACAGTTATCAGTTCAGATAGTAGTAGATAGTATAGTTATAGTTGACTCCAAAATATGTTTAGAAAGACAAACCTACACTTAAAACTTATAATTCCTTTCTGTAGCCAAATTCAGTGAAGAAACATGTTTGTAAATTTCAGTGAGGGGGTGGGCAACATATCGATATTACATCAATATCCTGATAGATATTGTCTTAGATATTGTATATGGTTCTATCATGATATAAGTGTGTCTTTTCCTGATTTTAAAGGCTACAATACAGTAAAGCGATGTAATTTTTTGAACTTACAAGGCTGCCTTTTATTTATGTGGTTATTTGTCTTCAAATTCACATTAATGATGACTGATTTTCACCTCATCACTACAAGATTTTCTCATACCTTGATTCTGACTATGTTGTAGTAGGTTTGACACATCAGGCTTTTAAAGGACAATGATGATACAGATCCTTTAAACAGAAGCCACTGATAATCAAACCTTGGGTCTTTTAATGCCAAAACACTGTGTAGATTCTGTGTCCCCTTGTCCAATCAGAACTGTCCTCTCATTGGGGTGTAAATGCTCCTGAAAGAGCATTTAGAGAATTACAGGACACTGAACTTATAGTTGTTTAAAAATGACTTAAGGAGCAGAAGTTATTCTTTTCAATCAATGGGCTCTCTTAACTGAAAAGGAAACATCTGTGTGACGAACGTGCGTCACAATATCAGCATTTCATGTTATTTACTGCTAAACCATAGTTGAAATATCCTGCAGGTGCTCACCTTGGTCAAAAGAGGGCAGACACGGTTCAGCTGAGGTGATGATGGCAGGACTGAACTCCTTCAGCTGGTCTCCCTCGATGCTGAACTGAACCACGTACTTCAGTTTCACCTGATCAGGACTGTACACCACGTACTCATCATCCTGGAGCACAAGAATGATTGTAAAAGTGTTTGAGTGCACACGGGAGCAGAAATGTAGATGTGTTAGGGATGTTAAGTTAAATATTATCATAATAAATTTGATAAATATGTCAATATAAAAGGTTTGACTACAGTCTGTGTATTGGGGGGGACAAAACTTGCTGCCTTCAGAAGACACTTACAGATAAGACAGTTTTCAAAACATCTGAGAGGACAACTAAGATTAAGTCATTCATCTTTTATTTCACTAAGCTTATAAAATGTGTTTTGATGAACTACAACAGTCTTTCAGAACATAGAAAAACATTTTAGCTTCACACGTTTTTGTCCACATTGCAGCATAGCACAAGGAAAGTGGTCCAAATCAGAACTGACAATCTTAGATCAGATGTTTGTCCATATTAAGAATGAGAATCAGATTAGGGTGACTTAATTTAGATGTATGTACATCTGTGTAGTCTTCTTTCTATCTACATTTATACCTCAAACTCAGAGGGAGTGTTAGCGGTGCGGCGGACACCGTGCACACTGTGGTGTCCCTCAGGAGCTTGGGTCAGCGTGGGGTCTCTCTTCTGGACGTCCTTGCACTGTCCCAACGCCACGTCACACACCAACAGCAGCCGAGAGCCGTCCGTCGCACCAGGCTTGGAGTATTTCAAACTGGTGCTGTGGACAAGAATAGAAGACATGCTCGATGATGAAATGTCTCACATTAGTGGGCACATTTTTGTACAGAAGATGGTGCTGTGACGATGGAAAATCACCTGTTTAAATGTTTTATGTTTTTTAGAAGTCGTAAAACAAAAAAATAAAAAATATCACAAATCAGTGATCCAAGGTGTTGGAGAATGTGTGGTATTAGGTCTGTTGGTCATTTTCATGTTTTTTTTGGGAGTGTCCAAAAATTTCCTCTTTTTGGGTCGATGTGGTAACAGAGATCAGAGCTGTAATCAGACCCAAGATTGATTATAGTGGCAGTGCCAACATGCCAACATGCCAACTGAGCTGAAAAAACACAGGATGGATATTTGTTACAAATACTACTAGGAGGTTGTAAAAAGTAATGGAAAAAATAGTAGTCCTGTTTTAGTCTGAAGTGATTTTGTTATACATTTAATTTGTTTGGAGATTTTGGCTTATTTTCTTCTGTACTTAAGCATTTCACTTTACCGATGATGAACCTGTCTGTTGTGTTGTGTGCACAAAAATAAAGTATAAAAATAATCAAGTTTTATGGACTAGACCTTGTCCATTTCAGATTTTGTACTAACCTAATAGCGTCACTAAAGTAGATTCCACTGCCCAGATTACCAATGTCTGTTCTCTCTATCCCATGCTGCTCCACTCCAACGCGGGGCAGCAGTAGACCACTGTGGAGAGAATGAAAATATAGAGTCAGAAAATCAAAGTCCAAGCACTAGAAGTTTACTGCTTAAAAAAAAATCAACTTTATTTATCCAAAAACCCTGTAGGGTGATGTCAGGAAAACTGCACTTACTCACAAACTGTAACCAATAAACAAGTTAGTCTATAACTTTATTCATTCCCTTACTGCAGACAGGATATTGCGTCTGATCTCACCGAGACAGGACTCCTACAAAATTGCTGGGGTGAGATGAATGGAGGAGGGGCTTAATGTTCCCAAGATCACTCTTGAATGTCTGAAGATCCACACCTCTGCTGACACGCAGGACCTGTTGGATCTGCACCTTGCTGCAAAACAGGGAAACACAAAATGCTCTTTGACATCGTGATGCAAGGTTCTGGGATGTTTTACGGCACTTACAGTACTTCTAAGAATGTTTCAGAAATAAAGCGGCACCGTGACAATAAATGCCCATAAATAAGAACACATTTACATATGCAGCAGGTTTTATGAACAGCAGTACATGTGTGTGTATTTGGTTTTATGAGCACTGCAGCTAGACTCTCCTTTCCTTGAATATCAGACAAACTGACATTTCGTGAGCGGTACGCTACCTGTCTCGCAGCAGAGCAGCCACAGCTTGAAACTCTGAGCTGCTGCGGGAAACGGCCTCAATGCTGCACCTCAGAGCACGGTACTTCCCCAGACAGGTAGGCACGGGGCTCCTCAGAGTCATCTCGCTCACATTCAGCACATCTCTGATTAACTAACAGCAAGAAAAGATTGTGTTCATGTTGTGTCAAGTCATCAAGTTTTTGCAATTATCACCATGAATTGATATTTTGTGGTCTAACAGTAAACAAAATTGTCTGACACTGTGGCCCTCCCTTCAGATAAAGCTTGGAAAAAGGCAACATCCATCATCCTGGACGTTTATGGTATCATGATTATGTTGTTTATTCCCACAGACACTCAACAGCTGAGCCAGGAGAGCCTTGTATTGCTTTTTTTAGATAACTTTAGATTACACTAAATACATAAAAAACATCTGTCCAAAGCCATTTATTAGTTTCTGACTCGGTGAGTGTAATTTCAACTGCAAAAAATAGATAAAATGCGTGATTTTTGCAGGGATCTGTACCAAACAAAGAAGTTTCCTTAAGTCTGTAGAATATGATGTGTAGGCCAGGATATACAATATTTAATATAAAAAGGTATTTTGACCACATTTCACCTTTAACAAATATTCTGCCTCCTGCGATTTCAAACTTACAGCAGGCTAAATTAGGATTTTGATTAAATTTGTATTAATTTTTCAGCTCTAATATCAGTGTCCATCAAGAGCACACTCATCAGCAGGGTTAATTACTCTGCATACTGACTGTTTTGAGCATGCTTAATTTAGTCACTTCTCCATCATAAACACAGTGCAAAACTTGCTTGGATTTAGCGTTTGGTATGAGTTCAGGACACACCTAGTATGTGAGAGTTCAGTTATTCATGTCTGTATACGTGTATCTGCCTGTGTGTGCGCTTGGATCCACATGTTTGTACGTGTGTGTGTGTGTTCTTTGTTACCTGACAGAGGTCCAGTGTCTGAGAGATGAGCTTGGCAGTGGGGCGTAAGGGTACTCTGAGGGGCAGCAGGGTGTTAACCTCATCCAAAAGAGATGCCACCTCTGCGTGATTTGCCTCCTTCAACTTCCTCTGAGCCTGAAGTAACAAGCCCTCCACCCTGCTCACCTACATACACACACACACACACACACACACACACACACACACACACACACACACACACACACACAAGGCATGATGCAAAAGTGTAATTCTAATGACATTCATGATGAGACTGTCTGTCCTGGAAGGTGAAACAAACAACACGGTAATGGGACAGCTCATGTTGCGTTCAGTCATTCGTCAGAGGTTTTACAGAACAATCCTTACATCATTGAGGCTGAGCTTGTCGACTGAAACTCTGAGGATGTTGCTGAGGCAGCCCAGGGCCTCAGTCCACAGCAGCTCCACAAATACGCCCACTTCTTGTGATAAGCTTCCTGTGTTCAGCTTCTCTTCCAGCAGCAACTGCCAGTCAAACGAGACACGCATTAATCAACCGATTCAGCTACACAGATGTCCAGCAGCAGTGACTCTTTCAGATATCATAATAATAAAAACATCTGGCTCAAAATCCTATGAACAGAAAATATCTGCAGGACATATTGTTCACTTTACAACCACAATATTGTCACAATATCTACAAATATGAATACTGCGGTATTCGTGATGTTTGCAGGTAGTTTAATCCAAAGTTATTCATCTTATTCTATAAAATCATCATATGTTTGCACTACATGAGAATTTATGGTACAGAATGTTATTTTAGAGAAACTGTGTACAGCCTAAAATTATCAAGATATTATTTATAAGCCGTATCATCCATCCTTAAGTCACAGATATGTGAAGATGGATAGAGACAATGTTGTAATGAGATGTATTATTATAATTTGTACTTTTTACTATGGTGAGAGGCAGAAAGCTATATCAGTTGGCCAATATTTTCGGCCTGATACTGGCCTATCACAAATATATCTGTGTCAGCGTATATATTGTCCCATATGTGCTGATATGAAAACTTTTCTTTGTTTACACAATATAATTCAGATTGTTATGAGTTAGAGCATCAGCCCCAAAAACCCAGTATCGCTCAAGCTCTGATTATATTATATAATATATTTTTTACCTTAAATATACTTTATTAATATGACATATTGACATGAAATTTAGTGTATTAATTGACTGGGCATGTATCATTGTAAAATAATTTAATTTAAAAACTACACTCTACATGCTGGGACTGTTTGTTCAAAAAGTGCAGCTACTTGTATGTAACACCATGATAAAACTATGCAATTATGCTAAAAACTACAAAGCCCACAATGCATTGCAGAAAACCAGCAATCTCCAATCTTGGTTATAGTATGGTACCCCTCTCCTAATTACCCAAAGCACAATTCTTCTTGTGTGTAGACTGTGAAATTGTGTAGACTGTGATGTGTTGTGAGTGTGTCGGACCTGCTGGAGGGGGGCGGAGCCTAGGTGCCGAGCCTGCGGAGGGATGTTGCTCCTCAGCTGCAGACCAGTAGCCGTCAGGGTCTCTCTTAGGTCCTTGTACACCTCCAGAGCTTCTTCTGAGGTGGACGGATACACCAGCATATCCTTCACCCCTGCCTTCTGTTGGCACAAACACATATGTTTTTTTTCCAACATGTTCTACATTTTTAAGGTTTTTGTTATACTACGTTTCTTCCTAAGTTCTTCTACTCAAGCCTGACTCGAGTCCCAAATTTTGATTAGGTTGATTTGGTTACTCTGATAGGGATAAAAGGTAATGACTCTCAGTTGTGTTTTAAGGCATAAAGGAGAAAATATTATTAACAGGCCACAAACGGAGATCAATAAAAAGTCTAGAAATGAACTAGCCCATTAATATGCAAGTTTTTGAATCAATAAGACATATGATAGAATGACAAAAAGGCAAAATCATGGGTGAAATTACAGGTAAATCAAAGAAAAATGTACAAAAAATGTAAAACTATCCAATAGTGATATGACAGATATGTCTGTACACTGTAAAAAAAACTATTTACAGTGATAAATGAAATTACTTTTTTCATATTAAGCTAACCAAAATTGTTATATTGCCAAATTGCTAACAAGCAAATGAGGTAATCAGTGAGCTGACATGCAGCACAAACAGTAATATACAAAAGTCTTCATACCTTGGCTAATATATCGTCCTTCCAGTACCTGACCACACGGTACTGCCAACCTGTCTCCCCTCTGAAACTCTGCAGCTCCAGGACACACCAAGCGTTGCTGTTTTTCTTGAGAGAAATTCATATCATTAATATTAATAATTGTAATAACAATACTACTGCAATAGCAGTAGTAGTAAGTTAAAAATACATTTCATATTTACCTTTTCAAAAATTGAATACTTGGCCACTTGAAAATTATCTGGATATGTTGGAAGGTCAGAATCATTTTCAGTATAAATTCTGTATTAAAAAAAAAATCAGGAACAAAAAAAACAATTATCATATTATATATGTTATTTGGTAATACATATTCCTGGAGAGAAGTTTATTAAAACAAATGTTGACTTGGTTTTCAAACATGTGTGGTGTGTTTTCTCCCGTTGTTTCTACCACCATTTACAGCAGTTATTCTACAAGAGGTGTGTGAGGATTGATGAACACAGAGATGTGGAGGAATAAGGTTATTAGATTTTGTAATTAATGTTGTGGTGGGATGAAGCTGCAAGTGGTAGCATGCCCTGCCTCTGAATGTGTGAAAGGGATGGGAGGAATGTTGCTTTATTTGCTTTAATAATGCTTTATTTATATGGAGTAACAGACCACGCATTTTACTCTGGACTGAGGCCCGGGTGGTAAAGGTTAGAGCTCAATGATAGATCAATGCTGGCTGTCCGTGACTCAATTTCAAACTTAAAAGCTGTAAGTTTTGCCACTTCTGTAAGCTGTTTTATCAGTTATTTTGTAGGTTAGCCTGATGAACTTGGCATTAGCACTTTGCCAGGGACAGTCATTAGAAACTTTATGCATGTTAAACCTCATTTGAGGCCAATTAAATAGCAAGAAGTAGGTTGAATACTGGTAACTGTTTTTCCTGTTGCTTTTTGAGGAACTGTAGCTCAGCTAGGGTTAGTTTCTTTGTTTTAAGGAAGTGTGTTCAGCTCAGTGATCCTCACCTGTACTGTATATGTGTGTGTTGGTGCTGAATGTACATTTACTTGGTAGACATGTCCTGAAGGTAGCAATATCGTTTCGTGTGAAAAGGAAATGGCCAAACTGCAGGAATTAATTGAAAATGTTTTTTTAAAAGCGTCAGCCCTTTTAAAATTCGCCAAGAAATCCCCCAGTGTTAAAATAAGACACTACTACTACATCCCAGCTAACATGGGGATGCTCATTGTTCACACCTGAACTTTCCCATTACGTTACTGCTCCTCTCCGGACTCTCTGCCCTCTGAGTCAGGCTGACCACAGGCTTGGCCGGACTTTTGGACGGCTCAGCAACTGCTTTGCTCTGTGGTTCTTTGGACACTGCAATGCACAAGACAGAGCGCACACACATGAATGACTCACTCAGTGTCTCCTCGCGTGTTGTGCAATACCTACACTAGAAGAAGTATGCATTTAAACCTGAGTACACACAGGACATGTAAGCATGGTGACATGTGGAGTCCTACAAATACACTTCACAAAGTGCTCTTTCAACAGCACGGCTTGAGGTTTTCATTAGAATTAACAAAGACGGTAATGATATGTAGTTAAACCTGCTGACTGAGTTAATCAATGTGGGAGAGTAAAACAACTGACAAGAAATGCCCCAGTGATTACAAGACAGGAACACATGACTTGTGTCTGTCTTAAGTGCAAATAAAGGTGACTGCTGGGAGGACACATGAATCATTGTGCTGGAACTAGGTGGAGTCCTGATGCTCACTTTGTTTGTCTTCCTTCTTTTACTGGCTACGACAGTAAAACACATAACGTGAATAATTATCATTGTATGTTAAAGACGTGAATAACATTTACCATACTGGGGTTGAGGGTGCTGTGGCCTCACCATTATTATCCTTCAGATTAAATATGATGTTATAATGCATAATTGTTCAACAGGGATTAATAAAGGTGTCTTATTTCAAACTGGAAATTGCAAACTCTGCTGATGATTTATTGCTGTGGGTTTTTTTTTAATATATCCATTATATGCTGTGGAAGATACTCTCCAGGAGGTCACATGCAGGGGCTAATTAAATTCTGATTTTCATAGCCCTGGTCCTCCTACACATTTGTTTTAGAGCTGGTACTGGCAGATTTCCTCGCACCATTCTGTGTATTTTGACAAGTTTACTTTGAGTTTGACACTCTTGTCTTTCTTCTTTTTACTCCAAATAAACAAGAAATGTGAAATCTTCTGTTAGAGAAAACCTATAAGCATTATTTGTTAATTAAATAAGTATGTCTCTTCATGTTCTACCACTGGCAGAGGCAAAATAGTCATGCATTGATTTATTAGAGAGTTGAACGGAGCCTTTCTGTGCAATGTTTGCACGTTCTCTCCGTATTCTTTTCCTTCCTCCCACAGTACAAAGACATTCAGTAGGTGTGAAAGGAGGTGTGAGTGGTTGTTTGTCTCTGGTGTACCCTGCCCAGTGTCAGCTGGGACCGGCTCCCCCTGCAACCCTCCCAGGGTAAGCAGTTCCGGACAATGAATGAACGATTTATTTGTATAACTTATAACTGCAGGTATTAATCAGTAAGGGCTAAAAAAACATACATATCTTGCATCCCTAGAATTTCCATCCTAACTTTATTCCCAGAAAGGAAAACTCCTGTAAAACATTTCCAAATTGCACAGCTTTCAAATACATATGGTGCATACATATGGTATGTAGTCATGTCCACATGAAATAAAAAAAAGAACAGTGTGCAGTATTTTTTACTACTTACTGCCTATAAGGACAGTACCTTGATGGGGGAGTGGACTGCGGCTCCTCAGTGAAGAGAGAAGCAGAGGAGGAGAAACAGAGGAGGGAGAGGAAATATCCAGCTTGTGTTCATCCAGGGGCAGAAGAGCTCCTCTCTTCAGGCAGCTGTACACATATTCTACCCCGACCACGGGCGTTTGGTATTTTTGAATGTTGCGCAGCCTGTTGGTGCTCAGGTTGGACACATCACTGGTCACTATCAGGGAGCACTGTGAGAAATAAAGGCGGAAATCAGAAAGCAAGTGTTGATTTTTGTTACGGCATATGAACATGTCCTGGAAGTAGAAAATGTGAATATTTCTTTTGTCTTCTGTGGCAGTAAACTGAATATCTTTGGGTTGTGGGGAAAAGGATGTCAAGTTAGGCTTTGGGAAACACTGATCAACATTTTTCACCATTTTCTGACATTTTATAGGCCAAACATCTATCAGTCGATTAATCAAGAAAATAAGCGACCATTAAATTGACCATGAAATTAACTTTAAGTTGCAGCTGTACCTGGAAGCAAACAAAATCTAGATGAAAACAACTTGCACTGCTGCCACAGACTCATGGGGTATAACAGGCAAATAAAATGGCATTCACTTTTGGCAGTGGCTAATGTTAATCTGTTGCTTCGCATCAATTTTGAGCACACTAAATGTTAATTATTTATGGACGGACACAGAAAACAGTAGCTACCATAAAAAAAAGTAAAAAAAGTATTTTTATCTGTCAGGGCAAGATTTAAGAAGTTAAGAATAGGTATTACAATATAAACACAACATTTTGTAAAGACAACTGACTCACACTCAATCCAAGACAACCCAATCTCAGTCAACAGACACACCAATGCATCCTCATGCATGTTGTGTTGACCCATTTGAGCGAACTGATAAAGACTAAAACTGAAGACATTTCCTGTATATTTTTATTATGTTAATTTGGGGAGTACCCTATAACTTTACAGGTAGCTAGTTTTTATTTTTATTTCATTCTCCTAAAATGTTTTTTCCCCACACCTTTAGTTTTCAGTTTAGTTTTAGTTAACTATAATAACCTTGGTATGGTATCAGTCCAGCCTGGTACTAAGACACCACCTACAGTGGAGAATAATCACATCCTCTGACCTGTTTATTGACCACAAAGCAAATGTTGCCTCCGTTGTCTGTGACCGCCGACTTTAGCTTCTTCTTCTCCTTGAAAGGCAAATTTTTCACCTCCAAAAGCACAGAGCAGTCCTCGAACACAGCCATGCCTGGAAGGAGAGGACACACCCAGAGAAGTTATTATACTATATGATACCAACGCTAATAAGACGAATAATAGCTTTTTATGTACTTTAGTTGTCATGATTTTTACATATGACAACTCTACAGAGCAGAGATACAGTATGTAGAAGAGGGGTAGGCGGATTGATCCCCAAAGTACTGATACTACAAGATTGATTGATTTGAGTATCTATCAAAGTAGCAGTAATTAAAAGGCGCCTTCAGTGAAAATCAGGTTCTTAACCTTGTTAACATGTCCACGTGGTGTTTTTCTTGTTACAAGGCATATCAGGAGCAAGATGAGCAGTAAACACCATGTCTGAGCATTTCTTTGAAACTGCATTGAAAAAGGGAAGTTACAACACCAAAATAAACAAATAAACAAATAAATGAAGGATTCAATCAGGCTGGGTATATGACATCATTAACCTAAGTAACCAATCATGTTAATCCAGAGGGTGGCACTACATTTATCATTAGCAGTAATACTGAGCTCACAGGAGATGCAGGATATAGATAGTTACCATGATTAGATAAACAGAGGAAAAGTCTGGTGCAGCTACTTACAGGGAGGCTGGAGGGTTTAGGGGTGTAAAAGGTATTTGAACTTGTTTAGCAAAATAAACAAACATATCAGACGGAATTTATTACTTCCTGCAGAGCATTTTATATTATAAGGTCTGGAGGTGGACTTTAACATTTCTTTCTTTCTTTCTTTTTTTTTTTTTTTTTAAACCAGTAAAAAAAATATCATCAAAAAATTTATAGAGAACAGTAAAAATTGTTTGGCAAACTTTGCCCACTTAACTGACAGCACACTGACTGCTTTTAACAATAAAAACGATCAATATTATATATATAAACACCCTGGTTTTGACCTACTTGGTCTAAATTAGTCGAAAACACATATGATGGTAATCCTTAACCCGAAGACGCACACACCCACCCAGGCACACAAACTTAAAAGCGCATTGCAGGGAAACAAACGCGGAAGCAAATCCTCAAAGCTCGGCTGTAAGAAAAGGGCAAAACAGGCCACAGCGTGAAAACATTAAAGCTGAACTTATAACGCTGCAACAAACAAACAGAGGTGTGCAGGAAACAGCACTAATTTAAATAACGCCAACTTACAATCTATATTTTTCATATAACGACTACGAAAAAAAAAAAAATACAGAAAAAAAACCCAACATGAATTAAACAATTAACAGAGCATGCATGGTGATGATGTTCCGACACGTCTAATGACTTTTCCCGTAACCTCGGTTTATTTTTTGCAACATTTAAACAAACGTAACAGCTGTTAATATCAGATGAGGCACCGCGTAAACGTCCAGTTAAGTAAATAAATAGAGTTTTTCTTTACTGTAAACATCCAGGCGATGCTTCTGTGGTTGTTGTCAGAATACGTAGTTTGACGTTAGCTCTTCTGAAGGATTAAAATTAAAGACGGTTCAATACAGTGACGGACTGCTGAGTTTGTCAGGTTAGATAGAGGACGCAGCAGAACAGTTTCTGTCTTCCGGTGTGTTTTCAAAATAAAGGCTGCAACCGTAACGCGAAATGAATAACAGACTTAACACAACTTAAACATTGTTTGTATATAAAATTGAATTAAATTCATTTAAGTTCACGTTGTTCATGTCAAATGTCAAAATTCTCTACCATCAACAGTTACTGATAACATTGATATGATTTGCAGGCTCACTTCTGAGTGATCCATTCACTGCTAGTCACAGAGCAACAGCAAATAAACAAATGTGCACATCTGGAAAAATCTGTCTGTATGTTATATTCTGAAGAGTGTTCTTTCTTCTGTTTTCGTTTTTTTCAGGTGTTTCTTCCTTGAAGGTCATACAATATGTTGGGTTTCAGTGTGATCCTCCCATTAGCTTCAAAAGAGCTGCGACCAAAGTTTGGCACCAAGCAGATCACAGACAGTCCTTTAGTGAGGTAATTTTCCCAGCACCAACATCTGAGCCTCTAGCAGCCCAGATATTATGACCCAAAATTATCATTTTGAGGTGTTGGTGGAGACCAAAGCCTGAATAGCTGAAAGAAGCACGAATACTGGACAACTTTATGAGTAGATGATATAATGGTATGATGGTGGCTGTGAATGTGTCACTCTTTTACAGATCGTCACTATTTGCCATTTGTTCCAACAGAGAACGTGTTTCTGTCATGCTTTTAAATTGAAAGACAATGCACACGAGAGGAAGTGGTCTCATTGTTAGTTACTGTTCCTTGACAGAGTTAGTCAGAAGCTTTCTTCCTGGTTCAGGGGGAGAATTTCCAGTTATCCAGATGGGCAGGTCTATTTACAACACAGCCAGTGTGCCATGCTGCCCTCCTCTGGAATAACAGGATTTTAACAGTTACAAACAAATACAGTATGGAAACGAGTAATCTGGGCAAAATTACTCCATAGTGCTCGTCGGGCATAGTCCAAGTCTCCTAAAGCCTGACATGCCATTTGCACACTGTCACACCAGACACCCAGTTCAGTGTGCATGTGCACTTGAACATGACTCCAAGCAAAGGATGTACAAAGAAGATTCAGGCTAAAACATGGTGTAAATAACTTTTTTTTAGTCAACTTGGCAAGCCAGGGCTTTAGGAAACTTGGATCATGCCAGATGAGCAGTTATGGAGGCATTTTGTGTTTTTATTCTGTCGTGTTTCATCATATTATGTTAAGGGTTCCCCTAGACTAGTTGAAGTCTTGCTCACGATTTTTTTATTTTAAATCTTGGGATTATGGACATGGCCACACCTTCCCTCCATAATTATTTACCACTGACTCATTTCAACTGCTGAGGGACAAAATGTGGTAAAATGCCCTCGTGGCATTCAGTGGACAAAATGTAGTAAAGTGCCTTCTAGAGTGCCCATCAGTGAATGAAAAGTGTGGTTAAGTGCTCTCTAGAGTGCCCTTCAGTGGATAAAATGCAATGCAGTAACATATCAGCTGCCCTACATGTTAGAAAAGCAGTTGGCCTCTATATGCTTGTAAATGACTACGTAAATAATTTAGTTCCCTGTCCCTTTTTATCACAGATGTAGCATAATTATTGTACTTTAAGTCATAAAATAAACAAATTTTAATCTAAACCAGGGGTTGGAACTGTTTCACTATAAAATTTTCAGCTTTCAGGGTGCTGGTGCCTCACCCGGTGCCCTTTTTCTGTTTTTCGCCCCGGCCCCTTCGACAGCCTGAGTCTGCCTCTGGTTAAGCCACAGAATTGGATGTAGAATTAAAAACGATGTAAGAAATTTAAAGCAGATAATTTTCACAGTGCTACATTGTTTTGTGGAGGACGGTGCAATGTTTGCTCTTGTTCCTGCATGAAGTCACACCGCTGCCTAGAAGGAGCCAGATTGCCCATTTCTAACATAATTACTGCTCTATCCCAAGTGAATTTGTCTGGTTGGGTCAGCTAATTGTACTGACTGAGCTGGAAAGCCCAACATGGCAGCACAGAAAGCAGCCACTGTGATTAGTGTTAATGTATTTTGATGTGTGCACCATTTACCTCCTCATACAGTAGGACTGTAGGACATGATTTGGCAGAGAAATTTCACACCACCATCTTGGCATATACCGGTGGTTTGATCTACCGAAGACGTGGGCGTGCCTGTGTCCAAAAAAATTTCTGGATGACAAATTGGATGATAAAGATGCTGGAAAGGAAACACAACAGCAGGAGGCAAGTTCATCACAAATAGAGCTTCCTTTCGTCCTGTGATTGCTAAAAGTTGAAGAACAGAAAAAAAATCAACACAGATGAATCACACATACACCCCATACTCAGCATCCCAGTGGGGATTTTCACAGCTGCCATTCCTGCCTGCCAGGACTTGCATCATCGGGTACCAGAACCCCCCAAAGCTTCTGAAAAGCCGCAGAGAGATGAGAATAACTGATAAAACCGAGAATATACTGAATCACCCACAAACCCAAAGACAAAGACAAGGAGTGAAGGATAGAGCACTAGCTGTGAAATTATTGTATTCCAATCTTCCCAAATCAAAGGAAAAGATTATTTTCTTCTGACAGCATGTGAGCATTTTCCTACATCTAGATCCAAGATGTTCATGTACCAATCCTGCCTTAGCATCTCTTAATAGCTGCTACCCTTCATGGCTCAGCACCTTGCCAAGGCATATCTGAGACTGCATTCGAGTGATTGTCGTCCTGTCTTTTAGTTAGGAGTTTGTCAGTCTACTTAGGTGAACCAGCCTGGTCTCATGCCCAACTCATCACATATCAATGACACATACAGACGCAGATGGTACCTCTTATACCCAAAAGTGACGAACCAGGCTTTTTAAATAACTTTAATGTAAATCCATCCACAGCTGTGAAAGATGCCCCAGGTAGTACGAAGAGGGAGAATATCTGTACATGGAGGAGGAGGGTGGATGGATGGCTCAAACAAACTCAGGGTTTGTGTCCCATTTGAAACCAAAACATTATTAAAAGTAAGGTGGTGTACAGTATTTTATGTGCATCACGGGACTTTTATGTTGTCGCGTCAGTGACTTCCGTCATGTGACCTTCGATTGTGATTCCATTCAGGGACATTACATGACCTACATAATGTAGTTGTAACCCTAAACATGATCTTATTCTAAACCTAACCAAGTAGTTTTTGTGCCTAAATCTAACCAGACTGTGACCGTTTCACAGTGTTAATCATGTAATAAAAGTATGAGAATGTGGCGGGTGAACTTAAGTTGGACACTGCTGCTTTGCCATGAGGTGTATCAGTTTTGGGGCAGATTTTATTCTGCTTATACATGCTGCTTCTAGTTTCACCAACATCTGTTTGTACACTGATGAGTCTCATAATCTTTCTCCTTACATGCAATCAGGAATGAATGGTAAATAATTTTCTGCAGTTCGGCGCAGATAAAACAGAGGTTTTGTTTATTATTTCGCATAAATTTCAACCAACAATCAGGCAGAACTTTGGTTCCTCATCCTCATCTTGGTCTAGTCTGGATAATCTTGGTGTGATTTTTGACCAATTCATGAGTTTCAATACGTACACTAAGATGCTGACATAATTATGTTTCTTTCAGAAACACAGCCAAACTTAGGTACCTTGTGTCAAGAAATAAAATGAAGATGCTAAATGCACGTGTTTATCTCAAACAGTAATTCTCTTTCTACCTGCCTTTATAAATCTTGCTGCTGCTTGGCTCTTAACACAATCCAACAAATGGTCACATATTAGAACTCATTTAACCTCTTTACACTGGCTTAATTTTCAGATTCATTTGAAATTGTGGTGCTCACTTATAAAGCCCTACACAGCCAGGCTCTACAGTATCACATGGAATAGTCTGCAAATAAGCTTGAGATCTTTGGTCTCTGTGGACTTAAAAAAAAAAAAAACAGCTAAAAACCCATCTGTCTAGACAGGCACTTAGCTAACAGGTGGTATTTTATGTTTTAATCTTGTACCTTATGTCTGTACCCTTTGCATATTTTATCTGTTTTTATTCTATTTAATTTAATTTTTTTTTTTTTTTACTCGGAAGCACTTTGTGACTGGTGTCTGTGACAGGTGGTATAAAAATAGACTTTGCTTGCTTGCTTGTGACAACTTTCTGCTGAATCAAGCAGACGCAGAAAGCACCTTATCTGAGTTACAGTGTGTTTATGTGTTTAATTGGAGTATTATATCAGAGAAAGCTGATTACAGATTAACTCTGATACCGCTCTCTCCTCTGTCCAGTCCGCTGTCCACACTGCCTCTGAGTAGCCTTGCTTCATAGTGCCACAGTGAGTGAGTCAGCTTCATTCAGAGTTGAACAGAGAAATGACTCAGCTTTGTCATTACTGTATGTTTCCCTTTGAGTTAGTACATCAGTTACCTGAACGTATGGACTGATTGGACTCGTGGATTTTGTTACGACATTCATTATCTTGTAGTGGACGCCACATGGATTGCACATCATTTACCAAATCCTGATAGGTGGGGGTTAAGCATGTTAGACACAGGGTGATGTGGACTGTCCCTTCAAAGCGTCTGTGGGCAGCCTTAGTAACAGAGGGCATAAAAACAGATGTTCCCAACCTGGGGCTAAAATCTACATATCATCTCATAATTAGATACTTATGTGCATTAATCTGTATTTGTTATACAGTCTATACACTCTCTTATTTGTCAGTCACTTTTAAAGCCTGAGAAATACTGCACACAAAAAAGTTTGATTGATTGGTTGATTAATTGATGGATGGATTGAGCTAATTCTGCTATTTACCTCACTAGCCTCTTGAGTTGTATCTGTGCTGCAGTGTCTGTCCTCCAACGTGAAGTCCTGGATTCAACTTGATGTATGCTGTATAGCAGCATGCCTACACTGACACGTGTGTTTTCTGACAGTATTGATGGCCCGAACTTCACTTGTGCTGTCTGCACGTCACAGAGTACTGCAGTGCCCAAAACTGCCAGGAGGAGGAGCTCTGGCTCCTATGGTCGTCACCAAAGTGACTCTGACCACAGACACAGTGAATGGCACTTTTAGTGTGAGGATTTTAGCCCACTCACATTCCTTCTTTTGGGAGCCACACATGATTTCCCTGAATGCTAGTCATCACCCCACACACCAGACAGTTGTCCTCCTGACTGATTCCATTCATGCAAAAAAAGAAAGTAAAGCATATTAAAGCTCCTCCTCCTCCTCCCTCATCCATCCTTTCTTCCTCCTTCTGCATCCTTTTCTGCCTCCTCTTTTTATACATCCTGTGTTCACTGCCACCTGTCTGCCCTCTTTCTCTCTTCCACTGATGTTTTTCAGTCCTATAACTCTTCTTACTATACAGTATATGTCACATCGGCCGGATTAGATGGATGGATTTCTTCATTCTCTCTCCGCTCTCTTTCTCAGCCTCTCGTCCTCCTCTCTTTCCTCTCCTTGAATGTGAGATTGGGGGTGGGGGTAATAGTGTAGCAGCAGTCTGAGGTTAATGTCACTCGACTGAAAATCTATGACGCCTGTGGTGGCCTACAGCATGGTGGATGACAGTGGCTGCCCAAATATCAATATAAGACACATACATAACATATACTAGTGAGAGAGCAATATAGGAAAGCATGCATGAGTGTGTGTGCATCAGGATACCTGTTCATTTTGTGAGTATACATTTAGAGCTTTTCATCTATTTATTATCATCCAAAGGGAAAAAACTATTACAGTTTCCCTGAAAAAATCAGGCACATTAATAACCCACTTATTTGCTTTTTAGGCACTGACCAAATTATGTTGCTCAACAATTGGCAACAAATTGTTTTCCACCGATTTTTTTTGTAAATATTTCATGATTAAAGTTATAATTCTCTTAAATTTACCTTACATTTCATTTCTTGTATAGCTGCTTACATTTTGAGCATTGAAGTGTTTCTGCAAATATTTTTTCAGCATTACCAAAACTGAGATATAATATTAGCTTGCTAAACAGACTATGAATAGAGTGCTGTTTGGATGACATTGCTCTTGTAGCATCAACAATATGTCAATGGAATTTCCCATTGTACTTTGGATTAGTACAGAAAATAAGGTCTACTGCATATGTTCTTCATTCAGCAAGATAATTCCATTTATGATTTTTCAAGCATAAATGCAATTGCCAAAAGTAAAAATCTAAAATTAGGCTATAAACAAACTGCACTATGGCTGCATGACTTCAGTGTCACCAGTTTAATTGCCAACCTTGAGATCTTAAAAATATGTAGGATTTTAAAACTAAATAATTAGAGATTATATTTCTTCACAATTATATTCATTTTGATGACTTAAAATGATGAAATAAGTACATAAGTACACTGTAACAGCATTTTTATGTTAAATACTTTTACTTGTTTTTAATTCTCATGAAAGATGATTAGCCCCTCTGGCATGAACTTGTGTAAATCTCTGGCATAAATTAAGTTTTCTTTATTGTGTTTAGTTTTGCCTTGGCGTTAAAAGAAAATTCACGCCGCAGTCTTTACAAATTGCTTGCCACTTTCCTTGAAAACTTTCCTTGAGAAACGTAATTCTTCTTCACAGGAAGTCTGGTTTGGTGTAGCTGCTAAGGTGGTAGATTACATTTGGAGTTGTAGGGGATAGACACGCTGTACAGTGCCAGAAACAGGTTGTGATAATGAAAAGGGAAGAAAAGTGTGAAGATTTGTCAGAAATCGTGAAAAAAATACAGGAGAAGTGTGGAGGAAATAGTTAGAGGGCATTGAAAAATGTGAGTCTCCTGGGAATATCAGGAGGGTTGGCGAGTTTGGTCACTAACGCTGAGAGACTCTTGTTCAGTGTGAAAACATCACGTACCGTCCCAGACATCCTCTGTAATCTCATTCGGCCACTTCTCAGCAACTACCTTTTTTAAGACATGCAAAAGCTTCAAAATTCACACGTGGGTTATTTACTGATGTGTTTTATGTCATAGAACAAAACACAGACATCTTTTAGGCCTGTGTTAACCACAGACCTTATTACATGCATCTCACCAAAAATCTATTCAAAAAACCCATTAACTTCGAGATGAGGGAACTGGAGGTGCAAATATGCTAACTCATTTCATCATCAGCCATGCTAGTGCATCTCTGTGGGACATGCCCAGGCACAGGTGCTCTGAGCTAAATGCATCAGCATGCTAATACACCTTAGCTACACAGGCTGTGTAGTGAAATCAGCAAATTAGCACATAAGCAGCAGCAGTGTCAGTCATCTGTTGTGTCTAAAGAGGATGCATTCAGATCAGTGTGGTTACGCACTGAAAAACATACTCAGTGTATGCTTTAGTAAAGGAGGTGTGAGTGAAAAGTGAGCCATTGCATGTGCATGTGTAGACAGCTGTATATAGGTTTACCTGAAAGTGTCCTTGAGTTAAAAACCTTATAGATTTGAGCAGTAATCACTAATGTAAACTACCCTGGCTGATTGGAAGAAGAATCAATATAATTGAGAGTGAGAGAGCTGCCAGGGAGGCTGAGTGAGAGCCAGACAACATCTAGGACTCGGACAACAGGCTCTGCATTTTCTACACTTAGCCTTCTGCTCCCACAAATCCACTCTGCAAGCATGGATTAAAAACTGGGTAAAGGTGGAAACTACTGTGACACTCCAGACTCCCATATGTTCCAAGAGTCTATGTGTGGAGTCATTGTATGTCAGTTGGTTTGGGTAATGTGATTAACTGCTAATTTGGTAACTAAGGTAGCTTTTGCATTTGTGGGGATGGTCCCAGCATTTAAATGTCAAGATTTCACTGAAGTTTCCAATGTTGAACAAGCTGTCCTGATGGTGTTGACAAAAAATATAAAATATACAACTATCACCTTTATAAATGATGTACTACGATTAATAAGTGACAAAAGAGAACTTTATTGTACAGTGTAAAATGGTGCATGCTGAAAATTTCAAGGTAAACAGTAACCAAGCATCAGTGTATGAATCTGGTCATTTGATATGTTGATTTGATATGCCGAATGGAATTTCCTGGCTATTAAGATATGCTGATGGTGGTTAAATATTAATAACTTATGAACAAATACATGATGAAGCTGACAGGAATGAATGCTGCTGATGGAGAAGCTCAGTAATCAATGACATTTGAAGCTTAACAGTACAGATAATGTGGGCTCACTTATCAGCTTATTAATGATTTATAAAGTGTTTACAATCTAATTAAACCGGTTTAATAACCTAATTATAAACCATTTATAAATTATTTATAAGGGCGGTCTTATTGTAAAGTGGTACCCACAATGGTTTAATCATACAGCCACAAACTGTTGTTCCAGCATAGGGACACTGTTTGATCTCTGGGTCTCTGGAATATAATGGAGCTGCCATACTGTATTCTGCTGTGTGAGTCATTTTTAAGGAGGAGACAGGTTACACATGCAGTGCACAGAGTGCAGGGGGTAGGCCCTCCCACCCCCTGCAGCAAATGTTTGCCCCAGGGCCCTCTCAACAGATTTATCCTGCCGTGATCCATACAGACATACTGTAGGCCTATATAGAAAGACAAATAGTCCCTCTGTTTATTTCTGCTTTCTGCAGGCCTGCAGCAGATTGCTTTGCACAGTACGATGATCAGAACAGTCAGCATTAATATTTTTGTGCTTGCTCCGCTCCCAGAGAGAAAGAGACAGAAGAGGTGGTGAAACTAAAAGAGAAAGCTTTTATGTTTTGAAGCAGGGGGTCGTTGTGGAAGCTGGAAACAAGTGCTGCAGCTTCAGTTTTAAATCCCTGTTGACATCCATTTCCATTTTCCAGCACAAGTGCTGAATGTCAACAGACACTGTGTCCAGTCAAGATAGATGATATAAAACCTATACCTCCAAATTCTCCTATATTAAAACTTTGGCTGAAAAGGTACATATGGCGTTGCTAGTGTATGATTTTATGTACATTTGCATTAAAAGTATGATTTTCATCTGTCAAAATGGAGTCTACAAACTGAATTTCACATGTATTACCATATTGTGAGTCCAGTTTGAGGTCTGCTGATATCAATTCTCCTTGTTCTTGACTTCAAGCGAGTCATATCC
This sequence comes from Lutjanus erythropterus, assembly GCF_056507025.1. Taxonomy (NCBI): domain Eukaryota; kingdom Metazoa; phylum Chordata; class Actinopteri; order Lutjaniformes; family Lutjanidae; genus Lutjanus; species Lutjanus erythropterus. Next base: position 23,447,154 of record NC_139324.1, read on the forward strand.
CACTGAGAACTTGAAATATTTCACGAGTCCAAACTTTGCAGAAGCTCTGACCTCTTTTAATGAATTTTCATGAACTGGAGATCACTGGGAGTTATAAATGGAAACTGCCTAACTGTCAATATACAGTATGATTCATTCACGGATTCACCACTAAATTACTTTAAAAATTAGTTCTTTTTTGGGCTCAGTTACATAGTTTTTCAATAATATGTGGAGAAATGAGATCTTTTCAGTAAAACACACAGCGACCATTGGTTGTCTTACACTGCCAGTTATGTTCTTGGTGTTTTGCCTGATATTGTAAATATTTTTTTCCTTTAAAAGTATGGCAAGAAACATTTGATTCCTGACTGTGATGTTATAGTGTTGCTTAAATCCACCACTTATTATGTGGATGTCCAGTTGGTGTAGCCAACTGAAGCATTAAATTCCTCAGTACGTGCTTTTTTGACCAAGAAAGCTGAGCTACTACTACCACTACTCCTACTCATGGAACAGTGCTGGCAGTGTCTTCATGTGCTTCTGATGGCTGTGCCCATGTTGCCGTGTATAGGTACGTCCAGACTACCATCAACAAAGCATCAGGCTACAATCCATTCATTAACAAATCAAAGCTGAGCTGGCCTCAACTTTTGTCAGCGCTCCAATAACACGGTGACACACCAACTGATCATTTGTCTTTGTTTCACCACTTCCGCTTCCCATCTCCCAGTGATACTTGCTTTCATGTAAACAATGGAAGAAAAACTAATTTTTGCCATTAACCAGTTTTGAGTTTTATTCAACTTGACTATTTTTTATTGCCAGGGCATCAGCAAAGATTGCAGCTTGATAATCCATGATTGCTGACTCTACACACAGTCACTCATTGACAAATGTTTAAGCTGTACTTCACTGGCGATCCAGCAACAATGTAGTTGGCCAGGTTCGGCTGTTTTGTAGCTATGTTGCAGGTGGTATGAATGTACGGTAACGCTACCTTGTATAGCTATTACATTGTTGAGCAAAAAATAACGTTTGGCAGAGATGGGACCAAAGCCTTTTTTTGCAAGTCACACGTAAGTTTCAAGTCTTTGCACTCAAGTCCGCAGTCAAATGTAATGACATTTTAAAGACAAAGCCTTGAATTAGTCTTTTTTTGTGAAACTTCAACAAAGTTTGAAATTGTTCATCTGTAATTTTTAATCTGCATGTTTTGCATTTTTTGATTCATAGCGCACTACTTTTTAATCTTTGGGCTTGGGGAAGGTATCAAGTATTCAAGTCAAAACGCTCAAGTCCAAGAGAAGTCACGAGTCATCGGTGTTAACGTCCTAGTCAAGTTGCAAGTCTTTTTTTGATTTTGTCAAGTTGAGTCTTAAGTCTTCAAATTTGTGACTCAAGTTTGACTCGAGTCCAAGTCATGTCCACACCTCTGGCATTAGGTAACAAAAATGCCCCCTAGTTACCCAGAGGTGAAGATTAGGAATCCCAGCTGACATTGCCTGTAGTTCTTTCTTAACACCAACGACATCACTGTGACATCACTGAATGCAAAAGGAATTGATTTTACAGGAGGAGAGCTTAGCTTTCTCAATATTATACACATTGAGGGATGTATAGCTTCAATTGACTACATTTACCATCAAGCCTGATTGGACAGCCACATAAAAAATGATGAATCTTCCCTTTAAGATTCATATTCTTCTGGGGCCTCATTACAGAAGAACTGTTCTCCCTCTCTCAGGGGATACTGACCTCAATGGGGAATGGAGAAATGGCAGAACAGCAGGACTTCATACCCCTGGAAACCAATAGCAACCATATGAAACCCCATCTTCCTATTACAAAAGCAATTCCTTAACTTGTAGCTGTGTCCTATCCTATCTCAGACCTATCTTATCTTAACTTAACTTAAGAAATCCCAACTAGAATTGTAAACTCAATTCTTCAGTTGGCACTCGTCTTATCATGCCTTTATCTGTCTAGAAGGTAAACAAGACTGCCTGTATCCATGACAACTGCTGTCTCACTTCACTTCAAGGAAACTAGTAGTTTCCTTGCTCCACTTATCACTGGCAGAGTCCCATGCCTCCTTATAGGCCTCTGCAGAGCATAGCACGTTGATCAAATTCACAATTAATCATTTTGACAGTTGGTATAATACCCAGTAATACATGGACCAGGAAATTTAAAGAGTCATCATAGAGTTTGAGTAGCCTTTCATTTATAATATTTTGGTGATATTGTTCCCCATCTTCATTTTCATTCCCATATAGGCCTAACAGCGGTGGTGCTGCTGCCATTTTTTTTTTTGCAGATAGCAGACACATTCTTATTATGATTAAACAAATTAGTTAACACCACAGTACCTGGTGAGAAAGTGAAAGTTAGGACAGCTTAACTGTTATCTTCTGGTGGAACCCAAGAGTGACTAATGTTTCAGGTTCTCATCTTTGAACAAGGGTTTAACATGGGATATATATAAGATTATGTATATCAATCAGATAACGAGAGCACTGTGGTCAAAATCTGGGTAGGTATAGTGAAGCAAATACTCGGTTAGAGTTGGGAAAAGGTCCTGATTTGGTCACTCTTATGAGATCTTTTACAGGTCTGGCATTCTCTTCTTGACATGACCCCGTTTGACAGCTAAGTTTCTGGAACATGTTCAAAAATAAAAGCAATTCCCTGCACAAATTTGAAAAAAAAAAAATAGCATGTTGCAGATTACTTTTGCAACTATTTCTCGAAATGCTGGTGTTTAACAAAACTTCCTCCACCTCCAGCTCAGAGTAAAATGTGGATGTGACTGCAGAGCTGAAATTAAGGCTGTTGTTTATAACTGAAACGTGTTTGACTTGGCAGAGCATGCATGTCAACAGACAATGAGCCTTCTTGTCGGAAAACAGAAAATTATCCAGCGCCCATTACCGTTCTGCATCATGAAGCACTAATGGAGGCACTGGAGATAAAATGCAGGTACAGGTGCTAACACCTCGGGAGAATGAGGTCGAACAAATGTATTTTAGAGATTCCTAAGTCAGACAAAAATCCAGCGGGCAGTGAAATCTGACTCCTCCTGCCAAACATGATTAAATTGGCTCATTTTGTCTTTGCTCTCGCTCGCTTGCCAGGTTTCTGATAACATATTCAATATAAAGCTGGCAGCAAATTAATGGCTCCTGACATAATAAACAGAACTCGATACTGTTTGCTTAGCCTGTGGGTGTGAAAGCAATTCACTTCATAAATGTTGGCAATGGCATCCAATTAATTTATGGACTGTCAATATCTGTAGTTAACATGGAACAACAGGAAGCAGGGAGATTACAACAACAACAACAACAACAACAGCAACAACGACAACAGCAAGTATTTTCCTACATGTGACCAAAAATAAGATAATTTAAATTAAAACAAGTGAACATAAGTTTTTCATATACCAGTATTTTACTTTCAGAGAGAAATATTATATTATTTTCTTTCCAGCTAATGAGCACGTTCACACAAATGATCCTTTCTAAAAAAAAGAAAAGTCAGTGAGTGACCAGCAATTATAAGGTATTATGATACTTGACTTTTTAAAAAATCTGTTTTGGGTTTTTATGCCTTTAATTGATAGGACAGCTGAAGGTATGACAGGAAAAGGGGAGAGAGAGTGGGGGAATGACACGCAGTAAAGGGCCGCATGCAGGAGTTAAAACCATGGCTGCTACCCAAGTGCCCTAATACGTGACTGTTAGTCATTATAAAATGCTAAATGCTTTATATTGTGTTATGATTATTGTTATAAAGCACTGTGAATATTTAGGCTATGAGTGCTATAAGCAGATTGTAATGCATTATAAGTATACAGGGTGTCACAGGACATGGGTGTCATAGAAAGTGTTGTCACACATAATTACTTACTTTGTATCAAATTAGACAAAAACTAGAAATGATGTTCTTTATTAGACAGTTTTAGACCATTTTACTAGCCACTTATTAGACTTTATTAGAGGGCGATTAGGGACACATTACAAGAGAACAGTACCGTAAATTAAAGTGATCTGCTACTCTGCTATCTCCTATTTCCCCATTTAAAAATGATACTTGCACCAGATTTACTAAGTAAAGGCCACAATTATAAAGGTTGAGGAATATTTTGTTTTGTATGTGGGTGACACCACAGTATTATTGTATTATTGTACACAATAATGTGATTTGATCAAAGAAGTATGACGGTATATCTCATGGAGCAGATATGTGATTTCACTTAAGATTACAGTACAGTTCAGTTATAATGAGTCCCAAAATTACCTTCTAATTAACTTTAATAAGAGTCTAATCAAGGATATAATACTGTCTAATAAAGAATATATTATTTCTAGTTGTTGTGTAATTTGATACAAAGCACAGCTTGTTACTTCTTGTAGTTGTACTGTAAAATTAAGTAAGATCAAGTGTCATTCTTGCTTAATTTTAACTGTATGTATATATATTTGTACTTTTTATTCCTGTTCTTCATAGTTTCTATTATGCGAAGCACTTTGAGCTGCATGCTTTGTATGAAAAGTGCTATATAAATAAAGTTTATCATTATTATTATTATTATTATTATTATTATTATTATGCTTCATAATTGCTGGTCACTCACTAACATGCTTTTAAGTGTCATAGTGTATTATAGTTCTCGTAGTTTTAATACACTATAGTAATTTCATATTGCATTATAATCACTGTTACAATGCATTTTAATATGATTATGAGTAAGTGGTCACTGGGTGGTTTATAGTAAAATAATAAAAGTCCTTCTTTAAAAAAAACCCTGCCTCTGGTGTGTCTCACTGAAGGAAAAGGACATTGTCAAATCAAATGGTCTATACATTTGTAAGTGACATACAGTGGTAACCGCGTCTACTGAGCACAGTTACAGTGATTGGCTACTTATATGGATCAAAAACCTACATTTTGAACACGTCATAAAGTACTATTACACTGTCAAATGCTTTTTAAATGTACCATAAATAATTATTTTGACCTCAACTAAAGTGGTACCATCTGCAGGGCAGATTCTGGCCATTTGGGAGCCTAGATAGGGCCTTTCAGATTTTGCGCAGGTTTGAAGGCCACCACAGGTTCTCCTTTACACTTGGAAGGGGAGAGAGAAACGAGGTGTTTGCGGTCTGTAAGTTCATTGCTAGATGCCACTAAATCCCTCACACAGGTCCTTTAAGTCAATCTTTAGGAGAAGATCAATGATGAGGAGACACTGTATACTCAAAGACGGCTTTGGGTATTTATTCAAATCTTTATCATAAGGTGAAGTTGTGGTAGTTTGGATATGGGCTCATCTGCTTAAGGTGACCTAAAAATAACAACAGTAACTAATAATAGTTAAGTAGTGCATGCTGCCTGCCACTCAGCCTGTGGACTCCACTTGTTCAACAATGCAAACGGTAAATGATTTTTATTTTCTATTTGTCCTATGTCCATCTTTTCAAGTGAGCCTCACCAAGGCAGCGCCATGCTAAGCGAATCACGAACACTCCAACACGAACATGACTGAAAAATCTATCCCAGTCAACTCTGTTTGTTTGATGATCACCTCAACGCGCTATCAGCTAATACTATTTATACAGGTATCAGGTTGGAGCAGACACTGTGAGGGCCCTCTATAGACAGAACGTGGAGCTGGACAACATTAAAACAGAGTTAGAGATTAAAAAGCTCAAACTAGAGACTGAACAACTGGAGAAGAAGGTATTGCAGGGTGTTATATTTACATTTACTTGTTTAAGTACATACAATTGAGATTTTATCTTTTTTTTTTCCCACAAAAGACAGACATTTTCAGTCGCACTTGTGTGATTGGTTTATTCTTGCCTTCAAATGATAGGACAGCTAAAGTTCAGACAGGAAGAGAGAGTGGGGGGATGAAAAGGTTGCAGGCTGGAATCGAGGAGGCGCATGTTCTACCAACTGAGCTACCAGTGACGTATTGTCTGGGGATTTCTAAATTCAAGGTAGATGCTTGGACAGTGGCAAGAACACCTAAGAGAAACCTAAAGGCCCCTGCATTTTTTCATGGACATGCCTTACTGGACACAATGCTCTTTCCTCCCATTCTCCTCAGCACATGATGTTACTGTCCCAGTATGATGGGCCACCCTGAAGACTTTTGTCTGGTTTGGACATGCAGTTTTTTTTAAAACTCTCTGTTTCCACCAGTTTTGGCAGCGAAAGCTGTGAGGTTGTCCTCATACAGACTTGTGAGTCTAGGTAGTCTAAGTATAAGAAAGGCCAAATTGGAGGAGGTTTGGTGGATGGATGGTTCAGACAAGCACAGGATTTCACCCAGGAAACCAGGGTTTGAGTCCTGTATGAAATGAAAAGTAAATGCAGAGTTATTTAAAGTTTTGACTAAAGTAAAATGTTGTTATGGACGTGATGTCTGTCATGTTACTTCCGATGTACAAAGTGATGTCACTTCCATCACGTGACATAAGTAACGTAGTTATCTTAACCCAAACCAAGACCTTTTCTTAAACCTAACCAAGTTGTTTTTGTGCCTAAACCTAACCAAAATGTGACCATTAACAATGTAAACCACGTGTGTGATGTCATGGGAGTTATATCATGTTATGATTTACTTACCGTCGTGAAGGTCCAGTAAGCCTGTCACTGCCAGTATTATCCACAGGTAATATTTTTCATTTTTGGAGTAACTGACAATCGTCCTTTTCTGTCAAATAGGTATGAAAATGGGTTGCCAATGGCACATGAGGGCCTCTATAGTGACAAAATTGTGGAATATTACACTTGCCAATGGTATTTGAGACCCTCAGGCCACAGAGGCAGTTGAAACAGGACTTGATAACTCCAGTGGTCATCTACACTGACCCTGCATTCACCAAGTATCGCATTAAAATGCTTTTGTCAGGATTGGTGGTACCTCACAGCAGAAGTCCATCAATATGCCATGTCAATAAAGGGAAAGGGAAATTATTTTATTGGTGTCACAATTAAATGAGCAATATAATTAAGTATTTATATTTCATATTTGTCTTTTAAACTGGTGTTTCAGTGATGACTCTTGGAAAACATGGGAGTCATGAACTGAGCCAAGCCATCTAACATCCATGCTTGTGACCATTAACTGGTGATGTAAAGGCATTCTAGGTTTAATTTCACAATGACAGCACTGAAACAGTGCTACCAGTGCACTATTACAACAAGCTTTCGTGTACTTGCTTGATGATGTGCCACCAATGCCCAAACAGAGATGAGTGCAAAATAGTGTGCATCCTGAACACTGATGCTGTGAAAGGATTTTCTCTGAACAAAACCACCCCCATGTTCCCCCAAGGCTCCAGTGATGGGTATGTGGCTGCAATCTACTGCATCTATATTCAAAGAGGTTTGTTTTCTTTCTTTCTGTCTTTCTTCTTTTACAATAACTAGTTGTACTTGTATACAATACACTACACTATACACTGGATATACTTCCTTTCACCCACAGTACTTAAGGTTAATTCCGAATGCAGCTCTTTTAGACTTCAGGTGTTTAGTCGATTTCTGTTTCCTTTCAAGACTAACAGCCCATGACGCAAAAGCCTCAAAGAGACGTCCTATAAGGTGAATGTTCCTTGTATTTTTCTGCCACATATTTGACTGAAGTCAGTCACTTTCACTGGTGCTGCCTCCCTGAAATCTAATTTCATGCTGCTCTCACCATGCACCATCCTCTGGTTACGCTACTGATCTAATATCTCAGCCGTTAGATTGATTTACATTGCTACAGCTTCTATTTGAAATGCTTTTTTGTTAATGTAGCAGTCTCTTAATGCAATAACTGAGCTTACACGCTTTTTATATTAAAGGAGAAATATGTAATATATTTACTATATTGAATCATAAAATGACCGTGATATGTCATCAGAGATCAAGGAAACATGCCAAGATGAAATACTGGCTTCTCAGGCAACAGGCCAACAGCCAGCATGTTTTCCTTTGAAATTTCCATCCAGCGTGAGATGACTGTTTTTCTTTTGGCCTGAGTGATTCTGTTGACTGCCCATTTCATGTTTATTTACTTTACATGGAGCTAAAATTAAAATGTTTGCTGAATGAGTTAGCGTCTGTTTATGAGTTATTAAAAAAAAGTATTTATTTCTGGAGCAGTGGGCTTTTATTTTCAGGTTAACAGGCTTAACTTTACATTGACAGACAATTGACAGACAACTTACCAACTAACAGTGTATAACTTGTTCATTGTCACTGTCAAAGTATACTGTTGTGCTCGTCTTGTGTAGAGCTCAGACTCTGGGGAGGAAGAGGTTGCTCCAACATTTTGAATCTGGACTGCAGTGCCCTTTTTTGAATGCCGGGGTGTATATTTCACCTTTAATGTTGTTGGCCATTTGGGCTTAAATTGATCATGTCCTTGTTCTTTTGTTTCCAGAGATCTATTTAATAAACAGTAAAGCTGAGGAGCAGACAGGAAAGGGGGTAGAGAGACAGGAGATGACACTTAGCAAATGGCCGCAGGCAGGAGTCAATCTGTTGGCCGCTGCAGAGGACTGATAGTCCCAATAATTGACTTTCTAAGCTTGTAATGTTGTATTTGAGATTAGAGAGGATGAACCACCGCAAATAAAATTGTCTTTCATCTATAATATGGTAAATTTCTGGTCGACTTTTAAGGGGCAGCCCTACAGAAAGCCCTGTGTGGCAGAAAACTTTCTGGCCTTTTCAGCAGAACGTCCTGAAGGTTACCTTCTCCCATGTCCTAAGTGCAAACATTTCTAACTAGATTAAAGCTGATTCAGGTCACTGTCTCTCTGAGATGAGGAAGTGTTGTTAACTTACAAATCTACCAAACTCCAAAATGTTGAATAAATCAGTATAATGACTATGAATGTCTTCAATTCAAATTCTTCAAAAGAAGATAAACTCCTTGAGATGTCAGCATGTTGAGTCTGAATGTTTGGCATTTGTTGTAGAAAATAACATTTTATGGATAAACAAACACAACACTTAAGTGAAGTAGAGATTGTGATTTTGATTATAAGAATATATAATTTAGGCAACAATTATATTTTCCTCCCTTCCTTTGCCAAAACAAATTAGTGGCATATAAATCTAGTTTCTGACAGTGTTGTCAGGGCAACTGCTTCCATTTTTAGATCCAGACCAAATCTGGCTGTTGGTCTCTCCACCAACAAAACAAGTTACAGCAGGATTCATTCATTATTTGATATGAGAATTCAATACTGAATTAATTTTTTTTTTTTTTAAAGTGACATTGAATCACAGCTGTAAGCCTTGAAAGCATGTCTCTTCCATTTCCTGTTTCATTAACCAAAACAGCATTATGAGTTCAGAGAGGTCAGGGGAACGGTGAGCAGCTTCATACGGCGGCACGGTATCCACTTTTCCCCCTTTCTCTCCATTAACGACACAGCACTTTACAATTTAGCCCACACTGCCTGAAATAAAAGTGTTTCAGGGGGATTGATCAATATCCATTGATTGCTGCAAGATATTTAGTTCATCTATCCTCTCAACTCGGGCTGAAATAGAAGCAGCACTGTGGCCTAAGTTGCTTTTTGTTCTTGCATTGCTCCAGCTGTATAAACATACCCTAAAAAATAGTCACAAAGTGTTTTGGTGTGAAAACCACCCAGCGTTTCAGTTCAGTCAAATTGATTTAACCTGGGTTTCTTTGTAAAACACATTAGAGCACTTTGATATTTTTCTCTCTTTCAAATCAAAGTCTCAGACACTGACAGATCCGTCCCCCCTCTTACATAAAGAGCATTCGCACTCCAGGTTAATACAGGAGACGGGTTTAGCTCAGCCTTATGGTGCCCCAAAATATGAAATTAAAGTCTACTTTGGCTGAGTGGAATTTTGAAAGGTAACAGTACTTTCTGAACATTTTCCAGACATTTTTTCAACAACTGTGATCTGGGCTCATATGATGGAGTGACCTCCATTGTATGCCATGCCACGCTATACCACGCCACGCCATGCCACGCCACGCCACACCACGCCACAACACGACTACATCATCTGACTTCCTCCTTTGCTCCTGTCATAATAACTACTGCCACTAAAGGTTGCAAACAAACAATAAATGTATGTAATATATGAATAGTAGTCAGTGGAGAGAGACAAACAATAATGTTTTGATCCTGTTTGATCTGTGCCACGAATTATACATATGTTGTATGCCAATTTAAAATCTACTTTTACAAGACAAAAAAGTTGTTGTCATTGGTTTAGTTTTACGTGAAACCACTCAGTGAACTACATCTCCTGTCCTGCACTTCATATGTCACAAACACCAATATCGCTGTCTCTTGTAATGCTACCTTCAAGTGTTTTATCTTGCAACTCTTGGTCCTTTTATCAGCTGTGTAGAGAGAACGACTAAGACCCATTGTTGTTATGTGACAACATCCCAGCACAAAAAAAAGTGGAGAAAGTCATGACATCACTCACTCACTTTTGTAGTTCACTTAAATGTCCCTTTCCCACATGTAGTTTGGTTCAGTTGTTCTGGACCAAGGAAAATGTGTGCATTTGTTGCATCGATGCGTTGTTGCCTTTTAGTTTGTCTGACTTACTACAAATGAACCATGAGGAGTAAACATGAAGTCTTTATGGACTGAGAAGTAACTCAGTGAACAGTTTAGATGACTGTCACCCTGCATTATCATCTCTATTCTTTTTCTGCACATTACTGTGCTGTTTGGGTTTATTTGTTGCCCTCATCATCACAAAGCTAACTAAAAGAAATAATCAAAATATATAACCTCACATTCACACAATCTGCATTTTAGCTCCTCTGCTCTCCTAGTGTTTCTCCACTCACCCCACCTGTGACTCACTCCACCTGCCAGCCACTCCTCACCTCATCTCATCATCCCACTCCTCTCACCTGGGCTAACAACTGCAGCAGCTCATTAACAATCAATCCAGTAAGTTCACACACTCTTTGTCAGATCGTTCTTCGCTATCTCCAAGACTCACCAACATTAATTAAGCCTTTCCGGTTCGTGACATTACGGAGTGAGTTACCTTGTTTGCCTGTCTGTGATTTTCTGTGGAGAGAAACTACATACCTGACATGCCTCCTGGCCCGTCTGTCCCAGACCTCAGATGAGGACGAACCACCCTCAGACAAGGAAGGGTCGCTCCTCCAGACCCCCCCCACCCACCTGGCTGATGAAGTTTCTGATTGGGCTTCTATGTAAGACGTGCAACAGAATTCAGTTGAAGCTTGCTAAACAGTATGAAAGCAACCTGAAGCTACAGCAAATAAACTGAAAAGGTAGCTTCAATAACTCATATACATACATCTATACATTCCACATTCTCTGCATGTCTCAGTTGGCTTCTGTAACGGGTGCGTTTGGCCTACAACTGTCTCATTTCTGGCTGGATGCACACCCTTCAGTATGATCTGCGCTGTGTTCACCGGTGGTGGTGTCAGAAGAAAGGATCTGGACAACAACGTCTACTGGTTGCTCCTTTAATGGCATGCAATGGTCATGGTGTCTCCTCTCAATGAGCAGAGCGCAGACTGAGAGTGGCGCTGCATTGACGTCAAAAAAACCCCCCTCCGATCTCTTAAAGTGACAGTACAGGTATTAACACTTCAGTTTAAACAGGTTACAAAACACATTCTAAACGCTTTTAAAACACAGATACCTCAATATTTATCAGGATTTGGTGAAGTTTCAACACAAAAATAAAAAAAAAAGTCCAGAGCTGTTTCACGCAGTCTACCGCGTTTCTCGTGAAGGCCTCTTAGTGTCCTGTTGGTGTTGCACATTGCACATGATGTTGCGCACCGCCAGGCATGTTCTACGGTTACGTCCACGTAAACTCGTACAGCAGCATGCCACAGACTCTGGTAGGCTTATAGCATTAAGGGCCTTGCCCACGGGCCCTCACTGTGCACTGCATAGATGGCATTGCCCTGACTGGGATTCGTACTCGGGTCAGCCGAGTGTCAGTCAGTAACATTAACCATTAACCTACACAGCTGCTCCGCCTATACGCGTACATGAACATGTACATATATGTGCATGTGTGTATCGCAGGTAAGCGGCAGATCTGACCAACTTAAGTTTAGTGGTTAATGCTACTGACTATGACACGGACGACCCGGGTACGACCGCGGTCCGACCCACACGCCGTCCTATACGGACCGGGACCTATAACCAATTAAATTATTAATAGATTTTAAATTTTGACGGGACGCTTCTATTTTTAATTGGCGCAACTTTTCTAGTCTTTCCGGCGCTTCTTTAGCTGATCAGGAAACGCACTGACCAACTGCAGAGAAGCTGCGTGTGGAGGAGACTGTTGTTAATGACAGAGTTTATTACAACAGAAACTAACGTCATGGTTAACGACATCGACACCGACCAGATGCACTTATAAAATGAAACAACTGTATAAGGAGGCCTATACGTAAAACAGGAGAGTCTGCGTTTCTCTGTGAGAAACTTTCAGACCTTCTCACAGCAGAGTGAACGGGTGAGGGAGGAGAGGAGGGCAGACTGATCGCTAATCAATCACTGATACCGTCGTCCTCTCGGACTGCTTAAAAAATAAAAATGCCAAAATTGGTGACAAACCAAGCCTGGGTGTCCACACAAATAAAGTCTTTGTGTGAAACACTGCAGAGTGTAACATCGTGCTGTTTACAGCCAGTCTGCTGACATTAGTTTGACAGAGAGGGTCATGTCTAGAAGGGAAACCTAGACCCGCGAAAGATCGCGCGAGTTTGATTATTTTAGTGGAAATAACGAACACAAATCTCGCGAGAGTGCAAATAAAGAGTTGCCTTCTAGACACGAGCGAAAAAGATGCGCAGCTCCAAAAATAGAAAATCATGTGGTGGTGCAGATGTTTTCAATGTGGCGGGTCGCCATAAATAAAACACTATTCACTCATCCACAGAGAGTCGCCGAAACACTGATCACTGACCTGCTGTGATGGAAAAAATACTCACATTCTTTATTTAGGTATTTTTACATTGTGGTATTAGTGTTTTTACTTAATTACAATTTAAAAATTGTGCATGTTATTATTTCCTTTTTTGAAAAATCAACATTTTTATTGCTGTTGTTGTACTTCAATGGTATTCTTATCGCTATTTTTTATTTATTTATTTATTTATTTTTTAATTGCTAAATACAGACCTGCAAACTCATAAGAGGAGAAAAAAGTGGCATGTTAGTAAACCAGTTCCCTGTCCTCTGGGGGTCTGGGAGCGTCTTGTCCTGCTCCAGAAGAAAAATGTTGTGATTTTAACATGTTAACAAAATATTCTGGTGACTGTTTCAGTTAAAAGAGTGAGTTCACTCTTCTGTTTGTGGTTTCTGCAGACATTACTACCTTTACTTTTACCTTTGTACTTGGAGAAAAAAGAAAAGTCAAAAGTAAAGTGAAAACAGTAAAAGTAAATCTACATTAAAAGTAAAGTTACTTTGCTGAGTATTTTTACTTTAGCAATTTATAGTTGTTCATTTAATAGACCTGTCTTATCTTCTCTTTTGTATATTTCCATTGTTCTTAAATAAAGCAAAAGTAACGTAGTAGGGAAAAAAAAAATGCACAACACGCAATATTTCTTATCTGATTACTCGATTAATCGGCAGAATAATCAATAGCTTATACTTAAATTTTACTGGTTCGGCCCACTCGAGAAAGTTAGACATTATGATATTCCGGACCTTTGCTTTAGGAAATTTTCTCTAACTGGACCTCTTTGCATTTTAATTGAATACCCCTGATCTATACATTCCACATTCTCTGCATGTCTCAGTTGGCTTCTGTAACGGGTGCGTTTGGCCTACAACTGTCTCATTTCTGGCTGGATGCACACCCTTCAGTATGATCTGCGCTGTGTTCACCGGTGGTGGTGTCAGAAGAAAGGATCTGGACAACAACGTCTACTGGTTGCTCCTTTAATGGCATGCAATGGTCATGGTGTCTCCTCTCAATGAGCAGAGCGCAGACTGAGAGTGGCGCTGCATTGACGTCAAAAAAACCCCCCTCCGATCTCTTAAAGTGACAGTACAGGTATTAACACTTCAGTTTAAACAGGTTACAAAACACATTCTAAACGCTTTTAAAACACAGATACCTCAATATTTATCAGGATTTGGTGAAGTTTCAACACAAAAATAAAAAAAAAAGTCCAGAGCTGTTTCACGCAGTCTACCGCGTTTCTCGTGAAGGCCTCTTAGTGTCCTGTTGGTGTTGCACATTGCACATGATGTTGCGCACCGCCAGGCATGTTCTACGGTTACGTCCACGTAAACTCGTACAGCAGCATGCCACAGACTCTGGTAGGCTTATAGCATTAAGGGCCTTGCCCACGGGCCCTCACTGTGCACTGCATAGATGGCATTGCCCTGACTGGGATTCGTACTCGGGTCAGCCGAGTGTCAGTCAGTAACATTAACCATTAACCTACACAGCTGCTCCGCCTATACGCGTACATGAACATGTACATATATGTGCATGTGTGTATCGCAGGTAAGCGGCAGATCTGACCAACTTAAGTTTAGTGGTTAATGCTACTGACTATGACACGGACGACCCGGGTACGACCGCACGCCGTCCTATACGGACCGGGACCTATAACCAATTAAATTATTAATAGATTTTAAATTTTGACGGGACGCTTCTATTTTTAATTGGCGCAACTTTTCTAGTCTTTCCGGCGCTTCTTTAGCTGATCAGGAAACGCACTGACCAACTGCAGAGAAGCTGCGTGTGGAGGAGACTGTTGTTAATGACAGAGTTTATTACAACAGAAACTAACGTGATGGTTAACGACATCGACACCGACCAGATGCACTTATAAAATGAAACAACTGTATAAGGAGGCCTATATGTAAAACAGGAGAGTCTGTGTTTCTCTGTGAGAAACTTTCAGACCTTCTCACAGCAGAGCCAACGGGTGAGGGAGGAGAGGAGGGCAGACTGATCGCTAATCAATCACTGATACCGTCGTCCTCTCGGACTGCTTAAAAAATAAAAATGCCAAAATTGGTGACAAACCAAGCCTGGGTGTCCACACAAATAAAGTCTTTGTGTGAAACACTGCAGAGTGTAACATCGTGCTGTTTACAGCCAGTCTGCTGTCATTAGTTTGACAGAGAGAGACAGAGAGGGTCATGTCTAGAAGGGAAACCTAGACCCGCGAAAGATCGCGCGAGTTTGATTATTTTAGTGGAAATAACGAACACAAATCTCGCGAGAGTGCAAATAAAGAGTTGCCTTCTAGACACGAGCGAAAAAGATGCGCAGCTCCAAAAATAGAAAATCATGTGGTGGTGCAGATGTTTTCAATGTGGCGGGCCGCCATAAATAAAACACTATTCACTCATCCACAGAGAGTCACCGAAACACTGATCACTGACCTGCTGTGATGGAAAAAATACTCACATTCTTTATTTAGGTATTTTTACATTGTGGTATTAGTGTTTTTACTTAATTACAATTTAAAAATTGTGCATGTTATTGTTTCCTTTTTTGAAAAATCAACATTTTTATTGCTGTTGTTGTAATTCAATGGTATTCTTATCGCTATTTTTTATTTATTTATTTATTTATTTATTTTTTATTGCTAAATACAGACCTGCAAACTCATAAGAGGAGAAAAAAGTGGCATGTTAGTAAACCAGTTCCCTGTCCTCTGGGGGTCTGGGAGCGTCTGTCCTGCTCCAGAAGAAACATGTTGTGATTTTAACATGTGAACAAAATATTCTGGTGACTGTTTCAGTTAAAAGAGTGAGTTCACTCTTCTGTTTGTGGTTTCTGCAGACATTACTACCTTTACTTTTACCTTTGTACTTGGAGAAAAAAGAAAAGTCAAAAGTAAAGTGAAAACAGTAAAAGTAAATCTACATTAGAAGTAAAGTTACTTTGCTGAGTATTTTTACTTTAGCACTTTATAGTTGTTCATTTAATAGACCTGTCTTATCTTCTCTTTTGTATATTTCCATTGTTCTTAAATAAAGCAAAAGTAACGTAGTAGGGAAAAAAAAAAAAGCACAACACGCAATATTTCTTATCTGATTACTCGATTAATCGGCAGAATAATCAATAGCTTATACTTAAATTTTACTGGTTCGGCCCACTCGAGAAAGTTAGACATTATGATATTCCGGACCTTTGCTTTAGGAAATTTTCTCTAACTGGACCTCTTTGCATTTTAATTGAATACCCCTGATCTATACATTCCACATTCTCTGCATGTCTCAGTTGGCTTCTGTAACGGGTGCGTTTGGCCTACAACTGTCTCATTTCTGGCTGGATGCACACCCTTCAGTATGATCTGCGCTGTGTTCACCGGTGGTGGTGTCAGAAGAAAGGATCTGGACAACAACGTCTACTGGTTGCTCCTTTAATGGCATGCAATGGTCATGGTGTCTCCTCTCAATGAGCAGAGCGCAGACTGAGAGTGGCGCTGCATTGACGTCAAAAAAACCCCCCTCGATCTCTTAAAGTGACAGTACAGGTATTAACACTTCAGTTTAAACAGGTTACAAAACACATTCTAAACGCTTTTAAAACACAGATACCTCAATATTTATCAGGATTTGGTGAAGTTTCAACACAAAAATAAAAAAAAAAGTCCAGAGCTGTTTCACGCAGTCTACCGCGTTTCTCGTGAAGGCCTCTTAGTGTCCTGTTGGTGTTGCACATTGCACATGATGTTGCGCACCGCCAGGCATGTTCTACGGTTACGTCCACGTAAACTCGTACAGCAGCATGCCACAGACTCTGGTAGGCTTATAGCATTAAGGGCCTTGCCCACGGGCCCTCACTGTGCACTGCATAGATGGCATTGCCCTGACTGGGATTCGTACTCGGGTCAGCCGAGTGTCAGTCAGTAACATTAACCATTAACCTACACAGCTGCTCCGCCTATACGCGTACATGAACATGTACATATATGTGCATGTGTGTATCGCAGGTAAGCGGCAGATCTGACCAACTTAAGTTTAGTGGTTAATGCTACTGACTATGACACGGACGACCCGGGTACGACCGCACGCCGTCCTATACGGACCGGGACCTATAACCAATTAAATTATTAATAGATTTTAAATTTTGACGGGACGCTTCTATTTTTAATTGGCGCAACTTTTCTAGTCTTTCCGGCGCTTCTTTAGCTGATCAGGAAACGCACTGACCAACTGCAGAGAAGCTGCGTGTGGAGGAGACTGTTGTTAATGACAGAGTTTATTACAACAGAAACTAACGTGATGGTTAACGACATCGACACCGACCAGATGCACTTATAAAATGAAACAACTGTATAAGGAGGCCTATATGTAAAACAGGAGAGTCTGTGTTTCTCTGTGAGAAACTTTCAGACCTTCTCACAGCAGAGCCAACGGGTGAGGGAGGAGAGGAGGGCAGACTGATCGCTAATCAATCACTGATACCGTCGTCCTCTCGGACTGCTTAAAAAATAAAAATGCCAAAATTGGTGACAAACCAAGCCTGGGTGTCCACACAAATAAAGTCTTTGTGTGAAACACTGCAGAGTGTAACATCGTGCTGTTTACAGCCAGTCTGCTGTCATTAGTTTGACAGAGAGAGACAGAGAGGGTCATGTCTAGAAGGGAAACCTAGACCCGCGAAAGATCGCGCGAGTTTGATTATTTTAGTGGAAATAACGAACACAAATCTCGCGAGAGTGCAAATAAAGAGTTGCCTTCTAGACACGAGCGAAAAAGATGCGCAGCTCCAAAAATAGAAAATCATGTGGTGGTGCAGATGTTTTCAATGTGGCGGGCCGCCATAAATAAAACACTATTCACTCATCCACAGAGAGTCACCGAAACACTGATCACTGACCTGCTGTGATGGAAAAAATACTCACATTCTTTATTTAGGTATTTTTACATTGTGGTATTAGTGTTTTTACTTAATTACAATTTAAAAATTGTGCATGTTATTGTTTCCTTTTTTGAAAAATCAACATTTTTATTGCTGTTGTTGTACTTTAATGGTATTCTTATCGCTATTTTTTATTTTGTTATTTTTTTTATTATTGCTAAATACAGACCTGCAAACTCATACTTACTCGATTAATCGGCAGAATAATCAATAGCTTATACTTAAATTTTACTGGTTCGGCCCACTCGAGAAAGTTAGACAGTATGATATTCCGGACCTTTGCTTTAGGAAATTTTCTCTAACTGGACCTCTTTGCATTTTAATTGAATACCCCTGGTATATATGGATGTATAGATGTATGGATGTTTAGATATATGGATGTATAGATGTATGTATATATGTATTTATATATGTATGTGTATGTATGGATGTATGGATGTGGATGTATGGACTGTGTAAAACAACTAGAGCTGTCGTTTGTTTTTGCAGAAGGGGAGTGACTGTGCAAAACCACTCTGGAGGCCAACTGAGTAACCCTGGTGAGAAGAGTTACATGTAGAGAATGTGTGACGTATGGAAAGTTAGAAAATGCCTGGAAATGTGCAACATCATGAAAAACTCAAGAAAACTCAACAAAATTGATGCCTTTTTAAATTTTAATATTGTGACATTAACATGATCCTGAAGTAGATAAACAACACTTTTGTTTCTGTAAATGCTGATATAAAATTGAACCCAAACAATTTCGTTCACATCATGTTGGCACAACAGATTAAAATCTGCAGTGGATACGATGAAGGCAGGCAGTCATGTTAGGATATTTAACAAGAGGAAAATAACCATCTTTATTCTTAAAATTTGCCATATTTTTCATACTTGACAACAGAATAAGGCATCCACAAGCACTGGAATAGAAACTGTTCAAATCATTGAAAATCATTTTTCCACTCCATTTCAATTCTGGTCTGTAGGGGGTGCTGCAGCACCCTCATAACCCCCCTTCCTGCGTCCCATGACTAAACCACGTTAAAAAATATGTTATTTTCAGTAGCTTCACCTCAAAAAGGAGTCCTGTCCTTTTTATATATCAGCCTTTTCAGCAAGCAGACACTCTCAGGCTGATGAGATGCACAAGAGATAAATCCAGTGTGTTGGAGAGTGGTGTTCAGCACTCACTGATCTTTCACTCTTCATAAGCTTTAAAAAGAAAGAGCTAAAAGAAGACACACTGCACCCATTCATGACCCCCTCACCTGCAGCATACCTCCTTTAAACAGCCCTCCTACATACTTCCACAAAAAAACCCTTTTCATCCTGAAGCGATGGATGTGTATCTACTATGCAACTGCTCACAGCAGGGTTACGTGGACAGCTGCAGGCATGGCTTGGTTTCTGTAGAGAACTGTTTTTTATATTTGCTGCCTGCTTTCTGTCCTAATGTATGTGTACTGTATCTGAAATGAAAAATCATCGATTAAATTTAGTGCCATTCACTAATGATAGTGATTAAAAGATTTGCCCAAAGTATTAGCTGTGATTTTCACTGTAGCATATGTGAAGACCCAAATTAGGGACTGAATACATAAACAAATAATAAAGTAAGTTATGGAATTTAATTTAATTTTACTGAAAATAACAAGTAAAAAACAGAGACACTGACGTAGTCTAATACTGTACCCTGTTATGATGTATCAAAAGTAAATTGTTGAACCAATGCGAGGATGATGCTTTGTTTAAATTTTCGATTAGTGACTATACAGTCGGTGACTCAGTAGGTAAAAAGACAACAAACCCCTCGCAATTCTACCTGGATATCGTACATCATGTTTATGTTGGTGTTGATCTGGAGTACATATCAGACTATAGATAACTGTGCGTGTGATCGACTTGTAAACATTCCTCATTTTGTCCAGAGTCCTGGCGCCTGTACTACGAAGCATGATTTGTGGTTAGCGAGATTACTTTCGGGTTTAACCCTAGGTTTTCGTCCACCGTCATGGTTCACTTCTTACCAAAGTAGATTGCCCATGGCAACTTGCAATCCGAATGCCTAATCTGCTCCAGAGCAGGTTATGTTCAAGATAAGAAATCAGTGTGGATAAAGCACCACCTGCTGACCAGTCAAATCACTTCATTAAACAGCACTAGGCATCACGTTTCTGTTGAGCTCGGGGCGCAGCGTGCGGAGGAAGGAAAAGTGTTATTTCATTGTTCTTTTACATTCTACAACAGTGACTGATTGAAGCGCTCAAACCTCGCACTGGATGTACGTGAATACATATGAACATCAGCCTGCTGACTGCTTTGAATTCAGTTTTTATATTCTAAATATATTTTTATACATATTTTTATTTGCACCAAGTCTATTTTATCCTGCGCTATGACCGGCTGGTGCGTGGAGAATATTGGATGACACTGTCCACAGAGTTTTTCCCAGCTGAAAACATCAGGCACCCTTGTAAAATCATCCAACTGAAAGAGCATGAGAGGCTTTGGAGACGCAGTGAGAAGACTTACGCATCGAATGAATGATGAACATGAACACAGAGTGTGGCTGAAGATGATGGGAATGACATGAGTTTGTGCAGATGTTTTATAAACCAAAGCACTGGACATTTTGACTTGGTGCTAGATGAATGGTCAGAGGTCACCAAAGTGATAACACTTCACCCTGCGTGGGTCAATAATGTGTGTACCAAAATGTTATGGCAATCAATCTAATAGTTGTTGCGACACTGAAGTATAAATCACAAACGTGAATCTTATAGTTGCATTGACCAGACATCCCAGTTTGCCTGGGATTGTCCTGATTTCAGTCTGGGTGTCCCGACACATACCTGTAAGCATTGCTGGTTTTCAACATTCACAACTATTACGTAATCAACATACAAAAAAAAAACAGAAATGCACCACACATCTGAATTCAACAATAATTTGTATTGTGTCAATTAATCAAAGTGTTGTTGTCAAGGCTGTTGCTAGCCTATGACTCATAGGAAAGTATCATGGGCTTGGACTATTTTAAACAGAATCAGAATGGTAATGATTAGCTGTCATACCATAAAAAAGTCTGTCTTTTCAAAAGAGCTCTGGGAGGCTTATTCCTTTCTTTGTTAAATACCTGTCAATGAAAATGCTGTGTTCATGGTGTTGAAAGGCACGCTTCATAGGTGTGCTAATCGCTGAAATACTTGTCGCACATTCTGATGAAAGCACCCATTGTCCATGCATAAGTGCATGACATGCACACATATGTGAACACACATATGCACTTAAGAGCCCCAGTTTTGAGGTTTGAAAATATGGTCACTGGACACACAGTGAGATACACAGTTTCAGGCAAGGCTCAGTGAATGGAAATGAAAAAGTATTATATTAGTTATTAAATTAGTTATTAAAAGGTTGATCACAGAGAATAACCTAAATGTATGATTTGGTTATAGAGATAGTTCAGAGATACAGTGTTAGGGACTTCTTACTGTCTCTCCCAACTTCCCAGAGTCATAAACTAAAAAGGCTTCAGGACAGACCTTTTTAATCATGTGGGATAGTCTGAAGTTATCTAAAACACCAATATTAAGCAATCTTGGCTCAATTGTTGAATTTCTCTGAGATCATCCAGGAATTAAGATGAGTAAAGCAAGTAATCTAAGGGGGGTGCATTTTTCCAAGCTTTGTTGGAAAAAGACTGAGGAAAAGGTCCTCAGTCTCTTCAGACTTTGAAAACCCCTGATCTAGAGAAAAAGTCAGGTGATCACCAAAGTCTGGGAATGACGAATGTCTGGATTGAATTTTGTGCCAACATGTCTGTTGGACAGTATTTCACTGGATAATTGAAGGAGTCTGTTGCTGGTGGTGCCAGAGGAAAAGCCAGGGGATCACCAGAGTCCTTAGGAATAATCCCATGGTGATCTGTGCCAAATGTTAAAGGTTCAGTTTATGAGGAAGAATATGGCAAGAAATGGAAAAATATGCATAAATATGTTTTCATTGGTTCATTATAATTATATAATTATTATAATCATTATAATCACCTGAAAATAAGAATCGTTGTGTTTTCGTTACCTTAGAATAAGCCGTTTATATCTACAGAAAGTGCAGGTCCTCTTCCATGGAGGCCACATTGCACTGCCATGTTTCTACAGTGGCCCAGAACGGACAAACCAAACAATGGCTCTAGACAGGGACTGTCATGTTTTTTGGGGATTTTCACAACTACCACAGGTTCTTTAACTTGCTTGAGATGATGTGTTTGTGATCTGCAATCTGCAAGCTCACTGCCAGATGCCACTAAGTCCTACACACGGGTCCTTTAAGGCAATTCATCCAGAGAGCCCTGTTGTCAATGTGATTTACATTGCCATTAGCTAAAAGTTTATACCCACCGATATTTTCACAAACCATTTAGATAACACAATAATTAACTGTATTATTTACGTATGTATTTGATTATAATGTGGATTAATCACTGTCATATTTTAGTCTTATGCACTGTAAGAGAATTTAATCCAATATTTTGTCTGCATTAAATGTTTTACAAGATGTGTTGGAGGGATGTAAGTTGTATGACTTTCTTTATCAAATACACAAAGTATATAAATGAAACCTTTCCAAATTCTGTGTTTAATGTCTCTTCAAAGTGAAGCCTTTGAGGCTTAATTCCCTTTCTAAGCACAATCATTTTGTCTTCTTTCAGTGTTATTTTAGTGATATCAAAGTGTTACAAACTGATTTGGGAGCAATAGATCCCCAGGGTCTCTGTGAGCAGGTCCTATTATGTCTGTAACTTTGATTTGCCTTTACAGCAAATATTACCTACATATCTCAGGTAAATCTCTCTACAGAGGAATTCCTCAAGTTGATTCCTTTTAATTCTTTTACAAAGGTTTGAGGCAAATTTAATAAAGTATGACTAAACCCTGCTGTTTCCAGTGGGATTTTACCTCCAAAGCTTCTTTTCAGCAGAAACGCAGCAGAAACAATGGGAAATAGACTAAAGACATTGAAAAGCACTTTGATAGTGTTCTTCTGGGCTCATGAAAGGTACACTGTAAAACATGTCAGGCTGGTTCAACTTTGAGATACAAGTTCCCCCTGCTGCAAGAACAAAGACTAAACTTAACTTAAAGGTAGCCTAACCTTTTTTTCAACTCAAACAAGTAAAGTAGAAAAAGTTCTGACTCGTGCAGTTCCAGTCATATTTGGTTTATATTTTCTTGACTTAGATGTTCTTGGTTTAAAATGTTCGGCCCACTACTGCCTGATCTTATGTCTTTTATTCAGTTTTTCAGATCACACAATTTTCAGTGATTCTCTAAATAGGCACACTATCCTACCCTTAATAGCATCTCCATATTATGACTTAAAGGCTCATAAACATACCAAAGTCAGAAAAGTGACTTAATTCAACATGACTATGAACTGTCACATGTCTTTGCTGCGATTTTGCCGGTCAAAATTCAACATTTTCAGCAAAACTAATGACATTCCTATAGCTATAACTTGTGTTTAGTGCTAATTAGCAAAATGTTAGCATGCATAAATGCTAAACTAAGATGACGTACATGGTAACCAATAAGTTTATGAAAAAATTGCATATATATAGGAGCTTTCAATACAATGTGTGTTTTTTTCAGATTTTTGCCTTCAGTTTTTTTTTTTTTTTTGATCCAGCACATGTAGAAGCCACTTGTTGTATTTGCCATTGCCAGTGTGACCATTGTTAACGTTCTGACACTAGCATTTAGCTCGAAGCATCGCTGTGCTTAAGTACAGCCTCACAGAGCCATTAGCATGGAAGTGGACTTGTTTGAGCCATGATCATGATAATATCCTCTCCTAGCGCTGCATTTTGGTCCCCACTAAGTCCAGACAGAATTATCTGCTGTCTGGCTGCTAAATGCTCCACTATTTTCACCAATTAGTCAGGAGATAATTGTTTGTGGTTTTATCATTGTGAATGACACAAGCAGTAACACCATAAAAGAAAGTATTGATTTTAAAATTATTAAATTAATGTAAAATTACAACATTATAATAATAAAATGTTTAAAAAAACATTTCCAAAGTCAAACATTGTAAAAAGCAATGCTTAAAGCTGGAAAAAACAAGGTTATAACATTACTCCCAATTAAAAATTAAAAGCCAGATTAAAAAGGTTTTTAATTTGAATGAGTTCCACAGTTTAGGGAAATAAAAACAGAAGGCACTCTCACTGGTATCTTTATGGGATACATAAGGAACATTTAAAAGAAAAGTGGTGGAGGACCTTGCTGATCTAGCTTGAACATAAGATAAAGAAGAACATGGACAACTGCGAAGGGAAATATATCTTATATCTTATAAGTAAATCTGTGTAACTTTTAAATGAAGATGCCAGTATCATCTTTAACAGTCATTAAATACTGGTTAGACAAATGTGTTTTCTTTATTCTCAAGTGTTACATGTCAAATTAAAGTCTTAGATAACTTCATCATTGCATAACACATATTGAAAAGTTCACGGACAGATTAAATGTGCCCTGCTGTCCTGATGAACACACTAAATTTAGTAGAGCTGCATTCTGTGAAAATGACTGAAATTTTATGAGCAGAGTGAGACAGGCCAAGAGCTTAAATACTACTTGCTTTTGATATTTACTTTGGAATCACTATAGTGGTCGTTCAAGTGGATTTCCAAGAGATCTCACTTTATAGATGTACACAATAATTTAATAATAGTTTTGCAGACCTGCTTGAATTTAGAATCCACAAAAGACATAATTTCTTTCACTTTACATTAGTAAAACAGTGAAACAGTGTTTGCTCAGCAGGGCTTTGGCAGTGGGGGATTACAAATGGAAATTTTATCGTCCAAATGTACAGTGTCTCTGCAGATTCAAGACAAGACCATTAGTGAATCGTGCAGTCACTGTTTCTCTCTGTATTAAACTGGGAGGGTTATGGAAATGTGTGGGCCCCTCCGATCAGTAACACTTGCGCTCATCAAAAGAGATGCATAATAACTGGAAGGGGAAACCATAGCAAGCCTACTGAGCAAGAATTAGCGATCAAACATGTAAGGAATCATGACCAACAAGGCACCACTGCCCTGTGTAGATGAAAGCACAAGATTTTCAAAGTCAGAACAACAGCTGAACGGATTAGCGTTTTTGCTCATATTTTAGTCTTTCTGTAATGTTTCTGGGCCCAGATATGAGACGGACTCAAAAGCGCTACTCAAAGACAGATCATTTGAAGTTTAAAAGGACATTAACTGAAATGCTCAAGCTTCAAAGCACAATAGTTAATCTGCCGGAGAAGTGGGGAAAAAGGGATTGTATATGTACTGACTGACTAATGATGGGTAGGTGTGGGGATCTGGGGCCTCATTACCAAAGCAATTCCTTAACATCTGACCGTGTCCTGTCCCATCTCAGACTTTGTATCTTAACTTAATAAATCTGAACTAGAACTAGAACTAGAACTCACGATTCTTAAGTTGTCCTCTCATGCCTGTATCTGTGCTTTGAATGTACATGAGAGTGTCTGTGTCCTTGATTAGAATGTGATGTCAGTGGATGTCTTACTTCAGTTGCCACTGGCTGTATAGCTTGATATAATGGATAAGAAACGACGAGTGTTCAAGTTTAGCTTTGAATCAGGGGCATTAATCATGTTGGTTTTCCTCGCCAATTATCGGCCCAGGATAAAGATTTGACAAGGCAAGAGGTGGCGGATGTTGTCAGGTTGAAGACAGATCTGCAACCTCAGTCTGGAAATTATTCACTGGAATCACACATGTATAGTGATATTTATTAAATTGCTTAAAAGTTAAAGGTCAATATAGTGATAGGTTCCCTGTTCAAGTCATTCAAAGTTTTCATAGTCTGGTAATGAGTAGTAATTCTATTTTTTGATTGCTCAGTTTTATACGACCATTCACAGCTGACTTCTCACTCTTCTTAAATGGCCACTAGGTGTCACAAATGATCAACAGCGGCTTCAGTTTGAAATCTAGTTTCAGTTATAGACAACATATTTGGGGGTCATGTTAATGTTGGTGGGATGTTTCAGATCACCGCTGGCTGCATCTGGCAGTTGTGGTGGCATTGCAGTTGGTGCTTCACCATCTATTGCCTGGCGGGGATCTGCTCTCTACTGAGTGCATTCCTCTAGTTATGGCTTCAGACTGTTAAAAACGTTTCTATGTTCAGGATTTTTTTGGGTGAGCGTGAAATCATGGCTTGATGACGCACTGGAGCTAAACATATCCTGACACTATATAAACTACAGCATATTAGCATTAAACATTAGGAGTGTAAGTGATGAAAAGACCAACCACCAATAATGACAGCAGAGAATAGTGACAGCCAAGCATGAGAAAGCTCCTTGTTATCCTGGTCGTCCCTCCACAGAGCAAGAGATCAGCATCCAACTCAAATCCACCCAGCTCACACCTGTACAACATCAGGAGACCATACCTATCTGAATATGCAGCACAGCTCCTGATTCAGGCTCTCATAATATCACGCACTGACTACTACATCTATACTGGCAGACCTCCCTGCATGGTCATGCAAGACTGAAGACCCAGCTCTTTTGTGAACACCTTTGCACTTGATTGGCTGCACAAGATACATATATATTTAAAAAATGCACTCATGCACTCTATACACACTGCCACTGGTACTACCTGTAGGCACCTACATCCCATCAGACTTAAACTTTGCTTCATGGCATTTACTCGTGTTGTTCTCTCCTGATTAGATCTTTGTTTGGGTTGTATCAGCTCACAGATGTACGTTACTTTGGATAAACGCATCTGTAAAACTGTAAAAAAAAGAAAAAAAACCAAGAGTGCAAAATTTTGACTTGCATTTGGGGACCTTAGAACTCCACATGGAGTTTGATGGCATTTAAAAATGTTCCTAGATAATTTTGATGCATTTTTCCTCTGAGTGCCCAGTTCTCTGCTGCGTTTTGTTAAGGTTAAGGAAGATTCATGTTAGTCAGTCATGGCAATTTGGTCGAGGGACTTTCAGCAGGGAAAATATCTGATAGTTGCTCTGAGCTGAAGTGTATAACAAGTACAGCAGGCATATAAAAGAAACATATTGGTATTGAATTCTGAATAATAAGTTTAAGTGTATTAACATTTGGAAGGTCACAGCCTTCATATTTTACATATGACATACCAAGTCTCAACAAGTAATCAATGCAGTGACTTATATGATCATAAAGGCTCAAGACTGCCAAAGAAATACAAAGAATGTCAATGCCATTTTGTGACGGTCATGTTATGATATAATCAATATGTATATTTTTCTACCTAAATAAATATCAATAATATTTCTCAGTCTTTCTTACTTCCAAACCTTTCGTACTTCCCCAAACCTTTGGACTGATTTTCACTGAGAAATAATAATAAGGTGTAGTTAACTGGGGAGTTATTGAAATTATATCACTGTGAGGTGTGCACACATCCACCGGAGTAGCTAATTGTGTGGAGGCTTAGGTAATAGGGAACATGTGGCAGTTGAATATGTGTTACTGGGACACCAGCTTTTGGAAAACTCAGCTTTAGCATCACCGCTGTACAGCTCAAAGACTTTTTGTTTGAAAACCAGCTCTTTTATTTTGGGAGCCATCCAACACCAACCAAAACTGAACTGACCAAACAAGATGGAGTTTGCTGCACATGCTCAGGCTGTTGAGTGCTGGCAAGGCCTACGCTAAGCCAACTGCTAGCCTGCTAGTCATTAAGCTAACTCACCTCCCGGCTGTTTCTCTGTTCTTGAAAACCAGTCCAGTAATCCCTCTCCTACACACTCAGGTCTGGGCTAGTAAGTCTGTAACAGTCAGCCTTGTAGGGACGTGGCATTTTGTTTCACTTCATTTGGTCTCATCCACATAACATATGTAATGTGGTTATCCCCACCCATAATCTTTTCCTAAATCTAACAAAGTACTTGTGCCTAAACCTAACGAAACTGTACATTTTGAGTTTTGGGTCCTCCATCTCTGCCCCCTCCATGACAAACAACAACACCAAAGGAGTGGTCCTAATGTGTATCTTTGTGTTTCATCCCTCCAGGTAATGGAAAAGGACAAACCATGGGCTCTGATATCAGAGGAGGGGCTCAAGCAAGGTTTCCTTGATCCAATAACTGGCATTATGAAGCAGCACTTTCAAATCATCTCAGCAGAGAGTTCCTACAAAATCGTCAACTCCACGGCCCTAAAAACCAGGCCATGTTTGTGTGGGGCCACCACCCTGCTGCTGAGCATTCCCAGCTCAGTTTGCTTCTCTCATTGAAGGTGGCAGCCAAAGGAGGGGCGGGCATCGACCACCTGGGGGTGAAGGTGACCCACACACCTGGTGCAGTCAGCTGTGCCACTGCAGATATTGCCATGGGTCTGCTTTTGGCATCGGCACTGAAGACTGTTGATTTTTGCATGGAACAATGTCCAAGCTAAATGCTAAGATCACCATGCTAATATGCTCACAGTTGGTATGCCTTCACCAACCAGTCAAGCTGCAGTTTATATTCATGCCTGTATAGACTCATGTAATTGACGAAGTGAAGATGTAGTGAAATAATTTAATTTGGAATTTAACATTATATTGACCTGAAACTTTGGAATTTCATTAAAGGTATAAAGATTTTGTTGGGCAAAATCGAAGTTCTCACTATACACGTACGATTCCAGTGAATAATTTCCCATGAGAAACATGCTTAGCTGTTTTTTCAAGGTTTTTCAAGAATTCTGCATCACTGGTCCTTCAGCATACTGACATGAATGTGCACATAAAAACTAAATAATATTTGAGATTAGCTGTGGAGAAGCTAAAAGTCCGTTAGCGGTCACGTGTTAATCTGTGGAGCTGCCTGTACTGTGCAAATGCAACCTGAAGCATTTATTCAGATTTCAGATTTCTTTTTTTTTCATATGCACATAAACACAAGGTTGATGCCCAACATATATTTTGTAGTCTAGGTGGAGCAGAGGGAACTGCTCTCTTGCTCTGAAGCACACACTGCTTTTCCTAGATTATTTGTAACCACGCAGACTCCCTTCACTTCACCCAGCAGATGGGAAGCAAGACACAAAAACTTCTTGAACTTCTGCAGTGTTTATTAGCGGTTAAACTGGGCATTTACTGCCACTGGACAACTTCACCACTAAACTTTAACCTCTCTGCTCTAATTGCCAACACCTGTCTGCTCTGAGCACAGCCCTCTCTTTTTTCTTTTCTCTCTTTTGCTCACTCACACCCACTCCACACACTAATGTGCTTATGCCACAATCATATGCATTGTGTTGATGGAAAAATAGATCAGAAATATTCACAAACACTGAAGGAAAACTGCAGATTGCACAGAAAGTTTGGCTGCTCATTTGCTGCTGAACACTTGAAAATACGCTTCAGTGTCGCGTGAATGCCATTGTCACACAAACACAGTACTGACGTGATGTTCGTGGTCCAGACAAGGGCTATTGTAGATTTTTCCTATCAAAGCTGAACTGAGGCTGCTGTATTAATTGTAGTAACGTGGACATATGCCAAATTGAGGAATTTACTGCTCCTAAATGACAAAACCTGATGAGAGTAGAAGTCATAGGATTCTCTCACTGAACATAATAAATAATTAGCAAAATAACAATAAAAATGTTTGTTTTACTTTGCTGATGAGTTAATTTAATTAGCATTTGCAAATAACTATATTTCAGATTTCTGTTGTTTGTATATTTACAGAAATAACAAATGACTATGATTAAAAATGTATTTGATTCTTAACATTGTTGAACAGCCAGTGTCAATATGCTACACACAGGAACATGCAGGAAATCAAATATGCTTGCACAGAAAATGGTCTATAGCCAGTGACAGTTGCCAGGGGACGGCTGACAAGGTAACATATTTCTCACAGGGTAAATCAAACCAACCATAGCCACATTTTTCTCCTTTCAAAAGCTAATCGCTACACAGAAAACAGGATAACCATGTTGCTTACACTCCCGTAAGCTGTAACAATTAGTGTAGTTTAAATATTTTCTTCCATCCATTCATTAATCTAGACAAGAGTGTGGACATT
Source organism: Lutjanus erythropterus (assembly GCF_056507025.1). Lineage (NCBI taxonomy): Eukaryota > Metazoa > Chordata > Actinopteri > Lutjaniformes > Lutjanidae > Lutjanus > Lutjanus erythropterus. The sequence continues at coordinate 23,477,141 of NC_139324.1, forward strand.
GAGCAGACAGTTGGAGTGAGTTACTGTGAGAGCCTGGATGACCTGTTGAAGAGTTTGTATTGTGTCAGTTTGACCTTAGACACAAAAAAGCCTCATCACTCACATCTAACTGTCCTTCGTGAAACCCTCAGTAACACTGGTCAACATAATCAGAGGTCAGAGGTGAGAACAACGTTTCTTAAACTCAAGTGATCTTGATTGATGATAACCGATTCAAGTTAATAACAATGCACGTCTCAGGATGCCTCCAGTCAATTCCATACAATTCACGCAGCAGCACTAGACGTGACTCATGCTGAAGCTCTACCAAGGTCTCATCTGTTTGAAAATGCACTTTCAGATCAGACTGTTTCAAATGTATTACTCTCAGCTTATTCCTTACAGCTCTGCCCCTTTATCTTGTCCAAGGCTCATCCATGTCATAAAATGAATAGCAGTTTATGCAGATATACATATACAAAATTAAAAAAAATATTGAAGCACTCACATGAGATCTTCTGTAATAGAAAAAAAACATCAACCAGTATATCCTTATATATTTGCACCACTTTTTCATGGAGTAGAGACCACTGTAATTAAATCACTTGATTCAGCAGCTGAGGTGTGTGGAAATGCATAATCATAATTAATTAAATTGTTTTCACTGTATTTCGTATATTTGCAAAACACTTCCAGCCTCTAGCAACATAATGAAAACAGCAGTTCACACAAACTGGAAATGTGCAGAAAATCAAAAGAAATTGTTATTTAAGTGTACAAGTTACAAGTTTGGATTGTGAAATGTCTAGAAATTTAGATTTGTTGTAATAAATAAAGTTGTGATCTGAGATCATACAAACTGATTTTCATACAAATTCATGCAGCCAATTATTAGATGCCAACTTTTCACATTTTTGGTGCCCCCCAGAGATGTTAACACATTAGCTTAAGGAAGACTCTTGAACTTGTGTCTTGATTTTCACAAGGATATCTAATTGCGTTCATGAGTTATTACAGAATTTTGAAAATTAGCTATTTTGATAAAAAATTAATTAGTTTGTGAAATTCACAAAAATTGAAAAAGTGACCTGCTAATATTTTGCAGAACAATTTTTCTGTTAGGCTTTTTCAAAACAATGTCCTAAAATCTAAAGGATAATAGGATAAAGGATAATAAAGAATGGCAGACTAAACTACCTAACTTCAGTGATGCTGGATGCACATACTGGTCAGCACACAAAGCAGTCAACAATACAAGCAGCAACAAACAACGCTATTTTGAGACGGGCCAGATAGCCAGCATCCATAAGTAAGGCAGTGCTGAGGGAGAAGACTTGATGTTCAGTCATTTTTAGGGAGTTGTGATGCTCAAAAAAATGCATCCATCGTCTTACGGCCACTTCTTTCACTATGTAAGCTTATGGGAAGAAGTGCTTTTGCGCCGCTTCAAAGCACGGCAGGAGATTGGGCAGGCCCCTTTATAACTGGAGAGAACCATGGGCCTGAGGCAAAAAAATTGCAGCTGCTGCGATTTGGATATTGCACTTGGCCATACGGGGATTTTGATAATATTTCGATTAATTGTTGAGCCCTACGCGGGACCTGGGGTGAGTGTGCCCAAATGAGGCCCTCGAGGCCACTTTTCTGAGTGAATGTAGCAATGCGGACGGTGAAAAGTAAAGCTGCCACTCGCTTTCTATCTATGATTGTATTTTAAAAAGGGCACACTGTCTAGAAATGAAGGGCACCCTTTCAGCAGGCGGCCCACACAGGCCTCCCTGAAGCCTGCAGAGCGGCTGACTCCGGCTGGCCTTTTCCCTCAAGGCTGCTCCTATAAACTGTGAAGGTGATCCTTATGGTGAGAGCTACATTAGTCCATCACAGATGACCTCTTTGAAAACGAGCGTGTCCTTGAGATCTTTTGATTCTCCCGTACCTCCTTACTTTCATTCAGTTGTCAGGCTTTTCATTTTATGCATTAAATCACTAAAAGGTTTTGCTCACAAGGGAATATTTGCATCTGAACATGGTGGATGGTGTTTTTAAATAAAAATTCTATTTGTATTCTATGTATGTGGACAGAATTAACACTGAAGAGGGAGCTGGGAAAAAAATGCTGTTTGACATATACTATATGTATGTTCATAAACTTTGGGGGGAATATTTTAAAATTTCACAAAATGAGTTTATGTTGCTCAGTAATGTCTCTCTTCATTGGTGAATATCAATGTCACATCACCTCATATAAGCTCAAAAGTGAGCAGCCTGTCGGATGATCAAATAAGGTCGCCTGAATTTGAAACAGTAACTGCTAACACATGCTACCATACTTCAGCAGTGCATGTGCCCTGGCCTTCACTCTCTGTCAGCAGTAGATATGTTATGTGTATCTAAATAATGAGTTGCGTCTGTCCTAGTTTATAATGGCTACTTCATCACTTGAGTCAATGTATTGATTTTGGCACTAGCTTTCGCATTTGGGTCATTTGAATCTGTGTTAATTTCTAAAATGTTGATTAATGCAAGATATTTTTCTCACTCTTTTTTTTTTTTTAATCAAACACATTTGGTGCAAATGAGTAGACGTCAGGCTGGCATGTCTGTGTCAGTACTGTATGTATGTGAGGGTGGGTGGATGAGTGGGAATACAGTGTGTGAAGAAAAGCTTAATGAACTGTGTGACTCAGTGTGCAGTGTCCTTCCCACGTGAAATTAACATAATTTTAACTTTTGTCTTGAAAAAAAAAAACGTCTGAAAATAATAAGAATCCACACATCAGAAATGTTGGAGTCTGGAGGGAGTTGAAGCGCTCACAGTGCTCTTGGTGAGTCACAGATAAGATCTGCCTGAACCAAAAACAGACATCAATCCCTCTCTTCCTGTTTTCTCTCAGGCTCCACCGGTTGCCTTTATTTGTTCATGGCTTTGTCAGTGGCCCATCCTCATGTTCCACTTCTATTTTTGCATGTTCACGTACAGTAGATGAAAGCACATCAAGATTCTTCGCTTCTTCGCCTCAAAGCTCAAGTTCTTCTGTGAGGGAACTTTTTTTTTTTGCTTTTTTTGCGAGAACAGCCAACTCTGTATAATGATCCAAATGAGGAGGAGGAACACTCCATCCTTTATTAAAGCATGACAGCATAAGAAAATACAGATAGTGGATTATTATTATTAATATTATTATTATTAAAAAAAAGCTAGAAGCCTTGTCTCATTTTCACCAGGATAGAGAAAATACTACCCATTGAATCTTGGGCCCACCTGCTATGATTAATATTTTGTTTTCCCACATAAAAAGTAGAAATGAAACTCTAAAAACTTATCTCTTTCCCCCTGATTGAGAAATTCTGGATATGGTCTCGTGCCCGGCCCTGCTTATGCTTGGTTGACTGGCAAAAGATGAAGATGGCTAGCTTCAGATGAAACATCAGCAAGACTGAGCCATACATGTTTGAGCCTCAGTAACACCCAGACTCAGATGTGTCTGTTGTGAGCCCAGAGTGGTGACTTATTACTGATGTATTTGAATGCTAAGTGTAGTTAACATCTTATATTTATTTATGTTGTCTGGTAGCTTATAACTGGCAGTAGCTGACACAGCAAATGCTAACTCCATGTGGAAGTGCCTTAAACCTGCATTGTTCAAAAAGAAGTCCGATTGTATGTACTCTTATGGCTAAATGAGCCTAATTCTCATTTGATTTACGACCTCAGTAAACAGTTTGTTTACTGAGTTTAATGAGCTTATGGCCTAATTCGTTAGTTTCAAGTCTTGTCCTATACTCATTTTGCAAATTTTAGTTTTATTTAGAGTAAAATACACAATAAAGCAATATATATTTTAGGGCGCGGCTACCTTGTGACTGTGACAGTGAGTCACTCCAGCACAACACACAGGGATCCCAAAACTCAAATCAAACTGTCATACTACAAAGTATAGCTCAGATGTGGATCAAGGTTTTCTCTCTACATTGCAAATGTTTTCAGAAACGTACTGTTTAGATGTAATATGAAAAAACATTGATTCCTGGGCAAAATGTATGTTGCTATTGTCCAGTGTCTCAATTCGATCATTTAATGCGATGATACAAATCATAGGTAGTTTAGCTGCAGCATCTGTCAAGACTGTCAAGTAGAGCACACAGACTCTCGTCCTATCAGTAATACAGCAGCAGCCTGGCATCAGAATTGATGCTTCTTTTATAGTGGTGCATCAACAACCGTGCGGCAGGTAATGTTATATATATAGGATAGTAACACACCTGTGTGTGTATGTGTGAGTCTTCTAATCAGTCGTCCACAACCCAATGGGTGATGTTGTGGTGGATTCACACTGATACTGATAAGTCTGAACTCTGCACCGGAAGTTTCAGGTACTCTGCCTGCGTTGCAGTGATTGGCTTTTGAGCTTGTTACGTATCAAATCTAGCTTGCTCGGGGCATATTTGTATCTCACATTTTAGGGAAGTGCACCCTTCAGTGAAGAAACGTGAAAACTCTTCTCTAGTGACAAAATTTGTAGAGCTACATGCAGTGTTGGGAGTAATTCATTTCCTGTTGCTGGAACTCGCAAAGATGACTACAGACACGGATTCTACATTTGCAAGATGGACATACATTATTTTTAGTTCTTCAGAGAAAAGGGCAAGAGCATAATAGTCAAGTGCAATCTGTGTGCGACACCAAGAGAACTCTCTACTTCAAAAAAACAGCACTAGTAACCTGGACCGGTGCCACGCTGACATTAAGCTAAACGAGAGAGATGCACCTGCGGATAAGAGAAAGACAACCGAGGACGAGCATATGGGAAAGACAAAGCAACAAAAGTTAAGTTTCTCTCGGCCTGCCATGCTTCTTGAAGCCAGAGAGGTGAGGAGACTGGTGGCAGTGTATATTGTGGAAGACATGCTCCCCCCTATCAATGGTAGAATCACAGGCGTTCATAAAGCTTGTCAACAAAATCCCTGTGAACACCAGCAATGACAAGGTAAGCTAGCGTTGTCAACAGCAACCTAAACCGCGAGTCCACATGCTGTTGAGGAGAAGTGAATCTGTTCATCTCAGGTTCAGGGTTGAATCCGAATATACAGTGGAGAAAATAAGTATTTGATCAAATGTAAATTCATTTCTAACCTTTATATGATGATATTATTTCTGGATTTTTTTGTTGATATTCTGTCTCTCTGTGTTAAAATAAACTTACCATAAAGTAAAAGTAACTCAAAAGTAATGCAAAAGTAGTGTAATGCATTACAATTCAGAGAAAGTAATATTGCAATGTAACTAATCACTTTCAAATGACAGTAACTAATAATATATAATGTATTACATTTAGGATGTAACTTGTCCAACACTGGCTACATGTCAGTACAGTCAAGATCAGACATATTAGTAGACATACAGATGAGAAAAACACATTTTTGAAATAAATACGACCTCATGTTTAGTCCATTATGTTCACACAGAACAGACTTGAATTTTCTTTGTGTTTTTTGATCAGACAGAAGGCCAGAAAGATGTAACTGTTTATGAATTAAGTTTTGCTGCAAGAAAGCTGTTAAACATGTTTTTTTGAAGTGAGGTGCAATGTCCCTCTGTCATGCTCTTGACAGTTTCTCTCCTCAGAAGTGAGAGAATAATCACATGCCAATTTTGGCAGGTAGGAGGTTTCTTTGTTAAGATCTCTTTAAGAAGCAGACTAAAAAAGGACTTGGTGTGCAAACTCCCTTTTAAAGCTGTAGTATAAAATCAGGTTGTCCTGATGAAATTTCTTCAGGCCTCCTGGTAATTTTAATTAACACACTTCTGAAATTGTTAACAATGTTGATGAATGTAAGAGAGCTGTTACTTATTTATGTCACTCCCAAGAGGATTACTGAGCTTCAAGGGAATTAATCTTGAAGTTGACAGAGCTTGGTGAGGCAAAAAGAAACTGCAAAGATGAGATGTTCTCTATTTTAAACTGCAAGCATCACATGATTTCAACATGAAAATAACAAAGCAGAGTCCAGGGTGTGTTGACAGCGATTAATAATAAATGATACTGTTCAGCACTGGCCCCTTGAACATCTTCATGTTTGATGTCAGGTGTGAAAGTCTTTTTTGTGCGTATTTAAAGCATCCTGTTCTTCATTTGGAAGTAGCAAACAAATCTGCAGTCTGTTCCCGTCTTTTGCCCTGCTTTGTTTTCCGTTTTAAGCAGTATCTAGTGGCACACTCCATTGTCTTGATTTGCCTCAGTGTCCTCAGTGGTGGGTGTTATTTTTTGTTGTGGAGGTGTGTCCTTACTTTGTAGAGTTGAACCAAGATGTGGTTTGATGTAGTGTGCAAGACCTTTGGTGTCCTCACAGTCTGTCAGCTGCAGCATGTGGTGACAATAGAATCATACAAGGTTCTTTGTAGATCTCCCCACTGCAGACTCCACACACCTAAGCATAAATTATATTTAAAAAAAAAAAAAAAGAGAGAGATGTTACACCAACACAATATTCCAATGCATTGTAAAGTTTTTTTTTTTTTTTAAGAGGCCATATTACACTTTCTGGCTTTTACCGTTCCTTTTATATTTTATAGCTTTTGTGCATGTTTAAAGGTCTGCAAAGTCACAAAGTCCACACCGAGGTTACTTCTCATTCCTACAGAAAACACTGCTTCTGAACTGCCTGAAATGCCTTGTTTATAGTCCAGCCTTTGTTCTGTTACTTGGTGACATCACATTGTAACTTGTTTGCATAATGTGCACCTAGTTTGAAACCTTTCCCTGCAATGTTATGAAACAGTTTCATCTCGGTGTGAAGCTTTGGTCTGAACTGGACTTGAAAGAGACAGGAGCTAAAACAGAGGACACAAATAGAGGTGCTGCAGCTATGGCCAGTATGAGAAAAGTCTTTTTTGAACATCAAAGCATGTAAACCTACAACTGTTTTTTGTAGAAACTGAAAAAAATAAAAGTATGAGCTTGAAAATAAGCTTAATATGCCCCGTAGAAAGGACTAGCGTGTGGGATTTAGTGGCATTTAGCAGTGAGGTTGTAGTTTGCAACTAGGATTGCAACTTCTAAGTGTGTAGGAGAAACTATGGTTTTGAAAAAAAAGCGAAATTCCCCCTCCAGAGCCAGTGTTCAGCTTGTCTGTTCTGAGCTACAGTAGAAACATGGTGGACTCCATTCAAATGTACCACAGTGATTTTTATTTTCAGGTGTTTCTAGAGGGATGGAAATTAGGGCTGCTCCTGACTATTTTCCCAGTCGACTAGTAGTCATTACTTAAAGCCACTAGTCAACTAGTCATCACACATTTATGATATGAATTTGATTACTTAAATATATATATATTTGCAGCACAATGAAAGGTGCCTATTAAATGCTAAGAACAAATGTTGTAATGTTTCTGAATGTGTCAGAACATCCAGCAAGGAATCTCATTCAAAACACAAGAATAAATCACAGAAAACTTTACACAGAAAATAAATAAATCACAGACTTATTAAAATAATGGATGGTCACCTTGGCACTGTATTCCCTGTCATCAAACTGGCCTGAGCAGATTGTTGAATCCCATTCCCGGGTCATCAAATTATCAACTTTTTGGACTGGTGACTTGAAGATAGTTGATTGTTGAGTCTTGCACGATTTGGGAATAAGGCTTGACAATCAACTATCTTACCCACCTGTGACTGGCCAAAGTTTCCTGTCACAGGATAGATTTTCTAAAGCGTGAAAAAGAAGCCAAGAAGAAGAGCAGAAGTCTATTTTTGTCTCAGACAACTTGAATTATTCTTCTATGTTAATATGGAAGTTTTGCCCAATGATGCTAACTGCCTACCGCAGTTTTAAGGCTGTTTTTTAGCTTTAGTATCCTCATATTCTCATGTGTTTGCTATACCTTTAAAAGCTGCTGTGTGATAGAGAAGAAACTAGATGCCACAGATCACCACGATTACACTGAGGCGTATTCTACCAGGAGGCAGCAAGTCTCCAGGCACATGACATTACAGTCACCCTCCTCTCCTCTCACCACCCTGCTTCATGTTTCTGTCAGCTCAGATTGTGTAGGAGCCCATCAGTGTTGTGGCTGAGAGTCCAGGGAGTCAGACACCTCTTGTTATCTTGGGGACTGAACTTGTGGGCAGAGTGGCTGTTAGAATTCGGCGACGGAGACCGTAAGGCCACCAAGGCCAGTCTGAGCGGCTAACAGCTTATGGCTTTCTCTTGTCCAATTTACTTTATGAAAAGTGAAGTGCCCCTGATTTGGCCACAGTGAGTTTACAGTCTATTTATCAACTATCCTGCCATTATTATTGCTATACAGTGCCTATCAGAAACATTCTAGTATAGCACAGTTTATTGTCGATGGTCAGCCTCCACCCACCAACCCAGACTTCTCTGGCCCCAACATGTCTGTCAGAAACAGACATTTTCACACTGTACAGGATTCTTGTGGGAATAAGTACATGAAGTAGGGCTGGGCGGTATGACAAAGTTTTCATATCAGGTTTTTTTTAAAAATCATATCGGTTTCACGGTATTTGACGGTATTATTTTTTTTTCATGCAACAGTGTTCTTACCCACATTTTCTTCTACTGAGAACAGAATTACTGCAGTTGATTGTCTTCAAATAGCCCATTTTACTGTCACAAGGACTGTATCATGTTTTTTTTTTATGTCCAGACAGGTAAAAGCATGACCCCTTCAAAGTATGGTTACCATCACATGGACGACTATACAATTAAACGTCCCCACCCACGCTAGTCGGCACCAGAAATACTAGTCATTTAAAATATTTATGCATGATGCCAGTTATCTGTTGCCGCACGGCACTAGTCGGGGCTGCGTCTCTGTCAGACAGCAGCTCCTCTCGCCCAGCGCCTATGAACCGATCGCCGTGGCAACACCGGATGTTTACATCAGCGAGGTCGGACAGATGATTGTAGACTGTGACAGAATAAGCTGATATATATTCACTCGACTGGAGAAACGTGACCACATTAAGCACAGACACAGACATAAACCTGCAGGCGTAGCTGCTGCTGCTACTACTAGCTGCTAACGTTAGCCACACTGTGTGTCAGGCTGGAAGCTAACGTTAGCCACACTGTTGTCAGGCTGGAAGCTAACGTTAGCCACACTGTGTGTCAGGCTGGAAGCTAACGTTAGCAACACTGTGTGTCAGGCTGGAAGCTAACATTAGCCACACTGTGTCAGGCTGGCAGCTAACGTTAGCTCTGGGTCCTTTACCCGCAGACACTGTGACCCTCTTCGGTCTAAAAAGGTGAAGCATAAGCATGTAAGGTTTGTCTTGCACAGCGCGAAGTAGCGCGCATTTCAGCGGCATTTAAAGTACGATTTGGCGATTGTAGACTGTGATTAACGTCTTCAAATGGCTCTTAATACACACAGTATTTTTTTCGGACAGTGTTTAACATTATAAATTAATAAATTTTGCCTTGTGATTTCTTAGTGACTATTCTAAATTAAATTTGGCATCTAATCAACAGAGAAATTAGTTGTCAGGAACATCCCCAGTACACACGCTCAAACATACCTGTGGTGTTGGTGTGCAGCAGTGAAATGGGTCCCCGCTGAAACACTTTGCCGCCGCGCACGTTCTGGACGTTGTCTGGGCTATTCACCGGTATGGCGGTATATGAAAACTTCATATCATAACGAAAATAAAGACCGGTTTTCGGTATGAACCGGTATACCGCCCATCCCTAACATGAAGACTTTGTGTTCTGTATAGATTCTGTTTGTTTGCATTCATACCTAAACAGCAGAAGAGGCTGATTGCTAATGACTCTCAAAAGGACATATATGCCCATCAGAGAGTACCTGCAACAAGTGTACTAGATCTTTGTCATACCAGACATTTGTCATGGTGGTTAACGTTGTGAAATGGCCCAATTTGGCGATGTTTAGGAAAACATCATAGTTTGGGTTAAAATATGGATTAGTTACATTAGTCATGTTTAGGGCTATCCCGAAGTTTTTTTTTTTTTTTGTCTAATCAGATTTGGTGATCCTTTTTTTCAGTTCAGTGCACCACAATAAATTTCCAGTATCAGCTTGCATGAGTGAGTTTTATCAGTAAGACTTGTGTTTAAACACCTTTCTTCATCATATGTGATGTGAAAACATCAGATTTTCACACAGTCAAGTAAAAATATGGGTCCTCCCATAGTTAAGTTATAAAATCCACAGCCACTATCCTCCATCACCTGTGCTACCTGCTCCACTCTCCTTCACACCGTGAAGAAAGGATTTATTTCCACTCCATTCAGTTGGTGATTGCTGGAACTGTGGAAAGATGAACCAGAATGTTTTTGATGAATTTTATTTTGTTTCTGTCAAGTTTGAATGAATCTGACAATGATGATGTTTT